>NC_083382.1:11295000-12495000 GCF_031755915.1 Ziziphus jujuba
AGTTTGTGCATCTAAATAAGATATATGGGAAAAAAAACAAGGCAGAAACTTTTTTAACCTTAGAGGTCAAGGATCATAATTTTCTCAAGAGGGTGGTAGTCAACCATATGTTCAATTCACAAGTGTAAGGGAGCCCAGTCGTAGACAACAATCTTAACAATTTCCTCCAGCTGCACCTTCGTTATATAAGTCATCTGGTACAAAATAAAAAAAATATAAGGGATATGTTGACAAAAGGTGGTATGAAAGAGACATTGGGAAGACTAATAGTAAAGTTCTTTATTTATGATAATGTCCCACCTGCAAAGGCAAAATCGTATCATTTCAAAAACATGATCGTTGGTGCTCAACAAACAGGTATGGAAGTTCAAATTCTATCTCCATATAAAATTAAGAAAAAATATCTAAACATGGAGTATAAAGAGATGCAAAAGCATATTGAAAAGTTCAAAAAAAGCTAGAAGACATGTGGTTGTACAATTATGTGTGATGAATGGACAGGACTAACTAAGCTGTCCATATTGAATTTTATGATCTATTATAAAGAGTCATCAGCGTTTATTAAGCCAGTTAATGCCTCAAATAAAATAAAAAACTATAAGTATATATACAAACTTTTGGAGAATGTTATCCCTGAAGTAGGCAAGAACAATATTGTGCAAGTAGTCATGGATAATGGTTCTGCATTCATAAAGGCTGATAAGAAATTGATGATGCAGTACAACTTGTATTGGATACCATGTGCTGCGCACTGTATTAATCTTATATTTGACGATACTGGAAAGCATGAAAGTATTGTAAGGATCATTCAACGTGCAAGAACGATAACCAATTATATTTATAATCATAGCTGATTACTTTCTTTAATGCGAGATATATGTAAAAGAGATATCGTTCGACCAGGAGTAACATGGTTTACAACAAACTATATTGCTTTAAATAGTCTTCTTAAAAAGAAAGTGTCTCTAAAACAAGTCTTTACAAGTGATGCATGGGTTGAGCATCAATTGAGTTGAACAAAAGCAGATAAAAAAGTGGAGAAACTTATCCTTGATAATCATTTTTGGGATTCTGTTACTCACGTTGTTAATTTATATGAGCCATTATATAATATTTTGTGAATTGTTGATGTTGAGTTCATACCTATGATGCCAATATTGTATGATTGTTTTCAAAAAATGAGATATGCAACCAATAACCAAAGAGAAAATCAGTGGGTTATGGACATCATAGATGTTAGGACCTGACCAAAATTCCTCACCGGAACCCTAGATAAGCCCTGATCCTAGGGAAACCCTACCGACCATTCCAATGGAAATCCGGCAGAACCTCCCCTAAGGGTTGGATTTACCATAAATTTTCTACACTGAAAACACACTTCTATATACATCCCCTTATTCTTCCCACATTACTACAATTTGATTCCACAATTTCACAGCACTCCAAATGAATAACAGTAAATTGGTGCATAATTAACAACTAAATGTCCAATACAGTAAACAGAGCATTATACAAATAAATGTGGAATTAATACAATGTCAGATAAAGGAGCAATACAAGATGAAGAGGAAAAGAGAATAAATGTTTCTTGGACTTTCGGCAAAGAACTAAGACGTCGAGCTCGCCCCAGACGATCAACGTCTCTCAAACCTGGTACCTAAGGGAACGGAATTCAGAAATATGATATGCTAATCATCTCAGTGAGTGACCCTATCTACTGTATAATTATAACCGTAATAATAATTATAGTACACTTGATTAATTAAAAATAAATAAATAAATAATAATTAATTGAAAATAATATTTTCTCCCAAAACCCTCACCATTCACTCCGTTAGAAAAGTTCCCCTTTTTAAAACATTTTCGCAAAACCCGTTATTTCTATTTCCCGAAAACCAAGGAATCAATTACTCAACTAAATATCGAATAAAATATAATAAATCGAGCATCCAAAATTTATAATGAATAACTTGAAATAAAAATAACTTATAACAGTTACTAATAATTAATCCATGTCATAATAATTAATACCGAAATATTAATAAAACTCACATTAAAATAATTCATGAAATAATTGTTTAATTAAAATGAATTAATTTCTTGAAGAATTAAGTAAAGGAAAAGTTAAATCAAATTAAAACCTCAATTTAAGATAAATGGTAAAAACATAGTAAGATCTTTTTAAAATCACCAAATCAATATAAATAGAAAAATCAAGATGAAATGCACTGTTAAAACACTAATATAAATAAGAAATCAAAAACATAATGTATTAAGTTTTCCAATTGAAATAATTAATAAAAAAAATGTTAAATATAACATATACAATGTACCATACGATGTACCAATCTGTAAACCGTGGGATATACCCACCTCACGACCCTCAATATATGAACGGTGTCGTGGAAATAATAAATAATCGTCGGGATGTACCCAACCTCACGGTCTATGGCAATAATAAACCGTTGGATGATACCAACCTCACGGCACCGTGGTAATAATACTAAAACCGTCGGATGAACCCAACCTCACAGTCCGTGGTAATAATAGATAACCGTTGGATGAAACCAACCTCACGGCACCGTAGTAAACCCAGCACGCTGTAATATAATACTGAACCAAATTCTGGTACTATATGGTACATCGATTAAAATAACCGATACAGTATCCTACTGTATCATAATCATAATTTAATTGTCAAGTTCTACTGCTTGTTCAAATATTTCAAAATCTCAAAATATCATTTCATACGAAAACCAGAAATACCACAGTGAAATATATTCACCATAAACCAATTTTAAGCACCTAAAATTATAAAATATTTGATCGTGCTTAAAATTATATGATTTTCAATCTGGTTTCTCAAACCAAATAGTTTCCAAAATGATTTAAAATCTCAATTTAAATACCAAAATATTTAACTACTCCAAGTTTACTTATGAACCCATTAGAATATAAAACCATTTAATACATTGTCAAATCTTACGTAAAATGACAACTCGTATTTAATAAGGCAAATATTTTTATATGCATAATCCAAACATTCAATCAAATGGTATATCAGCCAAATTATTCGAACACATATATATTATGTTATACCCCAAAACAATTTTTAAAACTAATAACCATAGCAATAATTACAATAAATCAAACCACAATTTCTTTAAATTTCCAAATATATTTTTTTGGCACCAAAACGTATATTAAAAACATTATGAATTAGCAATACCATTCTAGATAGAAATTCTCATGATATCGAACACATAAACATATTTTGGAAATATTCAATTATGAAATATTCCAACAAATTGATTTAATAATTAATAATTTCAATTCAATTTCATAAAATTCTTTGAATCAAAATATTTTTTAATATATAAATATTTTGATTCACTCAATTGGGCATCAAATTTTCACAAATAAAACCACTAAATATTTGGCACATAAAATATCAATTTCAAATATTCAATTCACACAAAATATTCACAAATTTAATTCCCGAAATTAATTTGAAGGTGGGTCACTCATCTGGAGCACATCATTAAACCAAGATCTTCCATGGGATCAATTCCACGACGCATCCGTGCTCCTAAAACAACAATATTACACAACTCAGATAAATTAATATTTTATTTGGGTAAATAATACCCGGTACCCGGGGGGTTAAACACAAACGTTAACCAAAATTGACGAGTAATATACCGAATCGAAGCTTGAGTGATGAGGATCACAAATCCGGTCTTACTTCCCGGAGATCGGACCGGCGGTGGCCGGAATCTCGCCGGAAAGCTCTTGGCCTTTAGAGCCTTGATTCTCCCAAATCGTCACGAATTGGAGGAAAATGATACTGGATTTGGATTCAGAAGGTTAGAATTAATGGGGAGGGACCGGCGGTGCAACTGGGTACTCGCCGGAACTGGATTTTCTGGCGAGCCGCCACGGTCACCGGGCAATCGTCGCCGGCGGCGGCGCGTCCGGTGGCCGATGGCTGAGATTTTTGGGGGTTTTGTAGATCAAGGGGAGAGGGTTCCAATGGGACTGGCAGTGAGGCAAACGGAGGCTGAAAGGCAAAGAGATCTGGGTTTGAAGGTTTTCGGCCCCTTGCCGGAAAATACTTCGATTCCGGCGCGTCGGAGGTCTGGTGGCCGTGAAATTTGGTGGGTAGGCTGGAATTCCCACTGGTGAGAGACCGGTCAGGCGCGTGTGGCTTGGGGTGGCCAAAAACTGGGCAAATCGGTGGTGGCCAGTGGTGGAGGGGAAAAATCACCGTCGCCGGAAAACGCTCCGATCCCTACGCGTTACCGGCCGGTTGGCCATGAGATTTGGGTGGCCAGTCGGAATTGAGGAGGCGGAGGCAGTGGGGTGGCGCGTGTGGCCCTTCGATGGCCGGACAATGGCCAACCGGTGGTGGCCGGTGGTTTTCTCCTCCTCTCTTTCTCTCTCCTCCTTCTCTCTCCTCTCTCTTTCTCTCTCCTCCCTCTCGTTTTGCCAAAATAAAAGCCACCGTCGGTGAAATTGTTCACCCATGTGGACCTCTCAGATGTCAACACGTGGCATCACTGTTCACTTAGGCCAGATATATTAAAATATTACGGTAGTCGGAAAACTTCACACGTCCATAACTTTTTAACCAGATGTCCAATTTAAGCGTGCCGCTTGTCTATGAACTCATATCGACGAGCACTTTACAACCATACAAAAGTCAAAGCAAAATTCTACAACCATAAAAAGTCAACTTGGGCACCTTTTGGACAGTTTGAATCTCGACTTGTTTTGCCCATAACTTTCAAATCGTAGCTCCATTTTTGACGTGCTACTAGTCTACAAACTCGTGCCAATGTGTACTTTGTAACGGTATCTCATTCAACCTAGAATTCCATCCGAGTTAAAAAGTCAACTTTTGACCCATTCGGTCAACGGTCAACCTCTGTCAAAGTTGGAAAATTTCCGTTGTACTTTGGGACGGGGTGTTACAATAGATACTCGATGGAACAGTACACTTTTTCAGCCTCTCCATATGGCTGGTCATTTTATGTCAATTACTTATTATTAATTATTATTTTGTCTTATAATTTATATATTAGATTTAATTTTTATTATTATTTTGTAGCATACTTTCTGAATTCACAATTCCAGTATAAAGAAGGAATTGGCACTGTTTCAGATCTTGTACAAGTTGTTCATGATGTCTTTGCAGTATTAGATCCAAATTCGGATCGTATATCTCAATTTAGAAATGAAGTAAGATTTTGTTTATTATTATTTTTAACTAACATATTAATAATGTTTTTTATAATTTTTTCATTATTACGTATAGATAGTATGCCTTAGAGATGCACGAAAAGGGTTTAGTGATCGTATAGCAATTGCTGTCCGAATGGAAATGATATCTGGTATGTGCATTTCAATTACTTGTTATAAAAAAATCATGTGCTTAATATTATAAATTTTATTAATATTTAAAAATTTATTAAATTTTAATATATTTTGATTTATAATGTTGAAATATACAGATAAATGGTGGACAATGTATGGTAATAGCACTTCAATGCTCAGAAAATTGGCAATGCATATTTTGTCACAAACTGTATTATCATCCGCATATGAGCGTAATTGGAGCACCTTTGCTTTAATACACACAAAAAATGAAATAGGCTCGCATATGAAAAACTTCAGAAATTGATTTTTTACTACTATAATATGAAATTGCGGATCTGTGATATGGAATTAACAAATCAACCGCAATTAGATTCAGATTATTTGGATCTTCTTGAAATTGGAGCTGATCCTGGTGAAGATGAAGATAATCCTATTATCCAAAGGGTTAAGAATTCACACTTAGATGATGATGAAGACAATCTAGATCCTCGAATCACAATGCATGCTTCACAATTAGGGATAAATGTTGACAATGTTATTGCTGAAGAAGTTATGAGTAGTGATAGTAGAGGAAATTATTCGTTTGAAGTAATGACAAGGCCTTCAACTAGGCGATTTAGTCATCGTGTAGAAATATTTGGTGGCGATTATTCTCAACCAAATGAATATGAGGATAAAGATGATGATGATGATGATGAAGGTAATGGTTATGGTGGCAATAGAGGAGGAAAATATAATATAGGTAGAGGTGAGAGTGGAACATACTATCGAGAACCAAGCCAACAACCATTAAGCCCATTTACTGGTGAAGATCAATATACACATGCAACACAAGATTTTGATAATGGGGCTTGAACAGCAGGCACTGGTTCAAGAAGGTACTATGACATTTTCATGATGAATCAACATGATGAAGATTATCTTTCTAACTCTTTGGATACAATGAGTTTAAATACACAAGTTAGTTCTCAATATGAAAATTCTGAGATTCCAATTGTGTATCCAATTGATCAAATGAGATCACATAATCCTCACAGTAATTATGATGTTGATATTTTCAATCATCCTATGTCTCAAAATGAATGTTATACTCCTCATTGGATAAATCCACATTACCCTCCACTTGGACGACTGGTTGGGATTGATAGAGAAAGATATACTTGGCACATCCACAATTACATGGGAAATTTCTCTAGTATGATGAATTGGAATGCCTATTGTTATACACGCGAAATATCAATATATGAACATCAATTTGAAGAACTACGGAATTCTTTTTGGTATTAATAATATATTAGGGATTATATTTGAGAATTTTTTGTATCTTACTATTATCTGTTAAATTTTCTATATTTTGGTGCTAATTAACTTTATATTTTATTCACTTATAAATAATTTGTAATATTTATAGAATATTTTATGATTATTGTATTCTAATTATTGTATTTTTATATCATTTTACTATATTAATTATCTCATATATAAAAATTTGTATTCTAAATTAAAAATTTATAGTTTTTATAACTTTATCGATATTTCCATCGATTTCAACATTTGCAATGATATTTCCGTAAAATTATATCTTTGACATTTCCATCGACATCGATATTTTCTTCACTGGTTACAGTTTTGTATGTATAACTGTCAATTTATTCTATTAATTTAATGGATTTTTTTTTAAAGAAAAAAAGAAAAGAAAATAGCATAAAGTATATATTGAAAAACAAAAAAAAAATTTTCATTGCATATCTCAAGCAAAGATTACTAGGCAGATTAGCTAGGAATGTGCATTTTTTTTTTCTTCTTATTTATAGTGTCCGGTCAGCATTGATTTTGTTACTAACCCATATTTTTAATAAAAATTTTGACAAACAATTTTAACTTTTGAATTTATCTAATCTAATGGTAGAAATTAATCTTTAAATCCATTTTAATATATGTCCAAACAAACACATTCAAATATTTTTATTTTAAGTAAATAAGTAAATGATATTAATTACTCTATAATTACTCAATAATCCATTTATCGCTCTTCAACTTTTTTTTGTTTTTTTTGTTTTTTTCAGTATACTTTCTCTAACTCTTGAACAATTTCAATTTTCTATGAACTAATTTCACAGTTTTCGAATTTTTTTTTTTGTTTTGTTTTGTTTTGTTTTGATTTTGTTTTTGAAGAAGGGTTTTCCAAGGAGTTTGTTAATGAAATAATTTAAGCAAAAACACTTGCATATCTAGATATGAGATATCTAGTCCTTGGGTAGATGATTACTGTGTTTGATGGGCTTTAATTTTTAATTTTTAATTTTTTAATATTCATGAACAAATCTTCCATTGATATATTTTATTTTTACAAATCACTTTTTGATTTTATTTATTGGAGAAACCTCAAGCTTGGTGTTTGATAAAGATTATACCTATGGTGTTTTCCGTTATTTTTTGTTTTATGAAAGAATGAAGATTCAAGTTATCGTATATTCAAAAAAGCTATTTTGAATTCAAAGCCTTTTCAAAGGTTTTAACAAATTACGTTCTTATAGGAAGAGTGGGCGTTGGAGGGGATTATTCATTATAAGTATCGATATTTCCACAGAATCGAATTTGTTTAAAGGTTGATGAGAGAGAGAAATTTGATTAGAGTCCATGAATTGAATGATCGGAAATTTAACAGAGAGAAAAAGGGGTGAGAACTTAAGAGAGAGAGGAAGATTTTTTGGGAAATTTTTTTTGATCGCAATAATAATTTACCTTAAAAATATTGTGCTTAGATACAGATATAAAATATTTAAGGGTTTTAAAAAACAAATATACATCATTGAATTTAATTAATTTAATGATTATTTATCAAAAAACTTTATAGGAAGATCACACTCTTTATGAAAATATAACCCCAACCACATACCACATATTTAAGTTTTCATTAGAAACTTAATGTTTGCGTGTGGAAGATTTGAGCTTGACTCAATAGATTATATTGACCTCTATTTCGTGGAAATTTGTCTTCAGAAGACTTTGATTTTCGGAAGACTTATGCTCTTCTTACTTTTGTTTTTTTTAGAGATAAATTAACTTATGAAGAGGGATTGACTTTTTTCCGTCGGAAAGAGCCTTTGGAGTAAGGATTCTACCTCGGAAAAGAAAATAGCAAACGAATTTCATACTTAATTTAATAAGAAAAAATGATTACGTTATATGTAATTTTTTTTAAGTCATAAATATAATGTGTATCCTTATTCTTAAAATTTTCATAACCAAACAATGGAAACTTATACGTCCTTTTACTACAAAGAAAATATCATAAGAAATTTTATTTAAATAAAATGAGCAAACAAATGCTGCCGGTCAATTAAGAGTTGGATTCCTCACACAATAAATTAACAACTTATTTCCCACCTCTGCTTTAACTTTTGCCTCTATTTTTTTTTTATTTTTTATTTTTTATTTTTGCCTCTCTTTTCTTTTCTTATGCTTTTTATTTATTTATTCATTTATTTATGTACTTATTATTATTGCAAGTTCTACAACAATTATTATTATTAACTTATATAGTTTAGACAAATATATGCATGTGTGTGTGTGTACGTGTGTTTCATGGTAATGAAGATGACCAAAGATAGTCTTCCTGTCATTAATTAGAAGAGACGACTTGACTTAGAAGTCCCATTCCATGACTTGTTGAAGGGTTTCCGATGTCTCTATCACCAGAATTTAAGTTTTGTAAAATGGTAACTTTCAGATCAATTTCAAATGCAAAAGACAGAAATTAAAACCAGCATAATACGTTCATATTGCTGTGCTAATTAAGGTCTATTGCCATTTGCAAGAGTCTTGACTAGTTTACATAACAATGCAAAAGATAGATATCAATCTTTAGTGGTGCATCCAGGAAATTTTTCCAGAAAGTATATTACTATCTGATTATTTTTTAGTTTACGGTGAGAAATATAAACATACAGAAAAAGATGCAACATTTATTTTACCATGTTGTAGTCTAACTAATTAAAGTATTCACTAAACAGTAATGATGAAATATTTTTTTCCAATTTCTTTTCAAGAAAAATATGATTTTAACACTTTCGTATTACAAGAAATTAATTGCAAATATATATATATATATATATATATAAACTCCTCAAGGCAAAATAAAAAAAAAATTAAAAATTTGGTTATTTTAGGATTTAAACGACTGAAAAAAACTTTTTACAGCAAAAATGTGTAATTAAAACAAAAGAAAAAAAAAATACAAATTAGTTCCTCCAAATCAATACAAAATTTAAATAAGAATTATATTTTAAATATTTTTTATAAAATAAATTTTTATTATTAAATAATTACACTTCCATTATATTAAGAAACTTGGTTAAATAGCTATTATATTGTTAAAATGTTATATAGACTGATACCAGAATTATATTAAATAGTTATCATCATATAATAAATATGAATAAAAGTATATAAAAACAAGTTAGAAAAAGAAAAATATATTTGAATAAAACAAAACAAAAATGTACTAGAAAGTGAAAAATATGTTGACCTCAGTACCAATCAGATCGATGATACCTTTCCATTCTGGTTGGAAATCTTCTCTGCTTGAACATTCTTATTCTGCGTGCTAATCAGTTCCATGGTGCAATAAGGAGCCATGAATTTGAAATAGACAATTATGGTTTTCCTGGACTTCAAATCATTGATATCTCTCATAGTGATTTGTCAGGAGCTTTGCCCTCGAGCTACTCCGAAAGTTGGGAGTGCCATGAAATTTGTTGACATGGAGAGGTTAACATATATTACAGCACCAAAGTTACTGAACATGGAGAGTTGTGGATGGATTAATGATTTCCATTACACCTTTACACTGCTGAACAAAGCCACAAAGATAGACTACAAACAGATCCAAGCATCCCCCACCGTTGTTGATCCTTCAAGCAACAGATTGGAAGGTGAGATTCCTGAGTGCATTGGGAATCTTCAAGATCCGTATTCACTCAACCATTCCAACAACATTCTCACGGGACGCGTTGCACCATCCTTGGGGAGCATAAGATAATGCTGGAATCATTGGACCTTTCTCACAATGAGCTCTCAGGGGAAATTCCTCAAGCACTTAAACAGCTCGAATCGCTTCCTATCTTTGACGTCTCTCACAATAATCTCAGCGGACGCATACCACAAGGGGAGCAGTTTGACACTTTCACCAGAAGTTCTTTTGATGGGAATGCAAGATAATGCGGGAAGCCACTGTTGAAAGGATGTGGGGCGTCTGACAATTCCCCAATACCCATATCAGACTCGAAGTTTGAGTTACACTGGAGAATTGTAGGGATATTCAACTGGGATTGCAGTTGTAATTGGTATTGGCTACTGGCTCACCAATTAGAACATAACTGGTTTGTGAACCATTTTGGAGTAGCCACTAGAGAAATGGAACTATAACTATTTATGCTTCTGTTATCTGTCCTATATTCACTAGACCTTTTAATTTACACACACACACACACACACACACACACACACACACACATATATATATATGTGTATTAGTCCATTCATTTCATATCCCAACACTAATCTTGTGAGTTAATGTTCTTCATTTTTATCTCTGTTTTTTCTTTGCTCTGTTACAGTTTTGTATGTATGACTGTCAATTTATTCTATTAATTTAATGGACCTTTTTTTTTAAAGAAAAAAAGAAAAAAGAAAATAGTATAAAGTATATATCGAAAAACAAAAAATTTCATTGCACATCTCAAGCAAAAATTATTAGCTGGGAATTGTGCATTTTTCTTTTTATATTTATAGTATCCGGTCAGCTTTGATTTTGTAACTAACCTACTTTTTCAATATATATTTATCATATTAGGCGGTACGTTCCTTACTAATAAATTTGACAAATAGTTTTAACTTTTGAATTTGTCTAATCTAATGGTAGAAATTTATTATCGTTAAATCTATTATGATTTATGTACGTAAATCCAAACACATTCAAACATTTTTATTTTAAGTAAATAAATAAATGAAATTAATTACTCTATAATTAATCAATAATCCATTCATCTCTCTTCAATTTTTTCAATTTTTTTTTTTTAAGTATACTTTCTCTAACTCTTGAACAATTTCAAATTTCTCTGAATTTAGTTCACAGTTTTCAATTATTTTCTTTTCTTTTGTTTTTGTTTTTGAAAAAATGGTTTTCCGATTGTTAATTAAATAATTTAACCACAAACGCTTGCATATCTAGATAAGAGATATCTAGTCCTTGGATAGATGACTATTGCGTTTGATGGGCTTTACTTTTTATTTTATTTTTTATTTTTATGAACAAATCTTCCATTGGTATATTTTATTTTTTACAAATCAATTTTTGATATTATTTATTGGAGAAATCTCAAGTTTGGTGTTTGATAAAAATTATAGCTATGGTGTTGGTGTTTTCCATTATTTTGTGTATTATGAAAGAATGATGATTCAAGTTATCGTACATTCAAAAAAGCTATTTTAAATTCAAAGCCTTTTCAAAGGTTTTAATAAATTAAGTTCTTACAGGAAGAGTGGGCTTTGGAGGGGATTATTCATTATAAGTATCAAAATTTCCATAGAATTGAATTTGTTTAAGGGTTGAGGAGAGAGAAATTTGATTAGAGTTGAATAATTGGAAATTTAACAAAGAGAAAAAGGGTGGGTGAGAAATTAAGAGAGAGAGAGAAATATTATTTTGGAAAATTATTTTGACAGCAATAAATAATTTACCTAAAAAATAATGTTTTGCATGTATGCTTCTGTTATCTGTTCTATAATCACTAGACTTTTAATTTATATATATATATATATATATATTTAAATATATTTATTTATTTTTTGTCCATTCATTTCATACCACAAAACTAATCTTGTGAGTTAATGTTCTTCATTTTTATCTCTGTTTTCTCTTTGCTATGTTACAGTTTTGTATGTATGAGTATGACTGTCAATTTATTTTTTAAAAAAATCATTGCATATCTAGAGCAAAGATTATCAGGCAGATTAGGTGGGAATGTGCATTTTTATTAAATATTACTAAAATTATAACCCCTTTTACATATTTAAGTTTTGATTAGAACCTTAATGTTTGCGTGTGGAAGATTTGAGCTTAATTCAATAGATTATTGACCCCCTTTTTTTTTTTATGGAAAGTTGTCTTTAGAAGACTTCTATTATTGGAAGACTAATGGTTTTCTTACTATTTTATTAACTTCTGAAGAGGGATTGATTTTTTTCCCTGCCACAAGGTAAGAGTAAGGATTCTACCTAGGAAAAGAAAATAGCAAATGAATTTCATTCTTATTTCAATAGAAAGAAAAAAAAAAAAAAAACAAACAAACAGAACAAAATGCAAGTTAATATCCTTTATTTTCATGTTTTATTAATTTGAGATTTGTAAAAATTTTTTCAGAGATAATATTCTTTACTATCCAAACAATTAAACTCAAAGATTTCTGTTAAAAAAATGATGATATTCACGTAACAATTAAATTAATTTTTTAATAATTTTATGTTTTTTCAAAGAAATTTACTAGGAAAAAATTGATTTAAAAATTGGAAGTACAAAACAGAGGAGGTGAGATGTCTATGGCCTTCTCGTTGTTGGTTCCACCAGTAACAGTGGTTTTGAAGTTGACTTCTTTAGCCAAAAAAAAAATTCCCTAAAATTGATTGGACGATTTCTACCTCAAATCGGCATCGACTCAAACGGGCGATGCCTCTCTATTTTCTTGCAATGCCGGCTATTCGCCGGTCGATGGACTCCCTTCTAAACACTTACGTAACCACGTAGCTAACTGCTGTAAAAGCAAAAAAGTCTGTCGTTTCGTTTTGGGGCTGGACTAATCTTACGTTTTGCATCCCATTTCCATGCTTTCACCAAAACGATTTTCTATGTTCAGATCATATTTGGTTAAAATACAGTAGTAGAGGAAGGGAAGAACAAGAGAAAACCAAAAAAAATAAAAAAGTAAAAAATAAAAAATGGCAGGGAGTTTAAGCAACGCGGCGTCCAAGATCATGGGCGGAAACGGCGTCTTTAGCCGCTCCATTGAATCTTCTCTTCGCCTACGCGGCGGTGACACAAGGCTTCCTGTTGGCAAACACATCGTCCCTGGAAAACCCTTTAAGCATAAATCTAATTAAGCTCCAAACCCTAGACAAATATCAAAGAATTTTCGCAATTATACATTTCCTTCTAAATTTTTTAAAAAGCATCGGGAAAAAAACAAAATTCCAAGCCCCAATTATATTTTTACTTGCTCTTTGTGCTTCAGCTTCCTGTAAACGACGGGCTTGTTTGGGACAATGGCACGCCCGTTCCCAGAGCCTGCGTTGATCACCTTGCTGAGCTAATAGTTCGAAAGGTATAAAATTTTCTACTTAGGATTTTTAAAAGAGAAAATTTTTATTTGCCCTTTTTTTTTTTACCTATTTTTTAAGTGTGAATCCAGAACAATATGAGCTTGTGTTGGGTACAGCAGTGAGGCGCGCAAGAACACGATGAAGATGAAGATGATGAAGGAGATGAATGGCTGAGATAGAATTTGCTTTGGATTAAAACGGTGCCGTTTAGAGTTTTAGGTTTTTTAACTAATATTTTAAAAGTTAATTAAAAAAATTAAAAAATATATAAAGAAAAATCAATTTTAAAGGTCCCGTATATGATTTTTTTTAACGATTTTTTTTAAAATTAACATATATAAATTAGTAAAAAAAATTTTAAAAAATAAAAAATATTATATGTGAAATATTTTTTTTACAGATTTTTAACTAAAAATAATAAAAGTAGAAAGTATTAATCTACATTTTGTCCCCAAAAAAAAAAATAATAAAATGATTGTATTATATATACATTTATATATATATATATATATTTTATTAAATCATATATATACAGTGTCTATTATCATTCATAAAGTTTTCATAACCAAACTATAGAAACTTATACATCCTTTTACCACATAAGAAATTTTGTTTAAATAATATAAGCAAAACAATTGCTGCTGGTCAAAAATTTTATGACTGCCTAAAACTGTTGCCATTTAAGAGTTGGATTTCTCACTCAATAAATTAACATATTATTTTTCACCTCTGATTTTCCTTTTGCCTCTCTCTCTCTTCTTTTATTTTTTTTGTTTTTTTGGGGGGTTTCCCTCTATTTTCTTTTCTTATGCTATTTATTTATTTATGTAATTATTATTGCAAGTTTTACAAAAATTATTGTTAACTTATATAGTTAAGAAAAATATATGGATACGCGTGTGTGTGTGTGTGTATGTGTGTGCGCGCGGGTGCGTGTACACGTGTATTTCATGGTAATGAAGATGACCAAAGATAAGTCTTCCTGTCACTGATTAGAAGAGACGACTTGACTTAGAAGTCCTATTCCATGACTTGTAGAAGGGTTTCCAATGTCTCTATCTCCAGAATATAAAGTTTCGCAAAATGGTCCCCCTCAGATCAATTTTAAATGCACAAGACAGAAATTAAAATCAACATGATACATATATATTGATATTCTAATTAACTCCGTTGAAGAGATAGACATCAAGCTTGACTACTTTACACAAGAAAGGTAGACTCAATGTATGGAACATTTAACACGGCACAGAAGCTGCTAATTCTTTTCCATGGAAAAATTAGAGCATTTTAGAGTGCCACGCAAGTCAAATTATCAATAAATAACAGATAAAAGAAACTTACGGAAAACAATAATATTCTTTCTATTGGATCGCAATTAATGCTTTCGATGTTGATGTAGAGACGACTTGACTTGGACTAGTTTTCATGGAAATTAGTATATAAGAAGGGATATCATTGTTGATATACAAACTAATCCTTGTTCATCATCAAAACTGCTAAAGCTTTTTAAGTTTCTGATCAGTACAATATAAATGGGATCATTCTTGAATTCCTTTATGTTGTTTCGTTTTCTTTATCAGCTCCTACTTGTTCATCTCATGATCAATCTGTGTTTTTCTTTGAAGCCACTTTGTCATGATGATGAGAGGTCTTCCTTGTTGCAGTTCAGAGATAGTTTCAAGATCGATGAACGAGCTCTCTTACCTTTTGCTAATTCAAAGGTCATAAACTGGACGGTAGAAGAAGAGGTGAGTGACTGCTGCACTTGGGATGGTGTGAAGTGTGATCCAAACACTGGCCATGTGATTGAACTTGATGTGAGCAGCAGCTATCTGCACGGTTCTATCAACTCTGATAGCACCCTATTCAGACTTGTTAACCTTGAGAAGCTTAATCTTGCTGACAATGATTTCAATTACTCTCCAATTCCCAAAGCTTTTAGTAAGCTTTCAAGGCTGAGTTATCTCAACCTTTCCCTTTGTACATTTTCTGGTCAAATCCCCAATGAAATTTTGGGACTCTCCAGATTGACTACTCTTGATTTGTCTGTCAATATTGATGAGTCATCTGAGCAGAAGTTGCTGCACCTCAAAAATCCGGATTTGAAAAGCCTAATCCTGAACTTAAAAAGGCTTGAAGTACTCGATCTCAGTTTTGTTGACATATCCTCCAGAGTGCCTGATATGTTGGCAGACTTGTCTACTTTGAAAGAGCTGTCGCTAAGAAGCTGTGGATTGAAGGGTGAGTTTCCCACGAGAATTTTTCAACTTCCTAATCTGCAATTTCTGAGCCTGTCGGATAACATTGACCTCTATGGTTCATTGCCTCCACTTCAGCGGAGTTCTCTTGAGTTGTTTAGCGTTGCGAAGACTAGCTTCTTTTCTGGTGAGCTACCTCCTTCAATCGAAAATCTTCGTTCTTTGAATGTATTGATAGCGTTTGGTTGCAATTTTTATGGGTTTCCATCATCCATAGCTAAACTTAGCCAGCTATCTTATCTTGACCTTTCAGAAAATAATTTTAGAGGCCAAATCCCTTCTTTCTTGGAAAAACTTACCAACTTGACATATTTATCACTTGCTTCCAATCAATTTACTGGTCCAATTCCGGAGTCATTTTCAAGACTCAGAAATTTGGAAACCCTTTTACTACAGAACAATAATTTCAATGGCACTGTGAATTTTGATATGTTTCTTGGCCTTAAAAATCTGAGCCAGCTTGATCTATCACGCAACAATCTTTCTGGTGTCACTGAACCAAGTGGTATCAATTCAACACTTTCACAGTTGACCATTCTACGACTGGACTCATGCAACTTAAGAAAGTTCCCTGATTTCCTTATGAACCAGAAAAGTTTGAAGTGGTTGAGTCTTCAAGGAAACCAAATTGGTGGTCTAATACCCAAATGGATATGGACCGTGAGCGTGGAAACTTTGATGGTCTTGAATCTTGCGAACAACTTCTTGACAGGCTTTGAACAAACCCCAGATATTTTTTCTTGGGTTAATCTACGTGTGTTGGTTCTATCTTTTAACATGCTGAATGGGTCATTACCAATTCCTCCACCTTCTACCCTTCTCTTTGACATTTCAGACAACAATTTAACTGGAGAATTTTCTCCTTCAATTTGTGATCTGCCGTTTCTTCAAGTTCTTCATTTGTCTAACAACAGGTTGAGTGGTGTGATTCCAGAGTGTTTGGGAAACTCTGGCAACCGACTCTCAGTGTTAAATCTCAGAAACAACTCCTTTACTGGCAGCATTCCTGACACCTTCACAGATGGAACACTCTTGAGAGTGATTGATCTAAGCGATAATCATCTACAAGGTCAACTACCAAGATCACTAGCCAATTGCGGGATGCTTGAAAAGCTTGTTCTGAGTAACAATCAGCTCGATGACATTTTCCCTTCCTGGTTGGGGAATCTTCCAGAGTTGAGAGTCCTAGTGCTCAAATCCAATAAGTTCCATGGAGTTATAGAAGACCCACCAACCATCTTCCAACCCACCAAGTTGCGTATAATCGATATGTCCAACAACAAATTCGTTGGAAAATTGCCATCTAAATACATCCAGAGCTGGAATGCCATGAAAGATATCAGTTTCAATCTCTCAGCATACTTGCAGACAAACCCAACTTTCAATGCACAAGAGTATTTATTGGAGACCAACTACAATGTAATAGTTACCATGAGAAACGACGGTTTTCTTATACGCTATGTGGTACTCCAAGAAGATGTTGCAGTCATAGACCTCTCAAACAACAAATTTGATGGAGAAATTCCACAAGTCATAGGGGGTTTAAAGGGTCTCAATGGACTCAACCTATCCAATAACATTCTAAGTGGTGGAATACCGTCATCTTTTGGGAACTTAACAGAGCTTGAATTCTTGGATCTTTCTCACAACAAGCTCTCAGGAGAGATACCCAAACAACTCACAAATCTCAAGTTTCTTCAAGTCTTTGATGTCTCTCACAATCTTCTCACAGGACCTATACCACAGGGAAATCAATTTGACAAGTTCGAGAGCAGTTCATATGAAGGAAACTTGGGATTGTGTGGCCATCCATTGCTGCTGGAATGTGGAAATTCTGAGGCCTCAACGTCGGAGTCAGAACTTGAATTTGATTGGAAGGTTGTGGGGATTGGATATGGATGTGGGCTAGCCATTGGATTATTTATTGGGCAAATTGTGATTTCAAAGAAGCACATGTGTTCTGCCATGAGTTTTAGAACATACAACAATTCAAGAAGAAGAAAGGGATGGATGAGGCTTAGGAAATGATGTCGAGTGTCAACCAATCACAAATAATACCCAGATTGTGTTTTATAGTTTTTCTATGTACTGGTTTTATAGGATGTTTTTATTATTATTTATTATTATTATTATTATTAGATTGTCCTGTCAAAGAGGCCAAGGCAATTCGTGCGGACTCAGTTATTTGGGCTTCAAAACCGAACCAACTTTTGGATTTCAAACCAAACACATCAAGCTTTGGCCCATGTTATGCTGTTGAGGTTGGCTTTTTACGGACTTGGGCGTGTTTAGTCTTGGCTTTTAGAGGTGTTGCTTTGAATTGCTTTGAAATCTAAATAATTTATATTTTGGTTGAAAACTATGATTCTATAGTATCGTAGGCATTCAGATATTTATTTTGAAGGTTTCCCAACTTTTCATACAGAAACTAGAATAACTTATTTCAAAATTTAATTGACCAAAAGAACTTGCCTTAGTTATGTTAATTATATGACATAGATTTCCTCCCTAGTGTGCTTAATTGATTTCCTGATAAAGATTTATTTTACTGGACAATTATATTTTGCATAGATTCACACAAGAAAAATCATTTCCAGCACCACTCTTTTGGTTGCAAAAAGTGAGCGCTTTGGTTGCTAAAGAAACTCAGAGACCAAAAATTAATGGTCAACGAACTGTTGCTAAAAGGTGGTAATAGTAACTAAACAAAATATGGTAGCTAAAACTCAAAAGTTTCCGTGACCAAATTTTGATTTTTTTAGTGATGAAGTAGTCTCTAAAAGGCCTAAAAAATCACCATTCAGATATTAATATTTCGTAGTCTAAAGTTGTAAAACCAACCAATTTTATGGTTATTAGCGACTATTAATATGGTCACAAGAAAATAACTTTTTGGGACCAAATTTCTTGGTCACTAAAATTCGCTTACAGTCACTTGTGGTCTTCACGTGTTTGAAGATAATTTTAATCACCAATAATTGGCCACTGGTGCTCTATATTCAGCAACCAGTCTCTGGTCACTAAACATTAAATATTTAGCAGCTTATTTGGACAAACCCTCAACAACCAAAATTTGGCCTCTAAAAGCTAAATATTTATAAGAACTATAATTGTAACTGCACAAATAATTTTCATTGCATAATAAAAAAACAAGATTTGAATGTGTACATAAACATTCAAAACATTTTGACCAAAAAAAATGTGTACAAACATAAACAATAAAATATATAAGTGCAGCTAACTTTAGAGATGATGGGGTGGTGGGCAATGGTGTAGTAGGAGGCTAATGTTGCATTGAACTTGTCATTGCATTAAACTTGATCTTTGTCTTTAAAAAAAACCTGACATGTGATAATAAAATAATCAGGTGGCAGTCAAACGAAAACATAAGTTAATCCCTAAAATCAGTTTATCATATAACATTTGAACATATGCCAGACTTCAAAAGTTATATATAAAGAGTGATTAATTACAAGAGTGCATGATCATACGTATCCTATTTGGTTAAACAGAAGCCAAAAGATAGATGGTATGAAAATATAATGCCCATTATCTGAACATAGCAAAAAAGTTCTCAACAGAGGTATTTTTCTACCAAGATAAAGTAAGATGGCCAAACTTCCAATTGTCAGAAATCTCTAAAAAACTGCATAATTAATAAATACTAATAATATAAAAATTGATATACACAAAATCTCCAATTAGTTACTAACTTCCCAACCTTGGTTCTCAAGCATATGACTAGCATTTTGGTTTCTCTGGGAAGTCTGGATACAACTATCATTTAATTATGAAAAGCTTTCCTCTACATCATCAATCCTAAACCAAGCACCTGAAGTGAATACCCTTTTGTATAGAAAATTATGTAAATATATAAAGCAGAAATTTTTTTACGTCAAATGTATAGAAATATATGTATTTTTCAGCATGTTGAGAACTACAAAAGTGAGGGTGTAAAATCATATTCACTATCTTGAAACAAAACATATTCACTATCTTAAAACAAAACATTCTTTGGAAAAAAGAGTGCCAGAATAATTGTATATCCAAAAGAAGAACTTGGAGAGACCCTTTTATACTAAAAAAAATACTATGAACAAGAAAATAGTTTACAATTTTTCTTGTAAATATATTTCATAAAATAAAAGAAAAGTAGATTATATATACACTCTCATTTGACAAAAATTTCCTTATTTTATTATGCATTTCACATTTCAAAATAACAGCTAACATGACACTTACAATTTATTCTCATCAAAAAGACACTCACAATCCCCAAAATTGGAAAGGGCATGATAAGTCCATTCAAACATAGTCAAGAATCATGACACAATCAAGAAGATAACATCCACAACAATTAGCCATAAAACATAAAAATTAAAACAAATCCAGAGTCAAATATTATAATTATAATGATAATCTATGCCCTAAACATAATTCAGTAGATAAACCGTCAAGTATCCATGTCGCAGACCAATTTGGCAGCCAAAAAATTACAAAAAAATAAGAAATAAAATAATTGATTTGTTCTCATAACTATTCATGCAGTAAACCAATTTGGGAAACTATATGACCAAAGAAGATGTGAACCACTCATATACAAACTAATATACATAATCAAGTAGAGAGTTTTAACATTTATGGTGTAACTGTATAAACAATCATTTGTAAGACGATAAAAATCAATCCTTCATCTAATATATTAGGGAAATTTTATGTCTAACGAATTACAATGTAACCAGGAAAAATATTCATTACCTTCATTGAAAATAAGTGAACCAGTTAAACCTTTGCAATCTCATGGAAACTTTTAGTTGGTTCTGCATAAAACAAGATATGGCCATAAGATCAAAGAGTGGATACATGAATATAGAGAACCATGAACTAGAAATGTTGAAATTAGCAATTTGTACTCCTGCATACTTTAAATGGCAACAAATATAACGACAGAGACAAAATAATGAAGGAAAATAAAAGTAGATAGGGAAAGAAGAGGTTATTCCTTTGTTATTTTAGTGTTTATACCTGGCAGTACAATGACAGCATAATTTTTATTATAAATTAACAACAATACATCTTATTCAAACTATAATAACCTTAATGAATTTCCATAACAAGTGAAGTTCAATTTGTACTTTTTAATCAAAACATAGGAAATTGAAATAGTTTTTAGATAGGGCATTTTATACTATCAACATCATTCATTTTGATATCTTAAGAACATAAATTTTCTTTATTGCATCATACTTGACAATATCTATCTTTTAAATGCTTACAACTTAGACCCACTCAACTGTGCCAAATTGAAGCAAAATCTAATGCTAATGTACCATAAACATACAAAGATAAATGCTTTCATATGGGTTAAAAGTTACATAGTTCTGGCCATTATGTAAGAGTGGAATCTTCCTAGCCTGCCCAATATCTTTACGAGGAATTTCTTTTTTCTTAGCATCGACTTTGTGCTGAATTTACCTTTTTGCAAAGGCTGCATTCACACTCACAAGAGATTCAGGGATAATTGTCTATGCATCCCATTAAAATGAGTCTTAGGCCTATCCATTCACACCTCAACAAAATTATACACAGAAGAAAAACATAAGCTTGTTTCAAAGTTAAAAGGATATATAGAGAATTCAAATTATGAGCAACAAGAAGTAGTAAAATATATATAAAAACATAAACATCACAGATTAAATTTAGTAAAAGATATATAAAAACATAAACATCACAGATTAAATTAATATAATCTTTATTATACTAAAATCATGAGCAAAAACTAATAATTAATATAGCAAAAACAAAATTTAATTAGTAGTTGGAGCTGAATGAAAACAAAGATATCCTTTACCTAGAAATCTCCATTTCCAGCAAGTAAATGCTCCTCTCCCTCCATTTTCAAATTGCAAATACGCAAAATTCTATTAAAAGGTCAATATGAAGAAAACTTTACCTCAAGCGTATTTAAAAAAAAAGAAAAAAAAACTCAAATCTAATTATTTTGAAACTATTGGGACATGTGTCCAGTGAGCATAACATCTACATAAAAGTTTCAAGCATAAAAACCTAACCATAGGAATAAAAATTAAATTAGTTCATATCCACTATGAAGTTCTTTAACTGCTTCAAGAGAATGGAAATGCCATGTGTAAAACATATATCCAAGGTGACAGCATGCTTAAAAATTTTCAAACAAGTAGTTTTCGAAGATTACAAGTGAAACGAATTCAAAATTTTATACCTGCTGGGTCTTAGAGCTGCTCTCTATATAAGCTGCAGCACCAATTTGCTTTCTTAGCTCCTCTCCCTGTTTCATAAGCATAATGAGCTCCCCTTTGATGATACAATCTACAAATACTTTCCCAAAGTGTGAGTGACAACAATAAAGAGAACATACTGGGACAAATATTATGACATTAGATCCCATATGATTAGCTGAATAAATTTGTCCTCACGGAGATATGAAATAGATGAAGCATCCATGTTAGCTTTATAATATCAAAGTCATTGGTTTTTTTTCCATTGTTGACAAAGAATACAAGCCACTTTTAGCCATTTGTTCCAACAAGAACAACTGGAAAGTTAGGTGCAAATTGACGAAGTTTCAAAAACAAATTGGAATAAATGAATTCAATACTAATATGCTAAAACTAATCAATCAACTAACAAAAGCTCTCTACCATATGGAAAAAGGTAACACATTATTATAAAAGGCAAAGCAATAAGTATTAATGCTTTAATCATAATAAATGGTAAACAACAATTAAAAAAAGTGAAGAGAAAACAAAACAAGTACCTTCTTAAGAATTTTCATAGGTTGCCCTATTAATTAAAGATAAAGCTAGCACAAATATGTTTGCATCTTGCTAACTCAGTGACCTTAACCTGCCGTAATCTTCTTGACCGTTGAATAATGGAAAAATGAAAATTTATCGGACAAATAAAAAACCCACTAAAACCCTAACTCCATCAACAAACCAAAACAATCGGCATAGTTGAACCAAATATATAAGAACTATTACACCTACAGTGCAACATAGTCAAAAGTTGACAGTGCTCTAGTCCACAGCCAGATTTGCACTAAAATTGTCGAACATGGTAGGCGTGTAATCCAATCCTACCATAATATTGAGACAGAGAAACAGTCTTCTCTTGAAGCCTAATACGCAAACCAAATTTGAATTTTTTTTTTTTACCTATTTTTTGAAATCTTTTTTCTGCTTGTTTTACAATGTAAATTTTCAATGTCTAAAATAGGTACAAGAAAGAAATCCCAAGCAACAAAATCTCCGTAGGAACAATCATCAAATTATTTCAATGCTAATATGATATATGAAGAAAGTTTTAGGGGGTACTATGATAAAGTTTATGCAGATACACATGGTAAATAACTGAGTAACACTCTTTAGTTACACACTAGAAATAATACATTAGAAGCATGTTGGCCACAACTTATTTATTCTTTCCCCCTCTATACTGTATGTCCATAATCTCAGCATTTGAATCCAACAAAAAGTAGGCATTAAGGCAATTATAATAACAAAGGAATTAGTCCTGCCACTAATTAGCATCTTAATATGTGGCCATTTATAGGTATCAACTATCATGCTAGATGTTTTTGAGTTCCATACAACTATCAAGTTAACGTCTTTGACTTCAAATTACAGAGGGGAAGAGAGATAATTATATGAGAATCAGTTTAAACCAACCTTAGACAACAATGCCAACAAAATTATGACACAAATAATAATTATAATAATTAACAGTTTAAGCTTGGAATAGTAACTAAAGGTTTAATATTTGCTCACCGAGGAGCTTCTAAAGTGCCATGAAGTTGTCCTATAGTAAACAAAACCATAAGAATCTGCTGATCCCTGAAGCAAGGTTCTCTGGTTTATTCACCACAAGTTCAACCTTCTTTCCATTCAATGACCTCCAAAGTGAATACCACCAAAGTCAATGACAGCACCAAATAGGTGCGAGTTAACTAAATTAACTGAACAAAAGCGCCAATATCATTTCCATTACTTGGACCACAGAAAATATATATATATATATATATATTTATATATAATTGAATGAAATAAAAAGAAGTGGACCGACAAGACAAAAAAGTAAATCCAACAAATTTTTATTTTTATTTTTTTTATTTATACAATTTTAATAGAAAATAAATACAAATTGTAATCATTTTTTAGGGTGGAGGTATATATTCCCCATTGGTTCCCAGACAATATTGAAACTTTTTTTTATGAGAAACTGTAACACATTTTAAAGTTTCATAAATAGCAAAGAAAAACGCCATGGGGTTACAAATAATAATCTTAAAATCATCACTCTAACTAAGGTGCTAATAGTTCTTTTAATTCATAAAAGAACTTATATTCTTTGTAGTTTTGCTCTAGGTGATAGTGGTAAAGATTACTGAGAGATGGTATGAAAAGTTTCTTCAAGTTGTTATATACATATAAAATGATGTAGTTACCCAAAAAATGCTAAAATCAAACAAAATATATGCAGATATCTAATTGCTCCGGCAGTTCAAAGAAAACACACATCCATGTGAAAGGGATTATCAGTATTTGTGACTTTGAAATGAGAAGGTTCTAACATTGAAATATGGTCTGGTGGATGGGAGACAAAAAACTTAGGGATTTGGGCATTTGTAGTGCAAGGTTCGTGGGTTTGGGCAGAGCTGCAGATGTGGGTTCAAAGTTCTTCACAAAAAAAAACTGATAGCTTAGCCAAAACTAGTTTTAGCTTTTAAAGCCTCCCCAAAATCGCTTGGGACTCTTACAAACAAAGCAACAACAAATGCAAGTTACAGAGGGTCGGGGAGACGGATAAATAGAAAGGGGGTAAAAGGAAAAAGAGGGAGCGAGAAGAAACACGGCAAGAAATTTGTAGCCGGCCATAGAGTAGGGGGATGATATTGTTCGAGTGACGGGGCACTGCACAATGTTGTTTTAATTAGAAGGGAAGGAAGGGAAGGGCGGCAAATTTCCCACTAAGCAAAAATGAAAATTTTTATTTATTTGGCAAAACCCAAAATTAAGAGAAATTTTTTTATATTTTATATGATAAATAGATTAATATAATTTTTTTTATATATAATATCGATATTTAATAATAGTATTAATTGATTTTGTTAATTTACTGAAATAGTATTAATGCTATAGGAGTGGTTAATCTAATTAATCAAAGGAAAATTTAACCAATATGTATATAAAATTATTACATATTCATAATGTGATTAAATATACAAGTATGATTAAGTATACAAGTATACTCTCTTTGGAAGTATACAAATTTATAATAAATATCAAATCAGTATGCATATATATTTTTCTAAAAAAAAAAGTATATTTGTGTGTTTAAGTATATATACTAATATGCCTTCAAAAAAAAAAAAAATACATATACTAATATAAATGTCTAGATATATATACATGCAATATTAACTATAATGACATGTTAAGTCCTATTCTACAAGGATTTTAATTTTTAATCATGTATTAACTAAGACCACTTTAATAAGTCCACTCTTTCGTAAAAGAAAAAAACAATGCTCTATATTTTAAGGTAAGATATTCTCTCCCTCTATCTCCCTATATATATATATATATATATATTTAGTTTTTCATTATATGCCTTAGAGAAATCAAATTAGAATATTTATATAAGGAAATAATTACTCCTTCATCAATTGTTTTCAAATGGAATTTATATAGTTTGTTCTCCTCACAAATATCTTACTTTATAATAAAAATTATATTAATATAGAAAATGTTATTTATCACCAATGATGACCTATCATTAGGGATGTTCATTATAAGCTGAAAAAAAGAAATCAAATTGAAACCAATAGAAAATCGAAAGAATTGAATGTCGCTGATTGGTTAGCTAAACTAATCAAAATGTAGGTGGTCGATGCCCATGTTGATTTTTCAAAACTAAGATTAACTGAACCAATAAAAAAATAATAGAAGAATTGAAATTGACCAACCGATACTCAGCTGGTTTTCAAAATGCCAAAATTGATTTTTTGTCCAATAACCTACCGATTGAAATTTTCAATTTAAAAACTAAACTGACTAATAATGACTATTGAATATCCTTACGCATCATTAGTGCGCTCTGCATACTGATATGGCAACTTAATAAGCTACCATTAAGAGTTCACTTTCCTATAATATAAGAAAAATAATAAATGCAATCAATTAATATTTGCCAAATGAACATAGGTTCCACTAATGTAACATCCCATCCGCAAGTACGCTGGAATTTTCTCATGTTGACCAAGGTTAACTGGATTTGACCGTTGTTGACCGAGAATGGTCAAATTTTGACTTTTTGACTCGGCAAGAATTCTAGATTGATCAAGGCACCATTATGAAGTACGCATCGACATGAGTTCATAGACTAGTAGCACATTGAAAACGGAGCTACGGTTTGAAAGTTATGAGCAAAACAAGTTATTGTCCGAACTATCCGAGGGTGCTGGAGTTGACTTTTTATTTTTGTGAAATTGAGTTTTGATTCATACATGGTTGTGAAGTACTCATCGATACGAGTTTGTAAACTAGTGGTACGCCCGATTCGGACATATGGTTTTAAAGTTATGGAACTGCAAAGTTTTTCAAATATCGTATTATTTTAATATTATTTTTAAACGTGTGAACAGTATATGCCACATGTAACTTAGTTAATGGTGCCGTATGTCACAATGAGAAAATGCCACATGTCAGCCACGAGCAAATGTTATATTATATTATATTATTTTTGTTATTATTTTATATATTATATTATTATGATAAAATTTTATTATTTTAATATTATTTATTTATTTATTTTTAATTCTTTTTTTTCTTTTTCTTTTATTTTTCTTTCTTTCCCCACGTGAGAAAACACCACGAGCCCTCCTTCTCTCCTCTTCTTCTTTTCTTCTTCTTCCTCCCGTCCTTGTTGCATCTCTTCCGGCCACTGGACGACGACATGCGCTAGACAGATAGAAAGCCGGTGGAAAACCCGGTCGGTAATTGGAAGGACGAGGCCGAACGTCGCCGGATGCACCCGGATCGGGCCTCCATCGTCGGCGATGGCAAGTTGGTTTTTCGGCGATTCGGCGATCACCAGACCAAATTGATACTCCTTTCTACTATTATCTAACCTTCTGAGCTCAATTTTGAGATCCATTCAGCTCAATTCCTTGTTGTTTGAGAGATATGAGAAGTTGAACTTTGACCGAATCTTTCCGTCCATTTTTCGATAATCGTCGGTCGATTTGAGCCCAACGGAAGTCAGTAACGTTTTTCTCATCTCTTTAGCTTCTTATAGGTACCTTATTTGTGAATTATGATTAAGTACTTTGAAAGATGCCATTTTTGGATAAAATATTATTATTTTAATATGGTAGTATGAAAGATGTACTGTTTAATATTTAAATAATTGTTATTTATATTGAAGAAGTTAAATTGGGAATTGCATAAATATGGGTTAAATTAATATTTCTGAAATTGGAAAGCTATTAATTTTGAAGGTGCTATTAAATTATTATTAAATTATTGTTAATTTTATTGTGAGATTATGGTATCTGTTAGAATCTATTTTTGTATACTTATTTATATGTGAAGTTGTGAAATTATATGTGGATTAAATGATATTTGTTGTGAATTGATCTGAAAATTGAGGAATTAATTGTGTTAATTTACCATGATAACAAAAATATATTATCTAATGTAAATTATGTAAGAATTTTTATATTGTTTTGGTGAAAATTGATTTTATGGATTTGAAGAAAAATATTTATTTAAAATTTAGTATTTCCAAAAAATATAATTAATTAATTATTCATAAATTTGATTTGATCTTATTTTTTCGAAACTTATTATTTTAATAATACTATAAATTTTTTTTATAGTTTTTAGATGTACCATACACGTACCAGTATTCTGTAGTTGTGGATGTGATTAGCGCGCAGGTAGATGTGGATGTGATTAGAGCGCAGGTTGTAATGTTTCCCGTGAGTTGCCATCGGACCGAGGGCAGACAAGTTTGATTTGGCCATAGCCACCCCCTTCCATGGCCGGGATGACGGTTTAAGCAGCGTCGTAATGGGACCCCATGCGACCGTATGCCGGTTTCTCTCTTTAACCTCTCCGTAAGATGGTGCTTTGGGACGTTGGACACCACCGGTATATAGTATATTCATCAAGTATCTTTTGTATATATATATATATATGTTATATTTGTATATATCACATTGTATGGGGACAGTGATCTGATGTGATCCATGAAGAGCTAGCCTTGTCACTATGTTGCCTACGAGTCCAGTGGATTGGATGGCCAATCAAGGCAACCATCCCAGACTGTATTGGTAGCAGGGTGCTGGCGATAGCTGGAATCATGGATTGCACGACATGTTGGAGGTTATCGTTTGTACCCCTGATACGAGTGTATATTTGATAATATTTTTTGAATTTTAAATTATTATTTGATCTCGTATTATTCTATCTATTTATAATTTGATTTTCTAGCATTATACTTAATTGCTTTTATTGTCATTACTATTATTAATATTATTCTCGTTATTAATATTACAATTATTATTTATCAGAATTATGTTTATAATTATTTTCATTATTACTAATATTATCATCATCATTATGATTATGATTATTATTTTATTATTATTGTCATTATTTATTTTTATTTTATTATTATTATCGTGATTTTCATACTGTAGCGTTGACCAAGTATCACAACCAATGGGTGAGAAATATGGCCATCGGGCAAGTATGATAGTCCTTGGGCAAGTATGATAGTCCTTGGGCAAGTGACAGTCATCGGGCGAGTGACAGCCATCGGGTGAGTATGATAGCCCTTGGATAGGTGTGGTTATATGATAGCCTTTGGGCATGTGGGATGACTGTTGCTAGCCTCGGATGAGTTATATTAATATCATTATTAGCATTAAATGGTTGGTATTATTATTATTGTTAATATAGCGGTTAATTTATCTTTCTTTCTATATTACACATTGGTATATTTTTAAAACGATGTGAAATATATTTGAGATTTACAGCTCTAAGTGGATGGTGTGGGCGGTCATGAACCTGTGATGGTATATTTTGGTTGCTTACTTAGTAAATTATTTTCGTTGTATATATATATTTTATATCTAATTTGTTATCGAAGTGTTGCCATTTGTGGAATTTATTTGTAGTAAGGTGGGAGAGATAAGGTGGTAGTATATAGGAGTGCATTTTCGTACAAGTAAATTTTGGGCATGTTTTACCCTTAGGAGAGATGCTACCGGATTTTCCATAGGAGGGTTTGGTAGGGTCTCTCTGGGATAAGGATTTGTCTAGGATTCCGGGAAGGGATTCTGGACGGGTCTTGACAATAATCACTAATGGTGGCAAATAGTGCATCTTTATCTATATGTGTACATCATGATGATGTTGCTTCTTTTTTTATTTTTTATAAACCAAGAAAGGGGCATTTTAAGACCAAATGTAATTGAATTTAAAATCTAAAGGTTATCACCAATGATTATTGTTATTTAAGCTATCCCTAAAGGGCATTTAAGCAAATGATTAAATATTAAATCTACATGGTTAATTGGTAACTCATAGCATCTACATATCAATATGGCTTCTATTATAAAGTAGTGGAGGATAGTTCTTGTTTTATCAAGTTATATATAATAATGTTTATATATCTAGCTATATTTAAAGTATAAATAAATCTATGTTTGTATATATATGTACGATAATACATGTCTACACATACATACATATATATACGAATTCAAATATAGTACAAGTACCAATTACAAATATATATATATATATATATATATGTATAGACAAGTACTTATATTTTTTCATATTATATTCTAAAGAATTAAAAAAAAAAATCTCAAATGACTAATTTTTTTTATCACTAAAAGGTATTATTCTTTATATATTTTTATTGTATTTTTTTTTATAATTATTTATGCTATCAGTTGGTTGCTCATGTTTAGTCGTCAAAGGTGTACAATATTATCATTTTTTTTTTAAAATTTTAAAAAGTTTCAACTATGAACCTTTTGGTCACTTATGCAACATTTCAACTATAAAAGCTTTTAGATCACTTAAGGGTGTTATATTCACATTCTACTCCCCCCCCCCCAAAAAAAAAAAAAAAAGAGGTCTGATATTCATATTTTTTTAACATTATTTTAATTTTTACAACTGTATATGACAATTATGTGCTCACCGAAAGTTGCATCTAGTAAACCATTAATTTTTGCACTTTCTAAGCAACTAAACTACACCTCGTCACTCAGTATTTGTAACCAAAAAAGCCACTAAAACAAAATTTTAGGTGACCAAAGTATTTTGGACACTAACGTCATGTATTTATATATTTTTTCATTTTTAATTATTTAGAATATTAGTAGCAAAATAATTAGTCACTGATAATTGATTTCAATGACCAATATGTATCTTGGTCATTGAAAAATCTTCTTCTTGCTAAAGAAGAAGCGGGAAAAATTTCCAACTCTGTCCTTGAGTAAATTGGTCACTGAAAACTTAGATTTAGCAATGTAATCCAGGGTTACTGAAAGTGGTACCCTACCGTTTTTCCAATATGAGCTATCAAATATTTAACGACCACCATATGGTCACTAATGTTTGCCTTTAACAGCCAAAAAGTTTTGGTCGCAAAAGAGTTAGTCACTAATTTACTTTTTTTGGCAGTGATTTTAGAATTCAAATCAAGGGACATGGTGAAACATTTCAATATGTAATCGTCTATAACTTCTCAGAATTCATGATGTGATTCATGAGAAAGGAGAAGATAAGAATTCATGCATATCTCTCGACCAATGAGTATTTTAATTAATATGGGGAATTCACATGAAATGGTTAGTAAAAGACAGAATAATATAATATGTATATATATATATATACATGTTTTAAGGTCCCATATAAATAAATGTCGCAGAATTATAGCTTAATTTATAGCTTAGTGGAGGTGCTTTATCTTAAACCAATGTGGTTGTCTAATTTATGAATTACCAAGCTTTCTGATATGTTTTCCTTTAGTTATCTTATTTATTATTGTAATCTAGAAGTTTCAACTTTAATAAACTCGAGTTTCACGTGGCTTTGAAATGGTGCTGAAGCATTGAATTAAAGAGAAAATGGTCAAGTTGATTGATTTCTCCGTAGATTGCCGCCTGATTGATAAAGCTTTTCAGACTGACTTCCACTATATGTAATTTGATCGATGCAAGAATGCCAAGTTAATCTTGATTATTACAATATTTCGGCACGAAGATAATAAATTACCTTTTATGTAGACATAAGTTTTAAACGAAAAAAAAGTTTCCATTTTAACTGTCCCAATTTTTTTTTTGGGTCAATTTTAAAGTTTAAGTTGTATACTAGTTTATATGCATTAATCTGTAATCTCCTTAATTGTGCAATTTTCTTGATTTTACCCTTGATATTGTTCTATGATTTTGAGCCTTCATCTAAACAAACATTATTGGAAAATTAAAATCTCTACTTGATGCATTAAACTCTGAGAGGACCAACAAGTTATTAGTTCTGTTTCCATCTTTTTCTAACTGATAATCTGAATTTGCATTACTACTTAAGTATGAATACCCCATTTCAGAAAAGGATATGGAGAGACGAATGATCTAACTTAGTGCTTAATAGAACAAGTTTTTCCCTTTCAATTATTTTATATTAGCAAATGAAACACACGCCTCTTTTTCTTTTTCTTTTCTTTTCATTTTCTTTTTCTTTTTTTAGTATTTCAAGTCTAACATGATCTGCTAGATAGCCCAATAGCGCTTTCTTTTTTTTTTTTCTTTTTTTTTTTCTGTTTCTCCGTAGCCTTCCTTTCTTTCATAATTTCATTGTTGTCTATAAAAATGGCCTTCCATTTCCTTCCTTCTATCTATCAATTAAAACATTAATTCCCTAAAGCAGCATGGACTTCCTATCCATATTCCTATTCTCACAGCTTCATCTTTTTCTCATCACCATCACTTGCTTTGCTTCTTCTATGCAACCACTTTCCCACAATGATGACAGCATTGCGTTGCTGGAATTCAAAAACAGCTTTTTTATAGACAAGTTTGCTTCTAGAAACCCTTTTGCTTATCCTAACGTTTTGTCCTGGAGACTAGAAGAGAGTAGAGATTGCTGCTCATGGGATGGTGTAGAGTGTGATAATGATAGTGGTCGTGTCATTGCTCTTGACCTTAGCAGCAGTTTTCTTTATGGATCTACCAACTCAAGCAGCGGCCTCTTCAACCTTTCTCAACTTCAAAGGCTTAACCTAGCTGATAATGATTTCAACTTCTCTCAAATCCCTTCTGCAATTGGTCATCTTCCAAGATTAGAATATCTCAACCTCTCTCATTCATTTTTTTCTGGTCAAATTCCATCTGAGATCTCACAACTCTCTAATCTGTCTTTCCTTGATCTGTCTTACAATGATTTGGAATTGTCCTAGTTTAAGTAACGTAGTTAGAAATTTAAGTAACCTGAAACAACTTCATCTTGGTTGTGTTGACATATCCTCCACAGCGCCTAGCTTTTTGGCAAATTTCTCATCATTAACATCCTTACTTCCAAGAGATTGCAAGTTGCATGGTCAGTTCCCAAATAAAATTTTTCAACTTCCAAACTTACAATTTCTGGATATAAGGAACAACTTTCAGCTTATTGGTTATCTACTTGAGTTTCATTCTAAAAGTTCTCTTAAGGTATTGCTGCTTCGGAACACAAGTTTCTTAGGTAAATACCCTCTTCTACAGAAAAGCTCCATTTCTTGCATAAGTTAGACTTTGGAGCATGTAGATTTTCACGGTTGGTTCCATCTTCACTTGGTAAACTAACTAGGCTTACTTGTTTGGACCTTTCAAGAAACAATTTTGAGAGTCAAATTCCTTTTTTTCCTCAAAACCTCACCCAACTCGCTCAATTATGCTTTGGTAAAAACCAATTCACTGGTGAAATTTCTTCATGGCTTGGAAACTTTAACCTTTTAACTCACTTAAGCCTTGGAACAAACAAATTGCATGGTCTTGTCCCATATTTCCCTGGTAGACTAACTAGCCTCACTCATTAGGACCTTTCAATGAGCAACTTTACAGGTCAACTCCCCTATTTTCTTTGGAACCTCACCAAGCTAACTAAGTTAAATCTTGCTAGCAATTAATTTTCTGGTCACATTCCTTCTTTCCTCAGAAACCTTACCCAATTAGCTTCCCTAGCATTCGAAAATAATACTGAACTTTGTGACAATGAATGGAGTGGCACACTGAACTTTGACATGTTTCTTCGCTTGAAAAATCTAGAGAAACTTTACTTATCGCATAACATGTTATCCATACTTGTTCGAACTAGCAAAAAGAATGCAACTGTTCCAAGGTTCTGAAGTTTAGGCTTGAGTTCATGCAATTTAACCAAATTCCCTAATTTTTTAAGGTATCAATGACAGGACCCACCCTGGGAACCCTTCTAGGATCTCCCGGGTGGTTCTGTCTAGTGAAGTTCCACCGGACAATCCCTGGAGAATATCCAATGGAACCTTACCTTAAAATGTGGACAACGGACACCAGCAATATCAATAATACCTCAATATATAAATATAAAATAATCCACAATAGCACAAGTCTACAACCGGCCTATAGTACCACAGGCTATAACTACACACAGAAGTAATATGGTCTCTACTGAGTCCAAAACATAGATTAGAGTACTCTAAGAGTGTTAACAAAGTTTAGAAGTACAAATAAGTAATGAATAAGTCCGGAAAGATAAAGGTAAGATAAGAAAAGATAAATATTGCTGCTGTCGCCGAAGAACGAGGTTGCAACTGAGCGCAAGGTAGACTGTCACTAATTGCCTGGACCTAGAGGAACGAATTTAAAACAAATAAAACATGAGGTAAAGAAATCTCAGTGAGTGGCATAGTATAATAGGAAAATAATAATTTATTTCCGTAAAAAAAATATTTCTCTCAAAAATTCTTATTCCACTCGTTTGAAAAGTTTTCCGTTTAAAAATCATTTCACAAAACCAGAATTTATATTCCAATTTAATATCATAAAACCGATGTTCAAAGTATAAAGTGAACGATCATTGTAATATTATATGCAGTTCCACAAAATATTTATAAATGTGTAGTAATAATCACAATATTTGAAAACCAACAATATACTCAAACATATACCATGTACCATTTGATGTACCAATCTGTAAACCGTGGGATACACCCACCTCATGATCCTTAATATCCGAAAGGTATCGTAGAAATAGTAAACCGTCGGGACGTATCCAACCTCATGGTCCGTAGCAATAAATATCATGTGGGCTGAACCCAACCTCACGATACTGTGGCAATAATAACCTATGGGATAAACCCAACCTCATGTTACGTGGCAATAATATCTTTTAGGCTGAACCCAACCTCATGGTACCGTGGCAATAATAACTTATGGGATAAACCTAACCTCATGGTCCGTGGCAATAATATCCTTTGGGCTGAATTCAACCTCATGGTACCGTGGCAGTAATAACCTATGGGATAAACCCAACCTCACGGTTCATGACAATAATATCCTGTAGGCTGAACCCAACCTCATGGTACCCTGGCAAAACCTGCGCGCTATAATATAATATAATATAATACTGATCCAAGATATTGGCATTACATGGTACATCAATTTACAAATAAACAATATAGTATCCTTAAAACAATATTGTAAAAGCATATATATTTTTTTCCAACCAATACTGTAACATAATTCAGAATAAAAATGCTAATTCAATCACTTATTTAATTATTTCAAAAAAATTCAAATCATCATTTCATGAGAAAACCAGAAATACTACAGTGAAATTTATTCACCAATAAACCAATTTTAAGCACTTAAAAATTATAAAATATTTAAACATGCTTAAAATCATATAAATTTCAATCTACTCCTCAGATCAAATATTTTCAAAATGATCTAAAATCTCAATTCAAATGCCATAATATTTAATTAACATAATTCTCAAGTTCTCTGCTTCACCTCCCCTGTAAGGTATGAACCCCCTTATAATACGATCTAAAGCTCCTTTTAGGGGAAGACGATTCTTCTAGGCGGGGGATCATTTGGATCAGATAGTAAATATAAGGAAAGCTCATATCCCTCATGTTCAGGGTATGGAGCCAGCGTCGAACATTGTAAGCAGTTGATTCCCTGCAGCTTATAGGGTTCACCACGCCCGTCTGCAGAGTTTCAACGTCCTTGAGAACATGTATCTCGTTTCTAGGTGTTACCTCTAGGAACGTATACCCCCGGCAGCCTTAAGAATCCATCTCAGGGTTAGAACCTGCAATACAAAGACTAACCATGGAGGTCACTGAAGCTGCTGAATCGACCTTCGAGAAGGAAGAAGAACAAGAGCTACTGCGATTGAGGAATAAGCTGTTGTGGCTGCACCTGTCAAGTTACACGATCTTTCTGTTTGCCCGCTTTGATTAGGGTTTACTCCCGAGTGCTTCTTTTAAATGCTTTGGTGGAGCTGGAGAAGCAAGGCAAGCCCTTATTAGTAAAGCTTCGGCCTTGCCTTTCTAATCGGCATCTTTTGATCGTTTCACTGTCATAATGGGAAAGATCCACTCCACTACACTGGCCCATCTCCATCCGATCTGAAAAACTTTATGGGGTACTTTAACTCTTCAATCGGTACATCTTTCTCACCTCAAGAAGTATTTAAATAAGGGGCGACCAAGGAGAAGAAGATCAGAAGAGAAGATGAAAACAAAGAAGCAGCTTCAAGATCTTATAGCATAATAGTCTTTATCTGCTAACTCTTGATAGAGTCACCCTAGCCTTTTACCCTTGGATAAATAGTGATAGGATAAAGTAATCAAATAAGTCAGCCTTTTGCCAGGAGTTGGAGCTAGAGCAAGAGTTAGTAAGGTAGCAAGGATAGAGCAAGTAGTAGAAGTCTTGAGTTCGCCAAACAACTAGTTAGCTAATCTCTCTAATCCATAAGCTAATGAGTAAGGAAGGAGATGAAGAAGCCACTGGTACTATTCATCTATACTATATATGGATGACTCCTGCTTTCTTCCCAATGGAATGATCTGGACCCTTGTGAAAGGACCTCAAAATCCGATGGCCTTGATTGAAAAGCTCCAAATTAGGTCAGTAGCTGGCCGAGTAACTGATAGACCAAATAAGCACAGTAGCTGTTTAGAGCTGAAGGAGCTCTATTTGGGATTCTATAGCCTACACACTTGCCTTTAGGGGATCAAAGTTGGATGAATCTCTAGTGGTTCCTTCCATCGGCATCATCGAACCACGTTAGCAATCCAGAATAACTGGAAGCTCGAAACGATCGGTCAAAGGAATTGGTCCGTTTAGTTCAGGTCATGGTCGATGTCGTCACTATCATCAATATCGTCATTATCATCAATAAGAAAACCCTTTTTATCCAGGAACTTGTTCAAAAATACTGTAATGAAAGGAAAATAGGAGTTTGTCAGTAGGTATTTGACCAAATAGGATCGTCTAGTTCCTATAGAACCTATCACTAAAATACCCTATTATCACTTAGGAGCCGTGCGAGATGAAAGTCCCATGCACGGTTTTGAATGAGAGAAATAAGTGAGGAATCCTCTTTTCGACTCTGACTCTCCCACTCTAGTTGCTGCTTTTCTTTCTGTTACTTCCAAAGTAGCTACTTCTGCTTCAGCCACTCGAATTTTCGATATTCCTGTCCACAAGGTCGAGTTTGACAAGCCTGAACACCCCAAAGGGGCCATCATCATCTTTCTGTATTCGGTCTCGGCAATAACGATGGTCCCCACACTAAAAACAACAACAAAAGCAAAAACATCTTTCACATAAAGGAAAAATTTTTCTATCAAGTAAAGTTTAAAACAAAAGAAAAAAGGAGAAGGCTTGGACGCATGGCAAGATTAAATAAAAGAGCGGTATGACATACGAAAATGGTATATGAAATGAAAGGCTGGCAACAGAGTTGGAGATGAGCATTAGACAATGGTTACTACTTCAGAAAGCACCTTAGCAATTTCCAATAATGCCCCTATCGACCTCAGTCTTTTTTTTTTCTAGCTTGAGTCTAGAACTTTACTATCTCATTATAGAGCGTACCCTTAGGATCCGATACCCAAAATTGGAGATTTTCATATGAAGCCTAAACTTTCAAAATTGAACCTCCTAATGGGTTCTAATAATATCCAATTTCACAAATCAAAATTCAATTGTAACCAATTTGATCGATTTTGTCCAAGCACAGTCCAAATTTATTCAAAAATTAACTATTTGACCCAAAAATGGAAAAAAATTATCAAACGACCTCCAAAATTCACAAACTTTATATCAACGAAAAGCCCAAGAGACAAAAAACCCATCAATAGAAAGTTTTGTTGCAGAGGCCATCATATGGAGCAATGATTTTGCTTACTCAATAACCATAACAAACAAAGGCAGGGTTATGCTTTATGAGAAGATCCAAGAAGTTTTCGTAGTCATTGACCTTTCAAGTAATAGATTTGAAGGATCAATTCCACAGAGCTTGGGGATCTTACAAGGGCTTCATGCGCTTAACCTTTCCATCAACATTCTCGATGGTAATATTATATCATCCTTGGGAAACATACAAAGCTCGAATTGCTTGATCTCTCCAACAACAAGCTCTCAAGACATATCCCTCCACAGCTTGGCCAATTGACATTTTTTGGATGTTTAAGGTTTCTCATAACCATCTTAGAGGACCTATACCCCAAACGAACTAGCTTGAGACATTTGGTATCTATTCTTATGAGGTAAACATGGGATTATGTGGAAATCCATTGCCAGAAAAGTGTGAAATTTGGTACTAAAGAGAATAGCATAGAGAATGATGAAATAGAGGAAAAGCTTATTCTTTACATTAACTGATAACCAAAAATATATACACAGTGTTGTTACAAGAGATATAGTTAGCTATAGTTATACAAGCTTATCCGACACTACAACAGATAGAGATAAGCACAAGATATAGAATAGTTAATCCTTATTATGCCCCCTCAAGATTATAAAGCACTGGAAAACATTAATCTTGGAATGAAGAGAAAGAAAAGGTCGCTTAGATAGAGGTTTGGTAAGCACATCAGCTAGCTGATCACCACTGGCAACATGCCTAACACGTAAAGAACCATTTTGGACCCGCTTACGCACAAAATGAAAATCTACAGCAACATGCTTCATCTTGGAATGAAAAATAGGATTAGAGCAGAGATACGTAGCACCCAGATTATCATAGTACACAACCGGTGGGTCAGGGGAAGGAACACCAAGTTCATTGAGGAGAGACCGAAGCCAAGACAATTCAACGGTGGCATTGGCAACAACTCTATATTCAGCCTTTTAAGAAGATCGGGACATAGATTTTTGCTTTTTAGAGGACCAAGAAACTGGATTACCACCAAGAGAAACAATGTAGGCAGTGGTGGAGCAACGATCATCTTTATCTCTTGCCCAATCTACAACAGAAAAGGCATGCAAAGTAAGAGGCGATGATTGGTGAAGAAACAAGCCAAGGTCACTTGTACCCTAAAGATAACGCAAGAGGCGCTTGAGAACGCTCCAATGGATTTCAGTGGGAGAATGCATATATTGAGTAAGTTTGTTGACTGAGTATGCAATATCCAGCCGGGTGATTGACAAATATTGTAAGCTGTCCACTATCTGCTGATAAGTTGTAGAGTTGGCGAGTGGAGCACCATTATGTGCAAAAAGCACCTCATCGGCAAGAGGAGTAGCTACTGGTTTAGCATTAGTCGTATTGGTACATTGCAGAAGATCAAGAACGTACTATTGTTGGGAAAAGAGAAGACCAGGCTTGGAAGGAAACACCTTACCACCTAGAAAATAGTGAAGGGGACCTAAGTCTTTGAGAGAAAAACGACCTGCAAGAGCACATATGAAAGACTGCAAAATAGGCCCCACGGGCTTGATATAATGCTCTTACAGGTTGTTTGAGAGAAAAACGACCTGTAAGAGCATTATATCATGCCCGTGGGGCCTATTTTAAGCCGTAAATGACATTTTTGAGTTTACAGACATAAGTGGGATTATAAGAGTCGATAAAACCAGCAGGCTGTTGCATAAAAACCTCCTCATCCAAGCTACCATTTAAGAAAGCAGTGTTGACATCTAGCTGTCGAAGTGGCCAATCATTAGCCAAGGCAATGCTCAAGACAACTCGAATGGTAGCAGGCTTTATTACGGGACTGAACATCTCAGTATAATCGACACCAGGTTTTTGAGTATATCCTTTCGCAACTAGACGAGATTTCAGCTGCTCCACAGAACCATCAGGATTATGTTTGATCTGAAAACCCATTTACAGCCTCCTACATTGTGCTGAGATTGGAGAGGAACAAGCTCCCCCGTATCATTCTGCAGCAAAGCATTATATTCCTCATCCATAGCAGTACGCCAAGCAGGAATAGACAAGGCCTTGGAAATAGATTTTGGTTCTTCAAGAAAGTTTGATGAATCAGTGGTAGCCAAGAAAAACTAGTGTTTTGGTTTGAAAATTTGGTTGAGGGACCTGGTTCTCATGGCATGGGTTCTCTTGGGAGGTGACAGAGGAGAGGATATGGAAGGTAAGGGGGACCACAACATTAATGGTTGACTAGCTGGAGAAGACGTTGTTGGGTGTGCTGGTGATAAGCGGATGGGGCCAGACAGCAGCTGGGAGGACCCATGGATAGGTGAAGATGAATGGCGTGCACAGTTGGATCGAGAGAGAGATAATGGGGTCGAACATGGACTCTGCATGGGAGTAATATCTTATGTGGAGGAAGAAGTATTGTTTTTTGAATTGGAGAATATAGATGACTGACATAAAGAAGTAGGAGATGAGTTAGTAAATGGCACTAGTTGATGTGGTGGAGCCAAAAAAATATAAGAGGAAGAAAGAGATTAAGTTGGAGAGGGAAAACTATCCTTGTCATTAAAAAGAGATTGGAACAGAAAGATATGTTCTACAAAGGTGACATGTCGAGAGATAAAGACAACACCTTGAGATGGAGAAAAGCATCTATATCCATTCTATGAAGGTATGTATCCTAAGAAGACACATGGTTTGGAGGAGAACTCTAATTTATGTGAATTATATGGTCAAAGGAATGGATAACATAGACATCCAAATGTACGTAGAAAATTATAATTAGATAATTTATTAAATAATTTTTGAAAAGGATATTGATTTTTAAAGTGACAATGGTCATCCTATTAATAAGAAACACGGCAGTGTGGAAAGCATAGGACCAAAATTTTAAAGGTAATTTGGCATGTGAAAGTAAAGCTAGATCAGTTTCATGAATATGCCTATGACGGCGTTCAGCAAAACCATTCTATTCTGGTGTATAGGGGGTAGTTAAAAAATGCGAAATCCCATGATTAGCAAAAAAAGGTTTTAATTTGATGAATTCCCCTCCATTGTCAGAATAAAAAAAAATTATTTTTGTTTGAAAATATTTTTCCACAACCTTTTTAAAATTTACAAAAACTGAAAAAACATCAGACTTATTTTTTAAAGGAAACAACCATATATACTTTGTAAAGTGATCAACAAAAAGCACATAATAACTATACCCATCATGAGATTTTATTTTGGAAGGTCCCCATACATCAGAATAAATAAATTGAAGTGGTCTAGAACTACTCATAGAAGACACACCAAATGGTAATTTGTGTGCTTTATTACAAACACATTCATTACAATTAAAATTTTTGGAGTGAGACACAGGAAGACAAAACTGAGACACCATGTTTCGTAAGACCTTGAAAGAGGGATGACCTAAACGAGAGTGCCAGTCATACAGAGAGACTTTATTAGCCTGAAAGACAATAGGAGGGCCATTCATAAACACCATTACTGTGTGGTCCTTGAAGCAGTACTGACCCCGTCTGCAAATCCTTAACAAAAAAAACAATGTGGCAAAATTCAATGGAAGTATTATTTGTCTGACAAAATTTGGAAACAGACAAAAGATTACGTTTCATTTCAGGAACACAAAGGACATCAGATAACAAAAAAGATTTTTGTGGAGTGTTGAGAGATGTAGAACCTGTATGAGTTATGGATAGTTTATTACCATTTCCCACTGAAATTTCATCAGTTCCATCATACTTTGAGTGAATTGCAAGGTTCTAGAAGTCTGTGGCTACATGGTGGGAAGCTCCTAAATCAAGTAACCATGCTGAATTAGGTGAAGAAGAAGTACTTGGTTGCTGTCCAAGAATGCCAGGACCAGTGGGATTAACGTGATAAGCAAGAGGAGGTGGACGAGGCTGAAAACCTAGTGGATTAGATCGATGGTGAATATGTCCACTGTTGCTTAAGCAATGGGCAGAATCTTGCAGAATGACCGATTTGATCACACAACTGACATTTTCCTTTGTATGTGGTTGCATGACCAAAATTTGGAGGCCTCACAAATGAAGCTTAGGCAACTGATTGAGAAGATGGCTTAGATCCTTTCTGTGAGAAGGGCAGCCTAGATGGGGAACGATTGGCCACATGTACTATGATAGGAGTTGTGACAGATGAGAGAGAAACCCGTTTGAGGTAGGAATCATACTCGAGCAGTTGCTCATGAAGGTCATCAATTGAAACAGCAGAGTCTCTTATTCGATAGGCAGCAGAAATGTCTTTGAAATCAGAGGATAAGCCATTTAAAAAATAGAGAATGAGACTTTCATTCGAAACTAGTGAGCAAAGTAATGCTAGCTCTTTTGCTGTGGTTCGAATATCAAGAAGATACTTTGTTATGTTCCAATGACCTTGGGCTAGAATACGATGTTCTTAAAGTCTCATTATATGAGATCCAGAGGGCTTGGCAAAATGAGTGGCCAATTTCTTCCACGCATCAGATGAAGTTGCAACACCAGAAACCAAATACGAGACTTCCGACGTGAGAGAGGCTTGAATATCATTGAGTAAGAATTTATCTACCCGAATCTAGAAGGAATACTGAGGATTTGGTTTGATAATAGGGCCAGAATCAATTGTTTCAGTGGTGGTCGGTGGAGGACACGGATATGATCCATCAACAAAACCAAATAAATCATTGGCAATTAAAAGAGAATAAAATTGAGCTCTCCATGGAAAGTAGGCAGAAGCCATAAGCTTCAAGGGTGCCTGAGAGGCAACATTTAGAACAACAAGATTTTGGTCATGAATAGATGGTTTGTTCAAAAAAACAACAGAGGAATTGAGATCAATTTGGACTGTAGAAGAAGGATGATCAGATGAGTTGTGAGCTATGAGAAAGGAGGGAAGAGACGTTGAGGGGAAAAAACAAACGCGTTAGAGTGTTAGGGCTGATACCATAAAGAGAATAGCACAGAGAATAATGAAATAGAGGAAAAGCTTATTCTTTACATTAACTGATAACCAAAAATATATACACACTATGCTGTTACAAGAGATATAGTTAGCCATAACTATACAAGCTTATCCAACACTACAATAGATAGAGATAAGCCCAAGATATGGAAGAGTTAATCCTTATTAGGTACCACCTGCAGGTTTTCAAGAAGAACAAAGTCTGCATTGGAGTTTCATTTGACGATAATTGTACCAGGATATGTGAGTGGACTAGTGATTGGGGTGGTTATTGGGCAAATATTTGCAACTAAGAAACATGACTGGTTTGTGAAGACTTTTGGACAGGGGAAATTAAAAGGCAGAAGGGTGAAAAGGGGTCGGCGAAGAAGTTGAAGTTTATGCAATATGTCATAATTTTATGGAGTTTCCTAATTTCCTTGTATCTTTTATTTTAGTACTGTCTACCACTATATATAGATTGGATGCTTAAATTTTTATTTCAAAGAAAGTATTTCACTTCTATCCATCTAATGGATACTACATCCTGTAAAAGCAAACCAGACTCTTCTATTCATCTAATCGTTTTACCATCAGAAATTAATTACATTTACTTGTGTATTGCACATGTGTAGGACCTTTTAAATGAAACATGTTTTTGGGTTAATAGTATATGTCTCTTCACTCATTTATATGGATGTGAAGTACACATTCAAATCTCAACTCAGAGAGAGAGAGAGAGAGAGACATGCAAAACCCGTTTAGACAAGTAGGTCTTGCGATTTTTTTTTTTTAATAATTTACATTTTTTTTAAAAAAAAATTTCAAAATTATATAGTTAATTAACTTGGATATTATTTGACTTTTTTCTTATGTTTTTTCTCTGCATTTTTTTGCTTTAATATTCTTGTTAATCTATCATTTAATATGAAAAACATTCAAATTTATTTTCGATATAAAGATTGATGGCTAATCATCAAAATCTTAAAATTTTCTGCATAGAACTCGAAGAGAACATACTTTTATTTTTCTTCATTCTACATTTATACAAGGGAGTACATCCAATAGAAAGCTTTACATGGGCAATGTTAAATTTTCTAAGCACCAAATTTGAAAGAGAAATTCCACAAGTCATAGAGAGACTTTCTATATATCTCTCTATATATATATATGTATATATGTTTTAAGGTCCCATATAAATATCTCCTGCAAGAATTATAGCTTAATTTATAGCTTAGTGGAGGTGCTTTATCTTCAACCAATGTGGTTAACTTATTTATGAATAACAAAGCTTTCTGATATTTTTCCTTTAGTTATCTTATTTATTATTGTAATGAAGTAGCAACTTTAATAAGCTCGAGTTTCACGTGGCCTTCAATGGTGCTGAAACATAGAATTAGAGACAAAAAAAAGGCCAAGTTTATTGATATACTCTGTAGATTGTGGCCTAATTAATAATGCTTTTCAGATTGACTTCCAATATATGTAATTTGATGGATGCAAGAATGTCAAGTTAATATTGATTATTACAATATTTGGGCATCAAGAAGATAAAGTATCTTTTCAGTAGACATAAGTTTTAAAGGAAAAGAATTTCCATTTTAATTGGCCTTTTTTTTTTCTTTTTTTTTTTTTGGGGGGGGGGGGAATTTGAAAGTTTATCCTCAAAGTTTTATACTAGTTTATATGCATCAATCTGTAGTCTCCTTATTGGTGTTGTTTTCTTGATTTTACCCTTGATATTGTTATATGATTTTGAGCCTTCAAAAATATGCAGTCAATCATCTAGACAAACATTATAGGAAAATTAAAATCTCTCCTTGATGCATTAAACTGTGAGAGGACCAACAAGTTATTAGTTCTGTTTCCATCTTTTTCTAACTAGACATCTGAATGTGCATTAATAATTAATAAGGTTTATTAATGTTGAAGATATGCTTTGAGTATGAATACCCCATGTCAGAAAAGGAATACAGAGCTCTGATTGATCTAGCTTAGTGCTTAACAAAATCTGTTTTCCCCTTTTATTTTTTATTTTTTATTTTATTTTTAAAATTAGCAAAGGAAACACATGCCTCTGTTTCTTTTTATTTTTTCAGTATTTCACAGTCTAACATTATCTGCTAGCTAGCCCCATAAATTTTTTTTTTCAGTTGTCTTCTTTCCAACCTCCATTGTTGTCTATAAAAATGGCCTTCCATTCACTCCCTCTTTCCATCAATATCAAACATTTATTCCCTAAAGCAGCATCGACTTCCTATGCATATTCCTATTCTCACTACTTCATTTTTTCCCATCATCATCACTTGCTTTGCTTCATTTCTGCAACCACTTTGCCACATTGATGACAGTATTTTTTTGTTGGAATTCAAAAACAGCTTTTTTGTAGACAAGTTTGCTTCTAGAAACCCTTTTGCTTATCCTAAGGTTTTTGTCCTGGTCCTCCTGGAGACTAGAAGAGAGTAGAGATTGCTGCACATGGGATGGTGTAGAGTGTGATAATGAAAGGGGTCGTGTCCTTGCTCTTGACTTTAGCAGTAGTTTTCTTTATGGTTCTACAAACTCCATAAGCAGCCTCTTCAATGTTTCTCAATTTTAAAGGCTTAACCTTGCTAATAATGATTTCAACTTCTCTCAAATCTCTTCCGCAATGGGTTTTCTTTCAAGGTTAACGTATCACAACCTTTCTCGTTCACCTTTTCATGGTCAAGTTCCATTGGAGATCTCCAAACTCTCTAATCTTTCTTTCCTTGATCTATCTTACTATGATTTGGAATTGAAGAATCCTAATTTGAGCAGCTTAGTTAGAAATTTAAGTAACCTAAAACAGCTTCATCTTACTTATGTTGGCACATCCTCCGCAGTGCCTAGCTTTTTGCCAAATTTCTCATCATTAACATCCTTACTTTTAAGACATTGCAGGTTGCATGGTGAGTTCCCAAATAGAATTTTCAACTTCAAAACTAACAATTTCTGAACATACAGAACAACTCTCACCTTACTGGCTATCTACCAGAGTTTCATTCTAATAGTTCTCTTAAGGAATTGCTTCTTTGGAACACAAGTTTCTCAGGTAAAATACCCTCATCTATAGAAAAGCTTCGTTTCTGGCATAAGTTGGATTTTGGAGCATTTAGGTTTTCAGGGTGGTTCCATCTTCACTTGGTAAACTAATTGGGCTTACTTATTTGGACCTATCAAGAAACTATTTTGAGAGTCAAATTCACTCTTTTCTTCAAAACCTTACCCAACTCATTGGGTTAAAGGCTTGGTGAAAATCAATTCAGTGGCGAAAAATTCCATCATGGCTTGAAAACTTTACCCTTCTTACTTACTTAAGCTTTGGAAATAACAGATTGCATGGTCTTGTGCCATCTTCCCTTGGTAGACCAACTAACCTCACTCATTTGGACCTTTCAATGAACAATTTTACAGGTAAAATCCCCTGTTCTCTCCAAAACCTTTCCCAGCTAACTAAATTTAAACTTGGTAGCAATGAATCCATGTAAGTCTTGGCTCATATTTTTTTATGAGCCAAGTTTCAGCAAGCTAAATCCATCTCAATTACAATCTTATCTCGAACCATTCGAGCATATTTACAGTTCTAATAAACATTTTAGTACATGTAGCATTACTAAAATTTTATTCACCAAAACTAAAAACTTGCTTTAGTTATGTTAATTTTATTGCATTAGTATTCTCTATAGTGTGCTCAATTGATTTCTTGATTATTTTACAAGATAATATATCTTATATATATATTTTTTGAAGGATAATATATTTTACATAGACTTTAGAGACCAAATCAAGGGACACGATGCAACATTTCAATATGTAATCTTCAATAAGTTTTAAAATTCATAATGTGATTCCTTAGGAAAAAACAGAATGTAAGAATTCATCCACATCTCGCGGCCAAATTTATTATGTTATTATTTTTTTGTTGAAAGTTAAGAATATTTTATTAACATGGGGAATTCACAGGGAATGCTAGGTGCTTCACATATGTATAAATATATTCATCTAGTGCTGAGTGGAGGGGCTTTTATCTTCCACCAATATGACTTTAACCTATCTTTATGACTTTTCTAACAACATATATTTGTGGTTATAAAAGAATTGGTAAAGCCTTTAATCTTTTCTTTTTCTTTACAATATTTTCTTAGTGATGAACCGTATAGAATATGATATGACAATTACCAAGGTTTTCCCAATCTTTTTTCCTTTAATTATCTTATTTGTTATTATAATCTAAAAGTATTATTTAAATTAGCTTAAGTTTCACCTAACTAGAAATGATTACCGATGATAACCTATAAATCTTGGATTCAAAATTTGATGTTGAAATCCCCTCTTCCCAATTTATCAAAAAGAAAAGAAAAAAAAAAAAGTTTTACACAGACCTCTAATAGTGCTGAAGCATGGAATTAGAGAGAAAAAGCCTAAATTTAAAAATATGATCACCCTGAATATGATTGATAAAGTTTTCATATTGACTTTTCCAACAATATATATTTGTGGTAACAAAGTAATGGCCAAGCCTTTAATCTTTCTTTCTTCTTTACATCTTCCTTTTTTCTGTACAATATTTTCCTAATGACAAAACCATATAGATTAGAGTATGACAATTACCAAGCTTTTTCTGATTTTCTTCCTTTAAATTGTCTTATTTGTTATTATAATATAGAAGTATCTGGTTTAATTAACTCAAGTTTTACGTTGGACAACTTAGTTGGCAATGAGTACTCATGATAATTCATAAATTTTGGGATCCAGATCTAACTGTTGAAATCCCGTTCTTTCCAACTTATAAAAAAAATAATAATAATAAATAAAAAAGTTCACGCGGCCACTAATATTGCTGAAGCATGGAATTAGAGAGAAAAAACAAAGTTTGAAAAAATGATCACTCGCAATTCAACAAAGTCTTCCAGATTGACTTCCAATGTTGTCATCTGATCAATGCAAGAATGACTTTTTTCACAACATATGTTTGTGGTAATAAAAGTTTCAATATTTTCTTAACCACTAACCATATAGATTATAAGATGACAATTACCAAACTTTTTCCTATCTTTCTTCCTTTAATTATTGAATTTGTTACTATAATCTAGAAGTATATTACTTTATTTAGCTTAAGTTTCACGTTGGATAGCTCATTTGATAATAATTTTTTATGATAACTCCTGGGTCTCAGGTTCAAGATTTGGTGTTAAATTTTTTATTATTATAATCTTGAATTATCTATTTTAGTCCAGTTGCCAATTATTATTTATAATAACTACTAGGTCTGGTTTTGAAATCCCTCTTTCCATTTCATTAAAAAAAAAAAAAAAAATGTTTCACTCGGACTTTAAATGGTGAAGCATGGAATTAGAGAGAATATTAGGTCTCTATTGAATCCTCTTCTGATCTTATCAAAAAACTTAAAAGAAAAAGAAGTTTCACATGCCCTCTAAGGGATTAGAAAGAAAAAAGCCTAAGTTTAAAAATACAATTTACTCTAAATTCGATTGATAAAGTTTTTCAGATTGACTTCCAATGTTGTAATTTGATGGATGCAAGAATGTGGCTAAATTTTGATTATTACAATATTTGGACACAAGGAAGATAAATTATTATTATTATTTTTTTTTGCTGTAGAAATAAGTTCTATTGGCAAAAAGTTTCTAGCTGAATTGGCCAACAATTTGTTAGTTCTGTTTCCATCTATTTCTACTAGCTATCTGAAATCTGCAGTACCAATTGTACAACTCTCTAAGATGAAAAACGTTCCTAATATTTACTAAACAAGTACGAAAGATCATTTATTAATGTTGTAATTAAATATGCTTTTTAAGTATGAAAGACCCTATTTCAGACAGAGCACGGATCATCTAGATTGGTGCTTAACAGAATATGCCCTACAAAATTTTTATATTAACAAATGAAACAGTACCTGCCTCTGTTTCCCTTTTTTTTTTTTTTTTTTTTTTTTTTTTTTAGTGTTTCACAGTCCATCATTGTCTCCTAGTCCAAAACCGTGTTTTTATTTTTTCATGGCTTGGCCATCTTTCCCAACTCAATATTGACTTCCGATTGCGTAATTTGATCGATACAAGAATGACTTTTCCAACAATATATACTTGTGGTAATAAAGTAATGGTCAAGTCTTTAATCTTTCTTTTTTCTTTACAATGTTTTCCTTTTGACCAAACCATATAGATTAGAGTGTGACAATTACCAAGCTTTTTCTGATTTTCTTCTTTTAAATTGTCTTATTTGTTATCATAATATAGAAGTATCTGCTTTAATTTGCTCAACTTTCACGTTGGACAACATAGTTGGCAATGAATACTCATGATAAGTCATAAATTTTGGTATCCAGATCTAACTGTTGAAATCCCGTTCTTTCCAACTTATAAAATAAATAAATAAATAAATAAGTAAAACTTGACGCGGCCACTAATATTGAAGCATGGAATTAGAGAGAAAAAACAAAATTTGAAAAAATGATCACTCTCAATTCAAAAAAGTTGTTATCTGATCAATGCAAGAATGACTTTTTTCACAATATATGTTTGTGGTAATAAAAGTTACAATATTTTCTTAACCACAAACCATATAGACTATAGGATGATGATTACCAAGCTTTTTCCTATCTTTTTTCCTTTAATTATTGAATTTGTTACTATAATCTTGAAGTATCTTACTTTATTTAGCTTAATTTTCACGTCGGATAGCTCATTTGATAATGATTTTTGATGATAATTCCTGATCTTAGGTTCAAGATTTGGTGTTAAAATTTTTTTTAATATAATCTTGAATTATCTATTTTAGTCCAGTTGCCAAATATTATTTATAATAACTGCTAGGTCTGGTTTTAAAATCCCTCTTTCCGTTTTATTAAAAAAAAAAAAACAAAAAAAGGAAAATTTTTCGCTCAGACTCTAAATGGTGAAGCATGAGAGAATATTAGGTCTGTTTAGAAATCCTCTTCCGATTTTATCCAAAGACTTAAAACACAAAAAAGTTTCACATGACCTCTAAGGGACTAGAAAGAAAAAGCCTAAGTTTAAAAATATGATATACTCTAAATTCGATTGATAAAGTTTTTCAAATTGACTTCCAACGTTGTAATTTGATGGATGCAAGAATGTGGCTAACTTTTGATTATTACAATATTTGGACACAAGGATGATAAATTATTATTATTATTATTATTATTATCATTTTTCTATAGAAATAAGTTCTATTGGCAAAAAGTTTGTAGCTTAATTGGCCAACAATTTGTTAGCTCTGTTTCCATCTATTTCTACTAGCTATCTGAAATCTGCAGTCCCAATTGTACAACTCTCTAAGATGAAAAACGTTCCTAATATTTACTAAACAAGTACGAAAGATCATTTATTAATGTTGTAATTAAATATGCTTTTTAAGTATGAAAGTCCATATTTCAGATAGAGCACGGATAATCTAGATTAGTGCTTAACAGAATATGTTTTTCCCTACAAATTTTTTATATTAACAAATGAAACAGTATCTGCCTCTATTTCGTTTTTATTTATTTTTTATTAGTGTTTCACAGTCCAACATTATCTGCTAGTCCAATACCGTGTTTTTATTTTTTCATGGCTTGGCCATATTTCCCAGCTCCATTGTTGCCTATAAAACTGACCTCCGTTTCCCTCCCTAGTCCCACCATCAACATAAAACACTAATTTCCTCAAAAAACAAAACATGGTGTTTCTACCGCTGCTTCATCTTCTTCTTATAGTCATCACTTGCTTCGCTTATTTTGTGCAGCCACTTTGCCATAATGATGACAGCGTTGCCTTGTTGGAGCTCAACAGCAGTGTTATTATTGGCAAGTTTGCTTCTAAAAATCCTTTTGCATATCCCAAAGTTTCATCCTGGAGACTAGAAGGGAATAGAGATTGCTGCTCATGGGATGGCGTAGAGTGCGATGCTGACACAGGTCGTGTCGTTGCTCTAGACCTTAGCAGCAGTTTCCTTCATGGTTCAATAAACTCCACCAGCAGCCTCTTCAACCTTACTCAACTTCAAAGGCTTAACCTTGCTGATAATGATTTTAACTTCTCTCATATCCCTTCTGCAATGGGTCATCTTTCAAGGTTAACATATCTCAACCTTTCTCATTCATCTTTTTGTGGTCAAGTTCCATTTGAGATCTCAGGACTCTCAAATCTGTCTTTCCTTGATCTGTCTTACAATGATTTGGAATTGAAGAGTCCAAATTTGAGTAGGTTGGTTAGAAATTTAATAAAGCTGAAACAACTTCATCTTACTTATGTTGATATATCCTCCACAGTGCCTAGCTTTTTGGCAAATTTCTCTTCATTAACGTCCTTACTTCTAAGTGATTGCGGATTGCAAGGTGAGTTCCCAAACGGAATTTTTCAACTTCCAAACCTACAAGTTCTTAATTTGAGGAACAACCGTGGTCTTACTGGCTATCTACCTGAATTTCACTCTAATAGTTCTTTTGAGGTATTGCTACTTTACAACACAAGTTTTTCTGGAAAAATACCCACTTCCATTCAAAACCTTCATTTAATGCTTCAGTTAGATTTTGGAGCCTGTAGGCTTTCAGGGTTGGTTCCATCTTCGCTTGGTAAACTAACCAGGCTTACTTTGTTGGACCTTTCAGAAAATAATTTTGAGGGAAATCAATTCCCTTCTTTTCTTCAAAACCTCACCCAGCTCACCACTTTATGGCTAACAAAATGTCAGTTAACGGGTGAAATTCCAGGTTGGCTTGGAAAACTTACCCAATTAACTTATCTTGGACTTTATATAAATAATTTGCATGGTCACATCCCATCATCCCTTGGTAAACTAACAAGCCTCACCTATTTGGACCTTGCAGTAAACGATTTTGAGGGTCAAATCCCTTCTTTTCTTCGAAACCTCACCCAACTCACTGTGTTATTGCTTGATGATAGTCAATTCACGGGTGAAATTCCATCTTGGTTTGAAGCTTTTACCCTTTTGAATCATCTAAATCTTGGAATGAATAAATTGCATGGTCTTATCCCATCTTCCCTTGGTAGACTAAGTAGCCTCACTTATTTGGACCTTTCAGCAAACAGTTTCAAGGGCCACATCCCCTGTTTTCTTCGAAACCTCACGAACCTTGAATACCTTTCTCTTCATGACAATGAATTGAGTGGCACATTGAACTTTGACATGTTTCTTGGCATGAAAAATCTAAACACGCTTTTATTAGGGCGTAACAAGTTGTCTAAACTTGTCCACACTAGCAAAATGAATGCGAATGTTCCAAGGTTCCAAAGTTTAGACTTGAGTTCAAGCAATTTAACCAAATTCCCTGATTTTTTAAGGTATCAAGATAGATTAGAGTGGTTGGCTTTATACGGAAACAAGATACATGGTGAAGTACCCAGATGGATATGGAACATGAGCACAGAGACAATGGCCAATGTGGACATTTCTGACAACTCCTTGACAGGCTTTGAACAAACTCCAGTTTTCATCGCTTGGGTTCACTTGATCAGCTTAGATCTCTCATTCAACAAACTAAAAGGCCAGTTACCGATTCCTCCACCGTCCATCGTGGACTACCATGTCTCAAACAACAAACTGACCGGAAAAATTTCTCCCTTCTTCTGCAATCTGAGTTCCCTTCTAGTGCTTGATTTGTCTAATAACCAATTGACAGGTAAGCTTCCACAATGTTTGGAAAATTTCAGGAATACTTTACTGGTCTTGAATATGAGTAACAACCATTTTCATGGTAGCATTCCCCAATTGTGTCCAAATGGAAGCAATGTGAGAATGATTGATCTAAGCCACAATCAGTTTCAAGGACGTTTACCACAAATGTTGGCCAATTGTACGATGCTGGAAGTTCTCAATCTCGGGAACAATCGATTCAATGATGTTTTCCCTTCATGGTTAGGGACTCTTCCAAACTTAAGGCTACTTGTACTTCGATCCAACAACCTCCAAGGAGTGATAAGGAAACACAGCAACCCTGGTTTTTCTAGTCTGCATGTTTTTGATATCTCCAATAACAGTTTTAAAGGTGAATTGCCATCTGAATTCTTTAAAAATTTGAAGGCCATGAGATTTAAAGATGCTGCCAATTCATCGTATCTGGTGGCAAACTTTAGTTTTGTTGTAAAGGCCGTTCCATGGAGGGATGAATTTGCTTACTCAATAACCATAACAAACAAAGGCAGGGTTATGCTTTATGAGAAGATCCAAGAAGCTTTTGTAGTCATTGACGTTTCAAATAACAGATTTGAGGGATCAATTCCAGAGAGTTTCGGTATCCTACAAGGGCTTCATGTGCTTAATCTTTCGAACAACATTCTCACTGGTAAAATCCCATCATCCTTTGGAAGCATAACAAATCTTGAATCACTTGATCTTTCAAACAACAACCTCTCAGGACATATCCCTACACAACTTGGACAATTGACATTTCTTGCTGTCTTTAAGGTCTCTTATAACCATCTGATTGGACCTATACCCCAAATGAACCAACTTATCACATTTGATGTCAGTTCATATGAGGGGAACCTGGGATTATGCGGAATTCCATTGCCAAAAAAGTGTGAAAGTTCAGTACCTCCTTCAGGTTTTCAAGATGAACAAGATTCAAACTCTGCATTGGAGCTTTATTGGATGACAATTGTGCCAGGATATGTGAGTGGGCTAGTAATTGGAGTGGTTATTGGGCAGATATTTGCAACCAAGAAGCATGACTGGTTTGTGGAGACTTTTGGGCAGGCGAAATTAAAAGGCAGAAGGGTGAAAAGGGGTCGGCGAAGAAGGTGAAGTGTAGGCAATATGTCATAATAACATGGAGTTTCCTAATTTCCTTGTATATTTTAGTAGTGTGTACCATTAAGATATTGGGTGCTTATTAATAATAATAATAATATCATTATTATATTATTTTTATTTTTTATTTTTTTATTTTTTCGCATGCAAGAGTATTTCATTTCTATTCGTCTGATGGAAACTACGTCCTGCAAAAGCAAACCAGACACTTTTATTTATCTAATGGATTTACCATCAGAAATTAATTACATGTGTAGGACTTTCAAAATGAAAAATGACTTTGGTTCTGTTTCACTCCTTTATATGGATATGAAGTATGCTCTCACCCAGTGGAGACCTGCGAAACTTGTTTGGACAAGGGAAAAGTTGGTCTTCCAGTCAGTTTTTTTTTTTTTTTTAATTATTTTTCAAAATTATATCTGTAATTAACATTGAGATTATTTGATTTAGGGGTGGGCTCGGTGCGGATTGGTTCGGTTTTTGGGGTTTTTTTAAACCTAACCGACCAATTCGGTTTGGGTTGGTTACATAACCGAACCGAACCGAACCCAATATACAATCCGAAATTGACCGAACCGACCATATTTGATCGGTTTGGGTTGGATTTGCGGGTTGGGCCAGTCTGGGCTTCGTGTTGGGCCTCAGCCCAAATTGTATATATATATATATATTTCGAATTTGGTATTTTTTGGACAAAAATTGTATAAAAAAATTTTTAGGCCTTTTTAATCATCAATCTATATTTTAAATTAGATATTCTTTTCAAATTATTCTTTAAATTAAATAATTTTAACATACATCCATCCACCTAAACAAAAATACCAAATAAGTTAATTATTAAGCATCAAACATATTAAATAATACAACACATAATCATACAACTATAATACAAATCTACAACTACCACCACCCAATTATAAACCATACATCAACAAATAAAGTATATAACAAGTCTACAACCATTATTAGCTACAAAATAAAATACAACCCATATTTGAAATCTAAAATTTTAAAATAAACTTATAATTAAATAAACTAATAATCCATAAAAATAAAAATTATTTTAAATATTGTTTTCTTCCACATTCTCCATTGCATGAAAAGCCACCAGCAGTAACCACAAGCTCACTACCTCAATAAACCAAATTCCATTCATCCTTCAACAAACATTAAAATTATAAATAAACATTAAACATTAAGCATTAAATGTAAAGAATTAGCAATCAATAAACATTAAGTGTATTACTAAAATATTATCTAACTTAAAAGATAATTGATGATTTGGAATTAACAACAAACTTACCAAGTAATCATATATCAATTAGGTGGAGGTAAACTTTGTTTTGTAACCCAAGATGCTCCTAAACAAATTAAAATATGATATTAGATTAATTAGTAAGCTAAAAGAAGTTGTAAATATTACTAAAAAATTCTAAAAACTCTAAAATAGATAATAAAAATAAAATTACAAATAATAATAATAAAAAAAATTCTTACCCGATTCAATAGAATCATAATATGCGACATCTTCTATTGGTATTTCAACTCTATAATCATACGTCATAGGCTTTGATTGCAACCAATTTTGAGAACAAATCAAAGCCTCCACCATTTTTGGACCCAATGAACTTCGGAATGCATCAAGAATATGCCCTCCGGTACTAAAAGCAGATTCGGATGCTACTGTAGAAACTGGAATGGCGTATACATCTCTTGCAATTTGAGATAAAATTCGATATTTTGTCCAATTATTTTTCCACCAAGCCAAAATATCAAATTTCTCACTCTCCACATCCTCACATGGATCAAACAAAAATTTATCAACCTCATTCTTTATTTCCAATACATTTTTTTCCATTTTTCTTTTTTTAAATTGTGATTCTTTCAAACGCCGACGATCATCTATGCTTCCATCATCCAATGAATCCATCATCATCCCACTTTGTTGTGCTTGCATTGATTGACCATCATTTGAATTTGATACTTTAGAACTCCCATTCATAGAATCAATTTCCTTATAGAAGTTGTAAAGGTTAACTAAAGTATCTTTTACATCCCTAGTCAAAGATTCAACCATACCACTTTCATAAGCATCCTCAAAAAGATATGATACATATTCCAGCTTATATCGTGGATCAAGCACAATGGCAATAAGCAACAACTTGTTGACATTTCCAAGTGAACCCCAATATTTGTCAAACTTTATCAACATTTTCTTTGCCATATCGGCCATCAAATGATTTTGACTATTACTCCATTCAACAAGTGCATTATACATCAAACTCAATTCATGAAAACATATATTAGAAGTAATAGTCAAAGAGGCACTAAACTTTAAGGTAACTTCATAAAAAGTAGCAAGAAATTTCACAAAAACCCTTGCACTATCCCAATCTTTAATTAGAGGTGGTCCGGCTCTCTTCCTTCCTACTTCATCTTCCTCAAAATATCCAAGATAATGTCCATCAGCATCTATCATCCTATCAAAACCTTTTTGATACTTCAAAGCCGAGTTCAACATCAAATAGGTGGAATTCCACCTAGTAGACACATCCAAAACCACGGTTTCTTTATATTCAATTTTCTCCTTCTCTACACATTCTTTAAATTTGTTTAACCTTGAAGGAGATGATCGAACATATCTAATAGCATTACGAATTCCAGCAATACTATCATGGATTTCCTTTAATCCAAATGTCACAATTAAATTTACAATATGTGCAGCACAACGAACATGTAAAAACTCACCATCCAAAACATTTCCTTTCCAATAATTTAATTTTTCTTTCAAAAAATTAACAGCCACATCATTTGAAGAAGCATTATCAACCGTTATTGTGAAAACCCTTTCAATACCCCATTCAATCAAACAATTTTCTATAACCTTACCAATTGTCTCACCCTTATGATTTTGCACAATACAAAAATTTAAAATTCTCTTATGCAACTTCCAATCATCATCAATGAAATGAGCGGTAAGAGTCATGTAATTGTTATTTTGAATGGAAGTCCATGTGTCCGTCGTAAGACAAACCCTTTGCTTCCTCAATGAAAACACACTCTTCAAAATTTTTTTCTCATCTAAGTACAACTGAAACACATCTCTAGAAATTGTTCTACGAGATGGCGGTTCAAACTTAGGGTTCAAAGCATTACAAAACTTTCTAAACCCTTCTCCTTCAACGTGGCTAAATGGTAACTCGTCCATGATGATCATTTCTGCACATGCAAGCCTACATGCCTCTTTACTAAATGTTGTACTCATAGAGACCAAATTGCTACTACCACTTTCAAATGAAAGAACTTGTTGCTTTTTATCCTCCATCCTATTAGGGTATTTTTTGCATTGGTTCATCAAATGGTTTCGCAATGTACTAGTTCCACATCTCTTGGTATTACATGCATAATCTACCCCACAATGTTTACATTTGCACCTAGGATTATTTGGATCATAATCTGGAATTTTTTCAAAATGTTCCCAAACCCAAGATGGAGCCCTAGAAGGTTTTCTCTTTTGCGTTTTATAAGGTTTATCCAACTGTGAAGGTTGAGATTCAGCTTTATCTGATTCATTTAAATACTCTTCCAATTCATTAATATCATACAAATCATTGTGGCCCTCATCCATCTAGAACCTATTAAAAACAAAATAAACATATACATATATGTATATATATATATATATATATATATACAAATATATATACATATAGCTGTCAAAATCAGCAGGCCAGGTTATATTAACAACTTCACAGCAATCAAGTCACACATCACTTCACAATCTCCAAACTTCACAGCAAACAATTTCACAGCCTATGCTTCACTATACTTTCCAAAAGCAATTTTTGACCTTCCCACATGCAAAAATAACGAGAAAAAGGCTAAGTAACTTACCTCCAAATAATAGACAATCACACAATTGTTTGTGATCTTGGAATTAAACGAAGAAAAGGAATGCTATTCGATTTATGCAAGTCACGATAGGCTGTTTGATTTTATCTACAAAACAGGGGAAAAAAATATATTAGACCACAAAGCAAAATAAAAAAAATAAAATTGCAATACTAATTAGAAAAAACAGAAAAAAAAAAAAAGTTTGCTATACACTTCTTCCATCCAAACTCCTGGTGTTAAAACTGATTAGAAAAAACAGCATTCCATAGTTTCCATGTATAATATTTTATGTATTTAAAATAGCATAGATTCTTTAAGTAATGGGAAACAACCACCAAAGGAAATTAAAAGAGAATAAATTCCAGAGAATTAGAAGCTTATCAAACCTGGCACATCTGTTCTACCATTTGGAGAGGAATTAGATTCACTGCCCAAATTAGTGCTGACTGCTGAGAGTTTGAGAAGCCTGTCCAACAGGTGATTCAGGCAAGCTGTTTGGTCCTTGAAGGTGACTGAAGAAGTAGCTCTCTTCCAATATATTCTGCGATTGTGAACAAAAAATGCAGGTTAAGGTTTTTATTCATATTTATCAAGGCAAAAAGTTTTAGTTATGCATAAATAATTTTGAGTGACTTGAGGAAAAGAACCTCATATATAATTATATATAAATATATAAATATATATATATATATATATATATATATGCAGCTTGTACTTTAAGTTTAGCTTGTACATAATTATGAACATTATTATGATGAATTTATATAATAATTGGACAGATACTGCCAAGTCCACCATTCAACAAAATAAGCCATTTGAATCAAACAAACAACAATATAAACACTCTGAGTTACAAAGAATAACCAACAAATTTGCAACCATTCTTGGTGAAGGGGGATTTGGAAAAGTTTACTATGGCCAAATAGGTAAGACTCAAACCGCCCAAGGACATCAACAATTTCTTGCCGAGGTATGCGATTAATTATAAGTAATTCATACAATATCTATTTACATATAACAATTAGAGTCACACATCCTATATATTTTTTTAAAATCCAGGTAAAAGTTTTGATGAGAGTCCATCATGTAAACTTAACAAAACTGGTTGGATACTGCAATGATGGACCTCATACAGCTGTTGCTGTTGCAAATTCTGGCAAATTCTGGCAATCAATAGAGAGAATTCAGAGTTGTTCAAATGTACACTGTCTACAAATGCGATAAATGTCCTTTTAACTGTTATAATTAATACCCCCAGCATCCTTTTGTCAGCTTTAAAAAGGCTTCATTACAGGTTAATGTATATTTTTTGCTTAATTTGAAAGATAGGATAAATACAACATTTAAAAAGTTGTATATGCTTTCCTGGTAAATGCCACCAATTGATAATTATTGATATATGTAAACATAAGAGGAACTAGCTAAAAGACTACAGGTGGAAGATGCTAATCCTTTTAATATTAATAAAAAAGAATCTTCGTTACTGCTTCCTAGTAAACACCATTCAAAATTCAAAAACCACCAGTCTAAATGGTTTTCAAAGTAAGCAAAAACATGGTCCTAAGTACTTTATTAAATAATGGAACATGATATATACAGGGGAAAAACCCAAAAATGTAAAATACAAAATACAAGATAATCCGCCTATACTTAATCACTTAATTGTTAGATATATATGGTTCTGATATAAAAGTAAATAGAACAGTCAAGGAGATTACATACGAGATAATTAGACTCTCTTTCACAATGCTTCAAAAATGATTATCTAAGAAGGCTAGTCCCACTCGTTGCTTAATTAACCCATTTATACGCTTTGACTTTTTTTCCTCAATCATACTCTCACTTCATCACCATTTTGAATCAGTCCTCCAGAAAAGTAAAACTATAAATATTATTTTTCAGATCCACGGTTGCTTTATTAAAACGATTGATTTAGAAACCAGACAACAAATTAATACTACCTCTTGACAAAATGACTCTCAATTAAAGTATTTCTACATAAGCTTCCCATAAATTTTGGAAGTTTATTAATTAATTGCTTAGGATATATATTTATATGTGTGAATGCTTATTTGTATTTATCATCATGACATACATAGCCAAGAAAATTAATGAAACGATAAGCACCAAATTTATGATTGCGCGATCATAAACGACATAAAGTAGTTGGAAGGAAGAAGCAAAAGGAAACAAAACAAGTTACGGATGAATGGCCAACCATATGGGAAGGTAGGGACCCTCCATAAGGAAAAGTAATGGTCATCAGTTTGGCACACGCAGAAATTGACAATTCTCTGTTTTTAACTTTATTTGGAACGTATATATATATATATATATACTGTCATTTTAATCTAGGAACATTTTGGCTGTAAGTCGATAACCAATCCTATAAAATGCTTATTCTCAGCGGATCTACTTGCTCTTACTCTTCATCATCATCATCCTAAACATGGCGTGTTTGACATTGAAACAAAGTTTAACTGGTTGAAAATTCGAATCCTTCTGACTTCTAGGGTTAGGAATTCATAAGTATTTGGCTCTAGCGAGCTATTTCAACATGCTTTGCGTATATGTTTTTTTCTTTTCTGCTTTTCCTTCTATATTGTTTTAGGTACTCGTACTACACGATCTGGGGAAGTATTTGTACAAATTTATACCTCCCACTAAATAAAAGCAAAGGAACTTCTTATGATGAAAAGGTATAAGGAGATAGCATCCACCACACTATCAACTTTTTTCCCATTTTGTTTTATTTTTTTATTATTTTTTTTTTCTGAAAGATGAAAACTGAAAGGCACTTAAAAATAGTGGAGCCATGTTCAGAATTGGAAGGCCATGAACACCAAATGAAATATGATCACTATAATAATCACTAATCAATTTCAATTTCAATCAATCAATAATCACTATAATAATAATAAGAAATATAATGATTTTTACTTGCAGAGCTTGGGACTTGGGAGGGCGACGAGTGGTGGCGAATGGCGATCGGCGAGAGGGCGACGAGTGGACTGGGTCCGGTGCCGGCGGTTGTTCAGGTGGTGGCGTTGCTTGGGAGTTCAATCGGGTGGTGGCTGGCCGGAGGATGCTGCCTGCGAATGGCGACTGGCGACGCGAATGCTAGGGCTTCAATTTCGTTTTGTGAGAATCTGAGATTGTGTTGACTGTTAAGTGCTGTCACTGTTGTGTATTGTGTTTTCATCTTGAAATCCAACGGTGGTAATTAGATGGTGAGAGATCAATGGCTTACAAAATTTCATAGAAATAATTTAATGAAAATAATTTTTGCAAAATGGCTCTTTGGGTATGAAACGGTTCGGTTCGTGTTGGGTGGGTTAAAATTCCTTCCAACCCGTAACCCGAACCGAAAATCTAACATTTTTATATGTATAACCCGACCCAAACCGACTAAACAATAAAAACCAAACCAAACCGACCCAAATTCTTCGGTTTGGTCGGTTTTTGCCCACTCCTTATTTTGACTTTTTGTTCTCTTTTTTCTGTGCTTTTTTTTTTTTTTTGGTTGCTTTAAAATTCTTGTCTATCATTTAAAATGAAAAATATGCAGATTAGTTTCCATACAAAGATTATTGGCTAAATTATCGTTATGAACACGAATCATGCATATATATTCTACCAACTAAGAAGAGGAATCGTAAATATTGTTTTTTTTTTTTCCTTTTTTTGTTTGAAACATCGAAAATATTGTTCGATTGCAACCAAGTAAAACAATTATATGTATGTTGTCCTCATTATACAGGGGAAAAAAACAAAATTAAAACAATTAGCAATTTTTTTTTTCTATTTTTCATTTGCAAAACAATCAAACTAGTTTTCAAAGTTCTAAAAAAAAAGAAAACAAGATATTTCAAAGGCTTATCTATATATATATATATATATATATGCTTTTATATATATATATATATATATACACATTAAATTTCCAGTATCATTAAAACCTTTGACAAATAAATGCTCAATAAATAAATAATCTCTCTAAAAATAAAATTATTTGGTTCCAACTCACTAAATCCATAAGATGATAAATTTTTAAAAGATGTTTTAGGACCCATTATATATATAAATTAATAATTGATTAAATTTTGGTAAAAATAATATATATAAATATATATATATATATATATATATATAGTTAGTCAAAAGTAAGGTTTATCTTACGTTATTAAATTAAGATCTAATTTTGATAACCATTGAATCAAATCAAATATTTGGATTTAAAATTTAGAAAAATTGTCAAATATGGATTTATTGCTATAATAAATTTCTATTTAAAAAAAAAGAACTTGTCAAGATTCTATAATTAATAATTGTAATTTTTAAATTTTAATCTATAATGTGACCTAAAGGCTTAAAAAAAAAAAAAAAAACTCATATTAGACCTCATATTAAGGACTTTATTTTATCCTAATTATAGTAAAGTTCAAATAAGGTTCTTAATATAATGACTAATATGAGATTTTTTTTTTCAATCATTGTATCGCATTAAGGTCGATATTGATATTTAGAAATATATTTATTAAACACAGATTTTAATAAAATTCATTTTTTCTAAATAGAATTTTTATATGTTACTAAATTTATATTTAATCATTTTTTAAATTTAAAATCTTAATTTTTAATGTGATCTAATAATTATTATAGGTGGATTTTACTTAAATTTAACTATATATATATATATATAAACATTTATAATACATATTAGAGAAATTTTACTTAACATTTTTTATTTTTAATTTTATTTTTTCAATTTAGTTTTTTTTTTCTAAAATATGTATCTTAGTTTTTTACTTCTTCTTTATATCAAAACTAAATTCAGTATCATCTTTAATTATTTGTAACTCATACATCATTTTGGACATTTCTTCTTATTTTGTAACGAACAACTGCTTAAAATACTATAATTTGAAAGGTGAAGAAACATTGATTATAATGTAACTGTTATGTGGATCATTATTATTATCGATGATCATATTTATTAAGCCTTGAATGAATATAAAAATAATTTTTTTGAGCTTTTATGAATGTATGTTAGTATTAACTTTTATATAAATCTATTATCTATTTATATGTTAATTTTAAGGCTCTTTATGTACAAATTAATTTTTTACTTTCTATATGCACAAACTAATTTTTTATTTTGTATTTTTTTATTATTTATAAGTTATAAATATCTCTTTTTTTTTTTTTTTAAATAGATAGTTATAAATATGCAATGGTAAAATGAAAAATACATATATAATTATAATTAGTACAATTATTTATTATAAAAATATAAATTTTTTTATTATTATTATTTTTTTAAAAATTTTATGGAGCATCGAGGTAAGTTCCGTTGGGATTAAAAGTGACTTTGAATATAGTGATCCGATGGGAGGTGAAAAGTGGAAACTTTGGAGGAGAGAACCAGAAGTATGAAACCTCTCCCCTGCTACGTTACCTCTTGGTCAGAAAGAAGGAGGAAGGGCAGGTTTTGGAGGTGGAGGATTTGGCGACGGATTTTCCAGGTGCACTCAGGTCTATAACCCGGCGGTTTCTGGAGCATTGGTTTCATTGGTAGCTCTCCCATGGTTTATAGCTCTTAATTTCACTCTTCTACCAATCCATAAAACAGATTGGTCTTTTTCTTAAAATAATCTAATTTTATTTATTTAAGAAATTAAATTTCGTAAATCAATAATTTCCAAAGGACTTTCAATCGAAGACTTTTCCATGGACCTTGGAAATTTTCTGATCTGCTAGGTGTAAGTGTAAGAAGAAGAAAAGCAAACCATTCATCGAAGAAGATGAACATTTTTTAAAATATAAAAACGAATGTAAGAGAGTTTTTATGTAATTTTACTGGAGATCCAGTGTTAGTGTGTGAGATGTGCGAGTAGAAAATTAAGTAAAAAGAACCATCCATCCAGTAGGATGAGATGGGCTTTCTTGATTATTTGGGCTTCAGAATTGAATTAGGATCAACTTTTGGATTTCAAAACAAAAACTTCAAACTACGGCCCATATTATGCTGTTGAAGGTTGGCCTTGATGCCTTTGGTGTGTTTTAGAGGTGTTTTGAATTCTTACTTTTTTTTTTTGAATTTTTTTTTTATTTTTTATTTGTGGTTGAAAAACTTGGTCGTTCAGATATCATTTTGAAGGTTTTCCAACTTTTCATGTAAAGAAAAAAGACTAACTTAGTTCAGAATTTTATTCAGCAAAAGAACTTAGGCAGTTATGCTAATTATATTATATTGTTATCCTCAATAGTGTGCTTAATTGATTTCTTGATTATCTTAGTGGATAAATATATTTTACACAGACATTAGAAACCAAATCAAGGGACATGATCATGCAACATTTCGTTAATAACTTTCAGAATACAAGATTTGATTCATTAGAGGAAAAAAAAAAAAAAAAGGGGGGTAAAAATTCATGCAGATCTCGCGGCCAAATTTATTTTGTTATGATATTTTGGTTGAAAGTTACGAATATTTTATTAACACAGAGAATTTACATGGAATGGTTGGTGCTTTACATATATATATATATATATATATATATCCATCTAGTGCTTAGTGGAGGTGCTTTGTCTTCCAACAAATACGACTCTGCCTTAGGACTTTTCCAACAAGTATTGGCCAAGGTATTATAAACGATGTAGACTATAGTATTTTCTGAATGACAAACGATGTAGACTATAGTATGAAAATTACCAAGCTTTTTCCGATCTTTTTCCTTTAATTATTTTATTTGATTATTAAATAATCAAGTCCACTTTAGTTAGATCAAATTTCATGTCGGACAGTATTTGAAAAAATAAAAATAAAAATTCATGCCCTTTTGATCTTTTTTAGTGTTGTTCCGGCTATTTTTTCAAGAAACAGATTCGAGAGGCAATTGGTTCGCCCGAGAACCACTCATTTCCATTTCTTTTCGAGTTAACTGCATGGAATCTTATCACATACGAGCTGATTCAATGGGATCTCTTCTTTCTATTCCTTTCTTTTTTAATTTAAAGAAATTGCTTGAGCAGGTTTAAAATCTTACCTTTAGCAATGGCAGGAGTCTCTCTTTGTGCATTACCTTTAGGCACCGGACAGTATTTCGGGAAAATATAAAAAATAATAATAATAATAATAATAATAATAATAATCTTTCACATCAAACAATTCAGTTGACAATGATATTCCACCTTTTTTATTTTTTATTTTTTTAAGTGATATTGAGGGTAAGAAAGTACATTTATCGTATAATGTAAGGGGGTTTGTATTTTTCTATTTGGATTGGCCTGTAGGAATTCCTATGTTGGTCAGCAAAATGATTATCTGGACTGTATTCAACCCTAAAGATTTCAACCTTTTGCCTACAAATTAAATTAGAAAAAAAAAAATGCGACTGTCAGGTGAGATATATATGCATCGACCAAAATGTCGTCTCTGAAAATTATCTATAATATTTAATTTTCAAATAAGAATATACTGTTGTTCATTTATAAATTTGGTTATTCACATATATCAAATTAATCACCTAGTAAATTAAAACCTACATTCTTATTGAGAATAAAACCTAAGGTGGTGCCATTAAAATTGAGAATAAAAAAGCTTGGGTTTTACAATCATGGGGGAGTTTGGGTTAGTAAACGGAGTTGATAAGACTTCAAAAGAGACAGAATAATGGACATGCTGGGAGGCATATGCTTCTGATCTTTTTTATTTTTATTATTATTATTATTATTATTATTATTATTATTATTATTATTATTATTTTGGGGCTTAATGCATAACCTATTTACAGAAAAGGGGAAAAAAAAAAAGAATATGATAAAAATTATGAAATAAAGGAATCTTAATTTAGAAATATATTCCATTCAAAATTTGGAAACCAATCGCATAGAGATCCAAACTCTTGAAAAAAATAAAAAGTTAAAAATAATAAAAAAAAAACTTTTCCTTTTATCATTTATAATAATTTGCCCGTTTCAATCGAGTGTCTCAAACCCAAATACAATAATTTACAATAAAAATATTTCCAATAATTTTGTTTATTGCTACATTTTTTTTTTTGGTCATATTAGAGAAATAGAACATTTTCAATGGGTATGTTTAAACACTTTGTCAAGTTAATATTGCAAAAATTAATATGATTCTTTACTTTTGAAGAGTTTGTCAAATATTGCAAAGTTTCCTTAAAAGTATAATTTTCTTCAAAATTTTAACAAGGTTTAAAATATTTAATATTTTCTCGATATTTTCATTTTTTGAAGGGGTCGAAATAAAATTTAAATTCGATATAAAAATAGATAAAATTTCCATAATATCCATTGAAATTTCTAAAATTTTGGCAAAATTTCCATGGAAGTTTCCATAAAATATCTATATAAAATCCTTAACGATTTGGTTAAAAAATATATAATTTTTATGGAGATATTAGAAATTTCCACAGAAATTTCGAAAATATCCGATATTTTTTTTGCTTTTTTTTAAAAAAATTCATAAATATTATTGATATTTAGTAAAACTTTTTATCAAATTAACTTCATTGATAATTTTTTTTTACCCTTTAATTGCTTTTTAAACATTTAGTGATATAAGCAAAAGATAATGAATTGAATTGAATAACATTAATAAGTTCTATTTATTTATTGAATATTGATAAAACAAAAATACAAAGATTGTGGATTATATTTTTGAACCTTCGAAATCTTAATATTTGAAACTATAATGGAAGATGACGATGAAAAGGGCAATCAAATGTACCAATGGATGAATATGAAGGGAATCCTGATCCAAAGATTACTCAACAAGCTGAAAAAAAAAGAATAAAAATTTTCAAAAAATTATTGCTGAAGAAGTAAATTCTAGTAGTGGTGATTTATTTTAAAGGCTTATGAGAGAACCAACTAGAACTACTAGTGCTTCAGCTCCATCAGATGGTACACATTCACAATTTGAGACTCAGGGAATCCTGATCCAAAGATTACTCAACAAGCTGAAAAAAAAGAATAAAAATTTTCAAAAAATTATTGCTGAAGAAGTAAATTCTAGTAGTGGTAATTAATTTTAAAAGCTTATGAGAGAGCCAACTAAAATTATTAGTACTTCAGCTCCATCAGATGGTACACATTCACAATTTGAGACTCTTAGTAGTCACTCTAACTCCAATAGTGATGAAGATTACTTCAATAAATTATCTGAATTAGAAGTTAGAAGAGGTGGTGGCTAAAGGAAATCACCAAGTCAATAAGTTAAATTAAGCCCATTTACTGATAAATAATATTACACACATGCAATACAAGATGAAGATCATGGGAGTAGAGATGCATATCAAAGATTCGATGCTGTTGGAAAAAACTATATACGTAAAAACAAATCTATATTGGATATGTCACAACAAGAAAAAGATTCAATTTTTATAACTTTTGGATCTATGAGTGTTGGAAGTCATTTTCATAATCTTTATTCAATAGACATGTATGGAATGTCATCAAGTAGCAACTCATAGTTACCATCTCAAACTCAATAATTAGAAAGTAGTAATTATGCACATAATCAACTAATATGCAAGATCCATATAGTTGGTATATTAATAATTATATGCAAAATTATTAGGGAGATACATTTTTTCATAACTATTTCTTATGTTTTACATCTCAAAATCAAAATGAGGAATAAACCGATGATTTTCAACCACCCAGAAATTCTATGTGGTATTAAGATGTTATTTATGAACTACAATATAATTGTAATAATCATTTTATATATTTTAGTTAATAAATAATTTTATCATATATGTATTTTTTTGATATATTTTTATTAATAATAATTTATCTATGATCATTAATGCTTATTATAAATCAATTCACTAAGAAGAATATAACATCCATTCAATATTTTAGCAAGTTTTATAATCAATTTGATAATCAAGCTAATTCTAAATTTTTAATAAAAAATTCCACTTTTTAAAACAAATTTCTATCATTTTTTATAACTTTTTTTCGATATTCGATATTTTCCGATATTTTTATAGAAATTTCCATATTTAAACTTTTGATATTTCTATCGATATCGATTTTTTAAACCTTGGTTGTAAATAGTCTTATGTATATCACTCCAATGGATCTATCTAAACACACTTGATGTGGCAACAAATATATATATTATCAAGATCACTATCTATTTTTGGAGGATTTGTCAAACATCGTAAGTTTCTTTAAAAAAATATAATTTTTCTAAAAAGTGTTTTTTTAAAAAGAAAAAACTTAATATTATATTTGTAATTAATTAACAACCATAAGTAATTTTTTATACATTATCATTGGAGAACATTTTAAAATTAATTGTATAGTTATACCACCTAGGCTACATGATATCAATTTCTATACCATATTAATAACAATCGATATTCACTATTGAAAATGCTCTAAATATTTTTATTTGGCATCCATATTTACATTTCTATTTTCACTTTTCTTTGTAAGATTGAGAAAGTATTTTATATCACATGTATAAATTGTAAGGTGTTGCCCATTCCAATTACATATTATATATTATTATAAGATAAAGAATCTTTAATACCAAGCCGTAAATTTTTCCATTTTTTCCCCCCCCTTTATCTTGCATAACATTTTATTTTATTTTATTTTTTGTTCTTTGCTGCATATTATTTAAAGAACTTAGAAATCACTGTGACAGCCACCACTCAAGATCCAAGGATCAAGTCAAAGATCAAAATAAAGCAGCAACGATAATGAAAAACCAGAGCTAGCATATAAACTGAAAAAACATACCAGAAACTCATATAAATATATAGACAAATTAAAGAACACAAATATTTAACGTGATTCGGTTATTAGCAACCTATATCCATGGGTCCGCAAAGGAGAGAGTTTTGAATTAATTGATAAAGAGAAGAATACAAGTATATCACACCCCCACTGTCCTTCACAGCAAGAACAGAAAAGTTTCGGTCTATTTCGAAAACCTTCAAACAATGCTCTGTTTTTGTTCAACCGGAAGAGCACCACTCCCACCGTTCACATATATGGATCCCAGTTTATATTTTCTATATAAAGCAATCTCACGTGAGAAACAAGAGAAGGCACATAATGCTTACACATCTCTGATTGAATTAAATGCCACATCAGCTCATACTTGTCAAAGTAAGCGTCCCAAAGGCTATGTAAGTGTGGGACGTCCCGCTGCTATATGTATGTATTGGCATAAAATTTTCTGTTCAATTGGCGGCCAACACGTTGTTAGTTCTGTTTCCATCTGAATCTGCATTACAAATTGTACAGCTCGAAATAAGAAAAATGTTCCAAACAAAAGATGATTTATTATTAGCAAATGAAGCCGTACATGCCTCTCTTTCATTTTTGTTTTGTTTTCTTTATTCGTTTTTTTTGTTTTTTGTTTAGTATTTCACAGTCCAACATTATCTGCTAGTCAAACACTTCTGTTTCTCCATGGCTTGGCCATCTTTCCCAACTTCCATTGTTGTCTATAAAAATGATCCCTTTCCCTCCTTAGTCCCACCATCAATATCAAACACTAATTTCCTCAAAAAGACAAAACATGGCATACCTGCCACTGCTTCATCATCTTCTTATCATCATCACATGCTTTGCTTATTTTGTGCAGCCACTTTGCCATAATGATGACAGCATTGCCTTGTTGGAGTTCAAGAACAGCTTTATTATAGACAAGTTTGCTTCTAGAAATCCTTTTGTATATCCCAGAGTTTAATCCTGCAGACTAGAAGAGAATAGAGATTGCTGCTCATGGGATGGTGTAGAGGGCAATACTGACACCGGTCGTGTCTTTGAGCTAGACCTTAGCAGCAGTTTCCTTCATGGTTCTATCAACTCCACCAGCACCTTCTTCAACCTTTCTCAACTTCAAAGGCTTAACCTTGCTTATAATGATTTCGACTTCTCTCAAATCCCTTCTGCAATGGGTCATCTTTCCAGGTTGACATATCTCAACCTTTCTCATTCATCTTTTTATGGTCAAGTTCCATTTGAGATCTCACGACTCTCAAATCTGTCTTTCCTCGCTCTGTCTTACAATGATTTGGTATTGAAGAGTCCAAATTTGAGTAGCTTGGTTAGAAATATAAGGAACCTGAAGCAACTTCATCTTAGTTACGTTGACATATCCTCCACAGTGCCGAGCTTTTTGGCAAATTTTTCATCATTAACATCCTTACTTCTAAGGGATTGCGAATTGCAAGGCAAGTTTCCCAATGTTAGCAGATTAGAGATTTCGAGAATAACTCGAAACAGTTTCACAATATTGAAGAACAATCTTACGCCGTTGAAAGCCAATTTTGCAACTACCCATATTCTAATGAATTTTCATAAAACAAAATCCTAATTACAAACAATATTTCAACATTGAGGGTTTACCGTTGGTTTTCTAGATTTCCTGGTGGCGTCTGTTCGTGAGGTGTTTGCGGTGTCCAGTTATGATCTTCTATAGTGGTAGTGGTGGCGTTGGTTTTAGCGATCGATGTTGCATTGCGTTTGGTGTCCGTTGGTGTGGTTATTCGGGTGTGAGATTCTAGGTTTTTTCACACCAGTGTCAATGGGTTTTCAGAGGTGCTTCCTCGCATTCCTTTTTGGCGTTTTGGCAAGCCATCTTTCTGCTTGCTGGTTCATTTTTGCTAGTTAGTGAGTTGTGCTGGAGTTTGTTCGACAGTGGATCCTCAATTTTCTTCGCCACCGCCGTCTTATTGGCTTCATTTTCTTTTCGACAGCCTTCTTTTGGAATGGTCTTAAGTTTCATTTTGTACATTGAAACAGTAAAGTGAAGAGAGTAAGTGTGAGTTTTGTTTGAAAAGAGTTATTTTAGAGTGAAATTTTTGTAATTTCATCAAACTTTGGTTTGTTTTTGAGTTTTGCTGCGTTTAAAGAATGTAAAACAACTTGTGAGATTGTATAGAGAGAGAAAGGGAAGATGAAATACTTTTCAAACCCCAAGAATTTAAAAGAAAATTGAACATGCATTGGACAGCCGAGGATGACATAAGTAAAAAATTTACAATTGTGACGACATATGCCTTTTTGTGGCCCATGAAAGAGGCACAAATCCTACTTCCCCATATTGAATATGGATGGATTATTTATTGGGCAAATTGTGATTTCAAGAAGTGTAAGCTGTTTGCCATGAGTTTTTAGAAAAACAAAAATTCAAGAAGAAGAAAGGGATGAATGAGGCTTAGGAAATGATGTCAACCAATCACGTAACAAACAATCCAGTTTGTGTTTTATAGTTTTTCTAAGATTATTTTATTTTATTGTTTCGGTAGATCGAGTGGGTTAAGATGGGCGTTGGGCTTTAAAATTCAAATTTGGAGCAACTTTTGGATTTTCAAAACAAAAAAGTTAAGGGTTTCCATTTTAGAAAAATAGCAAATTTTTTTATTTTTTTAAAAACTAACCAATATTTTACCTGTTTGGACTAAAGTACCCTTAAGGTGGCTATTTATGGGAAAAACCCAAGGAAAAACTCTGTGTCCTTGTTCTTGCTTTAAAACGAAAGCCTCCAATGGAAAGCTATAAGAAAAAGTTGACTACTTTTTGACAAATTTATCAAATTTCTTAGGAGTGAACCTTTTTTTTTTTTTTTGGGTTAAATCTTTTATCCCTTGTAGGGGAAGAGAGCAAAGGCTTGGATCGCTCACGATCTGAGAGCAATCCTTTTTTGGCCCTTGTCTCTCCCTAACAGGGAATAAATTTGAAAAAGATATGGAGAAGGTGATGAACATTTTGAAGCCAAAGCCAAACCCACAGCAACAATTGAGAGATTGGCAGCGTAGACTCCGCCAAGAGTGCCGCAATATTGAACGTCAGATTCGAGGTTATATTTTTTTTTTCGACTAACACCCAATTCCCTTTTTGTTTTTTTGGGTGTTTTTTTGGCGTCAAATTTTTATTTTTTATTTTTTATTTATTTTCTTTTTAGGATAATTTGATTATTAGATTCACAAAGGCATAAATTTAGCTCTATGGGCTTCTGGGTATTGTTAAATTCGGGTTCTTTTGTAATGGGTTCTTTCAGATATACAAAGAGAAGAGAAAAGTGTGCAGAAAGCCATTAGCGAAGCTGCCAAGAGGAATGACATGGTCTTTGCTAAGGTACTTGCTTATGAACTTGGTTTTACACCATTTTTTTTTTTTACTGAATAATATCTATTGAATTCCAATAATTGTTCTGATCACTTTATCGAATTCCCATGCTTGCTTTCCACCTATAGTTCCATAAAAATATATCTTTTGCTTAAATTCAATTGAGCTGATGGTGGACAGTAGAATTTTTGGCTATTTTTGTTTTTCATTACTCTATAGAAATTAAATTTGTACCTAATTCATGCATGGAAGAGCTATCAACACTCGCTACAAATATGTACATTTTATAGCAAATCATGGGTTTTTGCAACTTGGTTTAAACATGGAAAATGAGGTTTTATATCTATGCTTCTACCTACATTAGAGGACGATTATCCTAGTTTCATTGGTTTTAATTTAGCTGTGCTGTGGTTTGGCCTACTGGCTGTTGTACTTAAAAAATTTTTGCTGGTTGCACCGTAGTTTTCCTCCCTCCCTTCTTTGTTATGAATTGTCTTCGTTGCGTATCTATTTTCAGGCACTTGCAAAAGAAATTGTCAGATCAAGAAAAACATTGACCCGTCTTTATGAAAATAAGGCACAACTCAATTCAATATCAATGCACCTTGGGGAAAGTGTTGGTACGAAGTTCTTAATTATTTTATCACCGATGGAACTTCTATTTATAAATTATTATCCACTCATCTCTGATTTTTGTTATTGCTTGTCTATGAATTTAAGCAGTGTAGTTGCATCTCTGCCTGAATGGATTATGTTCAGAATTCTATTTTAATTTGATAGAAATTTGTTTTGATAACCAAGAGACTAATGATAGGATCATATCCAAGGTTAAGAATTTCTATAGCCTTAGTTTGATTTTAAAAGAAAATATTTTTGTCGTATTACTTGGATAGAGAGTGCATGATGGATGAAGTGAGTCGGTGAGTTGAACAACAACTTAGATTCCTCATGCAAAGAATAATCTTTTAAGACAATCTCGAGACTAGTCACATGTTCCTGTACAAAGATGACAGTCTTCATTTTGAAAATATAAGATTAACTTTCCTTTATAATATAATCCATTCCATAGAATTACCATATTTCCGACATAGACATGAGATAGATGGTTGAGAAGATAAGATGGTTAATTTTATCACATGTCGAATTTTCATAACAAATGAACTGGGGAATTGAATCAGACAGTACTGACTATGATATTTTTATGTTGACCCATTATGAAAATTTGTTCTTTTACTTTCAAGTCTAGGCTATTGCAATGTAGGGTGCAAAAGGAACCAGTGTAATGATGTTTCTTGCATTAGGGATAAATTATCTTTATAACAATGGTTAGTAATCTATTTTATGAATTGCTGGTAATGCTTATTGTCTGCTTGTTTTACCTCTTTTAAATTTCCTTTCTTTTAAAAAACAAATTGGTGAATCTGCAGCTATTGCCCGTACTGTGGGGCATTTATCTAAGAGTGTAGATGTTATGAAGCTTGTCAATAATCTCATGAAAGCTCCAGAGGTGGCTACTACAATGCAAGAGTTCAACAAAGAAATGACCAAGGTATGCCTGTTGCTAACTTTTACTTTATAGAGTGTAAAAATATACCTTTTTGGTGGATAAAGTGTAGTTTTTCAAGTTATAACTGCCTTTTGTTGAGCATTTTTTTTAGCAGTGTTTTCTTTGATTAAAAAAGAATTAGCTAAGATTAATATCCAACTGAAGTTTTTACTTTCAATTTCCTATTCTTAGGTTTATTCAGCCTCTCATTTTTGTGTTCTCATATTCTATTAATCCAATTGAGTTGTCCGCTGAAGAAACTGATTTTGTAGGCAGGGGTGATTGAGGAGATTGTAAATGATGCTGTTGACTCAGCACTAGACTCTGAGGATATGGAAGAGGAGATAGAAGAAGAGGTTGATAAGGTTTTGACTGCCATTGCTGGTGAGACTGCCGCAGAGCTTCCTGAAGCTATCAGGAAGGAGATAATAAAACAACCTGCTCAGACATCAGAAAATGGACAGGAGGTATGTTGACCTGACTGTCGTGTAATATGAAAAGCTTTTACTTTCTGGCATTGAAGAAGCGTAACATGTTTAATTTTATATTTATATAGGAGGAAGCAATACCCGAGGGTGTTGATGATGAGGAAGAATTGGAAGAAATAAGAGCTCGACTGGCCAAAGTACGGTCATAAGTCAGAGATCAAGCCTACCATAACGTTATGGGAGAAGTTGGGCAGTGCGTTTGCATGTGGCCTCTTGAACATATTGAGATTGCGGCGCCTCTGGCCTAATTATCACTAACAAAGAGAACTTCGAGGAAGCACCCACTATATATTAGAAAGCAATGTTTTTGTGAAGTTCTGAGTTAGATGGTTATTTGTGTAACATTGAAGTGCGGAATGTATCTTTTGTCTATACCTGATTTATAATTACCATGGTGGAAATTTGTGTTGCTCTTGAAGCATTGTAACTTTCATAATCTCATCAACATCAATAAAAAAATGAATTTCATGAAACTGCTCATGAGAAATTTAGATTTTGTGAATGAAATGAACGGCCCTAATCTTTGTGTACTTTGACCTTGCTTGTTAAGGGCAGATCATCCCTATTTGTATGCAGAAAATCTAACAATGTGTACTTGGATCTTGATAATAGAGCTTTGGCATTAAGGATTGGGCTGGATTAAACCAGAAACTCCTGATCAGTTCTATATCCCAAATGAGCCCGGAGAGTCGATGCATATGCTTTGAACATCTTATTCACAATCTTGGAATATTATCACAGGGATTCATGGATTGTTGCCATCATTTTCATATGCTTTACAGGTGTTTGATCCATTAGGTTCTAACTGGATTTGAGATCTAACTCCATTTAATTATTTGAAAGATCCCATACAGAGGGCTTTACAAAGCCATTAAGATATGATACTATGAGCTTGCAAACAGCAATGCTCACATGACAATGACTTTCTTGGAAATAATGCTTCCTCAAAGGAAACCTTACAACTAGAAGGTTAAAAGGCATACTAGGCCAATTGTGGACTGCAATAGATTACCTTCTATCAAGTATCAAGCATTAGTTTAAGAGTTGTTTATTATACAGTAATAAGAATATTTCTTTACACAACCAAATATTTGTTCAATTTTCATTAACAATTTTAAATTGTCTGAAGTTATATTTCCGTATAACTTAACTTGCTTGTTCGAAGTCATATTTCTGAATAAGTTAAGGATGTTTGCCTACAGACTGTTGAACATGCTATTTTTAGTACTTTGCATCCGAATACATCTAAAACATTTAGTCGTATAGTACTGAGTGTATCTGAAACGAAAAATTATAATGGCGGCTTATATTTTTCATTTAACAAAGATAACAATGTGGTATTGATGTAAGGATAAGTAATTGACCTTATAGGAAATGTGTCATGTTTATTTATTAGAATTCTGTTATGCACAAACGCCTTAAGAGCTCAATTGCAAATTTTAAAAAATTTTCCGCTTGTCGGAAATATTTCTTATAGGCGGAAAAATTTTCCTACTGGAGGAAACATGGAGGAAAAACGTTCCTCCAGTCGGAAATCCCATATGAAGAAAAATTGAAGCCTCTTGATAAATTTCCGCCAGGTGGAAAAATTTTCCTCCAAGCGGAAATAGTTTTCCTCCTGTTGGAAAACATTTCCTCCAAGCGGAAATCGTTGAATAATTTTTACTCCTATTAGAAACTAATTTCCTCCACTTGGAAAATCAATTTCTAATAGATTATATAAGTTAATAGTAGGGTAAAAAAAATTGGGAGTGGAGACAAATATTATATAAGATGAAGATGGAATTAACAAAAAATGTAGTGACATTTAAAATCAATAACCATTTTAAATAAAAACAAAATTGATATATGTTTGTTTTTATTTTTAAAATCATTTGGACATTTCATAAAATGATATGTAAACTAAAGATTGAAAATCAATTCCAGAAAGCCTCTTTTCATTTAGGATTAAATTAAAAAAAAAAAAAAAGATTGCTAATAAATCTTCCACCGTGGAGTAGAAAATATTATATCCAATATATGAAATAATTATCAAAACATATTAAACCATAACACTAAATTAAAACTTTCTAACTCGAAGCATAAGACAATGGATTCGTACATCTCTGCCTATAATGTCCAACACCACCGCATCGGCTACATCTACGTCCAATAACATCTTCACCTTCGGATGGTATGCGTTGCATCCTCGGTCTACCGGCTCGCCTACGTATCCATCTTGGTGGAAGAACAATGCGACTTGCCACGTCATCCGGGACATGCCACTGTTTTTCATCTAACAAAGGATAAATGGACTCAGCATAAGCTGCACGATATGCATCCGCGGTGTAGTAATGAGAACACATGCCATAAGGAGCAATTTTTCGGTCTCTGTAAGCGGCAATACAATGATCACAAGGATATTGATCAAGATCGAAGACTTTGCATGAGCATGTTTTTGATTGGAGATTAACTGTACCCCTCAAACTCCCACCTTCCACAAGAAATTCATGCATATTAATGGCTTTCACACGTAGTCCGATGGACTCCAAATTTCGTAGTTTGAGTTGCTCTTCCATATAGTCAGTCACAGGCTTTGTCAATTTTGCACCTGCAGTACGTCGCTCATAAAACCACCTTTGCAGTAAATCCCGTATGTGCTCTATTAATGCTACTATTGGCATCTCTCTAGCATCTAGCAGAATGCCATTCAAGCTTTCTGCAATATTGGTGGTCATGATAGTGTACCTTCTACATGGATAAAGAGAACGTGCCCATCTTGTCGGGTCACATGATCGAATGTACTGGGCAGCCCTACTGTTTTTTGTCTCAATTTGCCCCATATAAAACTCAAAATCTTCAACCAAATATGCACTAGCTGCGAGCATGAAACATTGTATTATTGATTCATCTTTCGCATGTCCATTTGCTTTAATATTTCTGCTTATATGGTATGTGCACAACGCATGGTATGCATTGGGAAAAACTTTGCGTAATGCCCTTTCAATAGCGGGGTGTCTATCACTCACAAACACCAAATCTGGAAAATCTCCGATGGCATCCTTCAGGTTTTGGAAAAACCATGTATATGCTTGCTCGTTCTCTCCATCTCCAATGCCGAAAGCCAAAGGATATATTTGCTTATTGCCATCCATGCCCGATGCAATATACATGTACCCTTTGTATTTCCCTTTCAATGTAGTTGCATCAACAGCCAATACGGGTCTTATGTGGGATTTAAATCCCCTAATGCTTGCTCCAATCGCCATAAAGAAATATACAAAATTGTTATTATCGTCTGTTTTGATACGTGTAACAGTCCCAGGGTTCTTCGACACTAACTCATAACAGTAGGCAGGTAACTTAGCAAAATTCTCCTCAGGAGATCCCCTAACACTGTTAAGTGCATACTCTTTACCTCTCCATGCTTTGTTGTAGCTTATATTCACCCCATATTTCTGCAAAAAATCATGTTGAATTTCTTTAGGTTTGTAAACACGTGCAATACCTTCATATTTAGATTTGATACATTGCCCGATAACCCGGCTACTGGCTTGCTTGTGTTCTCGATGCACGATATCTAATGAGCAACTGTGTACATTATCAAAAATTCTCACAACAAATATTTCTCCATTTTTAAATGTGGTTGCACGTAGTCGCCATTTACAAGTATTTTCCAAGCATACAACCTCATACCATTGTGTAGTTGACCGTGTCACCTTGAACTCCTTATTTTCTCGCATGCAATAGATACTCAGTTTATTCTGTAGGTCACGTTTGTTGCGAAATAATTGTCCAACTACTATGCTCTCACAGCCAGTGAACTTTGACGAAAATATGGCCATAGAACCACTTCTGTTGCTCGATGATATGTGGTCACTTGTAGCACGATGAACCCTAACATCATCAACTCCTTCATTGTTCATTTCAGGATGCATATCATTATCATTGTCCGGCAACTCATGATCAAAATCTACATCATTATGACCAACATCATCCCCTGCTGCATTGTAATTCTCATCATGATCAATATGATGCAACTGCTCATACTCCTCGTCGTTAGGAAACCGTTCAGCATAGTCACCTCCAACATCAACTCCTTCGTGAATGTTAAATGATGTCCAGGCCCCACGAACATCAACTTGATCTCTAAACTGAGTTTCTTGAACCATAATTTCCTGAGATGTAGCCTGAATTGGTTCAGTACCGGAAGCTTGTGGTAGACGACCGCCAATTGGAGGACAAGAAAAAGAATGAAGATTACTCCCACTATCCAAAGCAAATGCTGTTTGATGAACATTTCTACATACATGTTCAACTTTTGAAATCACCTCAACATACAATGGAGGCCTCATCATTGTCATCCCTCCATTCCTCACTTCTTGAAGAAAGCATTTCACATCCCTATCACATCGTATTTATGTAGGATCCAACTTTTCTGCACATCGTCCATATATCCATTTTAGCTTTAGCAAATATTCATTTCGATTTATCTCAATAGAATTGAAAATCTCATCCTCTAACTCTGATTTTGTGCATCTCTTGCCGACGGAAACCATTACATTTTTACCATTTCGATATTCCTAATCACCACTATAATTTTGCACCAATGTTCCATTGTATAAAACCGCAATTACAATGTCATCATCTTCCATTTTACTACAAAATTAAATGAATAACGTTAAACTAAATCAATAAATATATAAAATTTTGAATAATATTAAACAAACATATTAACTGTATTAAAAAAGTTGATTCTGTTTTTTTTTTTTTGGGCCAAATATAGCTTTTTCCTACTGGCGGAAAATTGGCGGAAAACTGGCGGAAAAATGGCGGAAAACTAATGGAAAATTGGCGGAAAATTGGAGGCAATTTGGCGGAAATTTGCGAAAACTGACAAACTGGAGGAAATTGGCGGAAATTCATCTTTTTAGCCAAATTTCCTCCGTTTTTACTGTTTTTCGCGATTTTTCAGTTTTACACAAAATTTCTCCCATTTTCAAACCATATGCCACCTAAGTATCTTTAAAATCACATATAACATCTCATAAATCAATTTCTTGCATACCCATATCAAATAAAAAGCTTAAAAAACCCTAAACTAATAAAACTTACAAGAAAAAAGAGAAAGAGAAAAAACAAAAAAAACACATATTTCCTTACTTTCATCTAATAAGAAAAAAGATAAAATTTTTACCTGATTTTAGTTTGAGATATGAGAAAATACAAAAAAATGAGAGTGAGAGGCGATGAGATGCAAAGAGTTTAGAGAAACCCCACGAATAGTTTTGTAGAAACCCCACCCCCACGAACGGCTGTATAGAGGAAGAAAGGAAAGGGTGTAAAAAAAACCTTTTTCATAATTTTCAATTTTATCAAGGGTATTTTTGTCCCAAGGTGGCTAGTTTTTAAAAAAAAAAAATTTTGCTATTTTTCTAAAATGGAGTTGTAAGGTGGCTATTTATGGGAAAAACCCAAAAGTTAAAGTTACGGCCCATATTATGCTGCTGAAGGTTGGCCTTTCCGGCCTTCAGTTTGTTTTAGACTTGTTTTGAATTCTTAAATAATTTTCTTTTGTTTAATTCTTATTATATTTTGGTTGAAAATCTATGATTAATATATTACCATGGGCATTCAGATATTACTCTGAAGGTTTGCTAACTTTTCATACAGAAACAAGAGTAACTTATTTCAAAATTTCATATATATCTTAAATATTTTACTGGATAATATATTTTACATAGACTTTATAAACCAAATTAAGGGGCATGATGTAACATTATGTAATCTTCAATAACTTTCAGACTTCATAATGTGAATCATCAATTAAAAAAATTAAAAAAAAGTAAGAATTTATGCACATTTAGCGGCCAAATTTATTTAGTTATTATTTTTTGGTTGAATTTACATGGAACTGTTGGTGCTTTACATATATATAAATATATTCATTTTAATGCTTGATGGAGACAATACACACACACACACACACACACACACACATTAATTCAAACAATATGTATCTGGGGTATTAAAAGTATTGGCCAAGCCTTTAATTTTTCTTCTTCTTTACAATGTTTTCTTAATGACAAACCATATATATACGAATAATTTGCATGGTCATATCCCATCATCGCTTGGTAAACTAACAAGCCTCACCTATTTGGACCTTGCAGCAAATAATTCTGAAGGGCAAATCCCTTTTTTTTGGGGAAACCTCACCCAACTCGCTATGTTATTGCTTGATGGTATTCAATTCACAGGTGAAATTCCATTTTGGTTTGAAACTTTTACCCTTTTAAATCATCTAAATCTTGGACAGTATAAATTGCATGGTCTTGTCCCATCTTCCCTTGGTAGACTAACTAGCCTCACTTATTTGGACCTTTCAACTAACAGTTTCAAGGGCCGCATCCTTTGTTTTCTTCAAAACCTCACAAACCTTCAATACCTTTCTCTTCATGACAATAAATTGAGTGGCACACTGAACTTTGACATGTTTCTTGGCATGAAAAATCCAAACACACTTTTATTAGGGCATAACAAGTTGTCTAAATTTGTCCAAACTAGCAAAATGAATGCGACTGTTCCAAGGTTCCAAAGTTTAGACTTGAGTTCAAGCAATTTAACCAAATTCCCTGATTTTTTAAGGTATCAAGATAGATTAGAGTGGTTGGCTTATATGGAAACAAGATACACGGTCAAGCACCCAAATGGATATGGAACATGAGCATAGAGATGATGGCCAATGTGGACATTTCTAACAACTCCTTGACAGGCTTTGAACAAACTCCAGTTTTCATTGCTTGGGTTCACTTAATTAGCTTAGATCTCTCATTCAACAAACTAAAAGGCCTGTTACCAATTCCTCCACCGTCCATCATGGACTACCATGTCTCAAACAACAAACTGACTGGAAAAATTTCACCTTTTGACAGGACTCGCCCCGGGAACCCTCCCAGGATCTCCTGGGTGGTCCTACCTAGTGAAGTTCCACCGGATAGTACCTAGAGAATATCCAATGAAGTTCCACCGGACAGTACCTAGAGAATATTCAATGGAACCTCACTCAAAACGTGGACAATCGATCACAAGCATTATCAATAATACCTCAATATATATAAATATAAAAATAAATCCACAACGTCATAAGGTCCACAACCGGCTTACTATACTATAGGCCATAACTACCCATATAAGTATCATGGTCTCTATTGAGTCCCATATTTAAAATCAGAACATTCTAAAAGTGCCAACGAAGTTTAGGAGTACAAACAAGTAATAAATAACTCTAGAAGATAATGATAAATAAAGAAAGGATAAGTACGACTGCTGTCGTGGAAGGAACAAAGTAATAAGTTGTGTATGAGGTAGACTGCTACTAGCTACCTGGGCCTAGGGAAATGAATTTTAAAACAAATAAAATGTGAGATAAGGGAATCTTAGTGAGTGGCATAGTATAATATAAAAATAATAATTTATTTTCGTAAAAATCTTTCTCTCAAGACTTCTCGTTCCACTCGTTTGAAGTGTTCCCCATTTAAAAATCATTTTTAAAAACCCAAACTTGTATCCTAATGTAATATCATAAAAACTGATGCTCAAAAGTATAAACGAACGATCATTATAATATTATAAAATATCTTAAATCAAGATATAAATATTTGAGCATAAAATATAATAAACACAGTTCTACCAAATATTTATGAAAATGCAGTAATGATCATAATATTTGAAAATCAATAATGTACTCAAACTGTATAGAATGTACCAATCGATGCACCAACTGTAAACTGTGGGATATACTCACCTCACGAGCCTCAATATAGGAAAAGCATTGTGGAAATAATAAACTATAAGGACGTACCCAATCTCATGGTCCGTGGCAATAAATATCCTATGGGCTGAACCCAACCTCACGGTACCGTGACAATAATAACCTGTGGGATAAATCCAACCTCACGGTCCGTGGCAATAACATCCTGTGGGCTGAACCCAACTTCATGGTACCATGACAATAATAATCTGTGGGATAAACCCAACCTCAGAGTCCGTGGCAATAATATCCTATGGGTTGAACCCAACATCACGATACCGTGGCAAAAACCAGAGCGCTGTAATATAATATAATATAATAATGATCTAAGGTATTGGCACTACATGGTACATCAATTTAAAAATAACCAATATAGTATTCTTAAAACAATCTTGTAAGGTCATATATACTTTCCCAAACGATACTATATCATAAAACATAATTTAATATTTAAATTTCACCGCTTATTTAAATATTTCAAAATTTTTAAATCATCATTTTATGCGAAACCAGAAATATCACAGTGAAATATATTCACCAATAAACCAATTTTAAGCATTTAAAAATTATAAAATATTTAAACATGCTTAAAATTATATAAATTTTCAATCTGCTCCTCAGATAAAATATTTTCCAAAATGATCTAAATTCTCAATTCAAATATAAGACTATTTAATTAACATAATTCACAAGTTCACTATGAACTTATTAAAATTTGAAATCATTAAAAATATTATTAAAATCTACATAAAATGATGACTTATATAAGTGAAAGCAGATATTTTATATGCATAAAGTAAACATTTCAATCAATTTATATATACATAAAATATCCAACCATGCATATATATTATTCTATAGCCCCAAAACATTTTAAAAATAATAACCACTCACAGTACTGTATATGCTCACTTTTGCTCCTCTGCAGGATTGCCTCTAGGCTCAACTAGAGTACCTATAATATAATAAAATATTCCTCAGGCTCCAAATAATTAAACCAAAGACACTTGTATGACCCAAATGTTATAAATTAATTTTTAGTACTATAAAATTGCATAAATTGGACACCGGATAGTCCAATTATACAGCGTGTTCTTAGGATCCGGTACCCATAATTGGGGATTTTCACCTGAAGACTAATCTTTCAAAATTAAACCTTCTAATGGATCCTAATAATATCCAATTTTATTAATACAACTTTAATTTTAGCCAATTTGATAAATATTGTCCAAACACAATCCCAATTTATCCGATAATTAATTAAATGACCCAAAATGGAAAAATTATCAAACGACCTCCAAAATTCATAAAATTTATATCCGCAGAAAGCCCAAGAACAAGAAACTCACCAGTATGCTTACCTCGCTCCAAAAGTTCCTCCGGTGGTCGGAAAACTTGGGTGAAGCTTCGGTCGAAGTCCAACTTGATGTATCTCTCATACGATGAGGAATCTTGAAAAATGGACCATGGAAATGAGTTCAGAGAATCCAAAAATGATAGAAAAGGTCCATGGGTTGGCCTGAAATGGCCAAAAAAATGAAAATCCACCGACCCACCTCGTTGCCTGCCACCACCTTCTCCGGCTAGATCCCAGCTCGTCCGTCTGCCATTCGCCGTGAAATTTCACAGCCAAGCTCAACTCAACATGGTCTTCCTCCCTAGATGGTGCATGTAATAGTTTGGAAACTAGAATGGGCAAAAACAATGATGATCTGGTTCGACGATAAATGGGTCAAAACGCAATTAAAACCCACTGGTCTGGGGGGAGAATTTCTCAGGTTTTGGGGATGAAATGGATATTTTGGAACTTGTTTCCTACTGGGCATGGTTTTCCATATTTTTATAAAGCCTTGGATCACTAACAGTGAAAACTGGGGACTGGTTTGGACACTGATATAAAATTTATGCTTAAAATTTCTCATGCAATATTGGCACCTCATGCAAGCTCACTATATGATTCATAAAGAATTCCGCTAACTTCTGATGAGAAAACATCTCACGAATAGGTAGGAAATGTGCAAATTTGATAAGTTGATCAATTATCACCAAATACCATCCAGTGTTTGAATATAAAATCTATTGTATTGCACTCCTATTTTCATTCTGGAATAGGTAAAGGCTATAGAAATCCAGAAGGCTTTTGTCTTTCTACCTTCAATTGCTGGCAAATGAAACACTTGGATACATATTTAGCAACTTCTCTCTTTATTCCTGCCCACCAATAATACTCTTTCAGGGTACGGTACATCTAAGTACTACCAGGGTGCATGGCATAAGCAGAACTATGTGCTTCCTACAAAATTTTCCTTTTCAACTCTTCATTATCTGGAATACAAAGCCTAGAACCAATCACAAAGGCTCAATTGCCTCTATTAGTGAAATTTGACTTTCTCCTTTATTTAACTTTTCTTCTCATGCTCATCAAGTAAGGGTTTTCAAATTGGGCTTCAAGAACATGATCCATAAGTATAGGTCATAGTTAAAAGCTAGCAAAAAGTGCTCCTGAAGTATGCATCCACAAATTAACATCTAACTCTTAAGTTCAACTCCTTCTAACTGAACAAATACTTAATGTAACACTCCGTCCCAAATCACACCGGAATCCGTGCACGTTGACCGAGGTTGACCGTTAACCGAGGGGGTCAAAAGTTGACTTTTTGTCCCAGTTGGAATTTCTAGTTGACCAGGGTACCGTGGTGAAGTGCATGATGCCCTGAGTTCATAAACTAGTAGCACGTCGAAAACGGAGCTACGGTTTGAAAGTTATGGGCAAAACAAGTCGAGGTGTAAACAGTCCAAAAGGTGCCGGGAGTTGACTTTTTCTTGTTGTGTAATTTTGATTTGACTCTTGTATGGTTGTAAATTACTCGTCGATACGAGGTCATAGACTAGCGGCACGCTTAAATCGGACATTTGGTTAAAAAGTTATGGACGTTTGAAATTCGCCAGATACCGTAATATTTTATTATATCTGGCTTAAGTGCACAGTAACGCCATGTGTCATCACCTGATTGGTCCATGTGGATGAATAGTGTCACCATGGTGGCTTTTATTTGGCAAAAACGCCGGGGAAGAGAGAGAAAGAGAGAGAGGAGAGAGAAAGAAAGAGACAAACCGACAAGCCGCCAGAATTGTCCAATTTTCCGGTCGATTTTTGCTACACGCACCGGCCAGACGGGAGCAGCTTCCCATTTCTGGCCAAACCCCAAAATCTCACGGCCGTTGGTCGCCGGACGCGCCCGGAACGAGGCGGCGAAGCTCGACGGGGATTTTTCCCTCCACCGCCATTTGCCCTGTTTTCGACCATTTTCAGGCCACACGCGCCAGCCACCCCTCACCACCTCCTCAATTCCGGCCTACCCGCCAAATTGCACGGCCACCGGACCTCCGACGCGCCGGGATCAGAGCGTTTTTCGGCGAGGGGCCGAAAATCTTTAAACCCCGATTTCTCCGTCGTTCGGCCTCCGTTTACCACACCGCTGGTCCCATTGGAATCCTCTCTCCTTGATCTACAAAATAGCCAAAAATCTCAGCCAACGGCCACCGCACCCGCCGCTGTCGGCGACAGTTGCCGGTGACGGCGGTGGCTCGCCTGAAGTTATTGTTCCGGCGAGTACCCAGTTGCATCGCCGGTCCCTGTCTACTGATTCCGACCTCTTGAATCCAAATCCGGCATCCTTTTCTGCCAATTTGCGACGGTTTGGGAGAATTGAGGAGTCGAATCCCGAAAGCTTTCCGGCGAGATTCCGGCCACCTCGGGTTCAATCACCAGAAAGTAAGACCGAATCCGTGATCCTCATCACTCAAGCTTCGATTCGGTATATAACTCGTAACTTTTAGTTGTCATTTGTGTTCGCTCCCCGGGTATCCCTTTGGGAGTTACCCGATTAAAATATTAATATTTGGTTGGTATACTATGGACGTTTTAGGTGCGCGTACGAGTAGTGGAGTTGATCCTGCGGAGGATTTTAGCTGATATACGCGCTTAAGGTGAGTGACCCACCTTTAAAAATATTTTGGGCAATTAATTATGTTTAATTGGTGTTTAATTGGTATTTAAATTATGCTCATGTGGTACAATTTAATTATGATTTTATTGTGATTTAATTTATTTAGTATGCATGAGCAAAGTATATTTCGATAATAATCGTATGTGGTTTTAAAAATTAACTTGGGCATAATTGGTTTAAATATTTTATGAAAATATTTGTTAAATTGGTGTTTTAATTCTATAATTATGCCCACGGTATTTTATTTGTTGAACCTCGTATTATGAGAAAAATTATGGTTTTATTGGTTATCGATGTTTTCGTACCGGTTTGTTAAATAAAAATATGTGGGATGGTAAGTGTGAAATTTTGGTATATTTCCCACGGTAATTTTGGAAAGAACGGTACAGTTGATTAAATAATTATTTTAGACGCATTTATACAGTATTGGTGTTCTGGTATATGTATACGTGGTTTAGCGCACAAGTATTATGTCTCCCGTGAGTTGCCATTTGGACCGTGGGCAGGCAAGTTGTTATTGGCCAAAGCTGGCCCTCTCCTTGGCCGGGATGACGGTTTCAGCAGCGGTACTGTCGGGATGCCGAAGTGCCGTTTGCAAGTTTCTCTCTTTAATCTCCCCGCCAGTCGGTGCTCAGGACGCTAGGTATCAGAGGGCATCACCAGTATATGGTGTGGTGCGTCAAGTGTAAATTTTCAAATAAAGTTCCAAACCCCAAAAGTGTTCAAAGTTATTTATTATGATTTACTACATTTTAATTATATATTGGGGTATTTATTTATTTATTGTTTATCAAGTGGTTTGATCCCTTGGTTTTCGGGAAGTACGAATATCGGGTTTTGTGAAATTGTTTTAAAAGGGAACATTTCCAACGGAGTGATTAGTGAGAGTTTTGAGGGAAAATTATTATTTCCAACTGTCATTATTATTTATTTATTAATTGTTGATATTAGTTCAATTCCCTTATTTGTTATATTATTATTATTATCATTATTAAAAGTGTTCAGTAGCTAGGGTCACTCATTGAGATGATTAGCATCTCACGTTTTTAAGTTCCGTTCCCTTAGGTGCAAGGGGTGGTAGACGTTCTTCTGGGGCGAACCAGTTCTCCGCCGCTATCATGTTTCGAGAAGTACTTTTGTACTCATTCCTTTCAGTTGTATTATTTCTTTCATCTTGCTGTATTTTCTGTTGATTAGCACTTCATGAAGCTCTGTATACTATTTGGACACTTATGTTTTATTTATGCACTGGTTTACCGTTATTGTTGTGAAGTGCTGTAAATTTGTGGAATCAATTTGTAGTTTTGCGGGAGGAATAAGGGGATGAGTATAGAAGTGTGTTTTCAGTGCAGGTAATTTTTGGTAAGTCCTACCCTTAGGGGAGTGCTGCAGGATTTTCCGTTGGAAGGTTCGGTGGTATTTCCCTAGGATCAAGGCTTGTCTAGGGTTCCGGGGAAGGAATTCTAGGCGGGTCCTTACACTTAAGGCTCTTATGGTCGGTAAAGATTTAACAAGTAGCTCCATATAAGTAGTACCTCCAAGTCTTCAAGATGAAAATCACTGCAGCAAGCTCTAAGTCATGAGTAGGATAACTCAGCTCGTGCTTCTTCAACTGTCTAGAAGCATAAGTAACAACTTATAACTTTCTAAAAGAACATCCATCCATCAATTCAAAAAGAAGGCTTAGAATTTAAATCTAATTTCCTCAAACCAAATACCAGTGTCACAAAGTTAAAATTTAGATTATTCTTTTTGCCTCCGATTACACTCCTAGAACTTGCAATTATAAGATCCATATTGCTTATTGATTATCCAATTTTCTTAACCTCGACAAATATCTTTCTTTTAACCAAATTCATCAAAGTCGTAAAATAAAATTCCTCATACTTGTGCTAATGGAGGGCTTTAGATTGCTTAGAAAGTCTAATATAATCCTCAAGATTATTAACACCAAGAACTATGAAACTAAAAGATCAAGTCCAAGTCCTCTCGTCAACTTAAATACCATTCTTGAGGAAACCTCAAGTTCTTCTGATTCCAAAAAAACTCCAAGAATTTATAGCTCAAGCAATAAAGAAATCTAAATCTTAATTCTAATATCACAACCACATACTATTAATTAATTACTAGATCCTCAAACCATAGAAAACATTCATCACTTTCTTATATTCTAGCTACGCCCTAAAAATCATATTCCTTAGGAGATTAAGTTATCATTAAAAATATCAACCACCTCAGCTCCATAAAATATCTTGGCATAAAATCCTCAATCTCCAAGAAAATAAAATATCAAAACAAAGATCTAAAATCATCACCCAAAAGCAGATGCCACAAAACTAATTTATGAAATTTACAGCTTAGTTCTCAACAAGTTGTCCCATACCAGATCACCAAAATACATCAACTAAACTTGGTCTGTACCAGATTCTAATATTAAGATCTTAATTTCCATGCAATAAAGATAACTACTCTTAAACATCTGACAAGGTCAAAACAATCATCCTATGGATGTGGAACTTTTTAGGTAACACCTTAAAGGAACTGCAGTCATCCTGAATTGTGCAACATATTCACGTAAAACAAAAAGGCCTGTGGTCCTTGAGCCAATAAAATATGTCCGTCACTACCAAGCATAGATAATGTGTCTGTCACAACATCGGGGTGATTTGTGCCTCTTAACTGATCATAGCATATACCTTGCCTCTAGTAAGTAGTAGTCCTCTCTAACCTCCGCCTTTAGCTATGGATGACGACCGTTGTCCAGTGTTGGTAAAACCACATGAAGTCTGGCCTGCTTATCTATCATGTACTTGGTACCCATCAACCCGTTGAAATTGTGTGCCCAACCTTAAACCTCTAGCATGACCATGTTCTCAACAGGGTCAATCTTTTTTAAAGTGTTCTGACTGCCTATAATGAAAGCATGATCCATCCCACTATCACTACCCATCATGAAATAATCGATAACTTTTAAAGTGAACCGTAGATCTCTGTTAGATATAATCCATCCCACTATCACTGCCCATCCCTTCTGTAGTTCTGATAATGATTTTAACTTCTCTCATATCCCTTCTGCAATGGGTCATCCTTCAAGGTTAACATATCTCAACTTTTCTCATTCATCTTTTTATGGTCAAGTTCCATTTGAGATCTGAGGACTCTCAAATCTGTCTTTCCTTGATCTATCATACAATTATTTAGAATCGAAGAGTCCAAATTTAAGTAGGTTGGTTAGAAATTTAATAGACCTGAAACAACTTCATCTTACTTATGTTGACATATCCTCCACAGTGCCTAGCTTTTTGGCAAATTTCTCTTCATTAATGTCCTTACTTGTAAGTGATTGTGGATTGTAAGGTGAGTTCCCAAATGGAAATTTTCAACTTCCAAACCTTCAAGTTCTTAATTTGAGGAACAACCCTGGCCCTATCTACCTGAATTTCACTCTAATAGTTCTTTTCAGGCATTGCTACTTTACAACACAAGTTTTTTTGGAAAAATACCCCCTTCCTTTAAAAACCTTTATTTCATGCTTTAGTTAGATTTTGGAGCTTGTGGGCTTTCAAGGTTGGTTCCATCTTCGCTTGTAAATTAACCAGGCTTACTTTTTTGGACCTTTCAGAAAATAATTTTGAGGGAAGTCAATTCCCTTCTTTTCTTCAAAACCTCACCCAGCTCACCACTTCCTGGCTAACAAAATGTCAGTTAACCGGTGAAATTCCAGTTTGGCTTGGAAAGCTTGCCCAATTAGCTGATATTGGACTTTATTCAAATAACTTGCATGGCCATATCCCATCATCCCTTGGCAAACTAACTAGGCTTACTGATTTGAATCTCGCAGTAAACAATTTTGAGGTCAAATCCATTCTTTTCTTCAAAATCTAACCCAACTCTCTGTGGTATGGATTGATGACAATCAATTCATTGGTGAAATTCCATCTTGGTTGGAAACCTTTTTAACTCGTTTAAATCTTGGAATGAATAAATTGCATGGTCTTATCCCATCTTCCCTTGGTAGATTAACTAGCCTCACTTATTTGGACCTTTCAGTGAATAGTTTCATGGGCCATATCCCCTGTTTTCTTCAAAACCTCACAAACCTTGAATACCTTTCTCTTCATGACAATGAATTAAGTGGCACACTGAACTTTTACATGTTTCTTGGCATAAAAAATCTAAACACAATTTTATTAAGGCATAACAAGTTGTCTAAACTTGTCCGAACTAGCAAAATGAATGCGACTGCTCCAAGGCTCTAAAGTTTAGACTTGACTTCAAGCAATTTAACCAAATTCCCTGATTTTTTAAGGTATCAAGATAGATTAGAGTGGTTGGCTTTATATGGAAACAATATACACGGTCAAATACCCAAATGGATATGGAACATGAGCATAGAGACGATGGCCAATGTGGACATTTTTGACAATTCCTTGACAGGCTTTGAACAAACTCCAATTTTCATTGCTTGGCACTTGATAAGCTTAGATCTCTCATTCAACAAACTAAAAGGCCTGTTACGAATTCCTTGACCATCCATCATGGACTACCATGTCTCAAACAATAAACTGACCCAAAAAATTTCACCCTTCTTCTACAATCTGAGTTCCCTTCTAGTGATTGATTTGTCTAATAACCAATTGACCGGTAAGCTTCAACAGTGTTTGGAAAATTTCGGGAATACTTTACTGGTCATGAATATGAGTAACAACCAATTTCAAGGTAGCATTCCCCAAATATGTTCAAATGGAAGCAATGTGAGAATGATTGATCTAAGTCACAATCAGTTTCAAGGACGTTTACCAAAAATGTTGGCCAATTGTACAATGCTGGAAGTTCTCAATGTCAAGAACAATTGATTCAATGATGTTTTCCCTTCATGGTTAGGGACTCTTCCAAACTTAAGGCTACTTGTACTTCGATCCAACAACCTCCAAGGAGTGATAGGGAAACATAGAAACCCTGAGTTTTCTAGTTTGTATGTTTTTGATATCTCCAATAACAGTTTTAAAGGTGAATTGCCATTTGAATTCTTTAAAAAATTGAAGGCCATGAGATTTAAAGATGCTACCAATTCATCGTATCTGGTGGCAAACTTTAGTTTTGTTGTAAAGGCCATTCCATGGAGAGATGAATTTGCTTACTCAATAACCATAACAAACAAAGGTAGGGTTATGCTTTATGAGAAGATCCAAGAAGCTTTTGTAGTCATTGACGTTTCAAATAGCAGATTTGAAGGATCAATTCCAGAGAGTTTCGAGATCCTATAAAGGCTTCATGTGCTTAACCTTTTGAACAACATTCTCACTGGTAAAATCCCATCATCTTTGGGAAGCATTACAAATCTTGAATCACTTGATCTTTCAAACAACAACCTCTCAGGACATATCCCTCCACAACTTGGACAATTGACATTTGTTGTAGTTTTTAAGGTCTTTTATAACCATTTGACTGGACCTATACCCCAAATGAACCAACTTATCACATTTGATGTTAGTTCATATGAGGGGAACTTGGGATTATGCGGAATTCCATTGCCAAAAAAGTGTGAAAGTTCAGCACCTCCTTCAGGTTTTCAAGATGAACAAGATTCAAACTCTGCATAGGAGCTTCATTGGATGACAATTGTGCCAGGATTTATGAGTGGGCTAGTAATTGGAGTGGTTATTGGGTAGATATTTGCAACCAAGAAGCATTATTGGTTTGTTGAGACTTTTCATCAGGCAAAATTAAAAGGCAGAAGGGTGAAAAATGGTCGGCGAACAAATTGAAGTGTAGGCATTATGTCATAATAATATGGAGTTTCCTGATTTCCTTGTATCTTTTAGTAGTGTGTACCATTAAGATATAAGGTGGTTATTATTATTATTATTATTATTATTATTATTATTATTATTATTTATTTTGTTTATTTTATTTTTTCTCATGCAAGCACTATGCAAAAATTGATATCTAGCGACATTCATTTAGCGATGCTACGAAATAAACGTGTCTGAAAAATAAAATCGCGACTCTAAGGTTAACGCGTCATTAAAAATTCAATAATTATACAACGTATCCCAAAACAATCGATGTCAAACGGTCGCTAAAAACAACAACACGCGACACACCCATTAAGAGTCATTGAATATGCGCCTGAACAAAGTCGCTTTTAATACTATGCGTATATTTTATCTGAATTGTATTGTTTAAATGCTAGACTTATGAAAAATGATTAATCATTCACTTTTCTATGTTTATATAATAAAAAAAATTAATTACATGAGGTTGTTGTTCAATTATGTAATTTTTCATATACAGTTTATTCTTGCAAATCTCTTAAATAGTATTCTTTTTTTTTTTTTTAAAAGATATTGGTGACAGGCGACACACAAAAATCATTCTGTGTCTCCTGTTCCTTTTTTTTTTTTTTTACATCAATATGATTTTCTTGAAAACTTCAAATAACCAGTGAAAATATTTAAGCAACATAACTAAACTGATTTTTTTTTTTTTAAAAAAAATATAGGTAACAGGCGACGCACAGTCTTCTTTATGTGTTGCTTGTCCTCTTTTTCCTTTTTCTTTTTTTTTTTTTGGTTCTTTTAATAAATCTAATGTTATTCCAACTTCAAATAACCAGTGAAAATATTAGAGCAACATAACTGAGCTCTTTTTTTTTTTTTTCTTCTTTTAATCAATCTAATTTTATTTCAACTTCAAATAACCAGAAAAAAATTTAAACAACATAACTGAGCTGATTTTTTTTTTTTAAATATAGGTAACAGGCGACCCACAATCTCCTTTATGGGTTGCCTTTTTTTTTTCGGTTCTTTTAATCTATCTAATTTTATTTCAACTACAAATAATCAGTGAAAATATTATAGTAACATAACTGAGCTGGTTTTTTTTTTTTTTTTTAAGATTTTGGTAACAAGTGACACCACGCACAATGAAGATCGTGTGTTGTCTATTCTCCTTTTTTTTTTTTTCTTAGTCTATCTAATTTTATTTCAACTACAAATAACCAGTGAATATATTAGAGTAACATAACTGAGCTATTTTTTTTTTTTTTAAGATTTTGGCAATAGATGATGCGCATTATGCGTCTCCAATTAGTAATAGGTTGCGTACATTATGCATCTCCCATTAGTAATAGGCGACTCTAGTAATAGGCGACGCACATTGTGCGTTACCAGTTACCAATATATATTAAAAAAAAAAAAAGAGTTCAGTTATATTGCTCTAATATTTTCATTGGTTATTTATAGTTGAAATAAAATTATATTGACTAAAAGAACCAAAAAAAAAAAAAGGAGAACAGGTGACACACAATGAAGATTGTGCGCCGCCTGTTACCAAAATCTTAAAAAAAAAAAAAAGAAAGAGCTTTGTTATGTTACTCTAATATTTTCAGTGGTTATTTGTAGTTGAAATAAAATTAGATTGACTAAAAAAATCAAAAAACAAAAAAACAAAAGGAGAACAGGCGACGCACAATCTAAATTTTGTGCGTCGCCTATTACCAAAATTAAAAAAAAAAAAAAGCAGCTCAGTTATGTGGCTCTTACATTTTCATTGCTTATTTGTAGTTAAAATAAAATTAGATCGACTAAAAGAACCAAAAAAAAAAATGGAGAACAGGCGACGCACAATCTTCATTGTGCATCGCCTGTTATCAAAATCTTTAAAAAAAAAAAAAAAAGGAGCTGAGTTATGTTGCTCTAATATTTTCACTAGTTATTTGTAGTTGAAATAAAATTAGATTAACTAAAAGAACAAAAAAAAAAAAAAAAGGAAAACAGGGGAGACGCACCTATTAACAAAATTAAAAAAAAAAAAAAAAACCAACTCAGTTATGTTGCTTTAATATTTTCACTGGTTATTTGTAGTTGAAATAAAATTAGATTGACTTAAAGAACCAAAAAAGAAAAAAGAAAAAAGAGAACAGGCAACGCACAATCTGCATTGTACGTCGCCTGTTACCAAAATCTTAAAAAAAAAAAAAAAAAAAAGAAACCAGCTCTGTTATATTACTCTAATATTTTCACTAGTTATTTGTAGTTGAAATAAAATTAGATTGATTAAAAAAAAAAAACAGTTGATGCACAATGAAGTATGTGTGTCGCATGTTACAAAAATCTAAAAGGTAAAAAAAAAAAAAAAAAAAAAAACCAACTCAATTATGTTGCTCTAAAATAACCAACAAAAAAAAAATTGAATCCAGAATCTCTTACACTCTGAAGGAATCACTACATCGACAAGCCAAATAACTTGGATGTAATAATACAACAAGAACTAGCTAATATAGTTTTAGGCGATGCATTCTTTTAACAAAGAGTCACCAAATAGATGAAAAGGTGATGCATTTGGAACAATTGTGTCGCCTTTTCCCTTAACCAATTTTTAACTTTTTTTGAATTTGAAAGTTGTCTTTAGTAATTTTTTTAATTTTGCAAATATGCTTTTTTTTTAATTTGTAGATGAGCAATCAACAAAACCAATTAAAGATTAAAAAAAATAATAATAAAACATGGAATAGGTGATGCGTTTTAATAGAATTGCATCGTTTGTTGCTTCAATTTTTTTTATTTTTTTTTCAGAAAAAGCAATTTAATACACTTTCAATTTTTAAAAACAAGTAAGCTATCATTGACCATAAACACATAAAAGTTAAGCTCATTTAACATGCTTATGTAGATAAATTGGTCAATAAATGCTTGTTGAATTAGAATTCTATATTCGGTATCCTATCTCAAATTAGGTCTTGAGATGTTTTGTGTTTCGTCTATACACATATATGTGAATAATTGAGAAGAGCATTGACAAAACTATTTTTTGTTTTTAGATCAATGGAGTTTATGTTCATTGGATTGCTACATGAATATATTTGTAGATGAACAATTAAAAAACCATTTAAAGATTATAAAGAAAATATAAAAATTAGAACCAGTGACGCTTTTCGACCATAATGCATCACTTTATCTCACAATTCAAGAACAAGCGACCCTTCTTGAAGAGAATGCATAGTCTGTTCTCTCAATTAAAAGAAACAAAAATTTTAAAAGACATGCAAATTTTATAAAGAATAAAGGTGTACTTGAAAAACAGAAAAATAAATAGCAATCTTTGATATTTTGCTTTGCATTTTTATGAAATATTTTCAGTTTTTATTTGTAGATGAAAACTAAAAAATGAATCAAAGAAAAAAAAATTTGAGAGAAAAGGCGTGTTTTTGCCATTTTTTGAAAATTTTTAATGCATTTTAAAATTTTGACGTGTGCCTTTGAATCGATTTTCTTTTTAAAAACTATATCAAGTACACTATCTAATAGATATTACATTTGGAAGCAATCTAAGAAAGACTTGAAGAGTGGGATATTTCGGGTTTCATTTTTCATTTGCCTATGTTGTCGTCGGCCGGGAAGTTGGATTTCTATGTGTTCCGTGATTTTTTGGTTTTCTTCTTTCTTCGTCTCCATCGTTTAGGTGAGTTTGTTTTTTCTTTGTGGTTGGCGGAGACATGTGGTGGGTTGGGTTGTTTTTTTTTTTTTCATTTTAACCGCAGGTTAGGGTCGTTGGGTTTTATTAATCTTTCTTTTGTAGAAATTTTATTTGTGATACTGCTTGACATTGTTTTGCTAAATTCAACAAGTATTTTATATTGAAGATCAATTTGATTCGAGATGATCTGCTGTTTTAACTTCATCACAATATTGTACTTTTGTTGAAGAAGATGTTCTTGGAGATACTACGATGGCTCACAATCCATTTGTCATATAGTTGCCAAGTATCGATGAAATTGATAATAAGGATGAATGTGAGAGTGCCTATGTTTGTAATGACTGTAAAGGGATATGGATAAACAATATCTTCTAAATAAATTGGTATGTATATTTATTAACTTATGTTTTAAGTAATATTTATAACATTTACTATTATTTATTTAATTATTTTTTTGATCCACTTCATTATGTGTTTTTCACTTTTAATTAGGAGAAATGCACCTCACCAAATCTTAAGAACGATGGTAATATTCTTTAAATTTTCATGTACTAAATTATAAATTTAATAATGATTAATATTTTATTTATTTTGCATAAGTGTTAATAAGTTTTTAAATTTTTCCATATGCAGTATGAGGGTGTAATATCGTTAACAAAAGGACATTAACTTCCATCTCAATGAGTGTACATTCATGAAAGTTTAATTAATATTAAATTTGTTATGAAAAAATACAATAGTTTACAAATTATATAAAAATATGTCAATGAGATAATATTTAATTTATTTGATAATTAATTTGTTATGAAAAATATTTGTTTTAAATTTTTGTATTCTAATTATTTTGGATGAAGTTAGTTTTAGTTTTTTTGTATTTTAATTATTTTTATATTTTTACCATTTTAATCACTTTTCACAAAAAAAAAAGGCGCAGAAAAAAGAAAAATTATATTTGTAATTAACATGTAGATTATTTGATTTTTTTGTTCTCTTTTTTCTGTGCCATTTTTTGTTTTTTTTTTGGCTTTAACATTCTTGTTAGTCTATAATTTAAAATGAAAAATATACAGATTAGTTTCCATAAAAAGATTGATGGCTAAATTTTCGTTATGAACACGAGTCATGCATATATATTCTACCAACCGAGAAGAGCAATAGTAGACATTGTTTTTTTTTTTTTTTTTTGGGTTCAAAAAATCAAAAATATTTTTCGATTGCAACCAGGCAAAACAATTATATATATGTTGTCCTCATTATACAGGGGGGAAAAAAACAATTAGTAATTTTTTTTTCAATTATTCATTTGCAAAACAATCAAACTAGTTTTCAAAGTTCTAAAACAAAAGGAAAAGAGATATTTCAAATGCATATATATATATATATATATATTAAATTTCGAGTATCATTAAACCTTTGATAAATAACTGCTCAATAAATAAATAATTTCTCCAAAAATAAAATTATTTGGTTCCAACTCACTAAATGCATAAGATGATAAATTTTTAGAAGGTATTTTAGGACCCATTATATATATAAATTAATAATTGATTAAATTTTGGTAAAAACAATATATATAAATATATATATAGTTAGTCAAAAATAAGGTTCATCTTATGTTATAAAATTAAGATCCAATTTTGACAACTATTGAATTACATCAAATGTTTGAATTTAAAATTTAGAAAAATTGTCAAATATGGATTTATTGACAAAATAAAATCATATTTAAAGAAAGTGAACATTGTCAAGATTCAGTAATTAATAAATGTAATTTTTAAATCTTAATTCATAATGTGATGCAAGGGCTAAAAAAAAACTCACGTTAGACATCATATTAAGGTCTTATTTGATCCTAATTATAATCAAGTTCAAATAAGGTCCTTAATATAAGGATTAATGTAACACCCCGTCCCGAAACACATCGGAAATTCTAAAATTTGACCAAGGTTGACCGGGTTTAACTGTCGTTGACCGAAATGGGGTCAAATGTTGACTTTTTGTTCCTGATGGAATTTCACATTGACAGAGATACCGTTAAAAAGTACACGTTGTCACGAGTCCATAGACTAGTAGCACGTTGAAAATGGAGCTACGGTTTGAAAGTTATGAGCAAAATAAGTTGAGGTCCAAACTATCCAAAGGGTGCCGGAGTTGACTTTTTGTTCACACAAAGTTGAGCTTTGACTCATGCATGGTTGTGAAGTACTCGTTGATACGAGTTCATAGACTAGCGGCATGCTTAAATTGGACATCTGGTTAAAAAGTTATGGACATGCGAAGTTTTTCGAATACCGTAATATTTTAATATATTTGGCTTGAGTGAACAGTGTGTGCCACGTGTCACAATTTCAGCCAATCCCGTGAGTGAACAGTGTCACCCTCGGGTGGCTTTTATTTAGGCAAAAATGCATGAGCCGACGGAAGGAGAGAGAAAGAGGGAGGAGAGAAAGAGAAAGAGAGAGCTAGAGAGAGAAACCAACCGGCCACCGCCGTTCACCCATTACCGGCCATCAGAACAGTACATGAGCCACCCCACCTTGAAGCCCACCTGAAAACCGACCGGCCAGCCAAAAACCATAGCCAACCGGCCCCCGATGCGCCCAGATCGAGGCTTTTTTCGGTGGCGGCGCTGATTCCTTCAAACCCCAATTTCTCCCTATTCCGACCACTGTTTGCCTCACCGCCGGTCTCGTTGAGTTACCCATCACCAGAAATCACGGCTAGTGGCCACCAAAAATCACGGCTAGTGGCCACCGGACGCACCGCCGGCGGATGTATTTGGTATTAAGAGAATTTCCATCTAAATTATATTGCCAATGTATGTTGTTTTAATATATGTTTGGGTGTCAAAAATATATTTGGGAACTAAAAGAAATTGTGATTTAATTGTATTTATTACGTATGAGCAAGGTGTTTTCATTTAATTAATTGTATTTGGGTTTTAATATTATTTTTGGGCATAATTTGATTTTAAATATTTCAAGAAAAGTATTGGTTTAAGTTTGGTGGTTTAAAATCATATAATTATGCCATTGGAATATTATTTGATTGATTTTATGATTTGGGGAGAATTATTTGTATATTATTATTAATGGATTTATGCTGGTGTTGTTAAAGAAAAATGTGGGATGGTGAATTTGAAAAAATGGTATAATTCCCACGGTGAATTTTGGAACAATTGTTATTTTTTTAAAAATAATATGGTTATTTGTTTTAGACACACTCATATAGTACTGGTGTTCTGTACTATGTATGTGGATGAGCGCGCAAGTTATAATGTCTCCCGTGAGTTGCCATTGGACCGAGGGTAGGCAAGTTTGATATTGGCCATAAGTCGCCCCCCTCCATGGCCGGGATGACGGTTTAAGCAGCGACGCTGTCGGGACGCCGAAGCGACCGTATGCAAGTTTTTCTCTTTAACCTCCCGTTACATGGTGCTTGGGACGCTGGGTATCGTGGGACATCACTGGTATATAGTGTGGTGCGTCAAGTAATTATTTTTCTGATATAAATTTCAATTCCTAAAGTTTTAAAGCAGTATTTAAATTAGAATGTATTTAATGTTGTTTTTATTATTTATTTAAATTTAAAGCTTTACACAAATTTTATGAAATTGATATCGTGATTTTATTACCTATTCTCATAAATGTTTAAAAGTTATTTGCCTTGATTTTTTCATTTAAATCGTTTGGTATTTTAAAATAAATTCTATTATATTTTTATCATTTGTTTTATATCGATGTTTAAATTGATTTAAAATGTTTCTTTGATTATTTCATTGATTTAATTAATAAATTTTATAATTTATATATTGGGTTTATTTTTGTTCTTATGCCAAATTTCTTTAATATAAGTTTATTTATGATTTTATTTATTGTATCCAATGATGTCTTATTCTATATTTCCATTATAAATTTAGATCCTTAAATTCTTGTATTTTATTTGAAAGTTATTTGATTAATTATTCCTTGATTTTTGGGGCATAAAATATTGGGTTTTACGAAAATGTTTTAAAAGGGGAACCTTTCCAACGGAGTGAATGGTGAGGGTTTTGAGAGAAAATATTATTTTTAATTAATTATTATTTATTTACTTATTTATTCTTAATTAATCAAATGTACTATAATTTTTGTTACTATTATAATTGTACAGTCGATAAGGTCACTCACTAAGATGATTAGCATCTCATATTTTTAAATTCCATTCCCCTAGATCCAGGTTGGGAGACGTTGATCGTCCGAGGTGAACTCGACGTCTCAGTTCATTGCCGAAAGTCCAAGAAGCATTTCTTTCCTTTTTTTCCTCTCCATGTTGTATTGCTTCTTTATCTGACATTGTATTAATTACACATTTATTTGTATAATGCTCTGTATACTGCATTGGACATTTAGTTATTAATTATGCACTGATTTCATGTTATTCATTTGGAGTGTTGTAAATTTGTGGAATTAAATTGTAGTAATGTGGGAGGAATAAGGTGGTGTTTATAGAAGTGTATTTTCAGTGCAGGAAATTTATGGTAAGTCCAACCCTTAGGGGAGGTTCTGCCGGATTTTCCATTAGAAGGTTCGGTAGGGTTTCCTTGGGATCAAAGCTTGTCTAGGGTTTCGGTGAGGAATTTTGGACGGGTCCTGACAATTAATGTAAGATTTTTCTTTTTTCAATCATTGCATCACATTAAGAATTGATATTTAAAAATATATTTATTAATTACAGGTCTTGATGAAGTTTATTTTCTCTAAATAGAGTTTTTATATATCAGTAAATTCATATTTAATCATTTTTTAAATTTAAAATTCTAATCCTTAATGTGATTCAATAATCATTATGGGTGGACTTTACTTAAAGTTTAACAATGTATATATATAAACATTTATAATACATATTAGGGAAATTTTACTTAACAATTTTTATTTTTATTTTTTCAATTTAGCTTTTTCTAAAATATGTGTCATCTTTAATTATTTGTAACTCACACATCATCTTGGACATATTCATTTTATTTTGTAACAAATAATTGCTTAAATTACTACAGTTTGAAAGGCCAAGAAACATTGGTTAAAATATAACTGTTATGTGGATCATTATCACTATGGATGATCATATTTATTAAGCCTTGAATGAATATAAGAATAGTTTTTTTGAGCTTTTGTGAATGTATGTTAGTATTAACTTTTATCTATTTATATGTTAATTTTAAGGTTCTATATGTACAAATTAATTTTTTACCTTCTATATGCACAAATTAATTTTTTACTTTGTATTTATTTATTAGTTATAAATATCTCTTTTTTTAATAAATAGTTATAAATATCTAATGGTAGAATGAAAAATACATATATAATTATAATTAGTGCAATTATTTATTATAAAAATAATAATTTTTTAAAGATTAATAAATATTTATTTATTGATAAATTAATAAATTATTCATTTATCAAAAAATAAATAATCTGTTTAAATTAATAATTTTTTTATAATCACATGAGTATATTTTGGGTATTTTATTTTAGAGGTTTTAATGCATAAGGTTTGGGTTCTCGAACATCCTGTGGAAGCAAACAAGTCATAGGGCGTTGGAAGGGTCTCAATGAACTCAACCTGTTCAATAATAACATTCACAGTGGTGGAATACCACCATTTTTTGGGAGCTAAACAGAGCTAAAATTCTTGGATTTTTCTCAGAATAAACTCTCAATAGAGATACCCAAAAACTTGACAAATCTCCAAGTTTCTTCAAGTCTTTGTTTCTCGCACAATCCTCTCTACAGGGCGTATACCAAAAGGAAGTCAATTTGACACACTTGACAGCAGTTCATACGAAGGAAACTTGGAATTGTGTGGTAATTTTGTGGATATTGGATATGGATCGTGTGCTAGCAATTGGATTATTTATTGGGCAAATTGTGATTTCAAGGAAGTGTAAGCGGTCTGCCAAGTGTTTTAGAATAAACATTAATTCATGAAGAAGAAAGATATGGGTGAGGCGCAGGAAATGATGTCAACCAGTCACGTAAGAAACAATCTTCTTTATTTATTTATTTTTAATTATTTACAATAATTTTTTTTTACATGACCGTATGTGGGGCATCAAGGTAAGTTCCGTTGGGATTTTCCAGGTGCACTCAGGTCTATATCTCGACGGTTTCTGGAGCACTAGTTTCATTGGTAGCTCTCCCAGTGTTTTTAGCTCTTAATTTCACTCTTCTACCAATCCATAAAACAAATTGGTCTTTTTCTTAAAATAATCTAATTTTATTTATTTAAAAATTTTAATTTCGTAAATCAATAATTTCCAAAGGACTTTGAATCAAAGACTTTTCCATGGACCTTGGAAAATTTCTGATCTGCTAAGTGTAAGTGTACGAGGAAGAAAAGCAAACCATTCACTGAAGAAGATGAACATTTTTTTAAATATAAAAACGAAAGTAGGAGAGTTTTTACGTAAATTTACATGGAAGTCCAGTGTTACTGTGTGAGATGTGCGAGTAGAAAATTTTCGTTTTCCAATTTATCACCAAAAAAAAAGAAAAAGAAAAAAGTTTCATATGGCCTTCAGTAGTGCTGAAGCATGGAATTGAAGAGAAAAAGCATAGATTTAAAAATCTGATCATCATATGAATTCCACTTATAAAGTTTTTCAGATTGATTTCCAATGTTTTAATTTGATTCATGCAATGACTTTTCCAACAACATATTTGTTGTAGACCAAGCCTTTAATCTTTCATTTTCTTTACAATATTTTCTTAATGACAAACCATATATAGATTATTATATGAATTACTAGCTTTTCTGGATCTTTTTCCTTTAATTATCTTATTTGTTGTTATAATCTAGAAGTGTATATTCCAATTAGCTCAAGTTTCTCATCCAACAACTCAATTGGTAATAACCATAATGATAACCTCCGGGACTTGGGTTCAAAATTTGATGTTAAAATCCCCCTTCCCAATTTATTGCAAAAAAGTATTTAAAAAAATTTCACATGTGGCTTGCAATAGCAGTGAAGCATGGAATTAGAGAGAAAAAGTCTAGCTTCAAAAGTATGATTGTAACACCCCGTCCCAAAGTACGTTGGAATTTTTATACGTTGATCGAGGTTGACCGAGGTTAACCGTTGATCGCGAGGTCAAAATTTTTACTTTTTGTTTCCGATGGAATTTTGCATTGGCCGAGGCACTATTACAAAGTACATGTCATCCTGAGTTCGTAGACTAGTAGCACGTCGAAATCGGAGCTACCGTTTGAAAGTTATGAGCAAAACAAATTGAGGTCCAAATTGTCCAAGAGGTGCCGAAGTAGACTTTTCGTTCGTATAAATTTGAGCTTTGACTCATGCATAGTTGTGAAGTACTCATCAATACGAGTTCATAGACTAGCGGCACGTCTAATTTGGACATGTGGTTTGAAAGTTACAGACCTATGAAGTTTTTCTGAGACAGCATTTACTATTTATGGATCTGTATGTGTGTAAACAGTGATGCCACATGTCACAAAAAATGGACCCACCCATGAGTGCACAATGGGACCCACCCGTGGCACCCACGGGCGTTTTGACTGGTTGAGAAGGGGAGGGAGGAGAGAGAAGGAGAAGGAGGAGAGAGAAAAAGGGGAAGGACCGGCCAACCACCATTCACCTATTTTCAGCCACCAGAATAGTACACGTGCCTAACCACCATGACCCACCCATCAAAACCAGCCAGCCAGCCAAAAATCACGACCAAATCGCCGGCGACGCTCCCGGATCGGGGTGTTTTTCGGAGAGCGGCCTGTTTCCTTCTCCAGCTAACTTCTCCCAAACCAGACCTCTGTTTGCCTCATTGCCGGTCCCATTGAGTCCACCATTCCCCAATCTATCCACCATTCCCCAATCTATCTTCCCACCAAAAATTACCAGTAGTGGCTGCCAGACGCGCCGCCGACGGTGATGGGTTCTGGCGACCACGGCGCCTAGTCGGGAAATTGACTTTCCGGCGAGTTCCTAGTTACACCGCCCATCCTTTTCCACTAGTTTCGACCCTCTGAACCCAGATTTGAGGTTGGTTTCCTTCAACTCGCTACTGTTTGTGAGATCCGAGGATCCAAAACCTGACACCTTTCCGACGAGATTCCGGCCACCTCGGGTCCGATATTCGAAAAGTGAGTCCAGATTCGTAATCTTCATTTCACAAGCTCCTATTCAGTATATTACTCATAAATTTTGGTTGTCGTTTGTATTGGCTTCCAGGGCATCCATTTGGAAGTTACCCGATTAAAATATTAAAATAATTAGTTTTGTGTATTGTGGATATTTTAGGTACACGTGTGGGTAATGGAGTTGATCCTACAGAAGATCTTGATTGATATACGTGCTTGAGGTGAGTGACCCACTTTCAAAATTATTTTGGGATGTTAAAATATATATATATATATATATATATTTAATTAGTTATTTGAAAAATATGTTTTATGTGTTGAATGTTTAGTAAATTTATATTTGGAATCTTGATGCCAAAATTGAATGAATTATAATTATTTGTGCATCAAAAAAATATATTGATTTCAAGAATTTTATGGATATAGGATTTTATTAATAATTGTTAAATTTTATTATTGGAATATTGTGTAATTAGAAAGTTTTCATGTGAATTTTAATATATGTTTAATATTTGAAGGAATTTCCATTTAATTTTACAATGCCGATTTATAATGGTTTTAATATATCTGTTGTTGCGAAAAATATATTTGGGATTTTAAAGGAATTACGGTTTAAGATTTTTAATTAATTATTGTTGAGTTTGATGTTGATTTTATAATGCATAACAAATGCGTTTACATTATTTTAAGAATATATGAATTTCATGTGGTTTTAATATTATTTTTTGTATGATTTGATTTTAAAGATTTCAAGAAAAATATTGGTTTAAGTTATGGTGCTCTCAAAATCTATATTTATGCACTTGAAATATTATCTAGTTGATTTTATGATATGAGAAAAATTATATGTTATCGATGGATTTATGCTGGTGATATTAAAGAAAAATGTGGGATGGTGAATTTGAAAAATGGTATGATTTCCATGGTGAATTTTGGAAAAATTGTTATTTTTAAAAATAATATGGTTATTTGTTTTAGATGCACTCATACAGTACTGGTGTTTTGTACTGTATATGTGGATGAGCGCGCAAGCTATAATATCTCCCGTGAGTTGCCATTGGACCGAGGATAGGCAAGTTTGATATTAGTCATAAGCCGCCCCCCTCCATGGCCGGGTTGACGGTTTAAACAGCAGCGCGACCGGATGCAAGTTTCTCTCTTTAACCTCCCCTCGGACGGTGCTCGCGATGCTGGGTATCGTAGGGCATTACTGGTATATAGTGTGGTGCGTCAAGTATTATTTTTCAGATATAAATTTTTTCAAATCCAAAAGTTTTAAAGCAGCATTTAAATTAAATGTATTTAATTTGTTTTATCACTTATTTCCAATTAGTATTTTCTAAAATGTATTTATTCATATTTTATATCATTTATTTTAAATTAATATTTTTAAAATACATCTTGCCATAAAAATATTATATAGATTGGTTGAATATTTCAAAATGAATATTATAGTATTTTTCTACCACTTATTTTACATGATTTTTTATAATTATTTAAATTATATTTTTGATATTGTTTATTTTAGTTTATTAAATCAAATTTTATGAATTATATATTGAATTTCACTTTTATGTTATATTTCTTTAATGCAAGTATTCTAAAATTATTTTATTATATTTTATTCGTATTTGAATTATTTAAATTTTTATTAAATTAATTATTCCTTGATTTTTTTGGGGTATAAAAGATTGGGTTTTGCAAAAATGTTTTAAAAGGGGAACTTTTCCAACCAAGTGAATTGTGAGAATTTTGAGTGCAAGTGTTATTTTCTAATAATAATAATAATATTATTATTATTATTATTATCGTTATTGATTAGTAGATCGGGTCGCTCACTGAGATGATTAGCATCTCATATTTTTAAATTCCGTTCCCCTAGGCTCAGATTAGTCGAGGTTGATCGTCCGGGGGCGAGCTCAACGTCTTGGTTCGTTGCCGAAAGTTCCAAAGGCTTTTCCTTCCTTCCTTTCTATCTTGTATTATTTCCTTTTATCATTTATTGTATGAAATTTCATACTTAATTGTATTGTATAATGCTCTCTATATTGATTGGACACATATTTATTGAATCATATATTGATTCCCTGTCATTTACTTGGAGTGCTGCAAATATGTGGAAATATATTGTAGTAAGAAGGGAGGAATAAGGGGATATATCTAGAAGTGTTTTTCGTACAGGATAATTTTGTAGTAAGTTTAACCCTTAGGGGAGGTTCTGCCAGATTTTCCATTGAAAGGTTTGGTAGGGTTTCCCTGTGATCAAGATTTATTTAAGGTTTCGGTGAGGGATCTTGGATGGGTCCTGACAATAATCATCCTGAATTCTATTGATAATGTTTCTAGATTGACTTCCAATATTGTAATTTGACTGATGCAAGAATGTGGCTTAGTACTTTGTGGCTTAGTACTTTGGATTATTACAATATTTGGACACAAAGATGATATATTATTATTATTGTTATTATTATTATTATTATTATTATTATTTTTCTGTGGAAATAAGTTCCCTTGGCGAAAAGTTTCTAATTGAATTGGCAAACAATTTGTTAGTTTTGTTTCCATCTATTTCTACTAGCTATTTGAATTCTGCATTACAAATTATACAACTCTCTAAGACACAAAACGTTCCTCATATTCACTAATACTTTTTAAGTATGAAGACCTTATTTCAGACAGAGCACCGATCATCTGTAACACCCCGTCCCAAATCGCACCAGAATCCGTGCACGTTGACCGAGGTTGACCGTTGACCGAGTGGGTCAAAATTTGACGTTTTGCTCCAGTTGGAATTTTGAGTTGACCAGGGTACCGTGGCGAAGTGCATGACGCCCTGAGTTCGTAGACTAGCAGCACATCGAAAACGGAGCTACGGTTTGAAAGTTATGGGCGAAACAAGTTGAGGTTCAAACTGTCCAAAAGGTGCCGGGAGTTGACTTTTTCTTGAGATGTAATTTTGTGTTCACTCTTGTATGGTTGTAAAGTACTCGTCGATACGAGTTCATAGACTAGCGGCACGCTTAAATCGGACATTTGGTTAAAAAGTTATGGACGTTTGAAATTCGCCGGATACCGTATTATTTTAATATATCTGGCTTAAGTGCACACTAACGCCACATGTCAGCTTCTGATTGGTCCACGTGGCATGAACAGTGTCATGCAGGGGTTTTTATTTGATAAAATTCTCGAGGAAGAGAGAGAGGAGAGAGAAAGAGAGAGAGAGTCCGCGGGCCACCGAAGTTTTTCAAACTTTCCGGCTGAGTTACTGTGCACGCGCCGGCCAGCAAGGTTGCCCTCCTCATTTCCGGCAAAACCTCCAAATTTCACGGTGAACGGCCGCCGGACGCGCCAGGATCGGACGTCCGAAGATCGGCGGCGAGTTTTTCCCTCCACCGCTGGCCACCTTAAATCGACCCACTTCTGGCCATTTTCCGGCCACACGCGCCATACACCCATCATCCTCTCCTCAAGTTCGGCCGACCCACCAAAAATCACGGCCATCGGACCACCGACGCGCCGGGATCGGAGCATTTTCCGGCGAGGGGCCGGAAATCTTCAAACTGGGATTTCTCCGCCGTCCGGCCTCCGTTTTGCTCACCGCCGATCCCGTTGGGTTGCTCTCCTCACGATCTACAGATCTACAAAATTTCACGACCAACGGCCACCGAACGCGCCGCCGCCGGCGACGGTTGCCGGTGACCGCGGCGGCTCGCCGGAAAGTACTGTTCCGGCGAGTACCCAGTTTTCCGGCCGTCTCCAGTCCGCTGTGTTCGACCTCCTGAACCCAAATCAGGCATCCGTTTCCGCCAATTCGCGACGGTTTAGGAGAATTGCAGAGCCGAAACCCGAAAAGCTTTCCGGCGAAATTCCGACCCCGTCGGGTACGATCATCGGAAATTAAAACCGGATCAGTGATCAGCATCACTCGAGCTTCGATTCGGTATATAATTCGTAAATTTTAGTTATCGTTTGGTGTTTGCTCCCCAGGTACCCATTTGGGAATTATCCGAATAAAATATTAATATTTGTGATTTGGTACTGTGGATGTTTTAGGTGCACGTGCGAGTAGCGGAGTCGATCCCACGGAGGATCTTGATTGAGATACGTGCATAAGGTGAGTGACCCACCTTCAAATTAATTTTGGGAATTTAATTGGTGAATATATTATGTGTGATTTAAATATTTGGAATTTAATTTCTATGTGCCAAATATTTATTGGATTTATTGTGGAATTATTTATGAATTTATTGGATTTAAGAAAATGTGTTTACAAATTTATGCCATGTGAAATTATTTTATGGTTTTGAGGATTTTGAAATTGGTGTGGTTTTAATGGTAAATTGGGCACGATTTGATTTTCAAATATTTCAAGGAAAATATTTGGTTATGTTGGTGATTTCAATTTTGATAAAATATGCCCATGGAATATTATGAGATTTGATTATTATATTTCGAGAATTATTTATGCTATTGGGAAAATGTGGATATTTGAATTGATGGATTTAGGAGTTGGTGGATTTGAAAATCATGGAATTTATGGTATTGATTATAAAGAAATTGTGGAGAATTTCCTGGTTCAAGCGGATGGATTATGCCCGCTATGCTTATGAAAAATGTGAAATTTGTTTTATAATTTAAATTTGTGGATTTTATGATTTTTAGATGCACCGTGCACGTACTGGTGTTCTGATTATATGTGATATGGTATATGTGATATGGATATTGTGCACACGGATATGATTAGCGCGCAGGTGGGTGTGAGTAGCGCGCAGGTGATATTATGAGGGTGTCCTGTGGTTGCCATCGGATGAGGGTGGCCACCCCCCATGGCCGGAACACCAGGTTAGCAGCGGCGCAGTGGGACGCCACGTGACCGTATGCCGGTTTCTTTCTATAACCTCCTGTCTGGCGGTACCTCGGGACGCTGGGTACTGTTGGCGCCACTGGTATATAGTGGGTGCATCAACTGGTTTTCGGAACTGTGTTTTAAAAATAAAATGTTTTAAAACTGTATTGGAATTAAAATTAATTATTATTGTTCGGATATTTATTTGATGTCTTGGTTTTCGGGGAATATGAGTAAAGGGTTTTGTGAAAATGTTTTAAAAGGGGAACCTTTCCAACTGAGAGAATTGTAAGGGTTTTGAGAGAAAATATTATTTCCAAATAATTATTATTTATATACCTATTACCGTGGTATTATATTGTATAGTAGTAGGGTCGCTCACTGAGATGATTAGCATCTCACACTCTTAAATTCCGTTCCTCTAGGTACCAGGTTGTCGGTGTTCACTCGGAGCGGACTTGATCTTCCTCGCTGTATTAGTTCGTGCAGTACCTTGTTCTTCTTTTACTGCAGTTGTAATATTTCTTTCACTCTTGCTGTATTCTATACTTTGTAGTATGTCATAAAGCTCTGTATACTGTATGGGACACTTATGTTTTTAAATTGCACTGGATTACTGTATTTTTATTTTGGAGTGCTGAAATTTGTGGAACCAATTTGTAGTACTATGGGAGGAATAAGGGAACAATTATAGAAGTGCGTTTTCAGTGCAGGGAATTTTGTGGTAAGTCCATCCCTTAGGGAAGGTTCTGCCGGATTTTCCACAGGAGGGTCCGGTAGGGTTTCCCTGGGATCAGGGCTTGTCTAGGGTTCCGGTGGGGAACTTTGGACGGGTCTTGACATCATCCATATCAGTGCTTAACAACATATGTTTTTCCCTTTAAATTTTTTATATTAACAAATGACACCGTACAAGCATCTGTTTCAATTTTGTTTGTTTTTTTTAATATTTCGGTCCAATATTTATTGCAAAACCGTCTTTTATTTTTATTATTATTATTATGGGTTGGCCATCTTTTCCAACTCCATTTTTGTCTATAAAACTGACCTCTATTTCCCTCCTCAGTCACTCCATCAATATCGAACATTAATTTCCTCTCCAAAAAGGGGAAAAAAAATCATGGACTTCCTACCACTGCGTCATCTTCTTCTTCTCATCATCACTTCCTTTCCTCCTTTTCTGCAGCCACTTTGTCATGATGATGACAGCATTGCCTTGTTGGAGTTCAAGAACAGCTTTTGATATAGCCAAGTTTGCTTCTGCAAATCCTTTTGCGTATCCCAAAGTTTCATCCTGGAGACTAGAAGAGAATAGAGATTGCTGCTCATGGGATGGTGTGGAGTGTGATACTGACACCGGTCGTGTAGTTGCTCTAGACCTTAGCAGCAGTTTTCTTCGTGGTTCAATGAACTCCACCAGCACCCTCTTCAACCTTTCTCAACTTCAAAGGCTTAACCTTGCTGATAATAATTTCAACTTCTCCCAGATCCCTTCTGCAATGAATCATCTTTCAAGGTTAACATATCTCAACCTTTCTGCTTCATATTTTTATTGTCAAGTTCCATTTGAGATCTCACAACCATCTAATCTGTCTTTCCTCGATCTGTCTTGTAATGACTTGGTATTGAAGAGTCCTAATTTGAGTAGCTTGGTTAGAAATATAAGTAACCTGAAAGAACTTCATCTTAGCTATGTTGACATATCCTCCGGTGTGCCTAGCTTTTTGGCAAATTTCTCATCATTAACATCCTTACTTCTAGATGGTTGCAGCTTGCACTGTGAGTTCCCAAATGGAATTTTTCTACTTCCAAACCTACAAGTCCTTGATTTGCAGACCAACCCTCATCTTATGGGTTATCTACCTGAATTTCAATCTAACAGTTCTTTTGAGGTACTGCTACTTCACAACACAATTTTTTCCGGGAAAATACCCTCTTCCATCGAAACCCTTCATTTCCTGGTTCAGTTAGATTTTGGAGCATGTAGGCTTTCAGGGTTGGTTCCATCTTCGCTTGGTAAACTAACCAGGCTTACTTCTTTGGACCTTTCTGGAAAAATAATTTTGAGGGAAATGAATTCCCTTCTTTTCTTCAAAACCTCACCCAGCTCACCAAGTTATGGCTTGAAGAATGTCAGTTAACTGGTAAAATTCCAGTTTGGCTTGGAACACTAACCCAATTAACTGATATTGGACTTTATTCAAATAACTTGCATGGCCATATCCCATCATCCCTTGGCAAACTAACTAGGCTTACCGATTTGAACCTCGCAGCAAACAATTTTAAGGGTCAAATCCCTTCTTTTCTTCAAAACCTAACCCAACTCTCTGTGTTATGGATTGGTGACAATCAATTCACTGGTGAAATTCCATCTTGGTTGGAAATCTTTACCCTTTTAACTCATTTAAATCTTGGAATGAATAAACTGCATGGTCTTATCCCATCTTCCCTTGGTAGACTAACTAGCCTCACTTATTTGGACCTTCAAATGAACAATTTGAAAGGTCAAATCCCCTGTTTTCTTCGAAACCTCACAAACATTGAACTCCTTAATCTTTGTTGCAATGAATTAAGCAGCACATTATACTTTGACATGTTTCTTGGCTTGAAAAAGCTAGATTCACTTCTTTTAGGGGGTAACAAGTTATCCAAATCTGTTCAAACTAGCAAAATGAACGCAGCTGCTTCAAGGTTACGAAGTGTAGGCTTGCGTTCATGCAATTTAACCAAATTCGCTGATTTTTTTAGGTATCAAGATAGATTACGATCGTTGTACTTGAATGGAAACAAGATACATGGTCGAATACCCAAATGGATATGGAACATAAGCACCGAGACTTTGGCCTATCTGGAAATTTCTGACAATTCCTTGACAGGCTTTGAACAACCTCCAGTTTTTATTGCTTGAGTTCAATTGGTCATCTTAGATCTTACATACAACAGACTAGAAGGCCAATTATCAATTCCACCACCATCCACCGAAGAGTACCAAATTTCGAACAACAAACTGAGTGGAGAAATTTCACCGTTCTTTTGCAATCTGAGTTCCCTTCGGTTGCTTGATTTGTCTAATAACCTGTTGACTGGTAAGCTTCCGCAGTGTTTTGAAAATTTCAGGAATACTTTACGGGTATTGCATATGAGTAACAACCAGTTTCATGGTAGCATTCCCTAAATGTGTGCAAATGGAAGCAATGTGAGAATGATTGATCTAAGCCACAATCAGTTCCAAGGACGTTTACCACAAATGTTGGCCAATTGTATGATGCTTCAAGTTCTCAATCTTGGGAATAATCGATTCAGTGATGTTTTCCCTTCATGGTTAGGGACTCTTCTGAACTTAAGGCAACTTATATTGCGATAAGGAAACATAATGGCAATCCAGTATTTTCTACTCTGCGCGTTTTTGATCTGTCCAATAACTGTTTTACAGGTAAATTGTCATCTGAGTTCTTCAAAAATTTGAATGCCATGAGAGTTAAAGACGCTGGCAATTCATCATATCTGTTTGCAAGCATCACGAATTTAGAAACAAGATTCCATGAATATTACTTTGAAATTCCATACTCTATAACGATAACAAACAAAGGAATGTCATGCTTTATCAGGAGATCCAAAAAGTTTTTACTGACATTGACCTTTCAAGTAACAGATTTGAAGGATCAATTCCACACAGCATCGGAATCTTACAAAGGCTTCATGTGCTCAATCTTTCCAACAACATTTTCAATGGTAAAATCCCATCATCCTTGGGAAACATAACAGAGCTAGAATCACTTGATCTCTCCAACAACAAGCTTTCAGGACAGATCCCTCCACAACTTGCACAACTGACATTTCTTGAAGTCTTTGAGGTTTCTCATAACCATCTCACTGGACCTATACCCCAAATGAACCAACTTAGCACGTTTGATGTCGGTTCATACGAGGGGAACTTGGGATTATGCGGGAATCCATTGCCAAGAAAATGTGAAAGTTCAGTACCACCTTCAGGTTTAGAAGAAGAACAAGTTTCAAAATCTACATTAGAGTTTCATTGGATGACAGTTGTGCCAGGATATGTGAGTGGACTAGTAATTGGAATGGTTATTGGGCAATTTTTTGCACCGCAGAAGCATGATTGGTTTGTGAAGACTTTTGGGCAGCGGAAACAAAAAGGCAGAAGGAGGAAGAGGAATCCGTGGAGAAATTGAAGTTTAGGCAATCATATCATAATAATATTGAGTTTCTGTTGTTGTTGTTTTATTTTACTCTATTTTTTTAAAGATAATGTAACGAAATAATTGAAATTCTAGCTTAACAGCTAGTTTCCTTCCTTTCATAGTTCCGCAGCCAGTGGTGAGAAAGGTTGTCAAATTGGTGTCTAACTAGCAGCCATTAAACATAGTTCTCCATTCTAAATCACCACTCCCTGCATCCTCTCCAATGACGTCGATGGTCTTTTTTGTAATTTTCTTTGTAGGATTCTTTAGGCGTTGTGACTGAAGTTGTTTTATACTCATGTAGTCAATGGTTGTTGTGCGAAAAAATTTGAGCTCTGCCTCTTTGGTTCTGAAAGTGTAGTCAATATTTTTTTAATTTTATGTCAGATTAATGTCAGTATCACCTTCTTGTATGGTTCCAACAAATACTTTATGAAACTTGTATTACACCCTTTTATTATTTATTTTATATTTTAAGTGATAGTAAGGGTAAGAAAGTAAATTTATCATATAATGCAAGGGGGTTTGTATTTTTGTATTTGGATTGGCCTGCAGGAATTCCTAGGTTGGTCAGCATATACTGTTGTTCATTTATAAATTTGGTTATTCACATAAATCAAATTAACTACCTAGTAAATTAAAACCTACATTCTTATTGAGAATAAAACCTAAGGTGGTGCCATTAAAATTGCGAATTAAAAAGCTTGGGTTTTGCAATCATAGGGGAGTTTGGGTTAGTAAACGGAGTTGATAAGACTTTAAAAGAGACAGAATATGAATAAATGATATAACATGAATAAGATGTTAATATTTAAATGGTGAAACAGGTTAGATATAGAATTTTAATATTTAAATGGTGGAACAGGGATGGATACAGAACACCCATTAACGGACATGCTGGGAGGCATATGCTTGTAATCCTTTTTTTTCTTTTTTTCTTTTTTGGGCGTAATGCATAACCTATTTACAAAAAAGAAAAAAAAAACAGAATATGATAAATATTATGAAATAAAGGAATCTTAATTTAGAAATATATTCCATTCAAAATGTGGAAACCAATTGCATAGACGTCCAAAAACTGAAAAACAAATAAATAAATAAATAAAGAAAATAAGAAAATAAAAAAAGTTTTTTTTTTATCATTTATAATATTTATTCCTCTTCAATGGTGTCTCAAGCCCAAATATAATAATTTACAATAAGAGTATCTCTAATAATCGTGTTTATTGCTAGATTTTTTTTGTCACAGCAAAAAAATAGACAATTACTTGAAAAGATCCTTTTAAATGGGTATGTTTAAACACTTTGTCAAGCTAATGTTGCAAAAATTAAGATGATTCTCTATTTTTAAAGAATTTATCGAATACTGTAAAGTTTTTTTAAAAATATAATTTTCTTCAAAAAAATTTGATATAATATTTATAATTAACTAATAGTTGTACATAATCTTCTGTATATCACTCCAATAGATCTATCTAAACACAGTTGATTTGCCAAAAATATATATATTATTAAGATTACTCTCTACTTTTGGAGGGCTTATCAAACATCGAAAAGTTTCTTTAAAAGTATAATTTTTCTTAAAAAGTGTTTTTTTAAAAAGAAAAAACTTAATATTATATTTATAATTAATTAATAACCATAAATAATTTTCTATACATTACCATTAGATACCAATTTTAAAATTGACTGTATAATTATACTACTTAGACTTACACAATGTTAATTTCTATGCCATATGGATAATAATCAATATTCACTATTGAAAATGCTTTAAAAAATTTTATTTGCAATCCATATTTACATTTCAATTTTCACTTTTCTTTGTAAGATTGAGAAAGTATTTTATGTCACATGTATAAATTGTAAGGTGTTGCCTGTTCCAATTATATATTATAAGATAAAGCATCTTTAATGCTGAGCCATAAATTTTTTTTTTATGTTTTAATTTTTTAATTTAACCAAATCAAAAAGGATTGATTTCATATACTTTTAAAATTTTAGATATGATTTTAAATTTCAACTTTTAAAATAATATGTGATTTTAAATTTCAACTTTTAAAATAATACAAAATTTAATATAAATATAATTTTAAATTTTAACTTTTCAAAACTTAATATAGATATGATTTTAAATTTTAAAAAAAAACTTAATATAGATATGATTTTAAATTTCAATTTTTAAAATGATACAAAACCTAATAAATGTTAAAAGAGGATTAACTATATAAATACAACATGTATACACACACGTGTAAAATTCAACGTGAGAATTTTATTTATTTATTTATTATTATTATTATTATTTATCTTTGAGATTCCATTAAAAGATTTAAAATTCAATACTTGTGTACTAAGCTGTAAGATGTGGTGATACACAAAGCCAATCAGATAATGCCACGTATCAATTAATAAAACATCCACGTTTAAAATGTAAATCAGTATGGCTGAAAAATTAAACGCCGTTTCAATTTTTCCTTTGCTTTTTCTTTTTTATTTATTTTTTGGTTTGGTTTTATTCAGACCTCTTTTCTCAGATCACGAACCAAGCAAACCAGATCTAAATCGGATAGGAGTAAAATTCAAAATCTAGCAAGCTAATTCATTAAAGTGCATTTTCATAACGACGCAGCAAAGATTTTTTGATTTTTTTTTTTCCCTTCATTTTGCATAACATTTTATTTTATTTTTTGTTCTTTGCTGCATATTATCTAAAGAACTTAGAAATCACTGTGACAGCCACCACTCAAGATCCATGGATCAAGTCAAAGATCAAAATAAACTAAAATAGCATACCAGAAACTAATATAAAAATATATATATTTAACGTGATTCGGTTATTGGCAACCTATATCCATGGGTCCGCAAAGGAGAGAGTTTAGAATTAATTGATAAAGAGAAGAATACAAGCATTTCACACACCCACTGTCCTTCACAGCAAGAGCAGAAAAGTTTCGTTCTATTTCGAAAACCTTCAAACAATGCTCTGTTTTTGTTCAACCCGAAGGGCACCACTCCCACCGTTCACATATATGGATCCCAGTTTATATTCTCTATATAAAGCAATCTCACGTGAGAAACAAGAGAAGGCATATAATGGTTACACATCTCTGATTGAATTAAATGCCATATCAGCTCATACTTGTCAAAGTAAGCGTCCCAAAGGCTATGTAAGTGTGGGACGTCCCGCTGCTATATGTATGTATTGGCATAAAATTTCCTGTTCAATTGGCGGCCAACACGTTGTTAGTTCTGTTTCCATCTGAATCTGCATTACAAATTGTACAACTCAAAATAAGAAAAATGTTCCAAAACAAAAGATGATTTAATATTAGCAAATGAAGCCGTACATGCCTCTCTTTCATTTTTGTTTTGTTTTGTTTTTTTGTTTTTTGTTTAGTATTTCACAGTCCAACATTATCTCTAGTCAAACACGTCTGTTTCTCCGTGGCTTGGCCATCTTTCCCGACTTCCATTGTTGTCAATAATAATGATCCCTTTCCCTCCTTAGTCCCACCATCAATATCAAATACTAGTTTCCTCAAAAAGACAAAACATGGCATTCCTACCACTGTTTATTGTTGTCAATAAAAATGATCCCTTTCCCTCCTTAGTTCACCATCAATATCAAACACTAATTTCCTGAAAAGACAAAACATGGCATTCCTACCACTGCTTCATCATCTTCTTATCATCATCACATACTTTGCTTATTTTGTGCAGCCACTTTGCCATAATGATGACAGCATTGCCTTGTTAGAGTTCAAGAACAGCTTTATTATAGACAAGTTGCTTCTAGAAATCCTTTTGCATATCCCAGAGTTTAATCCTGGAGAAGAGAATAGAGATTGCTGCTCATGGGATAGTGTAGCGTGCGATACTGACACCGGTTGTGTCGTTGCGCTAGACCTCAGCAGCAGTTTCCTTCATGGTTCTATAAACTCCACCAGCACCTTCTTCAACCTTTCTCAACTTCAAAGGCTTAACCTTGCTTATAATGATTTCGACTTCTTTCAAATCCCTTCTGCAATGGGTCATCTTTCAAGGTTGACATATCTCAACCTTTCTCATTCATCATTTTATGGTCAAGTTCCATTTGAGATCTCACGACTCTCAAATCTGTCTTTCCTCGCTTTGTCTTACAATGATTTGGAATTGAAGAGTCCAAATTTGAGTAGCTTGTTAGAAATATAAGGAATCTGAAGCAACTTCATCTTAATTACGTTGACATACAGTGCCCAATTTTTTGTCAAATTTCTCATCATTAACATCCTTACTTCTAAGGGATTGCGAATTGCAAGGTAAGTTTCCGAATGTTAGAACATTAGAGATTTCCCTAAAACAAACCATTCGTGAACCTCATCTCCCTCTTAGCAGATTAGAGATTTCGAGGATAACTTGAAACAATTTCACAATATAGAAGAACAATCTTACGCCACTGAAAGCCAATTTTGTAACTACACATATTCTAATGAATTTTCATAAAATAAAATCCTAATTACAAACAATACTTCAACATTTAGGGTTTACCGTTGGTTTTCTAGATTTCCTGGTGGCGTCCGTTCGTGAGGTGTTTCCGGTGTCCAGCCAAAAGTTTTCTATAGTGGTAGGTGGTGGCTGTGGTTTTAGTGATAAATGTTGCATTGGGTTTGGTGTCCGTTGGTGTGGTTATTCGGGTGTAAGGTTCTAGATTTTTTCACACCAGTGTCAATGGGTTTTAAGAGGTGCTTCCTCGCATTCGTTTTTTGCGTTTTGGCAGGCAGGCCATCTTTCTGCTTGCTGGTTCATTTTTTTTTTTTCAGTGTGTTGTGCTTTGTTCGACAGTGGATCCTCAACTTTCTTCGCCACCGCCGTCTTCTTGGCTTCATTTTCTCTTCGACAGCCTTTCTTTGGGTGGGTCTTAAATTTCATTTTTGTACAATTGAAACAATAAAGTGAAAAGAGTAGAGTGTGAGTTTTGTTCGAAAAGAGCCATTTTAGAGCGAAATTTTTATAATTTCATCAAACTTTGGTTTGTTTTTGAGTTTCGCTGCGTCTAAAGAATGTAAAACAACTTGTGAGATTGTAGAGAGAGAGAAAGGGAAGATAAAATACTTTTCAAACCCCAAGAATTTAAAAGAAAAATGAACATACATTGGACAGCTGAGGATGACAAAAATAAAAAATTTACAATTGGGAAGACATATGCCTTTTTGTCGCCCATGAAAGAGGCACAAATCCTAATTCCCCGTATTGCATATGGATGGATTATTTATTGGGCAAATTGTGATTTTAAGAAGTGTAAGCTGTTTGCCATGAGTTTTAGGAAAACAAGAATTCAAGAAGAAAAAAGGGATGAATGAGGCTTAGGAAATGATGTCAACCAATCACATAACAAACAATCCAGTTCGTGTTTTATAGTTTTCCTAAGATTAATTTATTTTATTTTTTGTGTAGATCAAGTGGGTTAAGATGGGCGTTGGGCTTTAAAATTCAAATTTGGACCCACTTTTGGATTTTGAAAACAAAAACGTTAAGCTACGGCCCATATTATGCTGCTGAAGGTTGGCCTTTCCGGCCTTCAGTTTGTTTTAGACTTGTTTTGAATTCTTAAATAATTTTCTTTTGTTTAATTGTTATTATATTTTGGTTGAAAAACTATGATTAAAATATTACCATGGGCATTCAGATATTACTTTGAAGGTTTGCTAACTTTTCATACGGAAACAAGAGTAACTTATTTCAAAATTTCATATATATCTTAAATATTTTACTGGATAATATATTTTACATAGACTTTACAAACCAAATCGAGAGGCATAATTCAACATATCAATATGTAATCCTCAATAACTTTCAGACTTCATAATGTGAATCATCAATAAATTTTTTTCTAAAAAGTAAGAATTTATGCACATCTAGCGGCCAAATTTATTTCGTTATTATTTTTTGGTTGAGTTTACATGGAACTGTTGGTGCTTTACATATATATATATATATATATTCATTTTAGTACTTGATGGAGACAATATATATATATATATATATACACAGATTAGTTCAAACAATATATATTTGGGGCATTAAAAGTATTGGCCAAGCCTTTAGTTTTTCTTCTTTACAATATTTTCTTAATGGCAAACCATACAGGCTATAGTATGACAATTACCAATCTTTTGCAGATCTTTTTTCCTTTAATTATCTTATTTGTTATATATATAATCTAGAAATATCTATTTAATTAGCTCAAGTTTCATGTCAAATAGCCAAGTTGACCTTGATCATGGGTGATATCTCCTAGATTCTGAATTTAACATCTAAGTATTGAAATCCCCGTTTCCAAACCAAAAAAAAAAAAAACAACTTGTGGTGTCAAATAGTGCTGAAACATGGAATTAGAGAGAAAAAGCCTAAGTTAAAAAATATAAATGTGGTAATTTGATCGATGCAAGAATGAATCTTCCAACAATATCTATTTGTTGTGATAAAAGTATTGGCCAGGCTATAGCCTTTAATCTTTCTTTTTCTTTACAATATTTTCTTAATGACAAGCCATATCGATTATATTATGACAATTACCATACTTTTTCCGATCATTTTTTTTTAATTATCTTATTTGTTACTATAATTTTGAAGTATTTATTTTAATAATTTGCTCAAGTTTCATGTTAGATTACCCAATTGGCAAGTAATAACCGTTTCGGTTGTGAATTCAAAATATGGTGTGGAAATCTTCCCTCCCCAATTTGTCAAAAACATAAAAAAATAAAAAAATAAAAAGTTTTATGTGGCCTTCAATGGTGTTGAAGCATGGAATCAGAGAGAAAATGCGTAAGTTTAAAAATATGATTATTTTGAATTCAAGTGATAAAATTTTTCAGATTGACTTCCAATGTTGTAATTTAATCAATATATACAAGAATGACTTTTCCAACAATATATATTTTGGGTTGTAAAAGTATGGGTCAAACCTTTTATTTTATTTTATTTTTTTAACAATTGTTTTCTTAATGCTAAACCATGTAGACAATAGTATGACAATTACCATGTTTCTTAAGATCTTTTTCCTTGAATTATTTTATTAGTTATTATAATCTAAAAGTATCTACTTTAATTAGCTCAAGTTTCACAATTCAATTGATAATGATCACAGATAAACCCTAAGTACTAGATTAAAATTTGGTGTTGAATTTTCTCCCTTCCCAATTTATTAAAAAACAAAAAAAAAAAAGAAAAAAAAAAAAGATTTCATGTGGCCTCCAATAATGATAGAGCAAGGAATTAAAGAAAAAAAAAAGAAAAACCTAAATTTAAAGATATCATCCATCTAAATTTGATTGATAAAGTTTTTAAGATGACTTCCAATGTTGTAATTGATCGATGCAAGAATGTGGCTTAATTTTTATTATTACTATATTTGGAAACAAGGATGATAAATGATTTTTTTGTTAGAAATAAGTCCTATTGGGAAAAAGAGTCTAGTTCAATTGGCCAACAACTTGTAAGTTCTGTTTCCATCTATTTCTACTAGCTATTTGAAATCTGCATACCAATTGTACAAATCTCAAAAAGAAAAACGCTCCTAAAATTTACTCAAACGTACAAAAGATCATTTATTAGTGTCGTGATTATATTTTTAAGTATGAAGACCCTATTTCAGAAAGAGCACCAATCATCTAGATAAGTGCTTAACAGAATATGTTTCTCCCTATAATATTTTTTATATATATTAACAGTATTTCACAGTCCAATATTAGATAATTATCTGCTAGTCCAAAACCGTGTTTTGCTATCTTTATTCTTATTTTTTACTTTTAATTAATGGATCGGCCATCTTTCCAACTCCATTATTGTCTATAAAACTGACATCCATTTCCCTCCCCATCCCACCATCAATATCAAACATTAATATCCTCAAAAAAAAAAAAAAAAAAAAAAATCATGGACTTCCTACCACTGCTTCATCTTATTCTCATCATCACCACTTGCGTTGCTTCTTTTGGGCAGCCACTTTGCCATAATGATGACAACGTTTCCTTGTTAGAATTCAAGAAAAGCTTTAATTTAGACAAGTTTGCTTCTATAAATCCTTTTGCATATCCCAAAGTTTCATCTTGGAGACTAGAAGAGAATGGAGATTGCTGCTCATGGGATGGTGTGGGGTGCGATACTGACACCGGTCGTGTCGTTGCTCTAGACCTCAGCAGTAGTTTCCTTCATGGTTCTATAAACTCCACCAGCACCCTCTTCAACCTTTCTCAACTTCAAAGGCTTAACCTTGCTGATAATGATTTTAACTTCTCTCATATCCCTTCTGCAATGGGTCATCTTTCAAGGTTAACATATCTCAATCTTTCTCATTCATCTTTTTATGGTCAAGTTCCATTTGAGATCTCAGGACTCTCAAATCTGTCTTTCCTTGATCTATCTTACAATGATTTGGAATTGAAGAGTACAAATTTGAGTAGGTTGGTTAGAAATTTAATAAACCTGAAACAAGTTCATCTTACTTATGTTGGCGTATCCTCCACAGTGCCTAGCTTTTTGGCAAATTTCTCTTCATTAACATCCTTACTTCTAAGTGATTGCGGATTGCAAGGTGAGTTCCCAAACGGAATTTTTCAACTTCCAAACCTACAAGTTCTTAATTTGAGGAACAACCCTCGTCTTTCAGGTTATCTACCTGAATTTCACTCTAATAGTTCTTTTGAGGTATTGCTACTTCACAACACAAGTTTTTCTAGAAAAATACCCTCTTCCATTGAAAACCTTCATTTCCTGCTTCAGTTAGATTTTGGAGCATGTAGGTTTTCTGGATTGGTTCCATCTTCGCTCCGTAAACTAACCAGGCTTACTTCTTTGGACCTCTCAGGAAATAATTTTGAGGTAAATCAATTTCCTTCTTTTCTTCAAAACCTCACCCAGCTCACCAAGTTACGTCTAAAAGAATGTCAGTTAACTGGTGAAATTCCAGGTTGGCTTGGAAAACTAACCCGATTAACTGATCTTGGACTTTATTCAAATAACTTGCATGGCCATATCCCATCATCCCTTGGCAAACTAACTAGGCTTACCGATTTGAACCTCGCAGCAAACAATTTTGAGGGTCAAATCCCTTCTTTTCTTCAAAACCTAACCCAACTCTCTGTGTTATGGATTGGTGACAATCAATTCACTGGTGAAATTCCATCTTGGTTGGAAACCTTTACCCTTTTAACTCATTTAAATCTTGGAATGAATAAACTGCATGGTCTTATCCCATCTTCCCTTGGTAGACTAACTAGCCTCACTTATTTGGACTTTCAAATGAACAATTTGAAGGGTCAAATCCCTTCTTTTATTCAAAACCTCACAAACCTTACATACCTTTCTCTTCAAGACAACGAATTGAGTGGCACACTGTACTTTGACATGTTTCTTGGCTTGAAAAATTTAGAGTCACTTTTATTAGGACGTAACAAGTTATCCATACTTGTTCAAACTAGCAATATGAATGCAACTGTTCCAAGGTTCCGAAGTTTAGACTTGGCTTCATGCAATTTAACCGAATTCCCTTATTTTCTAAGGTATCAAGATAGATTAGAGTGGTTGGTTTTGCATGGAAACAAGATACATGGTCAAATACCTAAATGGATATGGAACCTGAGCATACAGACCATGGCCAATGTCGACGTTTCTGACAACTACTTGACAGGCTTTGAACAAACTCCAGTTTTCATCGCTTGGGTTCACTTGATCAGCTTAGATCTTTCATTCAACAAACTAAAAGGCCAGTTACCAATTCCTCCACCATCCACCATTGAGTACCATGTCTCAAATAACAAACTGAGTGGACAAATTTCACCTTTCTTTTGCAATCTGAGTTCGCTACTAGTGCTTGATTTGTCAAATAACCAGTTGACTGGTAAGCTTCCAAAATGTTTGGAAAATTTCAGGAACACTTTACTGGTCTTGAATATGAGTAACAACCATTTTCGTGGTAGCATTCCCCAAATGTGTGCAAATGGAAGCAATGTGAGAATGATTGATCTAAGCCACAATCAGTTCCAAGGAAGTTTACCACAAATGTTGGCCAATTGTATGAAGCTTGAAGTTCTCAATCTCGGGAATAACCGATTCAATGATGTTTTCCCTTCATGGTTAGGGACTCTTCCAAACTTAAGGCTACTTATACTGCGATCAAACAATCTTCATGGAGTGATTAGGGAACTTAGCTATCCTGGGTTTTTTAGTCTGCATGTTTTTGATCTCTCCAATAACAGTTTTGCAGGTAAATTGTCATCTCAATTCTTAAAAAATTTGGAGGCCATGAGATTTAAAGACCCTGCCAATTCATCGTATCTGGTGGCAAACTTCAGTTTTGATGTAAAGGCTGTAACATGGAGCAATGAATTTGCTTACTCAATAACCATAACAAACAAAGGCATGGTTATGCTTTATGAAAAGGTTCAAGAAGTTTTTGCAGTCATTGACCTTTCAAGTAACAGATTTGAAGGATCAATTCCAGAGAGTTTGGGGATTTTACAAGGGCTTCATGTGCTTAACCTTTCCAACAACATTCTCACTGGTAAAATCCCATCAACCTTGGGAAACATAACGGAGCTTGAATCACTTGATCTTTCCAACAACAAGCTCTCAGGACAGATCCCTCAGCAACTTTCACAATTGACATTTCTTAGTGTGTTTAAGGTTGCTCATAACCATCTCACTGGACCTATACCCCAACTGAACCAGCTTAGCACATTCGATGTCAGTTCGTATGAGGGGAACAATGGATTATGCGGAACTCCATTGCCAAAAAAGTGTGAAAGTTCAGTACCACCTTCAGGCTTTGAAGATGAACAAGATGCAGAGTCCGCATTGGAGTTTTATTGGATCACAATCGTGCCGGCATATGTTAGTGGACTAGTAATTGGAGTGGTTATTGGGCAGATATATGCAACCAAGAAGCATGATTGGTTTGTGAAGACCTTTGGCCAGTGGAAACAAAAACGCAGGAGGAGGAAGATGCAGAGGTTTCCATGGAGATATTGAAGCTCAGGCAATATGTCATAATAATTTGGAGTTTTCCGTAACTTGTATTTTATTTTATTATAATTATTTTTTAGCAAGAGTTGTTTAAAGTTATATTATGGTTTTGTTTAGGCTATACCTCATAATGTTTTATATATATATATATATATACACACCAGTTGACTCCAAAGCATTTATTCATTTTCTTTTTGTCGTTGTCGGTTTTGTTTTCTTTTGATTTTTCCTTGTTTTTTTTTTTTAATAAATTGAACGGTGAAATTCTAAATAGAAGTCTAAGATGATAATTCTCGATTTTGTTTTTCTTTTTTGGGGTAGGGGGAGAAAAAAGAAAAAACCAATCGCTTCTTTGATTTGTTTTGCTTCTTTTTTTTTTTTTTTTTTTTTTTTTTTTTCCTAAATTGCCTCTATCAAAGCAAAAATGCGTATTTGTACAAGTCAATACACCAATATGAGATATTTCCAGTGCACTTCCATCCATATCCAAGTAGAGATATTCAAAACACAATCAGGTGAGTATGAGACCTACTATACCTAGAAAAATGGTGGACTGGAAAATTGATCGCAACAATTGCAATTTATTTTACTCTTATCATAAAGGAAACAGGACGAAACTGCCCATTAATTTCCTTGTTTACATGGAAACATTTCTCTAATTATTTAACAATTGCTAGTTTCTTGGATGCATTTATATTTGCGTGTTAGGTGTAATTTAATTTGTTTTCTGCTGTAGTCAAGATTTGTCATACATAAATTATAGTCCTCTAAAACTTTTTGTTTGATTGAAGATTTTTTGTTTAATTAATTTCCATTTTTCTTTTGGTGAATCTTTAATTTCAAATTTGATTCAATTTAATTATTAGGAGAAATGAACAAAATTTGATAATAAAACTCGAATAGCCCATCAATATCACCGAGTTCAGAAGGATCAATAAGATAAATATCAATGCCGACACTACTTAGACCTCTCTAGAAAAATCTATCATTATCTTGATTTCTCCTAGGAACGGACAGCTAGTGTTTAGAGATTGAAAAAAAAAAAATTGTAATTAAAATATTAAATCTAGAATCATCTAAATGGGTGAAGGAAACCAGACTCTTACTGGTATAAAAGGATGAATGAGTTTAAAGTTAATCTAATATGATTTTATTTTTAATAACGTTTATTTAGTACATAAACTATTATTGAATAATTATATTTTTCCATGTAAATTGTGCGTAGTTATTTTTTTGTTGGATAATTATTTTTTACACATCAATTTGCATAAATTTTAAAAATAGTTAATAACTTTATTTGAATCAATGAAAATTGTAAAGGGACGTGATGAAACAATATTTGTAACACACCGTCTCGAAATACATCGGAAATTTCTCAAGTTGATCGGGTTTGACTGTCGAAAATGGTCAAATGTTGACTTTTTGACTCGGATGGCATTCTAGGTTGATTGAGGCACCGTTACAAAGTATGCGTCGACACGAGTTCATAGACTAGTAGCACGTTGAAATCGGAGCTACCGTTTGAAAGTTATGATCAAAATAAATGGAGATCCGAACAATCCAAGGGTGCCAAAGTTGACTTTTTATTATTGTGAAATTGAGCTTTGACTCATGCATGATTGTTAAGTATTATTCGATACAAGTTCATAGGCTAGTGGCATGCCTAATTTGGATATTTCTTTGAAAAGTTATTGACCTCTAAAATTTTCCGAATTTCGTATTATTTTATTATTATTTTTAGAAGTGTGTTTTCTGTACAGGGAATTTTGTGGTAAGTCCAACCCTTAGGGGAGACATTGTCGGATTTTCTTTAGAAGGTTCGATAGGGTTTCCCTGGGATCAGGGCTTGTCTAGGGTTCTGGTGAGGAATTTTGAACGGGTCCTGACAATTTTAATATGTAATCATCAATAATTTCGGTACTCTTTCATGATGCGATTCCCTCCTTGGTTGGCTATCGTTACAGTGGAGGGAGCCTAAGGCCTTTTTTGGCTATGTTTTCCATTTTTCGTTTTCAAAACATTATTTTAAAAATTAAAAAAATAGACATTTTCATTTGTTTTTTGAAAACAATTGTATTAGGCTAGTCATGTTTGAAAATAATTTTCAAAACTAGAAAACAGAAAACAGAAAGCATCATTTTAATGTTTTTTGAATTTTATTTTATTTTTTAAATTTTTTTCTAAAACTGTTTTTGAAAACTGATGGCCAAACATGTAATCTTTTGTTTTGGAAACATTTTTCTGTTTTATAAAACAGAAAACTGTTTTAAAACCTAATGGCCAAACAGGCCCTAAGTTGCTTCCTTTGAAGCGGATCAACTCCTTAGTAGGCTCCCGTTAGACCTGATTAGGGTGCTTCGGATCGACAGTAATCGCTAGTGATAGGGTAAAAATCTTTGGATTTTTTTTTTTTTGGCATAACATTTTATTTTATTATTTTTCGTTCTTTTCTGCATATTTCTTAAAGAACTTAAAAATGGAGGTGCAAGTTTTAGAAGCCCTCCTCCACCTCCATCACTGCCAAGGTTGAATCTGATGGCAACAATGCTTTGCCCAGATAGTTGAAAACTGATTATATTTTAAAGTTTCAAAACTATTGAAGATGAAAAATGATCAGATAGTTGATCTAGTCAAAGATCAAAATTAATGAGCAAAGATAATATAAAAAGTAGAGCTACATGTAAAATAAGAAAACATACCAGAAACTCATACGAAAACACAGACAAACAACACAAATATTTTACATGGTTCGGTTATTAGCAACCTACATCCATCCGCCCATAAAAGAGAGTTCAGATTTCATTGATCAAGAGAAGAATACAAGCATTTCACACACCCACTATTCTTCATAGCGACAAGAGATAACTTTGGCTTTATTACAAAAACCTTTGAGCAATTCTCTGTTTTCATTTCGAAGCCAAAGAGCAGCTCTCCCACCGTTCACATATATGGGTTCTGGTTTATATATATTCGAGTAGGAAAAAATATTTTCTAACTTCCACATATCATATAAAGCAATCTCATGTGATAAACAAGAAAAGGCAGGCAACATCACGTGTGCAGAAATCATCCATTAGTTACCAAGATAAGCAAGTAGCGTAACAAAAAAACTTGTGTCCACCAGCTTCAAATGTTTGAGGGTACTGCCCCAATGAAATTCTGGTAAGTAGACTTTGAGGTTTTGGTTGTGCAACATTTTAAGAAACTCTAGATTTGGAAGCTAGAAAGTTTGAGCTGGAAATTCACCATATGAGCCAGAATCTTCAAGATATAGACTTGTTAAATAGATAAATTTGCTATCATGTTAGGAATTGTGTATCCTATGTTAATATTGCTATACGACAAGAATTTTCATGCTTGTTAGGTTCCAGATTAAGTGTATGAAAGTGGAATGTTCTAAGTTCAAATTTTATTGTTTTGATAGCTGTGGGATTTCATTTGGGACTTGATCAGATAAATGCAAACAAGAGAGGTTGAGAAATATGAGCTGTGAAGGATGAACAAAACCAGTTTCGATTTAGGAGAAGTTAAAATAGTTGTTGGAAAGTTAAGGCTTTGAAGGTGAACAAGATGAAAAAGGGTGCTAGTAGAGTTGAGAGAAACCATAGACGCGGCCATTACCATGGTCAATTCCATGACAAAACCAGTATCTTCATTGCAATGTATGCCATCTCATGACCAACAATCTTCATCAACTTTTCATGATGGAAACTTTGGATATGATGAAACTTCATAACCAGAAACACACTATTTCTTGTCAATGATAAATATATCATTGAATCGCATTAAAACAGATCTCTCATGGTCATGGCACTTGGGGTGCATAAAAGAGAATTGTGTTCTAAAGTAATAAAATAGACAAGATGGACTTGGGGTGCATAAGAGTGCACATTAAGTAATAAAATGAATTGGACTCCATAAATATATGTTTTTAACAGAATATTTTTTATTCTGAAGAGATCGGCAGTTTATAGAATGAGCTTGATATGTATATGCACACAATTATGATCAACAATAATAATATTCCAAACAATTAAGTCTTTAAAGTACTCATAATCTCTATCTGAACAGATTGATTGAAATTGCTGTTGTTTTCAAACATTTTTTGAACTTTATCTTTCTCTAATTCCATGCTTTAAAGGAGCTACTTCTCTTACCTAGAAAATAAATAAATATATGTAGAAACTTTTAGAAAGTGCCATATGAAAATAACAAAGAAAGCATTGATTTATTATAAAACACCTCCTCTCCACCAAGAGAATAGTTTTTTAGGGATTACAAACAAAATCAAAGAAAAAAAAGAAAAAAAATTCACATTTAAAAATATAAAATAGTTTTGCCAAAAATAAACTACTTATCCGTTATGCATATAAAATGAAGAAAAAAAAAACTATTTGTAAATTGCAATGCTAATAAGAAAAAGCAAAAAGACTAGTTATGCAAAGCAGCTACTTTATTCTTTGGTAGCCTAATCCCAAATGTATAATCAAACCAATCATATATCCTATTAATTACAAAATGACCAACCACAATCCAAATGACTGACCCACAACCATACCCCATCACTACTGGTTTCCAACCAAATTCCAATGCAGACCCTTTCTCTTTGTCTTCATCTTCACTGTACTTGAAGATGGAGGTTGTAAGTCATTCGGGTCCCCACATTCCTTTGACAATGGCTTCCCACACAAACTTGCATTTCCTTCATATGAGTTGTCCAGAAATGTGTCAAATTGGTTGCCATGCGGGGCCCAATGAGGTTATTAAGCGCCACATTGAAAATTTCAAGAAAATTAAGCAGTGTAAGCCGTTGAGGAATCTACTCTGATAGCTTGTTTGTAACACCCCATCCCGAATCACACCGAAAATTTTCATGTTGATCGGGTTTGACCGTCATTGACCAAGTGGGGTTAAATTTTAACTTTTTGCTTTGGATGAAATTTTTTGTTAGCTGAGATACCATTGTAGAGTACACGTCGACTTGAGTTCGTAGAATAGTAGTACATCGAAAACGGACCTACGATTTAAAAAGTTATAAGCGAAACAAGATACAATTCGGATTGGTCAACGAGTTCGACATTGACTTTTTGGTTACATACATATTGGTGTTGATCCACATGTTATATGAAAGTGCTAATCAAAATGAGTCTGTAGACTGGTGGCATGCCTAATTTGGATATACGGTTTAAAAGTTATAGGTCTGTAAATTTATATATATTTTTCTTGAGACTAATTTTACCAGATCATAAAATGTTTAAAAAATCTTTGATTCATGCCATGTGTTACCAGTTAGGATGAACCACATGTCACATTTATAAAGTGCCACATATCATCCCTAATAAAATATTGTTTTATCATTTTATATTATTATATAATTATTTTATTGTTTTGTTTTATTTTTAATTTTCTTTTCTTTTGGGGGCATGTGGGGGAAAACAGCCTCCCTTCTTCTTCTTCTTCTTCTTCTCTCTCCTTCCTTCTCCCCTCCTCTTTCTCGGCCCTATCTCAACTGCACCCTTTTCCAGCCGTCAAATGGCCATATGTGCCGGACGACGTGATGGCCCACGGCTAGACGAGCTTGGTCACCGAATCTTCGACCAATTGGCTGACGGATGCACGGGGATCAGCGACCAAGGCCCGCAACCAGCGTTCTCCTTGTTAGCCAATTTTTCGGTGGCTACCGGCCATGTGACTAGTCCTTCCCCCTATTTCGAATCCCCTGATCTAAAAAATGACCTCCATTTGTTGAAATTTCAAACAGATTGAGAGATATGTTGAACTGAAGTTCGGCCGAGATTTCTTTATCATTTTTGGGTCATTGGTGAGGGGATATGGAAGATTAAGTTAGGTATCCTTGATCCTCATTCCTCAAGCTCTTATTTGACATATAGTTTGTTAATTTTGGATGGATATTTGAATTTTACTATTTTGAGGAATTTTTAAATATATATATATGTGTGTGTGTGTATGTTTATATATTTTTAAATGTATAACTTCACAGATGTAAATATATTTATAGACATCCATGGGTAAATGTATGTATGTATATATATAATCGTGCATATATGTATATGCTTGTATATATATAACAGTATATATATGTACATATGTGAAAGTGCACATAATTATTAGAAAGTTGTACATATATGTGTGTGTGAATAAGTATATGTTAGCGTATATGAAGATGTTTTATATATATATATACACACACACATTGTGTGTTATTTTTATGTGATATAAATTATTGTTATATGAAAGTTATTCCATGGTTTTAGTGAAATTTTTGGTATAAATTGATTTGAAGGGTTGAGAAATTAATTATATTGAATTATTGCAATAAAAAATATATTGATGTGTTTAACTATTTATTTATGCATGGATTTGGTATTATGGTGGTAGAAATTGAAATATTCAATTTGATGTAATTGAGATGATGAATTACAAGATAATATGGAATTTCATGAAATAGGTAAAAGTGTACAATTTGATTTTATTTTATTAAAATTTGATCTTTGATATTATTATAAAATTTAATCAATTTTCGATGCACCATACACGTATTGGTGTTCTATAGTTGTTGATGTAATTAGCGCGCAGGTGGATTGTTATGAGCGTGCAAGTTTAGACTCTCCCGTGGTTGCCATCGGATTGAGGGTAGGCAAGTTTGATATTGGCCATAGCCACACCCTTCCATGGCCGGGATTGAGAGTTATAGCATCGATGTTGTTGGGATGCTAGGGCAGCTTGGATGCAGGTTTCTCTCTTTAACCTCCCGTCAGGCGGTGCTTTGGGACGCTGAATACCGTAGGGCATTGCTAGTATATATTATGGTGCATCAGGTATCTTTTAATATATATATATATATATAATTGTATGTTGTATTATATTATGTTTGAATGTATCACACCGTACAGGGATAACAATCTGATGTGCTCCATGAAGAGCTAGCCTCGTAACTATATTGCCTATGAGTCCAAGGGACCGGACAACCAATATAGGCAACCAACCCTGGACTGTATTGGTAGCAGGATGCCAGCAACAGCTGAAATTATGGATCGCATAGCATATTGGAAGGTACCTCCGATACAAGTGTATGTTTCATAACATGTTATGAATTTTGAAATATTATTTTACCTTATATTATCTTTATCTATTCATAATATGATTTTCTAGCATTATACTTAATTGCTTTATTCATCATTACTATTATTAATATTAATCTTGTTATTAATATTGCTATTATTATTGTTGTTATTGTAATTGTTATTATTATTTATTATGATTATTTTTAGTATTAATTTCCTTTTATTATTATTATTATTATTATTATTATTATCATTAATTATCATTGTTGCTACTATTTTTATTATTAGTATTTTGTGATTATTGTTACTATTATTATTAATATTATTATCATTATCATTATCATATGGTACCTTCGGACAAATATCACAGCCTATGGGTAAGAAAGATAGCAATCGAGCAAGTATAATAGTCCTTGGACAAGTGATAGCCTTTAGGCAGGTGAAATAGCCCTTGGGCAGGTGTGGTTATGTGATAGCTCTTGGACAGGTGATCACCTTCGGATAAGTATAATAGCCCTCAGGCATGTATGGTAATATGATAGCCCTTAGACAAGTTTATTAATACTATTATTATCGTTAAAATGGTTGTTATTATTATTATTGTTGATGTGGTGGTTGTTTTACCTTTATATATTACACATTGATATGTTTGTAAAACAATATTTGAAATGTGTTGGAAATGTATGGCACTAAGTGGGTGGTATGGGCAGACGTGAACATTTAAAGGTATATTTTTGTTCTTTACTTATTAGTTTGTTTCTATTGTCTATATATTGTTATAGTTTGATATTGAAGTGCTGCTAATTGTGGAAATTTTTGTAGTCAGGTGGGAGGAATAAGGAGATATCATTAGAAGTGTGTTTTTTGTGTAGGAAATTTTGTAGTAAGTCTAACTCTTATGGGAGATGCTGCCTGATTTTCCATTGGAAGATCTGGTAGTGTTTCCCTAGGATCAGGGCTTGTCTAGGGTTCCAGAAAAGGATCCTGGACAGGTCCTGACATTGTTACATGAAAGGTCCAACGCTTCTAGCTTAGAAAGGTCCTTAAGAGACGATGGGATGTGACCTACAAGTAAATTGTTGGAAAGGTGGAGTGAATTAAGACCTTTTAGATTTTCTATCAACACTGGAATCTCTCCTTCAAACCTGTTGTTTGAGAGATCTAACAAATTCAATGATTTTTGGATCTCCCAATGTTCTCTGGCTGTGCCTTTATTTGTTATTGTAATTTTAACAAAACCATAATGGTCATGCTCTCCAAAAACTTTCATGGCACCCCATTTTTGGAAGTAGTCATAAAACAGACATCCAGAGAAAGAGTTTTGAGTGAGATCAACGATGTGCAACTTTGGGAATATTGCTCTGCTTTCGTTTTGATGACAAGGATCCCTTATAGCACCATTAAATTTATTAAAACATAAAATAAGAATCTTCGATACAAGAAGAGTTTCCGGACAAAATGGAAATGTATCTTTGATCGAATTGTTACACACATCAAGAATCTCAAGCTTTTTACAGTCTGCCATTGATCTTGACAACTCATGTTTAGACTGGTTTGCATTTGATATCATGCCCCAATGTTGCATCCATTTGTCGCTCTATCTGGAATGGTTCCGCTAAAGTGGTATCGTTATAATCTTAGGATATAAAGAGAACTACTCAAGTTTGCTAAATATGGAGGGAGTTTTCCATTAAAACTGTTGTTAGACAAATAAAGGGAACCAAGTGAAGTCAGATTGCGAAACAAAGGAAGAATTTTGCCTTCCAATGCATTGTTTGACATGTCATAATCAACGATGGATGGTGATGGAATTAGGAGAGACCCTTTAAGATTGTTATCGTTAAAGTGTGGGTTGAAACACACTGTAGATTGATCAAAACCAATTAGGAAATGAAAACTAAGGTCTAAGTATTTTTAAACTTGAATTATTAAATATACATGTGGGTATTCATCCTTTAATGCAGCAATTGTATCAACTAAGTTCTAACAATTTGGTTTGGCTCCAGAGAAAATCGGCAAGCTTTGTTAGTTTTCAAAAATCCAAGTCTAGAATTTGTAAGTGTGCAATGGTTGTGCTTGTGTTTGAACTTGTGGAACTCAAAACGAATGATAAATTGTTGTCCAACAAAGAAAGAAATGATAAATTTTTTAGCAAAAGAAACATTTCTAGATCCACCATACCACATAGCTAATTAACAGACAGGTGATAAGTCTCAAGATTCATAAGTTGATAAAATGAGCTGGGAATCTAACCTTCCAAATTACTGAATCCGTGGTTTAAAGTAGTTAATAAAGAGAGGTTACAAATTTATAATAATATAACATATGATATGATAATATAAAAATCTCATACAATAGTGAAATATCAATACATATATATACATAGTAAACCTAATACTACTTCTTTAAAAATAATATAAAAAAATTTCTACATCTCCAATACTCTTATACATATTAATTTATATTTTTTTCAATCTCCATAAATCCAAACATGTGTTAAACATGCTATATTTAAGTAAACAAATATTATTTCAATAATTTTTATTTTTTATTTTTAATTAATAAAAGAAAATCAATAATATAACCTTAAATAAGTTTGATATTTAGCAATAAAAAAGTAATAGTTAAAAATTTATTAATAGTAAATTTAATATATTAAAGTTATAATTAAAACGGGTTATAATCATGTAAGGTTTAGATTAAACGAGTCAAACCAAAATTGACACGTTTAATTAAATGGGTTAAACAGGTCAATTTCGGATTAAGCAGGTCAATCCCAAATTGATACGTTTATTAATCGTGTTAAACGGGTTAACCTGAACTCATTTATAATAAACTCAAACTAGTTAAGTTCGTGTAATTTTTGAGTCATGTCATCGTGTCATGATCTAAATTGCCACCTCTAGCAAGACTATTAGGTAAATGAAAACTTTTGACCTAAAAATAAAAAATAAAAAATAAAAAGAAAATGATTCACATTTGAAAATGTGTACGATTGCTAGGTAGAAGCATGAATGACATTAATATAAATGTCTACACAGGGCTAATTATGAAACTCAGTTCACCATTAATCTCAATGGAGTCTTCTTCCAAATTTTTATGTAATTACTTTATGCTTAATATTCTAATAATGCTTTTGTCTTTTGTCCCTCTCTTTGCTTGTTTATCCTCAGAAAGCAGCCTACTCCTACACGTTCTATGACCATGAGAGGTCTGCATGCATCATGCTACAATTACTAAAACTAGTAACATATATATTTCTTTCATTTAATTTATTTTTTTTCTTTTTTCTTTCTACTTATCTGAGTTGTTAATGATGAATACAAGTTGGTAAGGGTTTTAGGAATGATGGTAACAGTTGACATGTTAACATAGCTAAGAACTAACTGTTTGATGTTTGTTAAGTTGTGGATCAGACTTTTCAAAATTGGAACCATTTAGAGTCAATTGGTTTTCAAACAAATCGAGGGATGACAACATGGAAAGATGTTAAATTTCATTAGGAACTTCACCATAAAAAAAGGAATGGGAAAGATTGAGTTATGTGAGCTTTGAAAGATGGACTCACCATGTTGGTATATGAGAGAAGGTGAAGCCATTGTAGGCAAGATTGAGGCTTCGAAGGTGAACAAGACGAAAAAGGGAGTTACTAGAGTGGATAGAACCAAAGAGGAGGCTGCTACTGAGGTCATGGCCTATGGCATGACCAGTATCCTCATCACAATCAATGCCATCCCACATGCAACAATCTTTGCTGCTATTCCAAGATGAAACCTTTGGATACGATGCAACATATTTAGAAGCACTTACATCAATGAAAAATGATTGCTTGAACTACAACAATGTAGACCTTTCATGGTCGTGGCATCTATAAGAGAAGGCTGCTTTCTAAGTATAAGAGAGGGACAAAAGCATTATTAGGATATTAAGCACCAAGTCATTACAGAAAAATTTGAAAGAAAGCTCCATTGAGATTGTTGTTGAACTGAGTTTCACAATTAGCCTTGTGTAGACATTTATATTAATGTCATTCATGCTTCTATCTAACAGTTGTAGGCGTTCAAGTGCTGATTCATTTACTTTTTTTTTTAATTTTTTAATTTTGGGTCAAAAGTTATCATTTATCTAATAGACTTGCTGTGTATTTTAATTTTTGGCAATTCATGTTATCATGTCTTATTCGTGTCAACCTATTTATTAATTATGTCGAAATCGCTTAACCCAAATCCGACCCATTTATTAATCGTGTTAGAAATCTTCAACTCATACATGACCTGTTTAATAAATAGGTAACCTAACATGACCCATTTAACCCATTTATTAAATGGGTCAATTTAGTTCAACACGATTCATTTACATGAAATTGACCTGTTTATACGAAGTTATCCTATTTACATAAAATTGATCTATTTATACGAAATTAATCCATTTACACGAAATTTATCTAATTAAATAAATTATCTTACTCAAATTATTTATTTCATATAAAAAAATAATTTAGTCATTAATTAATTCAAAATTAAAATATATATGTAAAACCATATAATTATAGTTACAAATTGACAATAATATAACATATGATATGATAATATAACAATCTCATACAATAGTTAAATATAGATACATATAGATACATAATAAACATAATACTACTTTTTTAAAAAGTAATATAAAAAAACTTTATTAATAATTATGTTTCTAATTTTCTACATCTCCAATACTCTTATACATATTAGTTATTATTTTTTTAATCTCCACAAATCCATACTTGTATTAAACATGTTATATTTAAGTAAACAAATATTATTTCAATAATTTTGTTTTTTATTTCTAAATAACAAAGGAAAATCAATAATATAACCTTAAATAAGTTCAATATTTACTAATAAAAAAATATTAATTAAAATTTTATTAATAGTAAATTTAATATATTAACGTTATAATTTAAACGGGTTATAATTGTGTCGGTTTTAGACTAAATGGGTTAACCCAAAATTCACACGTTTAATTAAATGGATTAAATAGGTCAATTTCGGATTAAGCAAGTCAATCCGAAATTGACATGTTTATTAATCATGTTAAACGGGTTGACCTAAACCCATTTATAATAAAGCCAAACCTGTTAACTTCGTGTCATTTTTTAGTCGTATCACCATGTCATGATCTAAATTGCCACCTCTAGCAAGACTATTAGATAAATGAAGACTTTTGATCAAAAAATAAAAAACAAAAAAACAAAATGATTCAGCACTTGAAAACACGTCCGACTTTTAGGTAGATGCATGAATGATGTTAATATAAATGTTTGCATAAGGCTAACTATGAAACTCAGTTCACCATTAATCTTAATGAAGTCTTCTTCCAAATTTTTCTGATATTACTTGATGCTTAATATTTTAATAATGCTTTTGTCTTTTGTCGCTCTCTTTGCTTGTTTGTTCTCATAAAGCAGCCTACTCCTATAGGCGCTATTACCATGAGATGTTTGCATGCATCTAGCTACAATTACTAAAACTAGTAACATATATATTTCTTTCATTTAATTTCATTTTTATTCTTTTTTCTTTCTACTTTTCTGAGTTGTTAATGGGGCAAACAAGTTGGTAAGGATTTCAAGAATGATGGTAACAGCTGACATGTTAACATAGCCGAGAACTAGCTGTTTGATGCTTGTTAAATTTTGGATTAGACTTTTGAAATTGGAACTATTCATGGTCAATTGATTTTCGGACAATTCGAGTGATGACAACATGGAGAGATGTGAAATCCTTTTAGGAACTTCACCATAAAAAAAGGAATGGGAAAGATTGAAAGATGGACTAACCCTGTTGGTATATCAGAGAAGATGAAGCCATCGAAAAGATTGAGGCTCCGAAGCTGAACAAGACGAAAGAAGGAGTTACTGGAGTTGATAGAACCAAAGAGGAAGCTGTTACTGAGATCAAGGCCTATGGCATGACCAGTATCTTCATCGCAATCAATGCCATCCCACATGGAACAATCTTTGCTTTTGTTCCAAGATGAAACCTTTGGATACGACGAAGCATATTTAGAAGCACTTTAGTCAATGACAAAGGATTGCTTGAACTACAGTAATGCAGACTCTCAAGGTCATGGCACCTATAAGAGCAGGTTGCTTTCTAAGGATTAACAAGCAAAGAGAGATACAAAAGCATTATTAGAATACTAAGCATCAAGTAATTACAGAAAAATTTCGGAAAAGATTCCATTAAGATTAATGTTGAATTGAGTTTCACAGCTAGCCCTGTCGGACATTTATATTAATGTCATCCATGCTTCTATCTAACCGTCGTATGCAGTTTCAAGTGTTGATTCATTTGCTTTCTTTTTATTTTTATTTTTGGGCCAAAAGTTTTCATTTATTTATAAGTCTTGCTTTTTATTTTCCATTTCCATGCAAGCATTAATTAAGATAGCACACTACAATGAAAAAAGATAAGAAGTATCCTACATATATATGTTACAACTCAGAAAAGTAGAAAGAAAAAAGAAAAAAAAAGGAAATCAAATGAAAAAAATATATATATGTTACTAGTTTTAGTACTTGTAGCTAGATGCATGCAGACCTCTCATGGTCATAGCACTTGTAGGAGTTGGCTACTTTCGGGGGATAAACAAGCAAAGAGAGGGACAAAAGACAAAAGCATTATTAGAATACTAAGCATCAAGTAATTACAGAAAAATTTGGAAGAAGTAGTTTTAGGTTTATTATGTGTATATATGTATCTATATTTAACTATTATATGAGATTGTTATATTATTATATTATGTGTTATATTATTGTAAATTTGTAACGATAATTACATGGTTCTACATATATATTTTAATTTTGAATTAATTAATTTTGAATTATTTTTTATATGAAATAATAAATTTAAATAAGGTAATTTATTTATTTAGATAAATTTCGTGTAAACGGGTTAGTTTCATGTAAATAGGTCAATTTTGTGTAAAGAGGACAATTTTGTATAAATAGGTCAATTTCGTGTAAACGGATCGTGTTGATCTAAATTGACCCATTTAATAAATAGGTTAAATGTTATGTTTGGGTTGAAGATTTCTGACACGATTAATAAATGGATCAGGTTTAAGTTGAGCAATTTCGACACGATTAATAAACGGGTTGATACGAAAACGACACAAAAACATGAATTGTCACCCATACTTGTGCTTACCATTTTCTTTTTTTTTAAAGTAAATCTGATACATTTTCATATAATAATATAAAACACTTCTAAATTAAAATTAGATATAACAAACACCCAACAATTGATAAATCATTAAAAAAAAAGTAACATTTTAAGAAAATTAAAGGAATTGCCATAATTTTACCTCAAAAAATATATTTATTTTTTAAAAATGAAACGATATGAAATTATATTCTATATATATTGAACTATGAAAAGTGAAAATGGAAATATATTGAGCTAATAAAAACCTTCCAAAATTGACAATGAATATATGGAAAGTTTCAATCAAAATATAGGAAATAGAAGAAGAAGAAGAAGAAGAAGAAGAAATTGCGTGGAAAATTTGGAAAAATAAGGAATAGTTGCCTTTTAATTATGTTCTATAAAGAAGCTTATATAAGTAGATTTATAACTAAAGAAACTTAAATATCTTTATTTTCAAAAGTTGGTTATATTTCATTAAAGACCTAAATTATGAGCCATTGGTTCAAATTTCCTATTTTCATTTATATATACATATATATATATATATATATATAAATGACATATATCTATACTAATAGTAAAAAAAAAATTTATTAACTTAATATTCTAAATATTGAAATGTTAATTGATTTGTTAGATAATTGCAATGATTGGTTTTCCTTATTTAGCTTTAATTAAATTAAAAAAATGTATAACTTATATCTTTTATGTTTTTTTTTTTTGTTTTTTTCATTTGTTCCTCTTATTATGCATTTATTACTAAAACTAGTGACCAGCTTCGTTTTATTCCTTTCTAGTTTCCAACCTTGTCTCCTATCTGTTTTCCTATAAATTCATTTAAACATTCGAAGACATCCAAAATAGAGAAATTGTTCTGTTAAGTAATTAATCTGCAAGGTTAGAGCAAATAGTTTAAAAAAAAAAAAAACTGGCCACGTTCAAAGCTAATGTGACATAATTGATTCTTGTTGGATTCTTTATCTTGTCAATAGGTGCGTATCATCTTGGCATATCAATTTAATGAATGGATGGTTTTGGTTTTAGTTTTAATATTTTGCTTTTTGTTAATTAATTTTATGGAATTTGATACTATCCTTTTTTACCCTTTTTTTTTCCTTTTGGTTATTTAACAGAATACAATAAAGTTGACACTGCAGTGTATTGTGTTGAGACCGTGAAACTTGGGATGTGTATAAAAGGAAAAGATGATGGCAAGTGTAACGCATTCTGCAAATCAGACTGTAGATAGGGTTGGCAATTTAAGTCATGACACAGTGACACAACTGGAAAGCGATACAAAATTAATGGGTTTGAGATTATTATAACTGGGTTTGGATCAAATTCGGGTTAACCGATGATGAGAATCTGCTCGAGCTTGCATAACCGACAACCCGCTGGGGTACCGACCCAATACGGATGAAGACCGGACCAATTACTAGAGGTCAAGCTAAGAGGTTTAGGGATCACCTTGCTGCCTTTATCCAAGAAATCATTCATTCTCAAGAGGGCGTGTCTATTCCCAAAGAACCAAGACCTGTTTTGAGCATACAAGTGGTAGAAGCTGATACTGGCCCAGGCAGCTATTTTAGTACTTTTTAAGAGTCTGGACAGCATGAAATGGTTCCAATGCTTCATGGATTCAATAAATATGTCTAAGAGATATGGAATCAAGTCAAGGCAGCTTTAAAACCATTCAAAAGAGGGGTGTGCGCATAAGGAGAAATTTGGCTGGGTTTTTACTGAATTTTGTGCTGGCATTACTATATTTTGCTAAGTTGGCTTTTTCTCTTTCTTCCAAGCAAGGGCCACATGTGGGACTTCATGGTCAGATTATTTGGCATCCTACAAAGCATATTGAAGCTGATTTGGAGCTCAAATTGGTCAAAAAAGGTCAAAGTCAACTTAATCAAAAAGCTAATATTTTAGTTTCCTAATTTAATTCTATTTTTTGTTTTAGGAAATTACCATTACTTTTTGGTTTTTATTTATTTATTTGCTGGACGAATAAGTTTAGGAAATTTATTATTTTAATATTTTTATTGTAAATTAATTAATTCCTAATTCGAAATAACGGAATTAATTAATCAAAATTAGTTTAGGAAAGAAATGAGAATTTCAACCACCATAGGAAACCACTTTGTATGGCCAGTTTTCCCTTTTGTTTTTAGGGTTTTATTTTGTGAATTTGTAGCCTATTTAAAGGCTTATTTATCAATAAGAATTAAGGTTGAATTTTATACAGAAAATTATTTGTGAGATTGAATTCTCTTTGTTCTTTTGAACACCTAAAACACCATTAGTGAATGATTGTTTTAGTTTGACTTATCAATAGGCCTTCCATCACCTATTGTGGTGTCTTCATTATATACCAAGGTTTCTAATCACAGGTTGGTTAGGGATCAATATGACTATTAGAACTTGAACATAATTAAATCTGGACTAATATAATACGGGTTTAGGAGCAGGTCGTCCTAGGTTTGTATCATATGGTATTAGAGCCAAATTTTGTTCAGGTTGGATCTATCTTTATTTTCTTTATATGTTTTTGTGTTATTCTGCAATTTTAGCATTAGGTTAAGGTTCCATCCCATACACGTTTTGCATTTTTTTTTTTAAAAAAATACACTCCTAGTTGAGTTAGGATTTCCTAGTTTTATCGTATTTTTGTTTCCTAGTTTGTTGGTTGTTTTTCATCATTGTTTTTGTTAATTTTGGTTTTTGTTGATTTTTCTTTGCTGTTTTAGTCTTGAATATTTGCATTCATATATTCAAAAAAAAAAAAAAAAACTGCACTTTTGTTTTTGTTGGAGGTCATGGGTTTGGTGGATTTTTGGTGTGGAATTGTAATTTTTGGTGTTGATCTTTGCTACTGTAGTTGTTTTATGTTCTGTGAGTAAAAAAAAAAAAAAAAAGAAGAGGAAGAAAAAGCTGAATAAAAAAAAAATTTTGGTTTATTGAATTTGGTGTTTGTTGGAAATTTCTTTGAACTGCTGCATTGTTGATTATTTGTTACATATTTGGAGTTGCTGGAGAATTATTTTTGCTGCTGGATATTTGGATTTTGGGTGCTTAAATTATTTGGATAAAAATTAGATAAAGGAATTGATACAAAACTTGAATTACAAGAATAACAACCAACATTATTCTATATTTTTGTTCAATTTGATTCTTATTTGAGTTTGAAATTCGTTTTCATAAATTTTATTCTTGAATCATTAATCTCTTACCATCTGGTCCAGTTCTTAAAAATTCCAAAATTTTCTCATTGTTTTGCCTTATTTTGCCTAGAAAAGCCGAAAACTAGGATTTGTTAATTCATTGGTATTGCTTACTTTTATCTATTGTTTTGTTGATAAGTTTAATTAAAACATACTTATGATCTAATTGCTATTTTATGGGTGTTTTAATTAGAACTTTGAGATAATTGATTGAGTGGAAAAAGGCAAAAATGTGTGAGCTTAAAAGAGGGTAAAAGCTGAAACTAGTATGAAAACACGAGTGTCGAGACCTTGATTGAATGAAACACATGAGGGAGTGATATTTGGTGAGAATTTATTTTATTTTTCATTATTTATACTAACATGGAAGATTCAAGGGTGAGAAGAGGAGATCCACCTTTGAGAATTAATGAAAAGGAGTCCGTAGGATTCCATGGTGGTTCCCGAGCTACGGGGAGTGGTGATTAAACGGCCATGAGGGCTATATTAGAGCAATTACAGTGGATGAATGCCCGATTTGACTGCATAGATCAAAGGACAGACATGATAGAAACATCACAAAGAGGGTCGAATATAAGGTTGTGATGTGATTCCGCCCGAGCCGCTCAACCGATAACCCGCTGGGGTGCTGACTCGACACGGATGAAGACTAGGCCAATCACAAGAGTTCAAATTAAGAGATTTAAGGACAACCTGGGAGTATTTATACAGGGGGTAATCAATCTCAACAGAGCTTGTCCATACTTGAAGATATAAAGCCTATTCTAAGCATCCAAGTGGTGGAAGCCGATACGGACCCGGGTGACGGTTTTGGTACATTTTTGGAGTCTGGGAAGCATGAAATGGTTCCAATGCTTTATGGGTTCAATAAATATGCCTAAGAGGTCATGGAATCAAGTTAAAGCAGCCTCAAATGCAATCAAAAAGGGCTTGTATGGACAGCATCAATAATTTGGCCGAATTTGCTGTATTGCTTGCTGGCTTTACTGTATTTTACTGTATTAGCCTTTTCTTATTTTTCCAAGCATGGGCAACGTGTGCGACTTCATATTCAGCTTATTTGGCATCCTAAAAAGAATCTAGAAGCTGATTTGAAGCTCAAAGAGGTCAAAGATTGATCAAAGTCAACTTGATCAAAAGGCTAGCATTTTTAGTTTCCTAATTTGTTTTTACTTTTTGTTTTAGGAAACTACCATTACTTTTTGTCTTTTATTTATTTATTTTCTGGAAAAATAACTTTAGGAAGGTTTTTCTTTTATTCTTTCCATTGTAAATTAATTAATTCCTAATTTAATATAAAGGAATTAATTAATCAAACTTAGATTAGGAAAGGAAGTATAGTTTCAGCCAACTAGGTTTCTTTATGTGTGGTGGCCAGTTTTCTTTATGTTCTAGGGTATTATTTCGGGGCTTTGTAGCCTATTTAAAGGCTTATTTTTCAATAAGAAAAAAAAACTTTGATTTGATTGAGAAAATACTTGTGAGATTAATTATCTCTTTGTTCTTTGAGAACACCTAAAACACCATTAGAGAATTGGTTGTTTTAGCTTGACTTATCAATAGGTTTACCATCCCCTATTGTGGCGTCTACATTATACCAAGGTTTCTAACCACAGGTTGGTTAGGGGTTGAGGTCCATTCCATTAGAACTTGAACTTAATTAAGATCCGGGCTAATATAATACGGGTTTAGGAGCAGGTCGTCCTAGGTTCGTATCAGGTTGGATGCTCATGGAGGTCGAGGAGGTCGAGGGCGACCAAGAGAGGAATTTGGTGGAAGTAACTTTGGAAATGACTTGGATGAGCGTTTTGATGAAATTTTTGAACCTCAAGAAAGGCCAATCCGTGGGAGACCAGCAAGGAATGAAGATGATGATCTAGGGAATATCAAGGTAAACATTCCACCTTTCATGGAAAAAAGTGATCCGGAAGCATATTTGGAATGGGAGGAGAGAATGGAGATGATTTTTTATTGTCATAATTATTCAGAGGCCAAGAAGGTGAAGTTGGTAGCAATGGAATTTGGTCATTATGCACTCCAATGGTGGACCAATGAGCAAAACACCCGAAGGAGAGTTAGTGATGACTTGATCACTACATGGCGACAAATGAAAGGAGCCATGAGGAAGTGGTTCGTGCCATCACATTATCATAGGTTGTTGTATCAAAGTCTTCAATCCCTATCTTAATGAAGTAGGTCCGTGGAGGATTATTACAAGGAGATGGAGATGCTTATGATGAGGTTAAGCATGAATGGGAATAAAGAAGCAACCATGGCAAGGTTTCTTGGTGGTTTGAATCGTGAGATAGCCAATAAACTAGAATTGCAACAATATGTGGAATTGGAGGAGATGTTGCATATGGCTATTAAATTGGAGCATCAATTCATGAGGAGGGGTGTAGGCTCATGGTTTGGAGGAGTTTCCAACAGCGGAAGATCAAACCCAAGTGGCTAGAGAAACAATCCAACCTATGAAAGCAAGCCAAAGCCGAAGGTGGGAGAAGAAAGCACCAATCGGCCAAGAAAGGAGCTTAAAGCCGAATCTATCCAAGCACATAAAAATGAGGTAAAATATGATCCTAAACCTTCAAGATCAAGAGATATCATTTGTTTTAAGTGCCAGGGAAGAGGACACATCGCTAGCCAATGCCCAAATAAAAGAATCATGGTGTTAAAGGGTAATGGTGAGCTAGAATCAAAGTGAAGAAAATGGTGATGAAACCGAGCAAGAGGAGGAGGAAGAGCTTGAAGGTGAGGCTGAAACTTTGAATGCTTCTCATGCTGAGCTAAACTTGGTTTCTAGGAGAGTGCTGGTTGCATACAAAGATGAGGATGAGATTCAAACAAAGAACATCTTCCACACCCGATGTGAGATCCAAGGTAAGATTTGCAGCATGATTATTGATAGTGGGAGTTGTAGCAATGCAATTAGTAATCTTGTGGTAGATAAATTAGGCTTGACAACAATTAAACATCCATAACCATATAGATTACAATGGCTTAATGATAGTGGTGAGATGAAAGTTAATAAGTAAGCCAAAGTAAAATTCAGCATTGATAAATATGTGGATGTGGTTTTGTGTGATGTTATGCCTATGCATGTAGGACATATTTTACTTGGTAGGCCTTGGCAATTTGATAGAGATGCTATTCATCATGGTAGAAAGAATAGTATTGTTTTTAGATTTAAAGGTAAGAAGGTCAAGCTGGATACATTAACTCCTAAAGAGGTGTACAAATATCAAATACAAATACAACAAAGGAGGGTGGCCAAACAACTCAAGGAGAGAGCTAACATGGCCCCCATGGCAACAACACCCATCCAAAGAGTCCAAGCCATGCAAGACCAACCAGGTAAGTGTTCTAAAACCTAACTTAAGCGGAAAAACCAAGAGAAAGCCGAAAGTGATGTGAGAAGGAGAAAGAAAACCGAGAATGTGAGAAAAGCCAAGAAGGAAGGAAATTGTGTGGTGACCGAGAGAGAGGGGGGGAAAGAAAGAATAAAAATTTTTAATTGAGTTTTAGAGATGTAAATAAAGCTATCTTGAGTAAGAAACCATTGCTGGTCATGATTTATAAAGATAATTATTTTGATGATCAAGCTAACCTTGAAGAACTTGAATTGCCAAGTTCAATTCTTTCTCTTTTGTAAGATTTTGAAGATGTGTTTCTGGATGAAATGTAACACCCCGTCTCGAACCATGTCGGAATTTTTGCACGTTGACCGAGGTTGACTGTTGACCATTGACCAAGGGGTCAAAAGTTGACTTTTTGACCCGATTGGAATTCGAGGTTGACTGAGGTACCGTTACGAAGTACACGTTGGCACAAGTTCGTAGACTAGTAGCACGTCGAAATTGGAGCTACGATTTGAAAGTTATGGGCAAAATAAGTTGAGGTCCAAACTGTCCAAGGGGTGTCAGAGTTGACTTTTTATTCATGCAAGGTTGTGAAGTGTTCGTCGATACGAGTCCGTAGACTAGCGGCACGTCCGATTTGGACATGTGGTTTGAAAGTTATGGACCTGTAGAGTTTTTCAAATATCATATTATTTTAATATTATTTTTAAAACGCGTAACGATGTGCCACGTGTGACTAAATAAGTGTGACCATGTGTCACCATGGTGAAATGCCACATGTCAACCATGTTTAAAATCAAATTATTTTTATTATTATTTTAAATAATAATATTGTTATTTAATTATTTTTATATATTTTATTTTATTTTCCTTTCTTTTTCTTTTTCTTTTTCTTTTTCTTTTTTCCCCCACGTGGGAAAACACTTCTCTTTCTTTTCCCTTCCTTCCCTTCTTCTTCCCCGAGCCCGACAGAGACAAAACGCAGAATTTTTTTTTCCCTCTCTCTCTCTCCTTTGACTCTCTCCCTCTCCCTGTTTGACCGGCGTTTGGCAGGATTTCAGTCGCCGGAATGCTACACGCGCCGGCCACCGGTGTAACCCACCACCTCGCGACCTCAGCCACCAAATCTCCTGGCCAGCCGCCGCCGGACGCGCCCAGATCGGGCCGGTGAAGTCCGCGGCGGCGACTTGAAATTTTCCGGCGATTCTCGCCGTTTCCGACCAACCCAGCTCGACCCATACCTCTATCCCACCCTTTTCGACCCCTCTGAGTCCATTTTCGGGGTTAGTTTGCCCAAAATCCCCACCGTTTGAAAGATCCCTCAAGTTTAAAACCGACCGAAGCTTCCCGACCAAATTTCGGCCACCTCCGGCGGAATTGGGGTCGATGGAGACCGGTAATGTACTCCTCGTTCCACGAGCTTTGATTCGGTATATTATTCGCCTGTTTTGGATAACGTTTGCGTTTGACCCCCCGGGTACCGGGTATTATTTATCTGATTAAAATATTAATTTATTTGACTGTGTGTGAATTGTGTTTTAGGAGCACGGGTGAGTCATGGAATTGATCCCATGGTGGATCGTAGGTTAATTGCGTGCTCCAGGTGAGTGACCCACCTTTAAAAATATTTTTGGGGTAATTAATTGTATTTATGTGGTATTAATTTGATATGTGTAATTGGTGCTCATGTGGTGTACTTTAAATATAATCGGGAAAAAAATATTATTTTATATATAATTACCCATTGGTGCTAAATGAAATTTTGGGGTCATTAAGAAATTCCCGATTATTATTTTGTTGTGATTAAATGGTATTTATTACACATGAGCAAGTATTTTCAGTAATTGATTGTGTCTGGATTTTATATCATTTTTGGGCAATTAATTATGTTTAACTGGTATTCAAATTGGTATTTAAATTATGCTCATGTGGCGTGATTTAATTATGAATTATATTGTGGTTTAATTTATTATGCATGAGCAAAGTGTATTTCGGTAGTATTTGTACGTGGTTTTCAGTATTAATTTTTCGGGCATAATTGGGTTAAATATTTTGCAAAAATATTTGTTTAAATTTTATAAATTATGCCCGCGGTATTTTTATGGTTGCATCTCGTACTTCGAGAAAATTGTGGTTTACTTGTTATCGAGGTTTCGTACCGGTTTGGTTAAATAAAAATATGTGGGATGGTAAGTGTGACAACTTAATGTATTTCCCATGGTAATTTTGGAAAACGGTACGGTTGGTTATTAATGTTTATTTTTAGACGCACTCATACAGCATTGGTGTTCTGGTGTATGGTGTATGGACACGTGGTACCGCGCGGTTATTATGTGGTTTAGCGCGCGGTTATTACTTCACCCGTGAGTTGCCATTGGACCGTGGGCAGGCAAGTTTGTTATTGCGCACAGCCGCCCCCCTCCTTGGCCGGGTTGATGGTTTCAGCAGCGGTACTGTCGGGATGCCGAAGTACCATTGCAGGTTCCTCTCTTTAACCCCCTCGCCAGTCGGTGCTCGGGACGCTGGGTATCGGAGGGCATCACCGGTATATGGTGTGGTGCATCGGTGTAAATTGCAAATAATGTTTTAAACCCCAAAGGTGTTCAAAATTATTTACTATAATTTATTACATTTTAATTATATATTGGGGTATGTACTTATTTATTTATTATTTATCAAATGGTTTCATCCCTTGGTTTTCGGGGAGTACGTACATCGGGTTTTGTGAAAATGTTTTAAAAAGGGGAACATTTCCACCGGAGTGAATAGTGAGGGTTTTGAGAGAAATTATTATTTCAATTGTTTATTTATTTATTTATGTAATTTTTCGGTAGTGATTTATTAAATCCCTTTATTTGATATATTATTATTATTAAAGGTGTACAGTAGATAGGGTCACTTACTAAGATGATTAGCATCTCACACTCTTAAATTCTGTTCCCCTAGTTCAGGTTGGAGACGTTGATTGTCCGGGGTGAGCCCGACGTCTCAGTTCGTTGCCGAAGTCCAAGAAGTATTTCTTCCCTTTTTCCTCTCTGTCTTGTATTGCTTCTTACCTGTCATTGTATAAACTCCACATGTATATGTATAATGCTCTGTATACTGTATTGGACGTGTAGTTGTTTTTATGCACTGGGTTGCTGCTGTTATTATTTGAAGTGCTGAAATTTGTGGAACAATTTGTAGTATTGTGGGAGGAATAAGGGGATGTTTTTAGAATTGTGTTTTCAGTGCAGGTAATTTTTGGTTAGTCCTACCCTTAGGGGAGGTGCTGCCGGATTTTCCGTTGGAAGGTTCGGTGGTATTTCCCTGGGATCAGGGCTTGTCTAGGGTTCCGGGGAAGGAATTCTGGACGAGTCCTGACATGAAATCCCAAAGGGATTACCACCAATTAGAGGAATTGAACATCAAATTGATTTTGTTCCAAAGGCTGTCATACCAAATAGACCTGCATATAGAAGCAATCCCAAAGAAACAAAGGAGCTACAAAAATAGGTAAGTGAGTTACTTGATAAAGGTTATATTCGTGAGAGTAAAACTCCATATGTTGTTCCTATTTCATTAGTGCCTAAAAAAGATGGTTCTTGGAAAATGAGTGTTGATTGTAGGGCTATAAATAATATCATCATTAAATATAGACATCCAATTCCTAGATTAGATGATATGCTTGATGAATTGCATGGTGCTTGCTTGTTTACTAAAATTGATCTTAGGAGTGGATACCATCAAATTAGGATGAAAGAAGTTGATGAATGGAAGACTGCATTTAAGAGTAAATATGGGCTATATGGATGGTTAGTCATGCCTTTTGGTTTAACTAATGCACCTAGTACTTTTATGAGGCTTATGAATCATGTTATGCATCCATTTATTGGTAAATTTATGGTTGTTTACTTTGATAACATTTTAGTGTATAGCCGAAACTTAGATGAACATGTAGACCATCTTAGGCAAATTTTAAATATCCTTAGGAAAGAAAAGTTGTTTGCTAACATGAAAAAGTGTGACTTTTGCAAACATGAGCTTGTTTTCCTAGGATTTGTAGTAAGTGCTGTTGGAATCAAAGTTGATCAATCTAAAGTTTAAGTAATCAAGGAGTGGTCGACACCAACCTCTATCACTCAAGTTAGGAGCTTTCATGGTTTGGTAAGTTTTTATCGAAGATTTGTTAAGGACTTTAGCACCATCACAGCACCTTTGAATGAAGTTGTAAAGAAGAATGTTGGTTTTAATTGGGGGGAAGTACAAGAAAAATCTTTTAATTTGTTGAAAGAAAAACTATGTAATGCACCTTAGTAGTTTTGCCAAACTTTTTTGAAACTTTTGAAATTGAATGTGATGCTTCAGGTGTAGATATTGGAGCTGTATTAATGCAAGAAGGAAGGCACATAGCCTACTTTAGTGAGAAATTAAATGGAGCTGCACTAAACTACCCGGCATATGACAAGGAGATGTATGCTTTGGTGAGGGCTTTGGAAACGTGGCAGCACAATTTCATGCCAAAAGAATTTGTGATTCATACGGATCATGAATCTTTGAAACACATTAAAGGTCAAGGAAAGCTCAACCTGAAGGCATGCCAAGTGGATTGAATTTATTGAGACCTTTCCATATGTGATCCACTACAAAAAACATAAGGAAAATGTGGTTGCCGATGCATTATCCCACATGTATGTTCTTTTTTCTACCTTAGATGCTAGATTGCTTGGTTTTAAACAATTAAAATAACTTTATGAGCATGACAGTGACTTTGGAGAAATATTTAGAACTTGTTTGAAACATGGATTTAATAAATTTTACAAATTTGAGGGGTATTTGTTTAAGGAAAACAAACTTTGTGTGCCTAATTGTAGCATTAGGGAGTTACTAGTTCGGGAAGGTCATGGAGGTGGTTTAATGGGACATTTTGGTGTTTTTAAAACTTTATCCTTACTGCAAGAATATTTTTATTGGCCTAACATGAAGAGAGATGTTGAGAAAATATGTGAAAGGTGCTTGAAATGCCGAAAGACCAAGTCCACATTGAAGCCGCACCGATTGTACCATCCTTTACCGATTCCTTCTCATCCTTTGGTAGATTTGTCTATGGATTTTATTCTTGGTTTGCCTTGGTCAATGACAGGTAAGGATTCAATTTTTGTTGTTGTGGATAGATTTTCTAAGATGACACATTTTATTGCATGTAATAAAACTGATGATGCATCTAATGTTGCTAATTTATTTTTCAAAGAAATTGTCAGGTTACATGGAATGGCTAGGATAATTGTTTTAGATAGGGGTGCTAAGTTCTTGAGTTATTTTTGAAAAACTTTGTGGGATAATTTAGGTACTAAGCTTTTATTTTCAACTGTTTGTCATCCACAAACTGAAGGACAAACCAAAGTAGTAAATAGGACTTTGTGTGCATTGTTGAGAGCATTAATTAGTAGAAAATCGAGAACTTGGGAGGATTGTTTACCACATGTTGAATTTGCTTATGATAGGTCTTTTGTAACACCCCGTCCCGAAGTACGCTAGAATTTTCTCATGTTGACCAAGGTTGATTGGATTTGACCATCGTTGACAGAGAAGGGTCAAGCTTTGACTTTTTGACTTGGCAAAAATTCTAAGTTGATCGAGGCACCATTATGAAGTATGCATCAACACGAGTCCGTAGACTAGTAGCACGTCGAAAATGAAGCTACGGTTTGAAAGTTATGAGCAAAACAAGTTGATGTCCGAACTGTCCGAGGGTGCCAGAGTTAACTTTTTATTTTTGTGAAATTGACTTTTGACTCATATATGGTTGTGAAGTACTTGTCAATACGAGTTTGTAAACTAGCGGCATGCTCGATTCAGACATGTGGTTTTAAAGTTATAGACCTGCAAAGTTTTTCAAATATCATATTATTTTAATATTATTTTTAAATGTGTGAACAGTATATGCCACGTGTAACTTAGTTAATGGTGCCGTGTGTCACAATGAGAAAATGCCACCTGTCAGCCATAAGTAAATGTTATGTTATATTATATTATATTATTTTTGTTATTATTTTATATATTATATTATTATGATAAAATTTTATTATTTTAATATTATTTATTTTTAATTCTTTTTTTTTCTTTTCCTTTTTCGTTTTCTTTATTTTTCTTTTTTTCCCCACGTGGGAAAACACCACGGGCCCCTCCTCTCTTTTTCTTCTTTTCTTATTCTTCTTTTTTCTTCCTTCTTCCTTCTTCTTCCCCCCGTCGGTCTCTCCTTGCTGGATCTCTTCCGGCCACCAGACAACGACATGCGTCGGACAGATAGAAAGCCGGTGGAAAACCCGGCCGGTAATCGGAAGGACAAGGCCGAACGTCATCGGACGCACCCGGATTAGGCCTCCATCGTCATCGACGGCAAGTTGGTTTTCCGGCGATCCGGCCATCACCCGGCCAAATTGATACTCCTTTCTACTATTTTCGAACCCTCTGAGCTCAATTTTGAGATCCATTCAAGCTCAATTCCTTGTTGTTTGAGAGATATGAGAAGTTAAACTTTGACCGAATCTTTCCGTCCATTTTCCGGTAACTGCCGGTCAATTTGAGCCCAACTGAAGTCGGTAACATATTTCTCGTCTCTTTAACTTCTTATAGGTACCTTATTTGTGAATTATGATTGAGTATTTTGAAAGATGCCATTTTTGGATAAAATATTATTATTTTAATATGGTAGTTTGAAAGACGTACTATTTAATATTTAAACAATTGTTATTTATATTGAAGATGTTGAATTGTGTTGAATTGTATAAATATGCGTTGAATTAATATTTCTGAAATTGGAAAGTTGTTACTTTTGAAGGTGCTATTAAATTATTATTAAATTATTGTTAATTTTATTGTGAGATTATGGTATCTGTTAGAATATATTTTTGTATACTTCTTTATATGTGAAGTTGTGAAATTATATGTGGATTAAATGATATTTGTTGTAAACTGATCTGAAAATTGAAGAATTAATTGTGTTAAATTACCATGATAACAAAAATATATTATGTAATTTAAATTATGTAAGAATTTTTATATTGTTTTGGTAAAAATTGATTTTATGGATTTGAAGAAAAATATTTATTTAAAATTTAGTATTTCCAAAAAATATAATTAATTAATTATTCATAAATTTGATTTTATCTTATTTTATCGAAACTTATTATTTTAATAATACTATAAAAAAAATTTATAGTTTTTAGATGCACCATACACATACCGGTGTTCTGTAGTTGTGGATGTGATTAGCGTGCAAGTTGTAATGTCTCCTATGAGTTGCCAATCAGACCGAGGGCAGGCAATTTTGATATTGGCCATAGCCGCCTCCCTCCATGGCCGGGATGATGTTTAAGCAGCGGCACGGTGGGACGCCACGCAATAGTATGTCGGTTTCTCTCTTTAATCTCCCCGTCAGACGGTGCTTTGGGACGCTGGACACTGTAGGACACCACTGGTATATAGTATGTGCATCAAGTATCTTTTATATATATATATGTTATATTTGTATATATCACAACGTACGGGGACAGCGATCCGATATGGTCCATGAAGAGCTAGCCTCGTCAATATGTTGCCTACGAGTCCAATGGATTGGACGGCCAATCTAGGCAACCATCCTGAACTGTATTGGTAGCAAGGTGCAGGCGACAGCTAGAATCATGGATTGTGCAACATGTTAGAGGGTATCGTTATTACTCTTGATACGAATGTATATTTGATAATATTTTTTGAATTTTAAATTATAATTTGATCTCGTATTATTCTATTTATTCATAATTTGATTTTCTAGCATTATACTTAATTGCTTTTATTGTCATTACTATTATTAATATTATTCTCGTTATTAATATTACAATTATTATTTATCAGAATTATGTTTACAATTATTTTCATTATTACTAATATTATCATCATCATTGTGATTATTATTATTGTCATTATTTATTTTTATTTTATTATTATTATCGTGATTTTCATACTGTAGCGTTGAACAAGTATCACAACCAATGGGTGAGAAATATGGCCATCGGGCAAGTATGATAGTCTTTGGGCAAGTGATAGCCATCGGACAAGTATGACAGCCCTTTGACAGGTGTGGTTATATGATAGCCTTTAGGCATGTGGGATAATTGTTAATAGCCTCGGATGAGTTATACTAATATCATTATTAGCATTAAATGGTTGGTATTATTATTATTGTTGATAAAGTGGTTAATTTATCTTTCTTTCTATATTACACATTGGTATATTTTTCAAACGATGTGAAATGTATTTGAGATTTGCAACACTAAGTGGGTGGTGTGGGCGATCATGAACCTATGATGGTATAATTTGGTTGCTTACTTAGTAAATTATTTCCGTTGTATATATATAATTTATATCTAATTTGTTATCGAAGTGCTGTCATTTGTGGAATTTATTTGCAGTAAGGTGGGAGAGATAAGGTGGTAGTATATAGGAGTGCATTTTCATGCAAGTAAAATTTGGGCATGTTTTACCCTTAGGGGAGATGCTGCCAGATTTTTCATAGGAGGGTTCAGTAGGGTTTCCCTGGGATCAGTATTTTTCTAGGGTTCCGGGAAGGGATTATGGACGGGTCCTGACATCTTTGCATTCAGAAACTAAATTTACTCCTTTTGAAATTATTTATGGTTTTAATCCTTAAACACCATTAGATCTAACATCTTTTCCTTTAAGTGAATGTTCTAATCTAGATGAAAAACAAAAACCTGATTTTGTAAAGCTAATTCATAAGAAGACTAAGGCAAATATTGAAAGGAGGATCGAGCAATATACAAGGAATGCTAACCAAGGCTGAAAACAAGTTGTCTTTGAACCTGGAGATTGGGTTTGGTTGCACTTGAGAAAGAAGAGGTTTCTCGAACACTGGAAATCAAAATTGATGCCAAGAGGCGATGAACCTTTTCAAGTTTTGGAGCGGATAAATGACAATGCTTAGATTTGCCGGGTGAGTATAACGTTAGTGCGATATTCAATGTTGCTGATTTGTCTCTTTTTGCTGCAGGTGATGACTTTGATTTGAGGGAAAATCATTTTCAAGAGGAGGGGAATGATGAGAATCTGCCTGAGCTTGCACAACCGACAACTCGCTAGGATACTGACCCGATACGGATGAAGACTGGGCAATCACTAGAGCTCAAGCTAAGAGGTTTAGTGATCACCTTGCTGCCTTTATCCAGGGCATAATCTATTCTTAAGATGGTGTGGCTATTCTTGAAGAACCAAGACCTGTTTTAAGCATATAAGTGGTGGAAGCCGATACGGGCACGGGTAACGGTTTTGGTACTTTTTAGGAGTTCGGGCAGCATGGAATGGTTCCAATACTTCATGGATTCAATGCATATGTTTAAGAGGATATTAAATCAAGTCAAGGCAGCTTTAAAACCATTCAAAAGAGGGGTGTGCGCATAAGGAGAAATTTGGTTGAGTTTTTATTATATTTTGTGCTGACTTTACTTTATTTTACTGAGTTGGCTTTTTCTCCTTTTTCCAAGCAAGGGCAACATGTGGGACTTCATGGTCAGCTTATTTGGCATCCTACGAATCATATTGAAGCTGATTGGGAGCTCAAATTGGTTAAAGAATAGTCAAAGTCAACTTAGTCAAAAACTAGTATTTTAGTTTCCTAATTTAATTCTACTTCTTGTTTTAGGAAATTACCATTACTTTTTTATCTTTATTTATTTATTTGTTGGACAAATAAGTTTAGAAAAGTTATTATTTTAATATTTTCATTGTAAACTGATTAATTTCTAATTCAAAATAAAAGAATTAATTAATCAAAATTAGTTTAGGAAAGAAGTGACAATTTCGACTACCATATAAAACCACTTTGTATGGCCGATTTTCCCTTTTGTTTTTAGGGTTTTATTTGGTGACTTTGTAGGCTATTTAAAGGTTTATTTTTCAATAAGAATTAAGGTTGAATTTTATACAGAAAATTATTTGTGAGATTGAATTTTCTTTGTTCTTTTGAACACCTAAAACACCATTAGTAAATGATTGTTTTAGTTTGACTTATCAATAGGCCTTCCATCACCTATTGTGGTGCCTTCATTATATACCAAGGTTTCTAATCACAGATTGGTTAGGGGTTAAGGTGACCATTAGAACTTGAACATAATTAGATCCGGACTAATATAATACGGGTTTAGAAGCAGGTCGTCATAGGTTTGTATCAACCCGTTTAACACGATTAATAAACATGTCAGTTTCGAATTGACCTGATTAATCCAAAATTGATCCGAATTGACCCATTTAATCCCAAACCCGACACGATTATAACCCATTTGAATTATAACTTTAATATTTTAAATTTACTATTAATAAAACTTTAACTAATACTTTTTTATTACTGAACATCAAACTTATTTAAGGTTATATTATTAATTTTTTTATTAATTAAAAATAAAAAATAAAAATTATTGAAATAGTTTTTATTTACTTAAATATAACATGTTTAATGCACGTATGGATTTATGGACATTGAAAAAATAAAAATTAATATGTCTAAGAGTATTGGAGATGTAGAAAATTAAAAACATAATTATTAATAAAGTTTTTTTTCATATTATTTTTAAAGAAGTAGTATTAGGTTTATTATGTATATATATGTATCTATATTTAACTATTATATGAAATTGTTATATTATCATATCATATATTATATTATTGTAAATTTGTAATTATAATTATATGGTTTTACATATATATTTTAATTTTGAATTAATTAATGACCAAATTATTTTTTGTATGAAATAATTAATGTAAATAAGATAATTTATTTAATTAGATAAATTTCATGTAAATAGATCGATTTTGTACAAATTGGACAATTTCATATAAATAGGTCCATTTTGTGTAGATGGATTGAGTTGACCCAAATTGATCCATTTAATAAATGGGTTAGATGGGTTGTGTCAGGTTATCCATTTATTAAATGAGTCGTGTTCGGGTTGAAGATTTCTGACACGATTAATAAACGGGTTGGGTTTAGGTTGAGAAATTTTGACACGATTAATAAATGGGTTGACACGAACATGAAAAGACAGCACGAATTGCCACCCTAAGTCTTGCTATGTATTTTCTATTTCCATGCATGCATTAATTAAGATAGCACACTACACGATCGCTTTTGTAATTTTTACGTCGATCATTTAATTCTTCACACACTATAATCAAAACTCAAAATATCTGTTTTGATTGATTTTTCTATCTGGTTTTTCTCAAAATTTTGTTATATAAAATTTTGGTTACACATTAATACAATGGATTCTTTATTCAAATGTTATTTAGCATTTCCTTATAATGTATAGATTTTAATAATAATATATTCAAGAACTCAAATTAGAAAATACTCCAGTTCTTTACAAAGTAATTTTCTATATATGCGAATATAAATTTTGCAAGAGCCATCTATATTTGGACATGACATCTAACATTCATGCCTAAGCATTTACTGTCTATTGAAATGTGGCACTAACTAAATCATGCTCAAAATTATTTCTTTCCTTTATTTTCCTTTCTTTCTTTTTTTCCCCTACTTATTGATGTTTTAAATAATACTTTAATAATAGAGACTTCTTAAAATAAATTGTTAAAAATATAACGGCTTCAAATTTTCTATAAAAACTTATCTAGCCCAAAAAAAGATATTTCTTTAGAAAAAATAAAAATCATTTAAAAATTACAAAATTATAAAATATTATTTTAAATCTATACCATTAATAAAAAATAGGAAAAAAGTTATGTAAATAAATAAAAAATTTAAGGAAAAAGAATTGTGAAAATACTAAACAAAAGATTGATAGCTGCTACAGTAAAACTTTTGGTAATTCTTTTATAATCTATAGCAGCTCTAAATTAAGCCAGAATTGAATTGAATTAGATCAATTATAATTTTTTTCACACTATATTTAATATTACTCTATCTAAATGGACCTCGCTCCCTTACCTGACTAAGCTGTTTTATAATGCCCCCCCAACAAAAAAAAAAAGAAGCTGCAGTGTTTTGTGTAGATTTCCAATTATCTTTGACAACGGGATCAATGAGGCAAATGAATTGGTTTACATTGCCCACCGCTCCAGAGTTAACAATTTTTATATATATCATGAATATTAATATATCCTATGGACTCATAAATATTGAAATATTTTTAAAGACAGCCCACTTATATTAATTTGTTTAATATTTAATCAATTTTGTTAAGTTCTAACGAAATTGAAATTTGAAGGTGCATATATATGACCAGTTTTATATGACATGGTTCAATGAAAAACTTCTTTACTTTAAAATAATAATAATAATAAATTGAAATTTTGGGTGAAACTTGGAGAGTTCATTTATAACTTTTTCCGATGAAAAATCCAAGAACTATCCTATATATATGTTACAACTCAGAAAAAAAGAAAGAAACAAGAAAAAAAAAATTCAATGAAAAAAAAAAAAATATATATATATATATATATATGTTACTAGTGTTTATTAATTGTAGCTAGATGCATGCAGGCCTCTCAAGGTCATCGCACCTGTAAGAGTAGGCTGCTTTCTAAGGATAAACAAGCAAAGAGAGAGACAAAAGCATGATTAGAATAAAGTAATTACACAAAAATTTTGAAGAAGACTCCATTGAGATTAATGGTGAACTGGGTGTCGCAGTTAGCCCTGTCAGACATTTATATTAACGTCATTCATGCTTCTATCTTACAGTCATACACGTTTTCAAGTGCTGATTCATTTTTTACTTTCCTTTTATTTTTATTTTTATTTTTGGGTCAAAAATTTTCATTTGTTTAATAGTCTTGCTGTGTATTTTTTATTTCCATGCAAGCATTAATTAAGATAGCACACTCCAATGAAAAAAGCCAAGAACTATCCTATATATATGTTACAACTCAGAAAAGTATAAAGAAAATAGAAAAAGAAGAAATTAAATGAAAAAAATATATATGTTACGAGTTTTAGTAATTGTAGCTAGATGCATGCCGATCTCTCATGGTCATAGCACCTGTAGGAGTAGGCTGCTTTTTGAGGATAAACAAGCAAAGAGAGGGACAAAAGGCAAAAGCATTATTAGAATACTTAGCATCAAGTAATTACAGAAAAATTTGGAAGAAGACTCCGTTGAGATTAATGGTGAACTGAGTTTCATAGTTAACCCTGTGCAGACATTTATATTAACGTCATTCATGCTTCTACCTAACAGTCGTACGCGTTTTCAAGTATTGAATCATTTACGTTTTTTTATTTTTTATTTTTGGGTTGAAAGTTTTCATTTATCTAATAGTCTTCCTAGAGGTGGCAATTTAGATCATGACACGCTAACACGATTAAAAAACGACATGAAGTTAACAGGTTTGGATTTATTATAAATGGATTCGAATCAACCCGTTTAACACGATTAATAAACGTGTCAATTTCAGATTAACCTGCTTGACCTAAAATTGACATGTTTAACCCATTTAATTAAATGTGTTAATTTTGGGTTGACCTATTTAATAACCTGTTTAAATTATAACTTTAATATATTAAATTTACTATTAATAAATTTTAACTAATACTTTTTTATTACTAAATATCAATTTTATTTAAGGTTATATTATTGATCTTATTTTATTAATTAAAAATATAAAAGAAAAATTATTGAAATAATATTTATTTACTTAAATATAACATGTTTAATACACGTATGGATTTACGGAGATTGATAAAATAAAAATTAATATGAATAAGAGTATTGGAGATGTAGAATATTAAAACATAATTATTCTTAAAAGTTTTTTTTATATTATTTTTAAAGAAGTAGTATTAAGTTTGTTATGTATATATATGTATCTATATTTAACTGTTATATAAGATTGTTATATTATCATATCATATGTTATATTATTTTAAATTTGTAACTATAACTATATGGCTTTACATATACAATTTAATTTTGAATTAATTAATGACTAAATTATTTTTTATGTGAAATAATTAATTTAAATAAGGTAATTTATTTAATTAGATTAATTTCGTATAAATAGGTTAATTTCGTATAAATAGGTCAATTTTGTGTAAATAGAACAATTTTGTATAAACAGTTCAATTTCGTATAAACAGATCGTGTTAACGTTGATCGTCCGGGGTGAACTCGACGTCTCAATTCATTGCCGAAGGTCCAAGAGAAGCTTTTCCTCCCTTTTTCCTCTCCATCTTGTATTGCTTCTTTATCTATCATTGTATTAAAGTCATATTTATTTGTATAATACTCTGTATACGAATTGGATAGATATTTGTTTAATTGCTTACTGATTCCTTGTTGTTATTTTGGAGTGCTGTAAATTTATGGAAACAAATTGTAGTAAGGTGGGAGGAATAAGGTGGTGTTTATTGGAGTGTGTTTTATGTGCAGGAAATTTTGTGGTAAGTCCTACCCTTAGGGGAGATGCTGCCGAATTTTCCATTTGAAGGTTCGGTGGTGTTTCCCTGGGATCAAGGCTTGTCTAGGGTTTCGATGAGGAATTTTAGACAGATCCTGACAAAATAATTTGTAAATATTTGACTAATAAGAGCCAAATAAATATATTTTTCTAACAAATCCTTTAGGAAAGTCCCCCACACCAACTGGTTATTATATGTCATTTTTTAAAATCATGTTAAATTTTGTCTAAACCAATCATCAGTGTAAAGTACAGGGGTACCGTACTAAGGATAGCGTAGTAGGATCCTCTTTGTTTGTATGAAGACAAAAGAATAGTCATATAAACCGTAAACAAGTAAACATGTTTACTTTGTTAATGCTATCAAACATGAACAATTAAAACATATATCATTGTAGCACTATAAACCCAAGGTCTATACATATTCACAGAATTGTATTTAATTAACTTACTAACCTTTTAAATGCAGCCATTGATTTATCAGATCTACTTACAAAACAAAACACAAAAGTAACACCATAGTCGTGCCTAATGGACATACTCCTCTCTAACTTTTCTCTCTCAAATTTTCACCAAATAGGCATCATAGATACCTCAAAACCCTAATCACTTAATATATGTGTATCGTATATTAACACTAGTGGCTCATTCCCAATTTATATATATATATATATAAATTAATAAATAATAATAATAATAATATCATATAGTATAACATAATATAATAATAAAACAGGGAATAAGTCAATTGGTCTTCTAGAGAGAATAAGTTATTCAGTCCAATGAGCCAACTAAAGTATTATATATATATATATATATAAAATAATTAATAAATAATAATAATAATAATATCATATAGTATAATATAATATAATAATAAAACAGAAAATAAGTCAATTGATCTTCTGGAGAGAATAAGTCATTCAGTCCAATGAGCCAACTGAAGTATTACAGAGAGCGTGTGGCCATGGGCTCTATTGAAAAGCTCAATAAACAAGCTAGTCCAATTACTGGTATAAATAAGCCCTATAAGTGAGTCACGTAATTATGACTAGTCCATATAGAATATCTAACAGTCTCCTATTTGGACTGCATAATCATCACAGGCAACAACAAACTCATTTACTATAGAATCTCCCAAATCAAAATACCATTTCATCTAATCATATAGCATGCCAACAAGGCACAACAATATGCTAGATTGGGTAGTAAAGATTCTCTTAGTAAATCTCCCAAAAGTATGTACCATTTCAATTGAGTACTTTACATGCCATAAACTGAGTTTAGGTAATAGAGATATACTATTTCAACGGAGTACTTTGCATGCCATAAACTCAGTCTATGTAATAGAGATTACCTTATCCCATGGAATCCCTTAACACATGATACCATTTCAGTCAAGCACATTGCATACCGACAGAGTATGACAATATACTCAAACTACTTAGTAGGGACTCATCATAGTACTTATGGATCAACGTACACATATACACGTAGAATAAGTCTCAAACAGACCTGCTAACATAAGGAACAATAATATGTATAACAAACATCACATTATAATGATCCATATACATACATGTATTACTTACAAGGCAATACTCAATCATATATTACGTACAACATGGACATTATTGAAGATTACAAAATTCCCACTGAGCTATAGCAATCTCAACTGCTACTCACTTATACAGTGACATATGTTCCTCAAATAAATTTATAGGTTAGCCTTTGTTAGTGGGTTTGCCATTATGTTGTAACAAGCATGTACACAACAAAAAAAAATAATGAGACCACAAGCAAAATGATACAGCCATGGAATTACCACAACAATATTACTGGCCATAATACAAAAGTACACCCAAAAGCTAGTCTCAAAACAGGCCAATACACTGCCTCTACAATTAATGCAACTATACACTAAATCATAAAATAGCTTCTATTGCCATGATAAATAACATTTTCGATGTTAAACATTTAAACATTTATATATATATATATATAGCCATTATAATCAGCTCACAAAATCTCACTGCATCAAAGTAGTGGTACGCTGAACTCAAAACCAAAAAATGACTTTTTCATAGTACATATAATCGAGACTAGTCAAGCATTTACAAAAACACATCCACAAAATAAACAATATTCAATGATGTGCAATCTTAAGTGAACATCAAACTGATAAATGGAAATTGGACTATTATAATTTGTCCATTTTATTACTCTCTCATTTTTGGAACATAGATCCCTAGAGAGTTTATCACCGGCACCACCGATACCATACTAGGAGAATATTGTGCATATTAAAACTTAACACAATCCTATCAACATAGGCTCTAAATAAGACAATTGTAATACACAATTAGCCTTATCTCAAAGAATCTTTATTTTTAGTACCAATGAAACCACTTAACATCCTTCAAATTAAAAAGGCTACTTATCAACAAATTTTTCTTAGTCAATAGGTCAGTATCACTGAAAGCTAACAATATGTCTTCAAAATACAATACTATAAATACTAAATTGCTCCCACTAGCTTTCAAATATATGCACAAATCAACAATATTCTCCTTAAAACAATTTTAGGTTACAACTTCATCAAAAAATTAAAACACCACTGCCATGAAGTTTACTTAAGATCATAAATAGATATTTTAAGTTTACGAAATAAATTTTCATTCTCCACTACTTGGAAGCCAATTACATGGACCATATATATACACATTTGAATATAAAATTCCATTTAACAAAGCAGTTCTAACATCCATATAATACAACTCCAAAACATAATTAGCCACAATTACCTTAGTGATTCTAAAAGAATCTTTTGTGCATTCATGTCAGGACCCGTCCAAAATTTCTCACCGGAACCCTAGACAAGCCCTGATCCCAAGGACCTTCCAATGGAAAATCCGGCAGAACCTCCCCTAAGGGTTGGACTTACCACAAATTTCCTGCACTGAGAACACACTTCTATATACATCCCCTTATTCCTCCCACATTACTACAATTTAATTCCACAAATTTGCAGCACTCCAAATGAATAGCAGGAAACCAGTGCATAATTAATAACTAAATGTCCAACACCATATACAGAGCATTATACAAATAAATGTGGAATTAATACAATGGCAGATAAAGAAGCAATACAAGATGAAGAGGAAAAAGGGAGGAAATGCTTCTTGGACTTTCGGCAATGAACTGAGACGTCGGGCTCATCCCGGACGATCACCGTCTCCCAATCCTTGTACCTAGGGGAATGAAATTCAGAAATATGAGATGCTAATCATCTCAGTGAGTGACCCTATCTACTGTACAATTATAATGCAACGGTAATTATAGTACATTTGATTAATTAAGAATAAATAAGTAAATAAATAATAATTAATTGAAAATAATATTTCTCTCAAAACCCTCACCATTCAATTTGTTGGAAAGGTTCCCCTTTTAGAACATTTTCGCAAAACCCGTTATTTGTATTCCCCGAAAACCAAGGAAACAATTAGTTAACTAAGTATCAAATAAAATATAATAAATCAAGCATCCAAAATTTATAATGAAAATAAAATAGGAATAGAAATAAAAATAATTTTAGTAACAATTACTAAATGTCATTTAATCCTCATAAAATCCACAATAATCAAAATTCTCATAAATATACATTTCAAACACATAATAAATCCATCAATGAAACTATCAATAATTTAAAATAAATATTCCTTCAATTTATCAAAATCAAAATATGCTTTAATGCACATATACATTTCAATTTATTCAAATTGTGCCATCAAAATTTCAAATATAATTTTGCTAAATATTTAACACATAAATATTAAATCCAAATATTTAATTATCACAAAATAAATATAAATTAACACCCGAAAATTAATTTGAAGGTGGGTCACTCACTTCGAGCACGCAATTAACCTAAGATCCTCCATGGGATCAATTCCACGACGCACACGTGCTCCTAGAACAACAATATTACACATCTCAAATAAATTAATATTTTATTTGGATAAATAATACCCGTTACCTGGGGGGACTAACACAAACGTTAACCAAAATTGACGAGTAATATACTGAATCGAAGCTTGTGGAACAATGATCATATTACCAGCCTTCATTGACCCCAATTTCGCCGGTGGTGGTCGGAATTTTCTTGGGAAGTACCGGCTGAACTTCACCTCCTCGTAACTCACAAACCACTTCAAATTTAAACAGTTGGAGACCATATTTGAACTCAAAGGATCCAAAATAGGGGGAAAGGGGTGGCAATTCGAACTGGGCTTCCCGGAAACGGCGAGAATCGCCGGAAAAACAAAGTGAGCCGCAGCCGGCTTCAACCGCCGATCTGGGCGCATCGCCGGTCCGCCGGCCACCAAACTTGGTGTCTGAGCTCACCGACAGCTGGGCTTCACCAGTGGCCGGCGCGTGTGGCCATCCGGTGGGCGGAATCTGAGAAACTTCAAGGACCCAAGAGGAGGAAAAGGAAGGAGAAGAAAGAAGAAGAAGAAAGAATTTGGGGGGCTGGGGTCTTTTTTCCCACGTGGGAGAAGGGAAAAAAAGAAAGAAAAAGAAAAAAGAAAAAGAAATAAAAAGAAAATAAAAGAAAATAATTAAATAATATTAAAATAATATTATTGTATAAAATAATAATAAAATAATATGGTATTTAACCATAGTTGACATGTGGCATCTCACCATTGTGACACATGGCACCCTTTATTAAGTTACACGTGGCATACTGTTCACATATTTAAAATTAATATTAAAATAATACTGTATTTGAAAAATTCTACAGCTCCATAACTTTCAAACCACATATCCAAATCGAACGTGCCACTAGTCTATGGACTCGTATCGACGAGTACTTCACAACCATGTATGAGTCAAAGCTCAACTTTGCATGAATAAAAAGTCAACTCCGGCACCCTTTGGACAGTTAGACCTCAACTTGTTTTGCTCATAACTTTCAAACTATAGCTCCGTTTTCAACGTGCTACTAGTCTATGAAATCGTGACAACGTGTACTTTTTAACGGTACCTCGGTCAATGTGAGATTCCATCAGGAGCAAAAAGTCAATATTTGACCCCTTCTCGGTCAACGAAGGTCAAACCTGGTCAACTTTGGTTAAATTTTAGAAATTTCCAATGTACTTCGGGACGGGGTGTTAGAATTCATGAGAGAACATCTCTTTATATAGTCAATTTCTTTCTTCTGACTAAAACCTTTGATAACAAATCTAGTTTTGTACATGTTCACTTGACTATTGGAGTCTCTCTTGGTCTTATAGATCCATTTGCACCTAACAAGCTTTCCACCTTCAAGTAACTAAACCAAAATATAAGAAGGCATTAACTGCTTGTTGGCTTCCTCACAAGTGATTAGATAAAATTCATCACTTATATTAAACATATGTTCCTACAAATAAACCACATAGTTATCAAGTATAGTAAATTTTTAAACCCTTTTGACCTTCTTAAAAGCCATACATCAACATTAGCTGTAACAAAAAAATCCCACCTATCTTAATGGGTTCAATATTGACTCAATACTACTTCCACAATTATGAAAAACTATAAAAAATTTATAACATGAACATCAACAGTGGAAATCAATACAGTTTCCTCTATAAAAAACAAAAATCTCTGGACCTTTGCTTTTACCAAAACTGAAACATCTTTAAAATAAATAATCATGTTTGGCTTAATGACCTTGCTATGAAAGATGAAAAATGAAATCTAAAAACTTTGGATCCTTTTATAAGAACCAACAAAAAATAACCAATAGAGGTTTTAGGAACTACCTTCTTAATATCGTAATTATACATCATAACATCAAATCTGAAACCTCAGGCATAACTTGCTACCTATAAGGAAAGATGGTAAATTAAAGTTTGCCAACACACACCACACTATATCCATCAAAAGTGCAACTCCTCCTCTCTTTTATGTCATTTGCTAAAGAGTGCCAAGTATTGTAAACTAAACATCAATTCCACATTCAAACAAATAAATTACGAAAGACATTGGGTTTTACCCAATCTTATCATGTCTACCATAATATTCAACACCCTACCAAACCTCATAGTCTTTAACTTCTTATTCTTCTAAAGCTTCATTTTCATCTTGAATTTCTTAAAGACAACCAATGTAACAGCCCAGTCCACCCACATCAAGATATTGTCCGCTTTGGGCCCAGCCCGCACGGTTTTGTTTCTGCCAGTCCCACTCGCAAAAGGCCTCTTGAAGGGAAAGGTATCCACACACTTATAAGCCATGCTTCATTCCCCTTTCCAACCGATGTGAGATGTTACAATCGTTGTAACACCCCGTCCCAAACCACATCGGAATTCGTGCACGTTGACTGAGGTTGACCGTTGATTGAGTGGGTCAAAAGTTGACTTTTTGTTCCAGTTGAAATTTCGAGTTGACCAGGGTACCGTGGTGAAGTGCATGATGCCCCGAGTTCGTAGACTAGTAGCACGTCGAAAACGGCGCTACGGTTTTAAAGTTATGGGCAAAACAAGTCAAGGTGCAAACTGTCCAGAAGGTGCCGGGAGTTGACTTTTTAAATTGTATAATTTTGCTTTGAATTTTGTATGGTTGTAAAGTACTCATCGATACGAGTCCATAGACTAGTGGCACGCTTAAATCGGGCATCTAGTTAAAAAGCTATAGACGTGTGAAGTTTGCCGGATACCGTAATATTTTATTATATTTGGCTTAAGTGCACAGTAACACCACGTGTTGTCACCTGATTGGTCCACATGGATGAACAGTGTCACCACTGTGGCTTTTATTTGACAAAAATCTCAGGGAGGAGAGAGAAAGAGCGAGAGGAGAGAGAAAGAGAGAGAGAGAGAGAGAAAGAAACGACCGGCCGCCGGAATCGACAAATTTTCTGGCCGACCCTTGCTACACGCGCCGGCTAGACGGAAGTGGCTCCCCATTTCCAGCCAAACCCCAAAATTTCACGACCGCCTGCCGCCGGACGGGCCCAGATCGAGCCGGCAAAGTTCGGCGGCGATTTTCCCCTCCACCACCGACCACCGCCGTTTGACCCCTTTCCGACCATTTTTAGGCCACACGTGCCAGCCACCCCTCACCACCTCCTCATTTCCGGCCAGCCCACCAAATTTCACGGCCACCGGACCTCCGACGCGCCGGGATCGGAGCGTTTTCCGACAAGGCACCGAAAACCTTCAAACCCTGATTTCTTCGCCGTCTGACCTCCGTTTGCCCCATTGCCGGTGCCGTTGGAATCCTCTCCTCTTAATCTACAAAACCCCCAAAAATCTCATCCAACGGCCACCGCACGTGCCGCCGATGGCGACGGTTGCCGGTGACCGCGGCGGCTTGTCGGAAGTCACTGTTCCGGCGAGTACCCAGTTGCACCGCCGGTCCCTGTCCACTGATTCCAACCCCCTGAATCCAAATCCGTGGTCCTTTTCTGCCAATTCACGATTGGATTGAGAGGATCGAAGAGTTGAATCCCGAAAGCTTTCCAGCGAGATTCCGGCCACCACCGGTCCGATCTCCGGAAAGTAAGACCGGATTTGTAATCCTCGTCGCTCAAGCTTCGATTCGGTATATTACTCATCAACTTTGGTAGTTGTTTGTGTTCGCTCTCCGGGTACCCATTTGGGAGTTACTCGATTAAAATATTAATATTTTTGGTTTGGTGTATTGTGGATGTTTTAGGTGCACGTGCGAGTAGTGGAGTCGATCCTGCGGAGGATCTTGATTGAGATACGTGCTTAAGGTGAGTGACCCACCTTCAAATTAATTTCGGGAATTAAATTTGTGAATATTTGGTGTGATTTGAATATTTGAAATTTATATTCTATGTGTCAAATATTTAATTGATTTATTGTGGAAATTATTGGTGGATTTATTTTGATTAAAGAAAATATGCATTATATAAATTTATGCCCTGTGAAAATTATTTTATGGTATTGAGAATTATGGAGTTTAATTATATATGAAATTCTTGTGGTTTTAACATTATTTTGGGCATGATTTTATTTTTAAATATTTGTTTATGTTGGTGATTTCAATTTTTGTAAGTATGCCATGGAATATTATGTGATTCAATTTATTATATTTTTGAAAATATTTTATGCTATTGGAAAAATTGGAATATTTAAATTGGTGGATTTGGGAGCTGGTGGATTTGAAATTCATGGAATTTATGATGTTGATTATAAAGAAATTGTGGAGAATTTTCGGGTTTAATTGGATGGGATAAACCCGGTATGTTTATGGAAAAAATTTGAAATTTTGAAATGTATTGATTTATGATTTTTAGATGCACCATACACGTACTGGTGTTCTGTTTATATGTGATATGGTTAGTGTGCATATGGATGTGATTAGCGCGCGGGTGGGTGTGAGTAGCGCGTAGGTGATTTTATGGGGTTGTCCTGTGTTTGCCATCAGATGATGGTAGGTCGCCCCTCCATGGCCGGGACATCTGTTTGCAGCGGTGCGGTGGGACGCCATGCGATCGTATGCCGGTTTCTCTCTATAATCTCCTGTCTGGCGGTACCTTGGGACGCTGGGTACTGTTGGCACCACTGGTATATAGTGGGTGCATCGAGTGATTTCAGAACTGGGATTTTAAAGTAAATATTTTGAAATTGTTTTGGAATTAAAAATATAATTAATACTGCTTTTGGTATTTATTCGAGTGGGGATTTTAAATTGGTTTAATTTTCCCTTTACTTAATTATTCAATAAATTAATCTCTTTTAATTATAATTTTTGGATGCTTGACTTATTATATTTTATTTGATATTTAGTTGAATAAATTGATGTCTTGGTTTTCGGGGAATACGAATACAGGGTTTTATGAAAAGGTTTTAAAAGGGAAACTTTTCCAACCGAGAGAATTGTAAGGGTTTTGAGAGAAATTATTATTTCCAATTAATTATTATTTATCTACTTTATTACCGTGGTATTATAATTGTATAGTAGATAGGGTCACTCACTGAGAGGATTAGCATCTCATATTTTTAAATTCCGTTCCTCTAGGTACCAGGTTTGTTGGCATTCATCCGGAGCAGACTTGATCTTCATCGCTGTCTTAGTTCGAGAAGTACACTGTTCTTCTTTTATTGCAGTTGTAATACTTCTTTCACTCTTGTTGTATTCTATGTTTAATAGTAATTCATGAAGCTCTGTATTCTGTATTGGACACTTATGTATTAATTATGCACTGGATTATTGTTGTTCATTTGAAGTGCTGTATATTTGTGGAATCAACTTGTAGTATTGTGGGAGGAATAAGGGGACGATATAGAAGTGTGTTTTCAGTGCAGAAAATTTGTTGTAAGTCCATCCCTTAGGGGAGGTTCTGCCGGATTTTCCATTGGAGGGTCCCGTAGGGTTTTCCTGGGATCAGGGCTTGTCTATGGTTCCGGTGAGGAATTTTGGACGGGTCCTGACAACCAAGATATCTAATTTCTCATAAATAATCTCAACATATCCATAATAGGAGAAGTTATTAATATAGGTAATAAAATATCTATAGTCTTTCAAAGTAGGTGGTCTATAGAAAATATAGAAATTAATAACATGACATAAAGAATTATTACAAAATTCTAGCACATACAAAAGCAATTATAGGAGTAACAACAACAAAATAAGGAAAATTAATACAAGCAACAACTTATAAATCAAATTACCATAAAATGTTACATAAAGTCTCAAGCAACTTATCATTCCTTATCATCTCCTATCGACCCATCAATTTCCAATAATTGATATTTCTTACCAAAATCCTTATCAAAGTCTATAAGATAGATATAATAAGAAGAAAGTTTCAAGATAAGCCCATTCACATCACTAACTTCATCATACATAATAGAATTCAATAAATCCAAATAATTTATTAAAATTGATAAATTTCATACTAATCTCAAAGAGCTTATGAATAGTATTTATAGAACATAATACATAAATATATATATATATATATATATCCATGACCATCACATTACACTTATACAAGTACTTGAGATGCTTACACAATATTTAACCTCGGCAGTATTACAAATATATGGTATCTCTCGTGGTCCAATTTTCAAAGCCACATCTAGCTTTATAAGAGTCGAACATTATCATTAACTTTCACCACTTTTGATAATTAGTTTATTTAATTTTATTATGGCATTCATAGGCAGAGTATTGGGGTGTTCCCAGCTATGAAAATAGCAAATAATAGGAATACACTATATCACAAGAACTATGTAAATGCTATCTTTCCAGCCCCTTTTAATCATATCAAAATACATAATATCGCTAGGGTCCTCATAGCATAAAGGATACCCATACATGGGCTAGAGACAGTCAACCAAATCATCACACTCAATTGCAGTGAATTAAGTCATCAACAGGATAACTTAGAACCTGTGATTTGTGGTATTCAATCAACTTTCACTGCCATTTCAAGCATTCTACCAAGTAATCAAACCAGCAACAGGGTAGTCTAATCGCCCGTGTGGGCCCTAGTTCAGAAGTGGGAGAGAATATGAGTTACATTGGCAATTTCATGAAATAGGCAAGCTATTTAAAAAAGCATCAGCTATTGTATAGGTTTTAGTGATGCTTTTTTAAGTCTTTTTATTTATTTTATTTTTTATTTTTTTCTTCATTATGTTCCTTCTTTTCTCTTTTTATTTGATTTCCTGGAAAATTGTTCAAAAATGAAAATTATGCCATTTATCTATACTGTAGTTTCAGATATGTTTTGTTAACTTACAACTACGATGGCCACACCTTCAATTAACTCATCGATAATGGCTTCAGTATATTCCCTCTTTTTTTCTTTGTTTGATTTCCTAGAAAAATGTTCAAAAATGGAAAATTATGTCATTTCTCCACAAGACAATTTCAGATTTGTTCAGTTAACTTTGCTATTCTATTGCTTTTGTTTTGTTTTCATTTGTTATTTTAACTGAACTTTCTTGTTCGTTCGGTTTTGTATGTAAGGATCTGAACCTTTCTTGTTGTTGTTTCGTATGCAAGTGTGGAAGTAGAGAAGAAGAGGAAGGACGGAAGGAGAGTAGAAGAGGAAAGGAAGGCACGTGAGAGAGCTTTAGGAGGGAAATTGAAGGGTGTAATATGAGCCGTTAATTTTAATTTAAGGGCCAATATAATTATCATGTTTTTGAACCGAATGTAGTGTGGTCAGGTCGGTCCTAATGATAGAACTTCCTATGTATATATATTGAAATGGTCACAGTTTCGTAAAATGGTTTTTTTGTATTTTTTCTTTGCTAGATGCATTTACCTATAAATATGTTAATTATACGCGGTAGTCAGTGGTGTGAGCGAAGTGAGATATGATTAGTTTGCTAACACATTTGGAATTAGGCAGCCAATGTAAACGAGCTACTCTTTGTATAAGTTTTTTTTTTTTTTTAGCAAAATTAGTAATGAATAAAATTAGATAAGCATTGTGGACTTTCCTATGGATAAAAAAGAAAGTTATCGTTATGCAGTTAATTCAAGACAATAATTGTCTAAAAATTATTTTTAAAATACAAATTAAAAAAATTTCATTTAACTATAGTATTTTATCATTATCCTTCTAAGATATCAAATTGTTAAGGGGGCAAAAAAAAAAAAACTATCTATCTTAATAAATTTAGTAAATTGATGGAAAATAACTTTAACAAACTAAGAAAGTTAGTCCCAACATCGATCAATAGTAGCTCGAAATAACTTTTATCAATACTATTCCTCCATGATCACCATCTTCAAATGGCCTATAAATGATCTATTAATTCCACCACACATCAGTAATGATTATTTATAAGTGTAAAACCTAACTACACTTATGCTATATTATAAATTCATTGATTATAGATTAAATGAAAACTGCAATAGAAAAGATAATTCATTTGGTACCAAACCAAATTGTTTGCACTTGGACTATCAAACAACAATATTCAAGGACCAGTACCCAAATGGATATTTAATCATATGAGTTTAGGATACTTAGACCTTAGTCATAATTCTTACGGTGGTTTTGAACAACCCACATTCTAAATTACATACCCTATTGATTGATAATAACAAGCTGAAAGAGTCTCTCCCAATTCCACATGCATCCATCATTAGTTATGACATGTCAAACAATGCATTGGAAGGGGAAGTTTCACCATTGATTTGTAATCTAACACCACTTCCTGCCTTCTATCTATCTAACAACGGTTTCAGTGGCAACCTACCTCTATGTTTAGTAAACTTCAGTACTTCTCTTTCTATTCTCAAATTAGAAGGGAACAACTTTGGCGGAACTATTACAAATATATGGAAAGGTGGATGCTACTTAAATGTAATGGTGTTGAGTGAAAACCAATTTAAAGGTAAGTTACCAAGATCACTAGCAAACTGTACAGATCTTGAGGTTATAGATATGGGTAATAATCAAATCAAAGATACATTTCCATTTTGATTGGGAAGTCTTCCCTTACTGAAGGTTCTTGTTTTGCGTTTCAATAAGTTCAATGGTGCTATAAGGGATCCTGATCATCAAAACAAACTGCATTATTCCCCTTGTTGCACATCGTTGACATCTCTCACAATTCATTCTATAGAAATCTGCTTAATAAATACTTCCAAAAATAGGATGCAATGAAAATTTTTGAAGCACATAGCAATTATGTGTACCTCCAAATTACAATAACAAATAAAGGTGCAGCCAAATAATATTTCTTCATACAAAATTTATTGAATTTGTTGGCTTTTTGAAGTAACAGGTTTGAAGGAGAGACTCCAAAGCTAATAGGAAATCTAAAGGGTCTACATTCACTCAACCTTTCCAATAATTTTCTCATAGGAAATATCCAGCCATCTTTGAGAAATCTATCTAGAGAAATCCATCTAATCTTGAAACTTCGGACCTTGCATATAACAAGTTGTCAGCAGAAATTCCTCAACAAATTATACAACTTAATTTTCTTGGAACCTTCAATGTAGCCTGCAATAATCTCAGAGGGCCTATACCACATGGTAAAGAATTTAACACTTTTATGGAATTAGAGAATAAAAACTAAAACAATTCTAAATAAAAACACCCAAGATTTATCGAGGTTCAGTAAATTGACTGTGTCCTCGTTGCTCCAGAGAGAGTCTTTATTTTCTTATTGAAATTATAACTTTTACAAGACTAGTTTTAGTGGTACAATGGTGGAATCACACAGATACCCAAAACTAACCCAATTCCCTTTTTAGACCCTCTCTCTTTGTGTTTCCCAATTTGATTCACTCAGAGCCTCACAAAGAACAACAATGAAAAACACAAAAGAAAAAGAAGAAAAAGAAAACAATTTCTGGAATTTTTTCCATTCTTTACTCTCTACAACTCGAAAAGATAAAAGCCTTGCTTTTTACAGAAGAAGAAGACCACCTATATATCATCCACGTATAATTCGGCCATTGTGAAAATTAGGTGCAAAATTATAGTTTTGCCCTTCATTAATGATGTGGCATTGAGGTGCATGGTTTTGTCTACTACCAGCTTCAGATTCATTCTTCTTTAACACTAGTTCTTGAAAAAGAAGCAACAAAAAGAACAAAATTTGAGGATTAATTCTTCACATATCTAACAGAAACTCATCACCTTCCCAGCAAAGATCAACTATCACCCAGATCAACCTGCTCCAATCCAAAGTAGATCTTAAACTGGCCAACAATGAGTACCTTTGTATCCATATCAGAAGGATTAAACTCAGTAGGAATTTTCTTCAATTTAAATACCTATTGAACTATCATATCTCGAATAAAATGGTATTTAACTGGAATATGCTTGGACCTATCATGAATACTAGATTCTTAAATAGATGAATCGCACTTTGACTATCTGAATATAATACCACTTCATGATCAAGAGCTTTAAGCTTTACTAATAGACCTTTAAGCCAAAATGCTTCTTTCGCAGCCTCTGTTGCTGCCACGTACTCAGCTTCAGTTTTTGATAAAGCCACTACTGGTTGCAACTGAGACTTCCAACTTGTGAAATTCCCACACAAAGTAAACACATAAGAAAATATATACCTCCTTTTGTCTCTGTTTCTAAATGTAAATATCCATTTAGTTCAACTCCATTTTGATTGCCTTTATAAACTAATCCTTCATTCATTGATTACTTCAAATACCTTAGAAGCCATTTCATTACCTCCTAATGATCTCTACGCCTATTAGCCATATATCTACTTAAGACACTAATAGCGTGTGCTAAATCTGACCTTGTACAGATCATTGTATACATGATAGATCCAACAGCATTTAAATATGGTACAACCACCATATTTTCCTTCTCTTATTCTATAGATGGATATTGTTCACTTGATAACTTGAAATGTCCATTAAGAGGGACATTTGTCGCTTTAACACCTTCCATAGAGAACCTGGAAACCACTGTCTGTATATAAGACGATTGTAAAATTTTCATCTTATATTTGAACCTGTTTCTCCCAATTGTAATTCCTAAAATTTTCTCAGCTTGTCCAAGCTTTCTCATATCAAATTTAGACTTGAGTAGTTCCTTCACAGATTGTATATGGACCTGCTAGTAACATATCATCCACATATAGGAGGTATACAGCTTTGCCACTTTTGGGATTCTTAAAATATAAAAAATTATCAAAGTTGCTTCTATCAAAACTAGCTTTCACCACAAAGGAATCAAACCTTTTATACCATTGTCTTGGTAATTGCTCAAATCCATAGAGTTATTTCTTAAGCAAACACACAAGCTCTCCGCCATTTTTTCTTAACCTCAAAGCCCTCAGGTTGCCTCACGTATATGATTTCTTCTAATTCTCCATGAAGAAATGTTGTTTTAATGTCCATCTACTCTAACTCCCAATTAAATTGAGTTACCAAAGCCAACATGACCCTAATAGTTGTATACTTCACAACTTGTGAGAAAATCTCATTGTAGTTTGTGCCTTCCACTTGTGTTAACCCTTTAACCACTAATTTGACTTTGAATCTCACTGGTTTAGACCTTCTCATGCCCTCTTTTACCTTGTAGATCTATTTACAATCAATAATCTTCTAGTTTGATGGTGCTAGTACTAAATCCCAAGTCTTATTTTTATGAAGTGACTCCATTTCTTCAACCATAGCTTCTTTCCAATGTATAGCTTGCTTTGATTTTATAGCTTCTAAGTAATTCCTTGGCTCATTATTTTTAAGCTCTTGAAACGCCACCAAGCATAAGCTATGAAATCTGCATAGCTATACTTCCTATTTAGCTTTATTTGTCTCTTTGCTTTATCACGAGTGAAAATATATCTAAATGAAGCTATATTCTTTTGTCTTGAGCTTGATGACTACTGCCTTGCTTGTTCATCTTTCGAATCTTCATCAGATTGGATAGGTGTGTGCTTTTCTGGTTCAACAACACTTGTAGGTTCAATAACAGCCTCAATTGACGACTTTTCACGTAGATTTTCATCCTCTTGATTCTCCACCTCAGGAAGTAAGTCAAATTCTTGTTTCCAGCTTGTTATTCACCTCATTACCTACATTATTAGTATCTTCGGAAGTATAAAATTTTCATCAAATATCACATCTCCACTTATAATAACTTTAAAACCATGATTTTCCTTATCTTAAAGTCTATAACCTTTAACATCTAAAGGATAACCTAAGATACATTTTATACTCCTAGGTGCTAATTTTCCTTCAGATTGATGGACATAAGCAAAACAACCAAAAACTCTAAGGTTTTTGTGATCAGGTTTCTTACCACATCACACATGCTCTGAAGATTTAAAATTTAAAGTAGTAGATGGTGATAAATTGACTAAATGCATAGCAAAAGGTTTATTGTCAGGACCCGTCCAGAATTCTTCTCCGGAACCCTAGACAAGCCCTGATGCCAGGGAAATACCACTGAACCTTCCAACAGAAAATCCGGCAGCACCTCCCCTAAGGGTAGGACTTACCAAAAATTACCTGCACTGAAAACACACTTCTATAATCATCCCCTTATTCCTCCCACAATACTACAAATTGATTCTACAATTTTACAGCACTTCACAAGAATAATAGCAACCCAGTGCATAAATAAGTGTCCAAAATAGTATACAAAGATTCATGAAGTGCTATTCAATAGAAAATACAACAACGATGAAAGAAATATTACAACTGAAACAAATGAGTACAAAGGTACTTCTCGAACTACGATAGCGGCGGAGAATTGGTTCGCTCCGGAAGAACGTCTATGACCCCCTTGCACCTAAGGGAATGAAATTTAAAAACGTGAGATGCTAATCATCTCAGTGAGCGACCCTAACTACTGAACACTTTTAATAATAATATAACAAATAAGGGAATTTAATTAATACCAACAATTAAATAGGTAAATAAATAATAACAGTTAAAAATAATAATTTCTCTCAAAACTCTCACCAACCACTCCATTGGAAATGTTCCCTTTTTAAAACATTTTTCACAAAACCCGATATTCATATTTCCCGAAAACCAAGGGACCAAACAATTTAATAAACAATAAATAAATAAATAAATAAATACCCCAAATGTAATTAAAATGTAAATACATATAATAAATAATTTTTGGACACTTTGGGGTTTGAAATTTTGTCTGAAAATTTACACTTGACGCACCACACCATATACCGGTGATACCCTCCGATACCCAGCGTCCTGAGCATCGACTGGTGGGGAGATTAAAGAGAGAAACTTGCAAACGGCACTTCGGCTTCCCGACAGTACCGCTGCTGAAACCGTCATCCCGGCCAAGGAGGGGGGCGGCTGTGGCCAATATCAAACTTGCTTGCCCACGGTCCAATGGCAACTCACGGGAGACATAATACTTGCTCGCTAACCATATATACATACACCAGAACACCAATACTGTATGAATGCGTCTAAAATAATTATTAAATCAACCGTACCGTTCTTTCCAAAATTACCGTGGGAAATATACCAATTTTCACATTTACCATCCCACATATTTTCATTTAACGACCCGGTACGAAAACATCGATAACCAATAAAACAATAATTTTTCTCGTAATACGAGGTTCAACAAATAAAATATCGTGGGCATAATTATAAAATTTAAACAAATATTTTCATAAAATATTTAAACCAATTATGCCCAAAACTAATATTAAAACCACATACAATTTATTATTGAAAATACCTTGCTCATGCATAATAATTAAAATTAAATCACAATAAAATCATAATTAAATTGCACCGCATGAGCATAATTCAAATATCAATTAAACACCAATTAAACATAATTAATTGCCCTAAAATATTTTTAAAGGTGGGTCACTCACCTTAAGCGCGTAAATCAGCTAAGATCCTCCGTAGGATCAACTCCACTACTCGCACGCGCACCTAAAACATCCATAGTACACCAACCAAATATATTAATATTTTAATCGGATAACTCCCAAATGGGTACCCGGGGAGCGAACACAAACGACAACTAAAAATTACGAGTAATATACCGAATCGAAGCTTGAGTGATGAGGATCACGGATTCAGTCTTACTTTCCGGAGATCAGACCCGAGATGACCGTCACGAATTGGAGAAAAAGGACGCCAGATTTGGATTCAGGGGGTCGAAATTAGTGGACAGGGACCAGCGGTGCAACTGGGTACTCGCCAGAACAGTGACTTCCTGTGAGCCGCCACAGTCACCGGCAGCCATCGCCGGCGGCAGCGCGTGCGGTGGCCGTTGGCTGAGATTTTTGGGGGTTTTGTAGATCGAGGGGAGAGGATTCCAACGGGACCGGCGGTGAGGCAAACGGAGGCCGGACGGAAAATGCTCCGATCCCAGCGCGTCGGAGGTCCGGTGGTGGGTAGGCCGGAATTGAGGAGGTGGTGAGGGGTGGCTGGCGCGTGTGGCCTGAAAATGGCCGGAAAGGGGTTAAACGGCGGTGGGCGGCGGTGGTGGGGAAAAATCACCGCCGAGCTTCGCCGGCTCGGTCTGGGCGCGTCCAGCGACCGACGGTCGTGAAATTTCAGGGTTCGGCCAGAAATGGGAACGCGCTTCCGTCTGGCAGATGCGTGTAGCAAGGATCAGCTGGAAAATTGGACGATTTCCGACGGCCGATCGTTTCTCTCTCTCTCTCTCTCCTCCCCGGCGTTTTTGCTAAATAAAAGCCACCATGGGTGACAATGTTCATCCACGTGGACCAATCAGGTGATGACATGTGGCATTATTGTGCATTTAAGCCAGATATAATAAAATATTATGGTATCCGGCGAACTTCAAATATCCATAACTTTTTAACCAGACGTCCAATTTAAGCGTGCCGCTAGTCTATGAACTCGTATCGACGAGTACTTGACAACCGTACAAAAGTCAAAACAAAATTACACAACAATAAAAAGTCAACTCCTAGCACCTTTTGGACAGTTTGCACCTCGTCTTGTTTTGCCCATAACTTTCAAACCGTAGCTCCGTTTTCGACGTGCTACTAGTCTACGAACTCAGGGCATCATGCATTTCGCCACGGTACCCTGGTCAACTAAAAATTTTAACTGGAACAAAAAGTTAACTTTTGACCCACTCGGTCAACGGTCAACGTGCACGAATTCCGATGTAGTTTGGGTCGGGGTGTTACATTTATTGGTTTGATTTTCAACAAGCAATTTCCATTCTTTAAACTTCGTAAATGGCTTATATTTGGATTTCAACAAGTGAACCCAAACCTTTCTAAAAAATCATCAATTATTGAGAAAAAATACCTATTACCACTCTGTGTTTGTATCTTGGCAGGGCCTCATAAATCAGCATGCACATATTCCAATACAAATTTAGCTCTATTTGTACTTAAGTTAAAGCTAAGCCTATGTTGTTTTCCCAAAATACAATTTTCAAAAAATTCTAGCTTGCTGATTATGTCCTTGCCAAAAACATTTTGTTTATTCAAATAATACAGACCTTTTTCACTCATGAGACCTAATCTATTATGCCACAAAATAGTTTATTCAATTGATGAACTAACAAATGCATTACTGAAATTAGTGATTATTTTACCAAACAAAACATACAAACCATTCTTTTCCACACCTTTCATAGCAACAAGAGAACCTTTAGTCACTTTCATAGTATCATTTTCAATTTACAAGAAAATCCAGATTCATCAAGCATGCCAAGAGAAATTAAATTTCTCAAACATGTCTTACAGAGGTAAGAGTCTTAGTTGTAACACCCCGTCCCGAAGTACACCGGAATTTTCCAACTTTGACCGTTGACCGTTGACCGAAGGGGTCAAAATTTGACTTTTTGTTTCGGTTGGAATTCTAGGTTGACTGAGGTACCGTTACGAAGTATGCATTGGCACGAGTTCGTAGACTAGTAGCACGTAAAAAACGGAGCTATGATTTGAAAGTTATGAGCAAAACAAGTCGAGATCCAAACTGTCCAAGGGTGCTGGAGTTGACTTTTTATTCATGCAAAGTTGAGCTTTGACTCATGCATGGTTGTGAAGTACTAGTCGATATGAGTCCGTAGACTAGTGGCACGTCCGATTTGGACATGTGGTTTGAAAGTTATGAACCTGTAGAGTTTTTCAAATACTGTATTATTTTAATATTATTTTTAAACGTGTAACAATGTGGCACGTGTGACTTAATAAATGCGACCATGTGTCACCATGATGAGGTGCCACATGTCAACCATGCTTAATACCATATTATTTTATTATTGTTATTTTATATAATAATATTATACCATATTCTTCTGATCCCAAATATGGCCTCCAATTTCTAAAATTCGAAGCGGTTTGCGAGATATGAGGAATTGAATTTTGGCCGCACCTTTCTGGCCAAATTCCGGCCACCGCCGGTCGAATTGAACTCAATGGAGGTCGGTAATGTGATCCTCATCTCACAAGCTTTCCATAGACATATAATTTGTCAATTTTTGTTAACGTTTGTGTTAGACTCCCCGGGTACCGGTTATTATTTACTCGAATAAAATATTAATTTATTTGAGATGTGTAATGTTGTTGTTCTAGGAGCACTGGTGAGTCGTGGAATTGATCCCATGGAGGATCTTGGATTAATTGCATGCTCGCGGTGAGTGACGCACCTTTAAAAATATTTTTGGGGCAATTAACTATATTTAATTGGTGTTTAATTGATATTTGGAATTATGCTCATGTGGTGCAATTTAATTATTATTTTATTGTGATTTAATTGTATTTATTACGCATGAGCAAGGTATTTTCATTAATTAATTGTGCGTGGTTTTTATATTATTTTTGGGCATAATTGGTTTAAATATTGTAAGGAAAATATTTGTTTAAATTGGTGGTTTAAATTTTATAATTATGCCCGTGGAATATTATTTGTTGGACCTCGTGTTATGAGAAAAAATTATTTTTATATCGTTATCGATGGTTTCGTACCGGGTATGTTAAAAGAATATGTGGGATGGTGAAATTGAAAAATGGTATATTTCCCACGGTAATTTTTGGAAAATCAGTACGGTAATAATTAATTTAATAATTATTTTAGACGCACTCATACAGTATTGGTATTCCAGTGTATATGTGGTTAGCGTGCAAGTATTATGTCTCCCGTGAGTTGCCATTGGACTGAGGGCAGGCAAGTCTTATATGTTGCGCATCAGCTGCCCCCCTCCTTGGCCGGGATGACGGTTTCAGCAGCGGTACTGTCGGGACGCCGAAGTGCCGTATGCAAGTTTCTCTCTTTAATCTCCCGCCAGTCGATGCTCAGGACGCTTGGTATCGAAGGGCATCACTGGTATATGGTGTGGTGCGTCAAGTGTAAATTTTCAAATAAAATTTCAAACCCGAAAGTGTTCAAAAATTATTTATTATATTTATTTACATTTTAATTACATTTGGGGTATTTATTTATTTATTGTTTATTAAGTTGTTTGATCCCTTGGTTTTCGGGAAATACGAATATTGGATTTTATGAAAATGTTTTAAAAGGGGAACGTTTCCAACGGAGTGAATAGTGAGGGTTTTGAGAGAAATTATTACCTCAATTGTTTATTATTATTTATTTATTTAATTGTTGATATTAATTAAATTCTTTTATTTGTTATATTATTAATATTAAAGGTGTTCAGTAGATAGGGTCACTCACTGAGATGATTAGCATCTCACGTTTTTAAATTCCGTTCCCCTAGGTCCAAGTTGGGAGACGTTGATCGTTCGGGGCGAGCCCAACGTCTCAATTCGTTGCTGAAAGTCAAGAAGTATTTCTTCCATTTTTCCTCTCCATCTTGTATTGCTTCTTTATCTGTCATTGTATTAATTCCATATTTATTTGTAAAATGCTCTGTATACTGTATTGGACGTATTTTATTAAATACTGCATCAATTCCCTGTTATTCATTTGAAGTGCTGTAAATTTGTGGAAACAAATTGTAGTAACGTGGGAGGAATAAGGGGATGTATATAGAAGTGTGTTTTCAGTACAGGAAATTTTTGGTTAGTCCTACCCTTAAGGGAGGTGCTGTCGAATTTTCCGTTGGGAGGTTCGGTGGTATTTCCCTGGGATCAGGGCTTGTCTAGGGTTCCGAGGAGGAATCTTGGACGGGTCCTAACATAGTAGTGCCATCAAATATTTGTAGTCACACATTCCCAATGCCAACCACTTGACATGACAGATTGTTTCCTAAAAGAACTTGACTACCATCACACTTAGTATAGGATTGAAAACAACTTAAATCAGGGCACATATGGAAAGAACAACCTAAATCTAAGGCCCATTCAGAATTTTCTTGATTAAAGGACACAACCTGTACCTCTGTAGGATCCAAATCACTATAGGCTACAACTAAGTCACCATTCTCTTCGCTTTTTTTCTTTCTCGTCTTTCTTTTTCTTGAAACAATTTCTAATAAAATGACCCTCTCTTTTGCAGTAATAACACCTCCTGCCTCTAGTTCTAAACTTTGATCTAGAATTCTCTCTAGACTTGCTCCTATGGTCACTTTGGACCCAATTTCGAGTGTTACTTCTACCTCTTCTAGTAAGCCCTTCCCCTTTAGAGTCAGATTTCAACTCCAAGTCTCTAGACTTAACTGCACTCAACATAGTTTCTAAGGATAAAAAATCCCTACCACATTTAAAGGCATTCTTAACTTCCCTATAAGTTTCAAGCAGAGAGTTTAACAATATAACAACATGATGTTCATCATCAAACACAACATTACAATTTGCAAGACTCAAAATTAATCGATTAAAAGTATCAAGATTAGCATCCAAATCTTTAGAGGTATCCATTTTAAAACAAAAAAAATTGCTAAATTAAATGTATTCGGTCTAGTAGAGATCTCACCAAGTAAAGTTGTTCAGGGTTTTACCATATCTATGAAGTAGTTTTGACATCATCAACCTTCCTCAACACATTGTTAGAGAGATGGAGAATGATTGTGCTCATCATAATTTCATCAATTTCCAATTTCATGTCTTCGATAACATATGATCCATCGATTGCCTTCGTAACCTTCATCTGGACCAACACAACCTTCATCTTCTTACGCCAGAATAAGAAATCTCCCTTACCATTGAAGACCTCAAGTTCCAATTTTGTAGACAATTTCAAATTGCCCAAATCCAAAATGCTCACCAAGATTCTTGAACAAAGAATCACAAAGAATCAAAGAATCCAAGCTCTAATACCATTGTTATGGAATCAGAGAATAAAAACTAAAACAATTATAACAAAGAAAACCCAAGATTTATCAAGGTTCGGCAAATTGCCTGCATCCTTGTTGTTCCGAAGAGAGCCTCTATTTTCTTATTGAAATTACTACTTTTAGAAGACTAGTTTCAGAGCTATAATGGTGGAATCACACAGATACCAAAACCAACCCAATTCCCTTTTTACACCCTTTCTCTTTGTGTTTCCCAATTTGATTCACTCATAACCACACAAAGAATAACAATGAAAACCACAAAAGAGGAATTTTTTCCGTTCTGTGCTCTCTTAACTTGAAAAGATAAAAGCCTTGCTTTTTGAAGAAGAATAAGACCACCTATATATCAACAACTTATAATTTGGCCATTGTGAAAATTAGGTGCAAAATGATAGTTTTACCCTTCATTAATGATGTGGCATTGAGGTGCACTATTTTGTCTACTACCAGTTTCAATTTCATTCTTCTTCAACACTAGTTCTTGATAATACAGTACCAAAAACAGTAGAATTTGAGGATTAATTCTTCTCTAACACATTTCTAAATAGCTCATTTGAAGGAAACACATGTTTGTACAGGAAGCCGTTGTCAGAGGAATGTGGGAACTTGTAGGACTCACCACCTTCATCTTCAAAAGTTGAAGAGAAGAAAGGGTCTCCATTGGAATTCGATTGGAAGCCAGTAGTGATAGGGTGAGGCTATGGGTTAATCATTGGGATTTTAGTTGGTCATTTTGTAATTGATAGGAGATATGATTGGTTTGTTCATACGTTTGGAATTAGGTTTCCAAAGTAGAGTAAAAACAATCTGGGACAAAACATCCTGATCGATACTATGTGTTGCTGAAATGTGGTGATCTTGCCACAATGTGCAAAGTAGTTCGGTTACACTTGCACTCTTTATTTTGCAACATCAAAGACCAAACATTATTTATGTTTATGCAATTTATTTTATCTTGTAATATTTAAGAACAATATCCTTTTTGTAATGCCCTAAGCTCAATTAACTAAAGCTTAGGGCGTTTTTGTCTAGTTGCTGGAATTGTATTTCCAGCAACATAAGTCCACTTCCTTGGATTTCGTTTGATGAAGGTTTGGGATTTGGATCTAAATTTTGGATATAATAAAATAGAAATCAGCAAAAAGAATGGCCCAATTTGGAGCTGGGAAAGCTGAGTTAAGCCCTAAACAATCTGACCTTTGTGCAGTTTTGTTGCCCAGAAATCTGGACAAAACTGCCTCGGATTTGATTATTTTTGAATGGGTAAATGGGGTTTTTTTAATCTGATTTTTGGCTAGAACAGAGTTTAATATTAAAAAAAGCTTTCCTCCAATTTTCAAGTCAAATGGAGCTGGTTTTCAAATTCAAATGCCTCAGACAAGTTGAACTGCCCATTAAAGAAGGTTTCTTGCATACCCAGTACATTGATTAGAGTTAGTTGAGGTAGTTTAGCTTGGTTGCTTACTTTTAATGCTTTTGTATTTATTGCTCAATATGGCAGCATGTCTTATTGTCTTTTTGATGTATTTAAAAGTATGAAAATTGTAATGAAAACGTTGAGGAAGAAAATATTCAAAAAAACAGATTTTGCAAAACAACAATTTTGGCTCTCTCTCTCTCTCTCTTTTTCTCTCTCAACTACTACATTTGTTTTCTTCTTCTTCCCAAAAGCTAACAACCTTCTCAAGAACCCTAAACCTCCATTAAAACTAGAAACAAAACCTTAACAAACCCAAAAAAAAAAAAAAAAAAACAAAATCAAGAACCAAGAACCAACAACAATCATTCTTGACTAACACCTTGAATGATTGTACTCTAGGGTACAACAACATAAACCTACATCAAATTCCATCATGTATGAGTTGTCCCTTTATTTATTTTTTCTTTTTTTTTTTATTTTTTGGGTCGCAAAACTAACAAAAATAGTTTTCACCCTAAACTTTAAGGTGTTTTTCATTTTGCATCCCACCTTTAAAAATTCTCATATTGCACCCCAAACTGTCAATTAACTTTCACTTCGATACAATTATTAACACTGTCAAAATACTGGATGAATAAATAAACAAATACTGAATGATTCCTTGTAGTTAAGATAGTAATTCCAACTGATTCAAACAATCCTATTTTCACTTTAAAATTATTAAAAAAAAAAATCAAAGGCCATTCACCAAGTTATTTTATGCATTTATGATTGATTTATCAACAGCCAGGTGCTGGATTTTAACTTACCATGAATGAAAAGATCAAAGCGAATTTCAAACACTCGCCAGTGCATAGTCTTTTGTATTCAATATGAAGTACAATATCTTTCTCCAAAAATAAAATTAATATATTGCAATATAATTTTCTTGTCATAATACTATTGCTAGTTTCATTTTTGGTGTTATATATACTGTTTCTGAATCGGATGTTTGCATTTTATTAAAATGCTGATAAGGTTTTAAACAATAATTTTGAAAAGAATTTTATAGGATGGTTTCTTTAACAATAATTATCTAAAGTGACATCCGTATTTTATAAATATAGACATCTGCAACGGAAAATTATATATTTGTGTATGTATTGAAATGGTCACTGTTTGGTAAGATGGCTTTTTTGTATTTTTTTTCGTTGCTGGATGCCTTTACCTATAAATATATTAATTATGTGCGTTAGGTACTAGTGTGAATGAAGTTTGTTTGACATATGACTAGTTTGCTAACACATTTGGAATTAGGCGGCCAATGTAAGACTAAACTAGCTGCTCTGTATAAGTGTTTTTTTTTTTTTAATATATATTTCTTTTAACAAAACTAATAATAAATAAAATTAGATAAACATTGTGGACTTTCCTACGGATAAAAAAGAAAGTTATCATTTATGTAATATTAGGTGTGGGCTACTTGTTCTGCAGTTAATTCAAGACATACTTGTGTAAATATTATTTTTATATACATATTAAAACAAATTCAGTTAATTATAATATTATATGATTATCCTTGTGAGATATCAAACTGTCATTCAGTCAATTATAATATTATATGATTATTTTTGTGAGATATCAAATTGTTAAAGGGGGAAAAAAAAACTATCTATCTCAATAAATAAAGAAAATTGATGGAGAGAAGATAACTTCAACAAACTAGGAAAGTTCTTCCCAACATCGATCAACAGTAGCTCGAAGCAGCTTTCATCAATATTATTCCTCCATGATCACCATCTTCAAATGGCCTATAAATGATCTATTAATTCCACCATACATCAGTAATGTTATTTATAAGTATAAAACCTAACTACACTTATGCCATATTATAAATTCATCGATTATACATTAAATGAAAACTGCAATAGAAAAGAGAAAAAAAAATGCATGAAAATCCCCTGCTTAATCATGATCATTACTTTTTCGTAACATATACAGTTGCAACACAATTCAAAATGCAAAAAAAATAAATAAATAAATACTAATAATAATAATAGAATGAGGTGGCAAGGAGAAAAAGCTAAAAAGAATGATCAAGGTATTTAATAATAATAATAATAAATAAATAAATAAACAAAAAAAAAAAAAAAACAACAACAACAAAACACACAAAGTACATGAAAAGGGCCTCTAAATTTCTACATGTTTTACTCAAGCAAATAAAGTTAAACCTACAACTAAGTCTAAATTGCAAAACATTAGTAGTTGATAATGAACATTTGATGTCCGTTCATATACACAAGCAGAACTCGGGATTGTGTGAAAACCCACTGCAAAGAATTTGTTAAATTTCACCACCACCTTCAAGGTTTTGGAGAAGTAAAAGGATTCAAAGTCTCCATTAGAAATTTCACTGGATGACAGTTGTGCCAGGTTATTTGAGTCGACTAGTAATTGGGAAAAATTTTGCAACCAAGAAGCAAGACTGGTTTGTGAAGAGTTTTGGGGAGGGAAAACCATAAGGCAGAAGGGGAAAGAGAAGAAATTAATAATTTTTCACAGAGCAAATGATTGCTTGTATGAAATTAATTCGTAAGTGAAAGTATTATTCCATATGGCCCATGAACCAAATATAGTAGTATTTTTTTATGATTAGCTAACTCTTCAAAAACTAAATCAAATAATCCAATTTTTAGATTAAAATTAAAAATAATAATAATAATAATAATAATCAAAAGCCACTTACCTAGTTATTTTATGCACTTTTATTTGATTTATCAACAACCCATATGCAGGATTTTAATTTATCATGAATTAAAAAAGTCAAAGAGAAATTCAACCACCTGCCACTGCATGTTAATAAGTATTCACATTAACCTACAATTAATTCACAAAAAAAATAAAAATAAAAAATTAAGGCTCAATATAATTTTCTAAACATGTTATTGCTGCTAGTTTATTTTGCGTTATATATATATGCATTGAACTAGTCTTAGGAAACAAATTACTCAGTCCAAAAAGATGGCTTTTCCATAATTTTCTTTGTTGGATTCATTTACCTGTAAATTTATTAATTATGCGCGTTAGATAGTAGTTGAGTGAAGTCTATTTTTTGCTGAAGCAGTCAATGTGGAAAATTAGAGAGCTCTGAGTCACTGAAAATGAAAGTATAGTCAATGTGACAGCCCAAACCACCCGTATGAGATATTGTCCTCTTTGGGCCTGGGGAATCCTCTTACAATCCAGCCCTTAAGGTTTTAAAAGGCCTTTCAAGGGAAAGGTATCCACACCTTCTTTTAAGGCATGCTTTGTTCCCCTTTCCAACCGATGTGGGATCTCACAGTCAATGTATTTGTTTATTTTTGTATCTGATTAATTTTAATACCTGCTACTTCCAGAAAATATCTATTACACCCCGTCCAAAATACATCGGAAATTTCCTCGTGTTGACCAAGTTTGAGTGTTGTTGACCAAATATGGTCAAATTTTGACTTTTGCTTTCGATGGAATTTCATGTTAATCGAGGCACCATTGCGGAGTACACATCAAATCAAGTTCGTAGACTAGTAGCACATCAAAAACAGAATTACAGTTTGAAAGTTATGACCGAAACAAAATTCAATCGAAAATGTCCGAAACTGTCGTGTTTGACTTTTTATTTTTGTGAAATTTTGCTTTGACTCATATATGGTTGTAAAATACTCATCGAGACGAGTCCATAGACTAGTGGCATGCTTAATTTGGATATGTGGTTAAAAAGTTATGGATCTATAAAGTTGTATTTATTTTTTCCGGAACTGATTTTGCTAGGTAGGGAAATATTTAATGGGGCCTTTTATTTATGCCACATGTGACCAACTGGGATGTACCATGCATCTTGTTTAGAAAGATACCACATGTCACGATAAGAAAGTGCTATGTCATCTTTAATAAAATATTATTTTATTTTTTATTATTTTCCTTTTCTTTTTCTTTTCTTTTCTTTTTTTTCTTCTTCTTCTTCTTCCTGAGCCCAGTAGTGGAAAAAAAAAAACAAAAAACACAGACCTCTCTCTCTCTCTCTCTTTCCTTCCTCTCTCCTTTGACCGACCGTTTGATCGTGTTTCAATAGCTAGCCGGCAACATGCGCCGATGGGCTTGAGAGCTCACAGCCGGGCAACATCGGTGATCCAATCTCCAACCATCTAGCCAGCGAGCTCTAGCTGGCCCATTTTTCAAAAATTTCTGGTTGTGATTTAGGTCCTTCCCCATAGTTTTGACCACTTGACCTCAAAAATGGGCTCCATTTATCCAAATTTCAAGCTGTTTGTGAGATACATGAGCGGAGAGTTTGGCCAAAACTTTCCTTTCATTTTTCGATCAATCCCGATGGCTTTGAGCTCAACAAAGGTTGGTTTCATGTTCCTTGTCTTCTTAGCTTTCTATTAGTACCTTATTTGTGAATTTTGATGGAGTATTTGAAAAGATACCATTTTTAAATAAAATATTATTTTAATTGTGAAATCTAAAAAAATCTATAGGCTTAATGTTTAAATAATTGTTGTTTAAATTAAAGATGTCAAATTTGTGTTAAGTATGACCTTGAAATAATATTTTCAAAAATTTAGGAAACTATAGTCTTGAGCCGCTGTTAAATTATTATTAAAATTATTGTTAGATTTGACTGTTGAAAGTTATGACACATAATAAAATGTATCTTTATATATGTGAGATTGTATGTGGTCCTAATGATATTTGGTATAAATTGATTTGAAGGTTTGAAGAATTAATTATATTGAATTATTATGATGAAAAATATATTTATGTGTTTAATTATTTATTTATGCATGGATTTGGTATTATGGTGGTAGAAATTAAACTATTTAATTTGATGCATTTGAGATGACGGACTACAAAAGAGTATGGAATTTTATGAAATTGGTAAAAATGTACAATTTGATTTTATTTTATCAAGATTCACTATTTTATAATATTATAAAAATTTATAGTCTTTTTTAGATGCACCATATAGTACTGTATATGTGATTAGTGCACAAGGTTATAGGGTCTTCCTGTGGGAGCCATGGACCTGAGGGTAGGTAGGTATAATACAAAGTGAGCATCAATCACCCCCCTTCTATGGCTAGGATTACTATAGATTGTTTATTATGGCTATCCTATGGGTGCCACGGACTTGAGGGCTGACAAGTATACTACATAGTGAGTATTAGCCATCTCCCTCCTTGGTCGCAGATGGTTGTTATGGATCAGCCCACAGGTTATATTCAGGGTATAATATAGAGTTAGCAACAGCCGTCTCCCCTTTGGCCGCAAGATGGTTGTTATTATGGGTTAATGTGCATATATATATGGTCATCCTGTGGGAGCTATGGGTTTGAGGTTTGGCAAGTATTGTGCACAGTGATCATCGGCCGCCCTCTCAATCTACTGTTTAGCCATGGCAGATTATAAGTAATCGATGCTGTTGGGACGCCAAGGTGATGAATTGCAAGTTTTTCTCTTTAACCTCCCTGTCAGAATGGTGCTTAGGATGCTGTGTACCATCTGGCACCACTGGTATATAATATGGTCCATCAAATATCTTTATATATATATATATATATATGTATGTATGTGTATGTTACACTATATTATGTTTGTATACACTACACCGTACAGAGACGATGATCCAATGTGGTCCATGAAGAGCTAGCCTCGTAACTATGTTGCCTACGAGTTCAGGAGATCGGATGGCCAATATGGAGAACCACCCCTAGGCTATATTGGTAGCAGAGTGCCGATGACAGCTAGAATCATGGATCACATAACATGTTGTATGGTATCATATGTACTTCCAATACAGGTGTGCATATTTCATAATATGTTATGAATTTTAAAATACTATTTTATCTTATGTTAGCCCTCGGGCAAGTTATATTAATACTATTATTATCATTAAAATGATTATTAATATTATTGTTATGTGGTGGTTGTTTACGCATTTGTATATTTGTAAAATGATATTTGAATGTATTTGAAATGTACGCACTAAGTGGGTGGTGTGGGCAGACGTGAATAATTAAAGGGATTTTGTGTTTTTAAATTGTTTCTAATATATGTATCTATATTTATATTTTGTTATCGAAGTGCTGTCAATTATGGAATAAATTATATTAAGGAGGGAGGAATAATGTAGTATGATATAGGAGTGCGTTTTCGTGCATGTAATTTTTGAGGCATGCTCTACCCTTAGGGGAGATGCTACCAGATTTCCATAGGACTGTCCGATAGGGTTTTCCTCAATATTAGGACTTATCTAGGATTCCGAGAAAAGATCCTGGATGGGTCCTGATAATATCTTTTAATGTAATATATGTTTTATTTTTTTTTTTGTTTTTTTAAATATATATTTGGATGGCCTGCAAGATTCCTGTATATGTTCATTCGGACAATTCAACACTTGACCTGTATATTAAATTAGAATAGCAAAAGATTTCATTAACCAAGAAGAAGGTAGGGATCGACGTATCACCATGATCAAGCAAATGTTGTCCATGAAAATAACCTATAATATTTATGACTGTTCACATAGATTAAAGTAATTACCTTGAAACGTATATTCTGGAATTGGGTAATATTGTCAGGACCCATCCAGGATCCCTTCTCGAAACCCTTGATAAGTCCTGATCCAGGGGAAGCCCTACCGTACTGTCTTATGGAAAATCCAGCAGTGTCTCTCCTAAAGGTAGGGCATGTCCAAAAATTTATCTGCATAAAAACGCAATCCTATATCGTACCACTTTATCCCTCTTATCTTCCTACAAATAAATTCCGCGAGTGGCAGCACTTCAATAACAAATTATATAAAATATATGTTCAATGCAAATAATTTAGTAAATGACCAACCAAAATATACCATCAAAGGTTCACGTCTGCCTACACCACCCAGTTAGTGCTGCAAATTTCAAATACATTTCAGATATCATCTTATAAATACATCAATGTGCAATATAGAAAGAATGGTACAAAACAATCACCACATCAACAATAATAATAGTAAACATTTTTAATGCTAATAATGATATTAATATAACTCGTCCAAAGCTATCACATAACCACACATGCCCAAAGGCTATCACATAACCACACATGTCTAAAGGTTGTCATGTAACAGCCCAAACCACCTGCATGCGATATTGTCCTCTTTGGGCTTGGGTAATCCTCTTACAACCCAGCTCTCAAGGTTTTGTCAAAATGTGTCGCAAGAGAAAGGTATCCATAGCCCCTTATAAGGCATGCTTCGTTCTCTTTTCCAATCGATGTGGGATCTCACAATTCACCCCCTTGGGAGCCCAGCGTCGTCGCTGGCACATCGATCCGGATACTGGCTCTGATACCAACTGTAACAGCTTAGACCACCTATATGCGATATTATCCTCTTTGGGTCTGGGAAGTCCTCTTACAATCCAGCCCTCAAAGTTTTGTCAAAACGCGTCGCAAGAAAAAGGTATCCACGGCCCTTATAAGGCATGGTTCGTTCCCATTTCCAACCGATGTGGGATCTCACATGTCACATAATCACACATGCCCAAAGGCTATCACATAACCACACCTGCCCAAGGGCCATCACACTTGCCTGATGGCCATATATCTCGCCCATAGGTTGTTAAACTTGTCCAAAGGTGTTTGTATAATAATAAAAATAATTATAATAATAATAATAATAAATAAACAAATTCAACACTAAAAATGATCATAATAAATAATAATAACATTCACAAAAACAATGATAACAATGATTAAATGAAGAGTTAAACACAATTAATAATAATAAGAATATATAATAAAATCAATAGTAAGATATCAGATCACGAATAGATAAGGTGTCATAAGATAAAACAATATCTTAAAATCCCTAACACATAATGAAATATGCTTACTCGTAACGGAGGTACATACGATACCATCTACCATACTGTGTGATCCATGATTCCAGCTGTCGCCAGTACTCTGCTACCTATACAAACCTGGATATTGCCCATATTGACCGTCCAATCTCCTGGACCTGTAGACAACATAGTCACAAGGCTAGCTTTTTATGGACCACGTCAGATAGTTGCCTCGTACAGTGTGATATATACAAGCATACTGTAATATAACATATAACATACATATATATATATATATATATATGTATAAATATAAATACTTGATGCACATACTATATACCAGTGATGTTCGACGGTGCCCAGCGTCCCAAGCATTGCCTGACGATGAGGTTATAGAGAGAAACCTGCATCCAGGCAGCCTTGGCATCCTAGCAGCGCCGATGCTATAACCATCAATCCCGGCCATGGCGGGGGGTGGCTATGGCCAATATCAAATTTGCCTGCCCTCAGTCCGATGGCAACCATGGGAGAGTATACAACCTGTGCGCTTATAAGATATGCCTGTGCGCCAATAACATCCACAACTATAGAACACCAGTACATGTATGGTGAATTGAAAATTTATAAAAAATTTATGATATTATAAAATTTGAATTTTTCTAAAATACATTGAAATTTATGCACTTTTATCAAATCCATAAAATATCATATTCTCTCTTTAACCATGGTACATGGCAACTTTCAAGTGGTGACACATGGTACAACTTTAAGGACTCCCTAAAATCTTTTGCTACCCAGTAAAAATTAGTCTTGGAAAATATGGATACAAATTTACAGGCATGTAACTTTTTTAACCGTAGATCTAAATTAGGTGTGCCACCAGTCTACGGACTCGTATCGACAAACACTTTCATATAACAAATGGGTCAACACTAGAATCTCTGTAACTAAAAAGTCAACTTAGGCTCATTGACCAATCTGAATCGTATCCTTTTTTGCTTATAACTTGTAAATCGTAGTTCTTTTTTTTTACGTGCTACTAGTTTACGAACTCGAGTCGATGTGTACTCCATAATGGTGCCTTGGTCAATGTAAAATTCCATCTAGAGTAAATAGTCAATATTTCGACTTACTTGATCAACAATCAAACTTGATCAACCTCAATCAACGTGAAAATTTTCAGTGATTTGGGAGGGGGTGTTACTATATTCTCAATGGAGTCTTCTTCATCTTTTTGTTACTTGATGTTTATTGTTCTAATGCTATTATCCTCTCTTGTTTATCCTAAGAAAGCCTTTTCTTATAGGGTGCCATGATCATGAGAGGTCTACATTAATGCAGTTCAAGCATACTTTGACATTTATCATTTTACTATTGGTTGTGATGATTTATTTTATCCAAAGATTACAACTTGGAATCTTGAAGGTGACCAAAATACCACCAAAGATTGTTGCACATGGGATGGAGTCGGTTGCGATAAAGATACCGATCATGTCATAGGCTTTTTCTAGTGAAGTTCCTTTAAAATTTTCACATCTCTCCATTTTGTCATCCCTTGATTTGTTTGCCAATGTATATGATTTGACTCTCAGTGATTTCAACTTCGAAGTTCAGTTCTGAACTTAAAAACATCAAAGAACTTGTTCTTAGCAACATTGACAATGTCAGCTACTATCATCTTCGAAATCCTTCCCAACTTGTCTTCTTCATTAACAATGCTAAATCTAGTCGGTTGCTGACTATATGGTGAATTTCCTAGTCGAATTTGCAGTCTACCAAATGTACACAACCTTGATTTCAACTACAATATCAAAGGATACTTGCCAGAATTTAACTCGAGTAATACTCTCAATCATCTCAAAGTCACCCAGACAGGGTTTTCTAGTAAACTACCTAATTCACTTGGGAACTTCAACCAGCTTATTGAACTAGACCTTTCAGGCAACAATTTTTAATGGCCACATCCCTTCCTCAATCAGTAACCTCTCCATGCTAACCACATAAAACCTTTAGTACAATAGCTTGGGGGTACAATTCCCAACTATTTTTATCAACTTAAGAATCTTAAGAGTCTTGTCTTGTCTGATTGTCCAAGTGATGTGATAAATCTAAACATGTTTCTTTTGCTCAAAAATTTATCAGATCTTTCATTATCAAGCAACAATTTATTAGTTTTCTCAAGTTGCACCAGTTCAATATCAAATAAATCCAATATCATTACACAGTTAATTTATCTAAACTTGGTTTCATGCAAACTAACCAAGTTGCCTGAATTCCTTCAGAACCAAACCAACTTGATTGCACTTGTACTATCCGAAAACTCTATTCAAGGATTATTTCTCGGATGGATATTTAATTATACGAGTTTATAATACTTATGCCTTAGTCATAATTCTCTGACTGGTTTTGATCAATTCTCATTTTTCAACCCACACTCTAAATTTAACACCATATCCCTTGATAATAATCAGTTGAAAGGGTCTTTCCCAACACCATCATCCATATTTGCTTATGACGTGTCAAACAATGCATTGGAAGGTGAAATTTTAGCTTCAATTTGCAATCTAACTTCCCTTCACGACCTTTATCTGTCTAACAATGGTTTCAATTGCAACCTACCTCCATGTTATGTAAACTTGAATACTTCTCTTTCCATTCTGAAATTAAAAGGAAACCACTTTAGTGAAACCATTCCAGATCTTGGAAAAAATGGGTGCTACTTACAGGTAATGGTGTTGAGTGAGACTATTGAAAGGTGAGTTTCCTAGATCACTGGCAAACTATACAAAGCTTGAGGTTCCAGATGTGGGTAACAATCTGATCAAAGATATATTTCCATTTTGGTTGGGAACTTTTCCGTTATTTTGAAGATTCTTGTTTGGCATTTCAATAAATTTAGTGGTGCTATAAGGGATCTTGATCATTAAAATAAAACTGCAATATTCCTAAAGTTGCACATTGTTGACCTATCTTAAAACTCTTTCTCTGGACGTCTGCCTTCTGGCTACTTCTAGAAATGGGATGCCATGAAAGTTTTTGGGGAACATGACAATTATTATTACATTGGAGTTACAATTACAAATAAAGGCATAGCCAGAGAATATTTGAAGATCCAAAATTCATTGAATTTGTTGAATCTTTCAAGCAATAGGTTTGAAGGAAAGACTCCAAAGTTGATAGGAAATCTAAAGGGTCTTCATTCACTCAACATTTCCAACAATTTTCTCTCAGGAAACATCCCACCATCTTTGAAAAACCTATCTAATCTTGAAGCTGTAACACCCCGTTCCAAATCGCACTTGAATCCGTGCACGTTGACCTAGGTTGACCGTTGACCGTTGACCGAGTGGGTCAAAAGTTGACTTTTTGCTCCAGTTGGAATTTCAAGTTGACTAGGGTACCGTGGCGAAGTGCACGATGCCACGAGTTCATAGACTGGTAGCACGTCGAAAACGGAGCTACGGTTTGAAAGTTATGAGCAAAACAAGTTGCGGTCCAAACTATCCAAGGGGTGCCAGAGTTGACTTTTTATTTATGGGGAAATGAGCTTTGACTAGTGCATGGTTGTGAAGTGCCTGTCGATACGAGTTCACAGACTAGTGGCACGCTTAAAACGGACATCCGGTTAAAAAGTTATGGACGTTTGAAGTTTACCGGATACCGTAATTTTTAATGTTTTTGGGTTGGTGAACAGTGAAACACCACGTGTCAGCTTCTGATTGGTCCATGTGGCATGAACAGTGTCACACAAGGTTTTTATTTGATAAAATTCTCGGGGAAGAGAGAGAAAGAGAGAGAGGAGAGAGAAAAAAAGAGAGAGGATCCGACGGCCACCAGAGATTTTCAACTTTTCCGGCCGATCTACAGTACACATGCGGCCAGCAAGGTTCCCCTCCCCATTTCCGGCAAAACCTCCAAATTTCACGGCGAACGGCCGCCGGACGCGCCCGGATCGGACGTTCGAAGATCGGCGGCGAGATTTTCCCCTCCACCGCCAGCCACCGCAAATCGACCCACTTCCGGCCATTTTTCGGCCACACCTGCCATACATCCTTGATCCTCTCCTTAAGTCCGGCCGACCCACCAAAAATCACGGCCATCGGACCACCGATGCGCCGGGATCGGAGCGTTTTCCGGCGAGGGGCCGGAAAACTTCAAACGGTGATTTCTCCGCCGTCCGGCCTCCGTTTTGCTCACCGCCGGTCCCGTTGGATTGCTCTCCTCATGATCTACAAGTCTGCAAAATTTCACGACCAACGGCCACCGTATGCGCCGCCACCGGCGACGATTGCCTGTGACCACGGCGGCTCGCCGGAAAGTACTATTCCGGCAAGTACCCGAATTTCCGACCGGCTCCAGTCCGCTGTGTTCGACCTCCTGAACTCAAATCCAGCATCCATTCTACCAATTCGCGATGGTTTGGGAGAATTGTAGAACCGAAACTCGAAAAACTTTCCGGCGAGATTCCGACCCCGTCGGGTCTGATCACCGGAAAGTAAGACCGAATCCGTGATCCTCATCACGCGAGCTACGATTCGGTATATAACTCGTAACCCTTAGATATCGTTTGGTGTTCGCTTCCCGGGTACCCATTTGGGAATTACCCGAATAAAATATTAATATTTTTGGTTGGTGTACTGTGGTTGTTTAGGTGCACGTGCGAGTAGTGGAGTTGATCCCGAGGAGGATCTTAGTTGATTTGCGTGCTCCAGGTGAGTGACCCACCTTCAAAAATTATTTTGGGCAATTAATTATATTTAATTGGTATTTAAATTGGTATTTAAATTATGCTCATGTGGTGTGATTTAATTCTGTATCATATTGTGGTTTAATTTACTATGCATGAGCAAGGTGTATTTCGGTAGTATTTGTACGTGGTTTTCAGTATTAATTTTTCGGGCATAATTGGGTTAAATATTTTATGAAAATATTTGTTTAAATTGGTGGTCTAATTTTATAAATTATGCCCGCGGTATTTTTATGGTTGCATCTCGTACTTCGAGAAGATTGTGGTTTGTTGGTTATCAATGTTTCGTACCGGGTTATTGAATAAAAATATGTGGGATGGTAAGTGTGAGAATTTAATGTATTTCCCACGGTGGTTTTTGGAAAAAACGGTACGGTTGGTTAATAATGTTTATTTTTAAACGCACTCATACAGTATTGGTGTTCTGGTGTATGGTGTATGGACACGTGGTAGCACGCGGTTATTATGTGGTTTAGCGTGCGGTTATTACTTCACCCGTGAGTTGCCATTGGACCGTGGGCAGGCAAGTTGTTATTGGCCACAGCCGCCCCCCTCCTTGGCCGGGTTGATGGTTTTAGCAGCGATACTGTCGGGACGCCGAAGTGACCGTTGCAGGTTTCTCTCTTTAACCCCCCGCCAGTCGGTGCTCGGGACGCTGGGTATCGGAGGGCATCACCGGTATATGGTGTGGTGCGTCGGTGTAAATTGCAAATAATGGTTTAAACTCCAAAGGTGTTCAAAATTATTTACTATAATTTATTATATTTTTATTATATATATTTGGGGTATGTTTTTATTTATTTATTGTGTATCAAATGGTTTAATCTGTACATTGGGTTTTGCGAAAAGGTTTTAAAAAGGGAAGATTTCAAACGGAGCGATTGGTGAGAGTTTTGAGGGAAATTATTATTTTCCAACAGTTATTATTATTTATTTATTAATTGTTGGTATTTGTTCTATTCCTTAATTGCTATTAATATTATTTTATTATTAAAAGTGTTCAGTAGCTAGGGTCACTCACGGAGATGATTAGCATCTCACACTCTTAAATTCTGTTCCCTTAGGTGCAAGGGGTGGTAGACGTTCTTCCGGAGCGAACCAAGTTTTCCGCTGCTGTTGTGTTTCGAGAAGTATTTCTGTACTCTTTCATTTCAGTGTATTATTTCTTTCAGCCTTGTTGTATTTCTGTTGTTTAGCACTTCTTAAGGCTATGTATACTATTGGGGTACTTATGTTTTATTTATGCACTGGACTGTTGTTGTTTTTGAGAAGTGCTGAAATTTGTGGAACAATTTGTAGTTTGTGGGAGGAATAAGGGGATGTTTTTAGAAGTGTGTTTTCAGTGCAGGTAATTTGTGGTAAGTAAATCCCTTAGGGGAGGCTCTGTCGGATTTTCCATTGGAGGGTCCGGTAAGGTTTCCCTGGGATCAGGACTTGTCTAGGGTTCCGGAGGAGGAATTCTGGATGGGTCCTGACAGAAGCTCTCGACCTTTCACACAACAAGTTATCAGGAAAGGTTCCTTAATAGCTTACACAACTCAATTTTCTTGGATCCTCAGTATAGCCAACAATAATCTTATAGGACCAATACCACATGGCAAACAGTCTAGCACATTTCTAAAGAGCTCATTTGAAGGAAATGCAGGCTTATGTGGGAAGCCATTTTTAGAGGGATGTGGAAACTCGCAAAACTCACCACCATCATCACCAATAGTTGATGAAGATGAGAAAGGCTCTCCCTTAGAATTTGCTTGGAAACCTGTAGTCATTGGGAATGTGGTTGGTAATTTAGTAATTTATAGGAGATATGATTTGCTCATACATTTAGAATTGGGCTGCCAATGTGAAGTAAACTTGCCAGCTACTTTGCATAATTAAGTTCTATGTTGCTTTATAACACAAAAAAAAAACAAAAAAAAATAAAATTGTCTTTTGCTTTTTCTTAAATAAAATATATAAAAAAGTTTTGAATTTCTTTTTAATGGATATAAGGTTTATTTCAACTGTAATCTCTAAAATTTTTCTTAAATCAATTTTAGTTTCTTAGGTTTCAGATATTTCATCTGCAGCCCTCGCCGTTTATATTTTTCTATCTTAACGGCCAAAAGGTAAAAATGTAATTACTCATTTTGAAAAATACACATCCCAAATTAGCTTTTATCAATCAATTACAAAACCTCCATGATCACCATTTTCATTAGGGCCTATCAATCAATTTCGTTCCACCTATAGATAGGAAAAAATTCCAATAGAAATGCATTTTTATAAATATGGAAATTAAAATACAAAGCTGCAATAAAAAAAAAAAAAGAAAAAAAAAAGTATGCAGAATCCGATGCTTATGATCTTTTTTCATGCCATATATATACTGTTGTTCCACAATTGAACATGAAAAACACCAGAGGGAGTAAAGCGCCCGTAAATTTTAGGTGTATCTCCATTTCTACATGTTTAACTCAGGCAAATAAGATCAAATCAACATCTCTGTCTAAATTACAAAAGATTAGTAGTTATTGGGAAATTTTTGCAACCAAGAAGCACGACTGGTTTGTTAAGACTTTTGGCCAGGAGAAGCTAGAAGGCAGAAGGAGAAAGAGAAGAAATTGATTTTTGTTGTGAAAATGATTCCTTATAAGAAATTAATTCCATAACTGTAAGTGATATACCAAATGTAATCTTAATTCAATCAATAGCTCTTCCAAACTAAATCAGACATTCCGATCTTCACTGTAAGATTAAAAAATAAAAATTAAAAACATTATATATAAAGGTAAGGATGTGAAGCATTACAGTTTACAACTGATCAGATGCTTGTTTAAAAGCCACTTTGCCTAGTTATTTTGTTCATTTTAAGTGATTTATCAACAGCTGGCAGGATTTTAATTTACTATGAATGGAAAATTTAATCAATGGATATTCATATATTGAAGTATGTTATGTTACTGTTGCTTGTTTCTTGGCATTATGTCTTGAAAATTTGAAATGAAGACACATGTACACACAAAGATTAACGCAGTTAAGTAAGTCCTTTCTGATTTTGTTTGATGCGTTTGTACGCATTAGTGTATTATGCATACTGTAAACATAACCAATGCCAATGCTTGTGCTTACCATTTTTTTTTTTTTAGTAAATCCGATATATTTTCATATAAGAATATAAAGCACTTCAAAATTAATATTAGATCTAACAAACAGCAAACAATTGATAAATTATGAAGAAAAACAAAGTAACATTTTGAAAAAATTAAAGGAATAGTCACAATTTATACCTCGCAAAACATATTTATTTCCACAAAAAATGAAACAATATGAAATTATATTCTATATATCTTGAACCATGAAAAGTAAAACTGCAAATATATTGAGCTAATGAAAAACCTTGCGAAATCAACAATCAATAAATGGAAAGATTCAATAAAAAAATAGGAAATAGAAGAAGAAGAAGAAGAAACTGTGTAAAATTTGGAAAAATAAGGAATAGATGCGTTTTAATTATGTTCTGCAAAGAAGGTTACAGTAGTATATTTATGAATAAAAAAATTTAAATATCTTTATTTTCAAAAGAAGGTATATTTCATTAAAGACATAAATTATGAGCTTTTGGTTCAAAATATATATATGTATCATATATCTATAGTAACAAATTATTATTAACTTAATATTCTAAATATTGAAAATGTTAGTCGATTTGTTAGATAATTGCAACGATTCATCAACGATTGGTTTTCCTTATTTAGCTTTGAATAATTTTAAAAATGTACCACTTATATCTTTAACGTATTTTTTTTTTATTTAGTTCCTCTTATTATGCATTTATTACTAAAATTAGTGACCTGCTTCGTTTTATTCCTTTCTAGTTTCCAACCTTGTCTCCTATCTCTTTTTTTATAAATTCATTTAAACATTCGAAGACAACCAAAATAGAGAAATTCTTCTATAAATTAATTAATCTGCAAGGTCAGAGCAAAGAGTTCGAAAAAATGGATGTTTTGGTTTTAGTTTTAATATTTTGCTTTTTGTTAATTAATTTTTATGGATTTTGATAATATCCTTTATTTTAACATATTTTTGTTTTTCTTTTTGGTTATTTAACAGAATACAACAAAGTGGACGCTGCAGTGTGTTGCACTGAGAATGAGAAATTTGGAATTTGTATACCAGGAAATGATGATGGCAGATGTGCCGCATTCTGCAAACCAGACTGTAGAGGAGGTGAATGTAAACTAAGAGGCGGCCGTCACAGATGTCACTGCTATTGCTGATCTCTTCTGCAAGCTCTCTCACTTAATGATTTTATAATCCAATAAATTATATAAACATAAATAGAGCAAGCTGAACGACGCTATTCTGTAATTGGACTAGTTTTCTAATAAGACAATCTTGCAAGGCTGTTGTTTGTGGCCAATTAAACAATTATTTCTTCCAATATTAACATTCCAGTTTTTTTTTTTTTTAAATATTCCACCGTACTTTGCTTGGCTTTTATTTTCACGTTTGATAGCATTGATTGATAGTGTATTATTTTCATTCATGCATGTATTTTAATAAGAAAATCAAATAATTTGTAAATATTTGACCCATAAGAGCCTAATAAATATATTTTTCTAACAAATCCTTTAGGGAAGTCCCCCACACCAACAGGTTTATATGTCATTTTTTTACATCATGTTAAATTTGATCTAAACCAATCAACGGCGCAGATTACAGGGATACCATATTAGGAATACCGTAGGAGGATCCTCTCTTTTTGTATGAAGATAAATTTTGACGCAGGAGACAGTCATATAAACCATATAAAGGGAAACATTTACTTTTTCCATTTTCAAGATCATTGGGAAATTTGGCAGCATGTAAGTTGGCCTTTTAAACCCAACTGTTGTAGAATTTTCCAGATCCTAATTCTGAGTTAGCAACCCCTCTCAAGAATTGGCAGAATTTGGAGCTGGCTATATATCACTATTACATCAATTAGTTGGAAACCTAAACTATAAATGCTTAATATGGGTTTATGCTCTTTAGCTATATTAAGTCTTGGTACGGGAAACCTTAGCCAATAACTCACCCGTCCTTGAAAATAATACATTGCATGGTTGCATACCTTGTTCACTTACAAAACTAAGGCGTACCTTTTTGGATCTTTCAGAAGACAATTTTAAGGGTTAAATCCCTTCTTTTCTTCAGAACTTAACCCAGCTTACTGTTTTATGGCTTGAAAAGAATCAACTCAAAGGTGAAATTCCATCTTCGTTTGAAAACTTCACTCTTTTAACTCACTCAATTCTTCGAACAAACAAATTGCATGGTCTTGTGGCATCTTTCCTTGGTAGACTAACGAGCTTCACTTTTTTGGACCTTTCGAGTAACAATTTCAATGTTCAAATCTCCAGTTTTCTTCAAAACCTCACCCATTTCACTGACTTAGATCTTGATAGCAATAAGTTTACTGGTCACATTCCTTCTTGCCTTGGAAACCTTACAAAATTTACTCACCTTGATGTTGAAAATAATAAATTGCGTGGTTCCATTTCTCATTCATTTACATGAATGACAAACCTTGAACATCTTTACTCCGATGACAATAATTTGAGTGGAATGCTAAATTTTGACATGATATTAGGCTTGAAAAATCTAAATGCACTATCCTTTTCACTGACAAGTTATCGGTTCTTATTCAAACTTGAAAAATAAATGAACTTCTCCAAGGTTCCAAATGTTTGGCTTGATTCATGCAACTATGGCAGCGTTCATTCCTTCTAAAGCCTAATAATGAGCCTCCACACTTGAGAACACGACAAAACCATCCAAAAGAGGCTAATCTATCCATGAAAAATTTATTCAATGGCTAAGATTAGTTCTTGGAGTCCACTCATTAAAAACTTGGAGAGGGTTGTGCCAAATATGGTGCTTAGCTGCCAAAGAAACTGATTTGGGGAATCAAATGCTTGCAAAATCGGAGCTAGAGGTGAGGGGCATATTGAAATGGTGAAAGATGCACGAAATTCGGTTCTTAAGCACCTTGACTGCTGCCTGGCCTCTTTGAAAACTCCCTAAAAATGAATTTAGGCTTCTCCACAATGCTTCAAGCTTCAATAAAACCTTGAATTTGTAAGACTCCTCTTAATAGCTTCATAAATCATCCAGTTTTCAACCAAAAAAAAAAAAAAAAAAATCCAATTTTGAAGCATTCCTACAAAGAGCACACAAAATTCATTAAAATAACTTGAAAGCTTGAGTTCTCACCACTAATTAAGCCTTAAAAAGATGCCAACAAGTGAGTAAATCCTCAATTATCAAGAAGCAATTGCATGCTAGGTGTAACAAAGTTCTAAAAACTTAACTTATATTTTCCTCTTTAATTAGCAAACATGTAACACCCTATCCCAAAACACACTAGAATTTTTCTTCACGTTTACCAAGATTGGGCGGGTTTGAACGCCATTGATCGAGAAAGGATAAATTTTGATTTTTTATCCAGATAGAATTTTGCTTTGACCGAGGCACCGTTGCAAAATATGCATTGACCCAAGCTCATAGACTAGTAGTAAGTTAAAAATAGAGCTATGATTCGAAAGATATGAGCAAAACAAGATGCGGTCCAAACTGTCCGAGGGTGTCAGGTCTAACTTTTTCTTTTGATGGAATTTTGCTTTAACTCATGTGTGATTGTAAAGTACTCATCGAGATGAGTTCATAGACTAGTGGCATGCCTAATTTCGATATTTGGTTAGAAAGTTACAGACCTACAAAGTTTTTTTAAGACATCATTTAACATGCATTGTCCAATGACACTGTGCCACATGCCACATTTTGGGCGAACCGGTGAGTGCACAGTGGCACCCATGGGTATATTGATTGGGCGAGAAGGGGAGAGAAGGAGAAAGGGGAGAGAAGGAGAAAGAGGAGAGAGAGGGAGGAATTGGCCTTATGCTTTTCACCCTTTTCTAGCTACCTGACCATTACATGCATTGGACCACCACCATCCACACTTCATTTCCAGCCAGCCACCTAAAACCCACGGCCAAATCGCTAGCAATGAGCCCAAATTGGTCTTTTTTCTGCGACGGCCCATTTTCCTTCCACCACTGATTTCTCCTAAACAAGTTGCCCGTTTTCAACATCACCAGTCCCATTGGCTTACCCATCCTCCAATCTACCTCCCCACCAAAAATCATGGCCATTGGCCATAAAACGCGCCACTGGCGGCTCACCATGAAATCTCATTCCGGCGAGTTCTCGGTGATCCCACCTACCCTTTCCCACTAATTTGATCTCCCTAAATCCTAATCCAAAGTCGGTTTCCTTCAATTCTTGACGGATTGTGAGATTCGAGGACATTAAACCCGAAACCTTTCTGGTGAGATTTCGGCCATCACAGGTCTGATCTCCAGGAGGTAAGTGTCAGAACCCGTCCAAGACCCCTCACCGGGACCCTGGCAAACCCTGATCCCAGAAAAACCCTATCGGATCCTCCAATGGAAAATCAGGCAGAACCTCCCTTAAAGGTTAGACTTACCACGAATTTTCTGCACTGAAAACACACTTATATATACATCACCCTATTCCTCCCACCTTACTACAATTTATATCCACAATTTGTAGCACTTCAAACAAATAACAAGAAATCAGTGCATAATTAATCTACACCATATATCCAACATAGTATACAGAGTATTAAAAGAATTCTAAGTATGAGAGTTATTACAATACGAAATAGAAAGTAATATTACAAGATAGCTAAAGGAGGAAATGAAGACTTCACAGACTATTGGGAACAATCACGCCGCCGAACTCACCCTAATCAATCAATGCCTACCACCTGAGCCTAGGGGGAATGAAATTTAGAAATATGAAATGCTAGCCATTCAGTGAGTGACACAGTTCTAATGTGCTATAATAATAACAATATTTGAAAAAATAATATTTGTACTCAAAACACTCACAATTCACTCAATTAGAAAAGTTCCCCTTTTAAAAAACTTTCATAAAACCCCATAATTCGTATATCCCAAAATAAGAAAAGTCCATAATTAAAATAAATGAAATATTGAGAAATTAAATTTCACCTTGAGAATAATTGAATAACAATTAGTAGAATTTATAATACAATATCATGAGATACATAAGGTCACAACAAATAACTAAATAAATGCTAAAATTCATATTAGAAGTGTAACACCCCGTCCTAAAGTACGTTGGAATTTTTTTGCACGTTGACCAAGGTTGACCATTGACCGAGAGGGTTAAAATTTTGACTTTTTGTTTCGAGTAGAATTTTGCATTGGCTGAGGCACCATTGCAAAGTACATGTCATCCCGAGTTCGTAGACTAGTAGTACGTCAAAATAAGAACTACTGTTTGAAAGTTATGAGTAAAATAAGTTGAGGTCCAAATTGTCCAAGGGGTGCCGGAGTTGACTTTTTGTTTGTGCAAATTTGAGCTTTGACTCATGTATGGTTGTGAAGTACTCATCGATACGAGTTCATAGACTAGCGGCACGCCCAATTTGGACATGTGATTTGAAAGTTACGGACCTATGAAGTTTTTCCGAGATAGCATTTACTATTCATGGATCTGTATATGTGTGAACAGTGATGCCACGTGTCACAAAAAGTGGATCCACCCGTGAGTTCATAGTGGCACCCACGGGCATTTTTGACATGCTAAGAAGGGGACGGAGGAGAGAGAAGGAGAAGGAGGAGAGAGAAAGAGGATAGAGAAAGAGAGAGAAAAAGGGGAAGGACCGCCCAATAGCCGTTCACCCATTTCCGACCGCCAGAATAGTACACCGGACGCGCCGCCGGCAGCAACGGGTTCCGGTGACCACGGCGACTCGTCGGGAAATCGATTTTCCGGCGAGTTTCTAGTTGCACCGCCCACCTTTTCCCATAAAATCCGACCCCCTGAACCCATATCTGAGATCGGTTTCCTCCAATTCACGGCGGTTTGTGAGAGCCGAGAAACTAAAGACCGAAACCTTCTTGGCGAAATTCCAGCCACCTCGGGTCCAATCTCCGGAAGATAAAGGTCAATCCTTAATCCTCATGTTCTAAGCTTCGTTTCAATATATTATTTGTGAATATTGGTTATCGTTTGTGTTCTCTCCCCCGGATACCGGATATTATTTATCCGAATAAAATATTAATTTATGTAATCCTGTGTAATATTGTTGTTCTAGGAGCACGTGTGAGTCGTAGAATTGATCCTATGGGGGATCTTGGTTGGATTGCATGCTCGAAGTGAGTGACCCATCTTCAAAACTATTTTGGGTTGACAAATTGCATATATTTTATGTTGAATATGTGTTTGGAAATTATATTCATGTGTTAATTATTTATAAATTATATTTGGGATTTTGATGCCACAATTGAATAAAATTAAAGTATATTTGTGCATTAAAGTATAATTTGATTTTGGTAAATTATGGGAATTTTATTTTATGAAATTGTGGATTTAATTTTATTTAAATTGTGGTTGAAATAAGTTGTGAAATTATTTATGTTTAATAAAAATGTATTTATCCATTGATGAATTGTGAGATTCAATTATATTTGAATTTTGAGGAATTGAAGTAATATTTATTTTAAATTATTGTCTCATTCATAGATGGATTTGAAATTGATGGAAATTATGCGATGGATTTAACGATGATTTATAAAGGAATTATAGAAAATTTACGGGTTTAATTGAATGAAATAAACCCGGTGGATTTTTTTTTTAGATTTGAAAATATATGAATTTTATAATTTTTACATGCACCATACACGTACTGGTGTTCTGTATATATGGATATGATTAGCGCGCAGGTGGATGTGATGAGTGCGCAGGTGGGTGTGAGTAGCACGCAGGTCATTATGGGGTTATCCTGTGGTTGCCATCGGATGAGGGTAGGCCGCCCCTCCATGGCCGGGACGCTTGTTTGCAGCGGCGCAGTGGGACGCCACGCGACCGTATGCCGGTTTCTCTCTTTAACCTCTTGTCTGGCAGTGCTCGGAACACTAGGTACCGTTGGTGCCACTGGTATATAGTAGGTGCATCAAATTGTTTTGATGACATGATTTCAAATTAAATGTATTTAATAATGTTTTTATTATTTATTTAAATTTAAAGCTTTACGCAAATTTTATGAAATTGTTATCGTGATTTTATTACTTATTCTCGTTAATGTTTTAAAAGTTATTGCCTTGATTTTATAATTTAAATCGATTTGGTATTTTAAAATAAATTCTATTATATTTTTATCATTTGTTTTATATAGACGTTTAAATTGATTTAAAATGTTTCATTGATTTAATTAAAAAAAATTATAATTTATATATTGGGTTTATTTTTGTTTTTATGCTAAATTTCTTTAATACAAGTTTATTTATGATTTTATTTGATTTATCTAGTGATGTCTTATTCTATATTTCCATTATAATTTTGGATTCTTAAATTCTTGTATTTTATTTGAAATTTATTTGACTAATTATTTCTTAATTTTTGGGGCATAAAATGTTGGATTTTGCAAAAATGTTTTAAAAATGGAACTTTTTCCAAGTAAGTGACTCGTGAGGGTTTTGAGGGAAAATATTATTTTTAACGACCTATTATTTATTACTTATTTCTTGTAGCAGTCCAGACCACCCACATGAGATATTGTCCTCTTTGGGCCTGGAGAATCCTCTTACAACCCAGTGCTCAAGGTTTTAAAAGGTCTCTCAAGGAAAAGGTATCCATACCCACTTATATGGAGTGTTTCGTTTCCCTTTCCAACCGATGTGGGATCTCACAATCCTCCCCCCTTGAGGCCGAGCGTCCTCGCTGGCACACCGATCCGGTTCTGGCTCTCATATCATCTGTAACAGCCCAGACCACCCGCATGAGATATTGTCCTCTTTGGGCCAAGGAAATCCTCTTACAACCCAGCCCTCAAGGTTTTAAAAGGCCTCTCAAAGGAAAGGTATCCATACCCAGTTATATGGAATATTTTGTTCCCCTTTCCAATCGATGTGAGATCTCACATTTCTTATTAATCAATTAAGTAAGTTATTTACCCTTTTTTTATTATTATTATTGTATAGCAGATTCGGTTACTCACTGAGATGATTAGCATCTCATATTTTTAAATTTCGTTCCCTTAGGTCCAGGTTAGTCAACGTTGATTGTCCGTGGGCGAACTCGACATCTTGGTTCGTTGTCGAAAGTCCAAGAAGCTTTTCCTTTCCTTTCTATCTTGTATTATTACTTTTTATTTTATATTGTATTAAATTTCATATTCAATTGTATTGATAACGCTCTGTATACTATTTGGACGTTTATTTATTTAATTATGCATTGGTTCCCTATCATTTATTTGAAGTGCTGAAATTTGTGGTAATATTTTGTAGTAAAGTAGGAGGAATAACGTGGTGCATTTAGAAGTGTGTTTTCAGTGCAGGAAAATTGTGGTATGTCCAACCCTTAGGGGAGGTTCTGCCGAATTTTCTATTGGAAGGTCCGGTAGGGTTTCCCTGGGATTAGGATTTGTCTGGGGTTCCGGTGAGGGATCTTGGACGGGTCCTGACAAGAAGCATCTAGCACAAATCAAATTAATCAATCAATAATTAAATCAATTAAATAATCAAGAAATACTAATTAATAAATAAAATGCAATTGATATGCAATAAATAAAATAATGAGACACCAATTAATTAAATAATAAGACCACAACTAAATCCATTAATTTTAAAAGATGATTTTAAAACATATTTTCGTTTAAGAAATCATGTCAAAATATGCTAACGCACCATACTATATATCAGTGATGTCCGACGGTGCCCAGCGTCCCAAAGCACCATCTGGCGAGGATGTTAAGAGAGAACCTGCATCCAGTCACCGTGGCATCCCACCGGGCTAATGCTATCAACAGTCACCTGGCCATGGAGGGGGCGGCTGATGCTCATTGTGCATTATACCCTGCCAACCCTTGTAACACCCCGTCCCAAATCGCACCGGAATCCGTGCACGTTGACCGAGGTTGACCGTTGACCGTTGACCAAAAGGGGTCAAAGTTGACTTTTTGACTCGGTGGGAATTTCGAGTTGCCCAGGATACCGTGGTAAAGTGCACGATGCCACGAGTTCGTAGACTGGTAGCACGTCGAAAACGGAGCTACGGTTTGGAAGTTATGGGCGAAAAAAGTTGCAGTCCAAATTGTCCAGGGGGTGCCGGAGTTGACTTTTTGTTTTTGTGGAAATGAGCATTGACTCATGCATGGTTGTGAAGTACTCGTCGATACGAGTTCACAGACTAGCGGCACGCTCAAAACGGACGTCCGGTTAAAAAGTTATGGACGTTTGAAGTTTACCGGATACCGTATTATTTTAATGTTTTTGGGTCGGTGAACAGTGAAATGCCACGTGTCAGCTTCTGATTGGTCCATGTGGCATGAACAGTGTCACACAGGGGTTTTTATTTGTTAAAACTCTCGGGGAAGAGAGAGAGGAGAGAGAAAGAGAGAGAGAGAGGACCGCCGGCCACCGGAAATTTTCCACTGTTCCGGCCGAGTTACTGTACATGCACCGGCCAGCAAGCTTGCCCTCCTCATTTCCGGCAAAACCTCCAAGTTTCACGGCGAACGGCCACCGGACGCGCCTGGATCGGACCTCCGAAGTTCGGCGGCGAGTTTTACCCCTCCACCACCGGCCACCGCAAATCGACCCTTTTCCGGCCACACGCGCCAGCTAACCTTCATCCTCTCCTCAAGTCCGGCCGACCCACCAAAAATCACGGCCATCGGACCACCGACGCGCCGGGATCAGAGCGTTTTCCGGCGAGGGGCCGAAAATCTTCAATCGGTGATTTCTTCGCCGTCCGACCTCCGTTTTGCTCACCGCCGGTCCCGTTGGGTTGCTCTCCTCAAGATCTACAAGTCTGCAAAATTTCACGACCAATGGCCACAGCACGCACCGCCGCCGGCGACGGTTGCCGGTGACCGTGGCGGCTCGCCTGAAATTACTGTTCCGGCGAGTACCCGAATTTCTGGCCAGCTCCAGTCCGCAGTGTTCGACCTCCACGTGGTTTAGCACGCGGTTATTATATGGTTTAGCGTGCGGTTTTTACTTCACCCGTGAGTTGCCATTGGACCATGGGCAGGCAAGTTGTTATTGGCCACAGCCGCCCCCCTCCTTGGCCGGGTGATGGTTTTTGGCAATCGGTACTGTCGGGACGCCGAAGTGACCGCTGCAGGTTTCTCTCTTTAACCCCCCGCCAGTCGGTGCTCGGGACGCTGGGTATGGGAGGGCATCACCGGTATATGGTGTGGTGCGTCAGGTGTAATTGTCGGTGTAAATTGCAAATAATGGTTCAAACCCCAAATGTGTTCAAAATTTATTTACTATAATTTATTATATTTTTATTAAATATTTGGGGTATGTTTTCTATTTATTTATTGTGTATCAACTGGTTTAATCCCTTGGTTTTTGGGAGGTATGTACATTGGGTTTTGTGAAAATGTTTTAAAAAGGGAACATTTCAAACGGAACGATTGGTGAGAGTTTTAAGGGAAATTATTATTTTCCAACAGTAATTATTATTTATTTATTAATTGCTGGTATTTGTTCTATTCCTTAATTGCTATTACTATTATTTTTTTATTATCGCAAAAGGTGTTCAGTAGTTCGGGTTACTCACGGAGATGATTAGCATCTCACACTCTTAAATTCCGTTCCCTTAGGTGCAAGTGGTGGTAGACGTTCTTCCGGAGCGAACCAAGTTTTCCGCTGCTGTTGTGTTTCGAGAAGTATCTTTGTACTCTTTCATTTCAGTGTATTATTTCTTTTCAGCCTTGTTGTATTTCTGTTGTTTAGCACTTCTTAAAGCTCTGTATACTATTGGGATACTTCTGTTTTATTTATGCACTAGACTGTTGTTGTTTTGAGAAGTGCTGAAATTTGTGGAATAGTTTGTAGTTTGTGGGAGGAATAAGGGGATATTTTTAGAAGTGTGTTTTCAGTGCAGGTAGTTGTGGTAATTAAATCCCTTAGGGGAGGCTCCGCCGGATTTTCCGTTGGAGAGTTCGGTAGGGTTTCCTTGGGATCAGGGCTGTCTAGGGTTCCGGGGAAGGAATTCTGGACGGGTCCTGACAACCCTCAAGTCCAATGGCCTAATCATGCACACTAATCATGTCCATGTAAATCCAGTACAGAACACCAATACTGGAAAATTACTGAATGTAAGAGCACTAACATAGACTAATAAAAATTATATTTATTTCTACAAAAAGCGAAACAATATGAAATCATATTCTAATATCTCTTAATATATTGAGCTAATGAAAACCCATCAAAATCAACAATGAATATATGGAAAGTTTCAATCAAAATATAGGAAATAGAAGAAGAAGAAGAAATTGTGTGGAAAATTTGGAAAAATAAGGAATTGATGCGTTTTAATTATGTTCTACATAAAAGGTTGTATTAGTAGATTTATAATTGAAGAAACTTAAATATCTTTATTTTCAAAGTAGGTTATATTTCATTAAAGACCTAAATTATGAGCCATTGGTTCAAATTTCCTAAGTACATTTACATATATATATATATATATAAATGGAATATATCTACACTAATAGTAACAAATTATTATTAACTTAATATTCTAAATATTGAAAATGTTAGTTGATCTGTTAGATAATTGCAACGATTCATCAACGATTGGTTTTCCTTATATAGCTTTGAATAATTTAAAAAATGTACCACTTATATCTTGAACGGATTTTTTTTTATTTAGTTCCTCTTATTATGCATTTATTACTAAAATTACTGACCTGATTCGATTTATTCCTTTCTGGTTTCCAACCTTGTCTCCTATCTCTTTTTCTATAAATTCATTTAAACATTCGAAGACAACCAAAATAGAGAAATTGTTCTGGAAATTAATTAATCTGCAAGGTCAGAGCAAAGAGTTGGAAAAAAAAAAAATATATATGTGCACGTTCAAAGCTAATGTGACAGTACTGATTCTTGTTGCATTCTTTGTGTTGTCAATAGGTGCGTATCATCTTGGCATATCAATTTAATGAATGGATATTTTGGTTTAAGTTTTAATATTTTGCTTTTTGTTAATTAATTTTTATGGATTTTGATAATATCCTTTTTTTAACATATTTTTGTTTTTCTTTTGGTTATTTAACAGAATACAACAAAGTGGACGCTGCAGTGTGTTGCACTGAGAATGAGAAATTTGGAATTTGTATACCAGGAAATGATGATGGCAGATGTGACGCATTCTACAAACCAAACTGTAGAGGAGGTGAATGTAAACTAAGAGGCGGCCGTCACAGATGTCACTGCTATTGCTGATCTCTTCTGCATGCTCTCTCACTTAATGATTTTATAATCAAATAAATTATATAAACATAAATAAAGCAAGCTGAACAACGTTGTTCTGTAATTGGACTCGTTTTCTAGTAAGATAATCTTGCAAGGCTGTTGTTTGTGGCCAATTAAACAATTATTTCTTCCAATATTAACATTCGAGTTTTTTTTTTTTTTTTTAATAAATATTCCACCGTACTTTGCTTGGCTTTTATTTTCACGTTTGATAGCATTGATTGATAATGTACTATTTTCATTCATGCATGTATTTTCATAAGAAAATCAAATAATTTGTAAATATTTGATCCATAAGAGCCTAATAAACATATTTTTCTAACAAATCCTTTAGGGAAGTGCCCCACACCAACAGGTTTATATGTCATTTTTTACATCATGTTAAATTTCATCTAAACCAATCAACGGCGCAGATTACAGGGATACCATATTAGGAATACCGTAGGAGGATCCTCTCTTTTTGTATGAAGATAAATTTTGGCGCAGGAGACAGTCATATAAACCATATAAAGGGAAACATTTACTTTTTCCATTTCAAGATTATTGGGAAATTTGGCAGCATGTAAGTTGGCCTTTTAAACCCAACTGTTGCAGAATTTGGAGCTGGCTATATATCACTATTACATCAATTAGTTGGAAACCTAAACTATAAATGCTTAATATGTGTTTACGCTCTTAGCTATATTAAGTCTCGGTACGGGAAACCTTAGCCAATAACTCACCCGTCCTTGAAAATAATACATTGCACGGTTGCATGCCTTGTTCGCTTACAAAACTGAGGCTTACCCTTTTGGATCTTTCAGAAAACAATTTTAAGGGTTAAATCCCTTCTTTTCTTCAGAACTTAACCTAGCTTACTGTTTTATGGCTTGAAAAGAATCAACTCAAAGGTGAAATTCCATCTTTGTTTGAAAACTTCACTCTTTTGACTCACTCAATTCTTCGAACAAACAAATTGCATGGTCTTGCGGCATCTTTCCTTGGTAGACTAACGAGCTTCACTTTTTTGGACCATTCAAGTAACAATTTCAGTGTTTAAATCCCCTGTTTTCTTCAAAACCTCACCCTTTTCACTGACTTAGATCTTGATAGCAATAAGTTTACTGGTCACATTCCGTCTTGCCTTGGAAACCTTACAAAATTTACTCACCTTGATGTTGAAAATAATAAATTGCGTGGTTCCATTTCTCATTCATTTACATGAATGACAAACCTTGAACATCTTTACTCCGATGACAATAATTTGAGTGGAATGCTAAATTTTGACATGATATTAGGCTTGAAAAATCTAAATGCACTATCATTTTCACTGACAAGTTATCGGTTCTTATTCAAACTTGAAAAATAAATGAACTTCTCCAAGGTTCCAAATGTTTGGCTTGATTCATGCAACTATGGCAGCGTTCATTCCTTCTAAAGCCAAATAATGAGCCTCCACACTTGAGAACACGACAAAACCATCCAAAAGAGGCTAATCTATCCATGAAAAATTTATTCAATGGCTAAGATTAGTTCTTGGAGTCCACTCATTAAAAACTTGGAGAGGGTCGCACCAAATATGGTGCTTAGTTGCCAAATAAACTGATTTAGGGAATCAAATGCTTGGAAAATCAGAGCTAGATGTGAGGGGCACATTGAAATGGTGAGAGATACGCGAAATTCGGCTCTTAAGCACCTTGACTACTACTTGGCCTCTTTGAAAACTCCCTAAAATGAATTTAGGCTTCTCCACAATGCTTCAAGCTTCAATAAAACCTTGAATTTGTAAGACTCCTCTTAATAGCTTCATAAATCATCCAGTTTTCAACAAAATCCAATTTTGAAGAGTTCCTACAAAGAGCAGACAAAATTCATCAAAATAACTTGAAAGCTTGAGTTCTCACCACTAATTAAGCCTTAAAAAGATACCAATAAGTGAGTAAATCCTTAGTTATCAAGAAGCAATTGCATGCTAGGTGTAACAAAGTTCTAAAAATGTAACTTGTATTTTCCTCTTTAATTAGCAAACATGTAACACCCCCTCCCAAAATACACCAGAATTTTTCTTCATGTTTGCCAAGATTGGTCGGGTTTGAACGCCATTGACCAAGGAGGGATAAATTTTGATTTTTTATCCGGATAGAATTTTTCTTTGACCGAGGCACCGTTGCAAAATACGCATTGACCAAAGCTCATAGACTAGTAGTACGTTGAAAATAGAGCTACGATTTGAAAGATATGAGCAAAACAAGATGCGGTCCAAACTGTCCGAAGGTGTCAGGTTTAACTTTTTCTTTTGATGAATTTTGCTTTAACTTATGTGTGGTTGTAAAGTACTCACCGAGATAAGTTCATAGACTAGCGGCACGCCTAATTTGGATATTTGGTTAGAAAGTTACGGACCTACAAAGTTTTTCTAAGACTTCATTTAACATGCATTGTCCAATGACACTGTGCCACGTATCACATTTCTAGGCGAACCCGTGAGTGCACAGTGGCACCCATGGGTATTTCGATTGGGCGCGAAGGGAAGAGAAGGAGAAAGAGGAGGGAGAAAAAAGAAAGAGAAAGAGGAGAGAGAGGGAGAAATTGGCCTTACGCCTTTCACCCTTTTCCAGCCACCTGACCATTACATGCATTGGACCACCACCACCCACCCTTCATTTCCAGCCAGCCACCCAAAACCCATGGCCAGATCGCCAGCAATGCGCCCAAATTGGTCTTTTTCCTACGACAGCCCATTTTCCTTCCACCACCGATTTCTCCCAAACAAGTCGCCCGTTTTCAACATCACTAGTCCCATTGGCTTACCCTTCCTCCAATCTACCTCCCCACCAAAAATCATGGCCATTGGCCACAAGACGCACCACTGGCAGTGAGTTTTTCCAGTGGGCACGGCGGCTTACCGTGAAATCTCATTCCAACGAGTTCTTGGTGATCCCACCTACCCTTTCCCACTAATTTGATCTCCCTAAATTCGAATCCAAAGTCGGTTTCCTTCAATTCTTAACGGATTGTGAGATTCGAGGACATTAAACCCAAAACCTTTTTGGTGAGATTTCGGCCACCACAGATTTGATCTCCGGGAGGTAAGTGTCAAGACCCATCCAAGACCCCTCACCGGGATCCTGGACAAACCCTGATCCCAGGTAAACCCTATCCAACCCTCCAATGGAAAATTAGGCAGAACCTCCCTTAAGGGTTGGACTTACCACAAATTTCCTGCACTGAAAACACACTTGTATATACATCACCCTATTCCTCCTACCTTACTACAATTTATATCCACAATTTGCAGCACTTCCAACAAATAGTAGGAAATCAGTGCATAATTAATCTATGCCATATATCCAACATAGTATACAGAGCATTAAAAGAATTCGAAGTATGAGAGTTATTACAATACGAAATAGAAAGCAATATTACAAGGTAGCAAAATGAGGAAATGAAGACTTCACAGACTATTGGGAACGATCACGCCGCCGAACTCACCTTGATCAATCAACGCCTACCACCTGAGCCTAGGAGGAATGAAATTTAGAAATATGAGATGCTAGCCATTCAGTGAGTGACCCAGTTCTAATGTGCTATAATAATAACAATATTTGAAAAAATAATATTTGCACTCACAATTCACTCAATTGGAAAAGTTTCCCTTTTAAAACACTTTTACAAAAGCCCATAATTCGTATATCCCAAAATAAGAGAAGTCCATAATTAAAATAAATGAAATATTGAGAAATTAAATTTCACCTTGAGAATAATTAAATAACAATTAGTAGAATTTATAATAGAATACCATGAGATACACAAGGTCACAACAAATAAATAAATAAATGCTAAAATCCATATTAGAAGCATCTAGCACAAATTAAGTTAATCAATCAAGAATTAAATCAATGAAATAATCAAGAAATTCTAATTAATAAATAAAATGCAATTGACATGCACTAAATAAAATAATGAGACACCAATTAATTAAATAATAAGACCACAATTAAATCCATTAATTTTAAAAGATGATTTTAAAACATATTTCGTTTAAGAAATCATATCAAAATATCCTGACACACCATACTATGTATCAGTGATGTCCGATGGTGCCCAGCGTTCCAAAGCACCATTTGATGGGGAGGTTAAGAGAGAACCTGCATCGAGTCACCGTGGCGTCCCACCGGGCCGATGCTATCAACAGTCACCTGGCCATGGAGGGGGCGGCTGATGCTCACTGTGCATTATACCCTGCCAGCCCTCAAGTCCAATGGCCTAATCATGCACACTAATCATGTCCATGTAAATCCAGTACAGAACACCAATATTGTATGAGTGCATCTAAAAATCATAAAATCAATATATTTTTAAATATCAAAATCTCATAAATTTCACTTTTCAAATTCGTTGGTTCACATCACCTTTAAACCCAGAATACTTTCACATTTCTTTTAAATCATCCTCATAAATCCCTCAAGTTCAAATCCATCAACTTTCAAATGCATCAATTTTCCAATCCACAATATTCAAATGCGTAAGCATAATTTTTAAAATAATAACCTTAAATCTTTAAAATTCAAGATAAGCATAATTTCAGTAAAATCACATAAAAATTTCAAAATTCATAAATCCATATAAATGCATTTTTATTGCTTAAAATAAACTCACAATAAATTCAACAATAAATCAATAATGTTAAATTCACAATTTCTTTAAATATCAAAATTTCATAGAATCTAGATTTCCATAATTTATCAAAATCAAAATATTCTTTGGTGTACACACATATATACATTTCGAATTATCCAAATATTAGCATCAAAATTTAATTCACAATTTATCTAATAATTAACACAAAATAAAAACATTCAAATATTAAAATATAACAAATATAATTAATTTGACACCCGAAATTAATTTTGAAGGTGGGTCATTCACCTTGAGCATGCATATCAATCAAGATCCTCCACATGATCAGTCCCACGACCCACACGTGCTCCTAAAATATCAATATTATAAAAGACCAATTAAACTAATATTTTATTCAGGTAATTAACACACACTACCCCGGGAAGCTAACACAAACGGTAACTAAAATTCGCGAAAAATATTATCACGACCCATCCAAAATTCCTCACCTGAACCCTAGACAAGCCCTGATCCCAGAGAAACCCTATCGGACCCTCCAATGGAAAATCCAGCAGAACCTCCCCTAAGGGTTGGACTTACCACAAATTTCCTGCACAGAAAACACACTTCTATATACACCACCTTATTCCTCTTACCTTACTACAATTTAATTTCATAAATTTGCAGTACTTCAAATGAACAACAGGGAATCAGTGCATAATTAAAAAAATAAACATCCAAAATAGTATACAGAGCTTTATCAAGATACAATTAAATATGAAATTTAATACAACAAAGGATAAAAGAAACAATACAAGATAGCGAAGAAAAGTATGTAAGGCTCCTTGAACTTTTAGCAATGAACAAGACATCGAACTCGCCTCCGGACGATCAACGTCTACTAACCTAGGTCTAGGGAAACGAAATTTAAAAATATGTATGCTAATCACCTCAGTGAGTGATCCTGACTACGACATAGTTAAATCAATGAAATAATCAAAGAAACATTTTAACAGATTTTAAACCTCAATTTAAAATAGATAAAAGAATACAATAAAATTCATGTTAAAATCTTAAAATTTAAATAAATAATATCAACATGGTAAAATAAAATTCTAAAACACCAATTTAAAATACTTGATAAAAACATGAATAAATACATTTTATAAAATATTAGTTTGAAATAAACAATAAAACAAAATTAAATACGTTTAATTTTAAATACGATTTTAAAGAATTTTGGTTTGAAATTCGTATCGAGAAGTTAACTTGACGCACCACACTATATACCAGTGATGTCCTACGATACCCAGTGTCCTAAGCACCGTCTGGCGGGACGTTAAAGAGAGAAACTTGCATACGGTCGCTTCAGTGTCCGGACAGCACCATTGCTTATAACCGTCATCCCGGCCATGGAAGGGGGCAGCTATGGCCAATATCAAGCTTGCCTGCCCTCGGTCCAATGGCAACTCACAGGAGACATTACAACCTGCGCGCTTATCCACATATACAGTACAGAACACTAGTACTGTATGAGTGCGTCTAAAATCAATTACTAAATTTATTATTAAAATACCATTTTTCAAACCTACAATCTTCTAAATCCTCATCGTAAATCTATTGATATAATTATACAATTTTTCCAATATTATAAAATCAATCAATTAATAATTAAGCGCATAAATATATATATATATATATATTGGAAGCACCAACTTAAACAAATATTTTTCTTGAATCATTAAAACCACTATGTCAAAAATACTATTAGAACCACATGAAATTCATATTTCCTTAAAATCATGTAAACACATTTATCATGCATCATAAAATCAACATCAAACTCAAAAATAATTTATTAAAAACCTTAAATCATAATTCCTTTAAAATCTCAAATATATTTTTGGTAACAACACATATACTAAAACCGTCATAAATTGGCATTGTAAAATTAAATGGAAATTCCTTCAGATATTAAACATATATTAAAATTCACATGAAAGCATTTCTAATTACACAATATTCCAACAATAAAATTTAACAATTATTATCAAAATCCCATATCCATAAAATTCTTGAAATCAAAATATTTCTTAATGCACAAATAACCAAATATATAATCAACACAAAATCTATATACAATTTATCAACCCAAAATAATTTTGAAGGTGGGTCACTCACTTCGAGCATGCAATTCAACCAAGATTCTCCATAGGATCGATTCTACAATTCACATGTGTTCCTAGAACATTGACAATACACAAACCGATTAAATTAATATTTTAATCAGATAAATTATACACGGTTACCCGGAGGATTTAACACAAACGTTAAAAAAAATTCGCAAATAATATATTGAAACAAAGCTTACAACATGAGGATTAAGGATTGACCATTACCTTATGGAGATCGGATTCGAGGTGGCCGGAATCTTGTCGGGAAGGTTTCAGTATTTAGGTCCTTGAATCTCACAAACCACCATGAATTGGAGGAAACTGAGCTCAAATTTAGGTTCAGGAGGTTTAGATTAGTGGGAAAAGGTGGGCGGTGTGATCGGGAACTCGCCGGAATCAAGTTTTCCGATGAACTGCCATAGTCATCGGAAACCATCACCACGGACAGAGCGTCCAGTGGCCATTGACTGTGATTTTTGAAGGAAAGGTAGATTGAAGGATGGGTGAACTGATGGGACTGGCGGTGAGGCAAAAGAAGGCCAGATTGGGGAGAAATCTACGTTTGAAGTAATCAGCATCACCGTAGGAAAAAGCCTCGATCCGGGCGCGTCGACGATCGACTAGCGTGGGATTTGGTGGGCTCGACTGAAATGAGGAGGAGAAGATGGTCGGGTGGCGTGTGTATGGAAGTGGTGGCCGGAATGGAAGAAACAATGGTGGTCGGTTGGTGGTAGCTCTCTCTCTCCCTTCCCCTCTCTCTCTCTCTTCTCACATGGCTCACACACGGGTTTGAACCAATAAGAAACCATCCCGTGGGTGCCACTGTGCACTCATGGGAGTGGCTGAGATTTTGACACGTGGCACGAATTGTGAACACATTTTACATAAGTGTAAAATAATAATAAAATAATACGATATTTGGAAAACTTTATAGGTCCATAACTTTTCAACGACATGTCCAAATTAGGTGTGCCGCTAATCTATGAACTCGTATCGATGAATACTTCACAACCATGCATGAGTCAAAACTCAATTTTACAAAAATAAAAGTCAACTCTGACACCCTCGGATAGCTCGGACCTCAACTTTTTTTGCCCATAACTTTCAAACCGTAGCTGCGTTTTTATCGTGCTACTAGTTTACGAACTCAAGTAGATGCGTACTTCACAATGATGCCTCAGTCAACCTTCAATTTTGGAGAGTCAAAAAGTCAAAGTTTGCCCCTTCTCGGTCAACGACAGTCAAACCCGATCAACTTGAGAAATTTTCTGTGTACTTCGGGACATGGTGTTACAAATATACCAAAATGAAGCTTAGGGAATGAGGATCACGGATTGTGTCTCACCTCCCGGTGATTGTACTCGAGGTGGTCGGAATCTCCCCAGAAAGTTCTCAGGTTTTGGATCCTTAAATCTCACAAACCGCTGCGAGTTGGAAGAAAACAACCTCATATTTGGGTTCAAGGAGTTAAAATTAGTGGAAGAGGATGGGCAGTACGACTGGGAACTAGCCGAAAATTGGGTTCTTAAAGAGCCGCTATGGTCACCTGAAACCGTCACTGCCGGTGGCTCATCTGGTGGCCACTGGCCGTGATTTTTGAAGAAAAGGTAAATCAAAGGACAGGTGAATGGATGGGACCAACAGTGAGGCAAATAGAGGTCAGACTAGAGAGAAATCTGGGATTGAAGCAATCGGCAGTGCCACCGGAAAAAGTCCCGATCCGGGCACGTTGGCGGTCAGCTAGTTGGGATTTTTTAGGGTTCAGTCGGAAATGGGATGTTGGTTGTGGGTGTCTGGTACATGTGGATGGTGATTGGTTAGACGACAGTCAACGATGGTGGCCGGTGGTGGTTTCTCTCACCTCTCTCTTCTCTCCTTCTCCCCCTTCTCTCCACCCCACACGCCCATTTTGCCAAAATAAAAAGCCCACCCGTGGGTGCCACTGTGCACTCACGGGATTGGTTAATAAGCTGACATGTGGGCACACACTATGCACACGTTTTACCATGCTTAAAATAATATGGTATTCGGAAAACTTTGCCGGTCCATAGCTTTTCAACCAAATGTCCAAATTAGGCGTGCTGCTAGTCCATGAACTCGTATCGACGAGTACTTTACAACTATACATGTAACAGCCCAGACCACCCGCATTCGATATTGTCCTCTTTGGGCCTGGGGAATCCTTTTACAACCCAGCCATAAAGTGATGTGGATACCTTTCTCGTACGATGCGTTCCCATGAGGAAAAGTAAAACCATGAGGGATAGGATTGGGCTCACCACCTAGCTTCCAAAGTGGACAATATCGTGATTGGGCCTGGGAGGCCAATGCCAGTTGGACTGGTATGTAGGGGTTGTAAGAGGACTCCCCCTAACCATTACAACACGTTCCCATGAGGAAAAGTAAAACCATGAGGGATAGGATTGGGCTCACCACCTAGCTTCCAAAGTGGACAATATCGTGATTGGGCCTGGGAGGCCAGTGCCAGTGGGACTAGTAAGTAGGGGTTGTAAAAGGATTCCCCCTAACCATTATAATGCGTTCCTACGAGGGAAAGTAAAACCGTGAAAGGTAGGATTGGGCTCACCACCTAGCTTCCAAAGCAGACAATATTGTGATTGGGCCTGGGAGGCCCAGGCCAGTGGGACTGGCAGGCGAAGGGGTGGGACCCCTAGCCATTACGATGCATTTTCACAAAACCTTGAGGGCTGAGTTGTAAGAGGATTCCCCAGGCCCGAAAAGGACAATATCGGACGCGGATGGTCTGGGCTATTACAATATAAGAGTCAAATCAAAATTCTACATAAATAAAAAGTCAAACTTGGCACCCTCGGACAATTCGAACCGCAAACTTGTTTTGCTCATAACTTTAAAACGGTGGCTCCGATTTCAATATGCTAATAGTCTACAAATTCGGGATGACATGTACTTTGCTATGGTACCATGGTAAATGCAAAATTCCACCCGAAACAAAAAGTCAAAATTTGACCCTCTCGGTTAATACCGATCAACCTCGATCAACGTGAAGAAAATTCCAATGTACTTCGGGATGGAATTTCACATAAGACTCAATTCGTGATCCTCGCTTCATAAGCTTCATTTCCATATATTATTTGTGAAGTTTGGATACCGCTTGTGTTATATCCCCCGTGTACCCTTGTGTAAAATACCCGAATAAAATATTAATTTATTTAATCTTGTGTACTGTTGATCTTTTAGGAGCACGTGTGAGCCATGGGATCGATCTCGTTGAGGATCTTGACTTATACACATGTTTAAGGTGAGTGATCCATCTTCAAATTTATTTTCAGGTGTTAAATTATATATATCGTGATAATTAATAATTTGGATTTGACATTTTATGTGTTGGACTTTCGATAAAAATTATATTGAATTTATGATGCAAATTTGGGATGAAATAAAAATATATGTTGCGTAAGAATCATATCTTGATTTTTAAGATATTATGGTTTAAGGTTTTCAATAAATTTTTGTTAAGTTTAATGTTGAATTTATGATGCATAATAAATGTGTATATGATTTTAAGAATATATGAATTTTATGAGGTTTTAATATTATTTTTGGTATAAATTGATTTTACGGATTTGAAGGAAAATATTCATTTAAATTTATTATGCATTGGAATAATTGTGGAATTTATTTTATGCTATTGGTGAATTGGGGAAATTTAATTATATATGAATTTTACGTAGTTTTAATGATATTTTTTTATGATAATTGGATTTTAAAGATTTGAGAAAAATATTGTTTTAAATTATTATGGTTCAAAAATATATTTATGCATTTAAATATTAAGGGTTTGACTTATTGCCTCAGGAAATTTGGTATGTATAAATTGATGGATTTTAAGTGATTGGATTTATGGTTTAAAGGTGATGTGGATTAATGGACTTGAAAGTGGTATTTATGAGATTCAAGATTTGGAAAACATATGATTTTACTGGTTCTTACACTACAAGACAATGATCCTTTAGCGACGAAATTTTTATCGATGAATTATTTTATTGTCGCAAAAGAGATCACTACGGGCAAAAAACATATTCCTCGATAAAAACTATACTTTTGGGGACAAAAAATAAAATCATTGGAAAATATTACATTTTTAGCAACGAAAACACAATTTTGCCGATATTGGACTGACTTTTACCAACGAATTCTAAATATTGTCGGCAAAAATCAACTATTTACCAATGAAAAAAAATATCATTAGCAAAAGTTATAAATTTTACCGATAACTTTAAATATTGTTGGTAAAAACATAGCAATTTCTGACAAAATTCAAATTAGTTGGCAAAAGTGATACCTTTTAATGACATTAGAATTTTCTAATCAAAAGGTTAACATGTGAAAAGTTATACTTCTTCCAACAAACACCACAATTGTTGGTAAAAGAAAAATTCCAAATATATATTTTTGAATTATTATTATAATTTAGTGAATCTCTCTGTTTTATTTGTTTGTAATTAATATATACTATGTATTTCAATTTTGGTAAGGAGGTAGTAAAAAAAACAAAATTTGCTGACAAAATTTTACATATATGCCGCATGGCTTTGCTTTGGATTTTTAAATTTTTAAACATCTAAATTACTTTCTATCCTAACTTACATTTAACTGTTACCTTCTATGTACTTTACTTTTTTATGAAATTTATGTTTTATTTATTTGGCAAAGGGTATTGATTTTTTATTCCTTTTGGATGTATTTATAAAAAACTGATATATATCATACATATTTAATTGTTTGGAACTTTTGCCAATGAAATATATTTTCTCATAAAAATTGCTATTGCCGACAAATTGATAAAATTTGACGGTAAAAATTTGGATTTTTTTGGCAAGAATTTTAACAATTTGTCGACAATAGAAAAAAAAATTTCGCCCCTACCCATCCCACCAATCCTAAAATGAAAAAATAAATTAGAATACAGAGGCTATTTAAGAGCATCCACAAGGGGCTCTTTATCCATTATAGATTCTTTATTTTGAAAAGTCAATCTCTAAAAGCAAGCTCCAACCCATTCTGCATTTTGACTTTTTAAAATACAGAGTAGGTTTGGCTCTCCAAATTTGGAAAGCTAGAAATACTCTTTATATCTAATATTATATTAATATTATTGAATGCTTATCAAATTCCAAAGCCACGATATTATATTAATATATTTTAATTACTATTTATTGTTAAGAAATAAAAAACAAAAAGGAAGGAAATACAAATAACAATAAATGTTCATTGAAAAAATAAAAATAAAGAATGTGATACAAAGAGCATTATTATAGAAGTTTTAAAAGTTCTACTTTTTATATTTAAAGATGTTCTTTATTATATGAAAGATGCTCTTTATTCTTAAAGAGTCCTTTGGGGATACTCTAACCCATTATTTTTTGCTAAGTCTCCGTTGCATCTCCTTCTCCTTTCTCTTTTTTTTTTTTTTTTGGGGTCAAAATTCTTTTCCACTGCAAACCCACTTTCTTCCTTCAAAACCATTTTCTGCATTGAATCAAATCAGCTGCTCTCCGCATCTCCAAAGGTTGAAGAAAACCCATTTTCTTCTTCGTATTTTAACTTTGAATTTCTGTTTGATTTTCTTTTATTTTCTTTTTTCTGCAGGTTCTAGTCACCGATCGATCTGCTGATTGACGTTTAAAGCCGTTCTGGTTGTTGTCGTTCTGATCCCTGATTGTTGCCGTTCTGGTCCCCAATCTGGTTGTTGCCATTCTGCCGGTTGCCTTTATGGAGGTATGGAATTTTTCTCCTCTTTGGTCACTTAGTTGGGATGTGATGATGCCGCGTTGTTAAGGTGTGGATTGGAGGCCACGAGGTTGTATTTTAGGAGTATGGCTCAGTAGGGTGTTGGGAAAGGAAGTGGTTGGGTTTATATGTATGTGATGCAAATTTGTTTGCTCTGTAATAGAACAGTTAGGTGCTGAAGTTTTAGAATTAAAAATATAGCACGCAATTATGTAACAAAAAAAATGATAAGTGTTAAAATCCATAATTTTTACTTGGTTTATTCAAGGATTTGTGCTGAATGAGTAAATATACTTTTAACTGTTAAATAAATTAATAATTGTGGACTTAGCATAATCAATTACTCACTTACAGGGCCTATTTATGACATTAATGGGACTGGCTTATTTTATTATTTTGTAGTAGGGCCCTTGGTCACACACTCTCTATAAGACTCTAGTTGGCCCATTGGACTGGAGGACCAACTCTCTTTATAAGCCATTTGTGTTTGCGGCTATTGATTGTCTAGAGATCCAAATTTTAATTTTGAATTTTATTCATTAATTTCTTTTCTCTTGCGCAATATCGGGTTTATATTGAGTTTGTGCATATTATGTGAATTTTTTGTTTTAGTTCGAATTAAGATCTGGGCATGGTGGAAAAATAGGTTGTTGTTATGAATTGTATTCTTTAACATCTTTAATTGGACTGGAAACCTTTTTGTTTTTTGAATAAAAAAAAATTTTTTGAGAAACCCCGTTTTGGCCGAACGAATAAGTTTTCTTGGGTATTGATTTTGGTTGCTAAAACATTGAAAGTGATTTGTGGAAAACATTGCCCAAGAAAAGAGGAATCAAACGGCACCAAAATTGTAGAAAAAGATTGCCAGAAAAGAAATTTCCAGGCGGGTCGCATGACCCTTTTGGAATGGAACCGGGTCTCCTGTGACCCGGTTAGCTGAAGAAGATGAAACATACGACATGTAGTTTTGGCTGGCCTGCTGATGTCAACGTGATGACGTCAGCACGACATGTCGTTTACTGACGTCAGCTGCCGAAAATTAAAAAAAAAAAAAAAAAAAAACCTGTTTCCTTATTTATACTTATTCTCATTTATTTAATTTATTGTTGATTAATTATTTATTTATCTATTGTTTTTCTTTTATTATTATAAAATAAAAAATATAAATATAAAAATTTGTTATTTATTTGTTTATTGGTAATTAGTTCATTTGTTTATTTGTTTAATTATTTTATTCCAAATTTATTGAATTAAATTTAAATATCTATGCATGAAAATTTTGATTGTGTTAGCTTTCCCTAAAGAGGCTTTGTGCCTAGTTGATATAGTAGTGTGGAATTTAAGTACTCACCTGTCGTGAGACTTATTTTATCTGCATTATGTGTACCAATGTAATGTATATTGGCATAGTGGATGGGATGTTTTATATTTGCCTATTTCATGAAATTGCCAATATGTTATTTTTCTCCCACTTATTAACCAGGGTCTATACGGGTAACTAGGCTACCATGTTAGTAGTTTTAGTTGCTTTGTATGACACCTGGAATGGTAGTGGAAGTTAATTAAATGCCATGTATTGCAGGTTCTGAGTTGCCCTATCGGTGATTCAGTTCAATGCATTTGGTTGTGGTTTTTTGGTTGACTGTCCGTGGCCCGCAAAAGGGTATCTTTAGTGCTACAAAGACCTTAGCGATATTGATTTTATGTTATGTGATAAGGGGTTGGAAAATAGTTATTGTTTTATATATATTAAATGCTTTGTTGTGTTTACTATTTTCACAGTTAGTAGCACCCCAAATATTCTGCTTATGACTGCCATGATGAAATTGGATAGGACAAACTATCAGAAGTGGAAGAAAATTTTAGTTATGAATTTGACCTTTATGAAATTGGATTTGGCTTTGGAGATAGATCCACCAGAGATACCAACTGATGAGAGTAGTATAGCAGATAGGAAACTTTATGAGGATTGGAGGCATTCTAATAAGTGCTGCATGATGATGATGGAGAATTATATGGATGAATCAATGTATGCTAGTATTCCTAAGGTTGATACTGCAAAGGAACTTATTGAGGAGAGAGGAAATAAATTTATCAAGTTTGATATGAATGAGAAACATCATTATTTGGACCTTTTGAATAATACTAAGTATGATGATGCTTATCAGATAGGAGAAATGAAAGAGTACTTCAATGGACGATGTGGTTACTGCGATAAAGTTGGACACAAGAAGATAAAGTGTTGGAATTTAAAGGGAAAGCAAGAGAAGAAATATAATATATTAATGATTGAGACCAATATTGTTGATGTGCCTTTGAATTCTTGGAGGTTAGATACTGGAGCACAATTCATGTTACTAATTCATTGCAAAGGATGATAAGGCAAAGGGGGCCAACCAATCTTGAGCAGCATGCTTATATGGGAGATAGCTCAAGAGTGAAAGTGGATATCATAGAAACAATTAAGTTGAAGCTTGTTACTGGATATGTTTTAGAATTACAAGAAGTTTCATATATACCCTCAATTAGGAGGAATTTATTATCTATTTCTCTTTTGGATAGTCAAGGTTATAGTTTCTTGTTTGGACATAACAAAGTTGAAGTGTATAAGGATGGCAAAGTTATTGGTTTGGGAACTTCATATGGCAATTTATATAGACTTGATTTATTTAGTAATGGTCTCAATTCTTCTATTAATTCTGTTGTTACCCCTATTATTACTTCTGAATATCCAAAAGTTAATGATAATTCTTCAATGTTATGGCATAAACGTTTGGGACATATTTCTAGGCACAGGATGGAAAGGTTAGTGAAGGATGTAATACTTCATAATCTTGATTTCTCCGATCTGTCGACTTATGTAGAATGTGTGAAAGAGAAGCTAACTTCCAAGGTTAGAAAGGATAAGATAGTAAGGTGTGGAGATGTTTTGAAATTAATCCATACTGATATATGTGGATCTTTCACTCCAACTGCTTTGGGTGGTTATAAGTATTTTATTGCCTTCATTGATGATTTTTCTCGTTATGGACATGCTGAGCTTAAATGTGAGAAGTCAGATTCTTTAGGTGCTTTTAAAGAGTTTAAGGTAAATATGGAGCTTTAAAAGAATAAGAAGATAAAGACTGTGAGGTCTGATAGAGGTAGTGAATTTTATAGCAGATATGATGAGACTGGATGGAACCCAAGGCCTTTGCAATATATTTACATGAATGTGGCATTGATGAGCAATATACAATGCCTAGTACGCCTCAGCAGAATGGCATTGCTAGGAGGAGAAATCGTACTTTATTGGATATGGTGCAATCTATGTTGGCAAATTCTAGTTTGCCAGATTACTTATGGGGAGAGGCTTTAAGGATGATAGCTCATATTTTGAATCAAGTTTCAAGTAAATCCGTTTCTAAGACTCCTTTTGAGTTATGGTCAGGACGAAAGCCTAATTTGCATCATTTTTGAGTATGGGGTTGCAAAGTTGAAGTAAGAATTTATAATCCTCAAATTAAGAAGTTGGATCCTAAAACTATAAGTGAGTATTTTGTTGACTATTGTATAGAATCTAGGGGTTCAAGATTCTTTTGTCCATCTCGCACCACCAGAATTATAGAGTCAGACAGGACTATTTATTTTGAAGATGATTTTGGGTTTGATGATAGTAATGCTCCAAGGGAGCCTCGATTTAGAGATGAAAATGTATTCATTCTCAGTGTAGTTTCTAATAGAGATATTATTAATCCAGTAATTAATGAACCGGTAGTTGGTCAGGATGAATCCATTATTGAGGAACAAGATATTCCAACTATTGTAGATGCTAATGTGCCTTTGAAAAGGTAACAAAGGACCAGGAGGTCAGCTATTCCTAATGACTATGAGGTTTACTTGTAAGAGTATGATTTTGACATAAGTGATGATTCAGATCCAGTCATTTATGAGGAAGCCATAAGCAGTTCGCACTCAAATTTTTAGTTGGATGCAATGGAAGATGAAATGAAATCCATGGCATCAAATGGTGTTTAGGATTTGGTTGAGTTGCCATTGGGTAGCAAGCCTATAGGGTGCAAATGGTCTTTAAGACTAAAAGAGACTCTAATGGTCAAGTGGAGAGGTATAAGGCTAAACTTGTAGCCAAAGGGTTTAGCCAGAAGGAAGGAATTGATTACATAAAGACATTCTTTCCTGTATCCACAAAGGATTCTTTTAGAATCATTATGGCGATTGTGGCATATTATGACCTGGAGTTGCATCAGATGGATATTAGAATTGCTTTTCTGAATGGTGACTTGTATGAGGATGTATATATGGTTTAACTAGTTAGCTTCCAGCAAACAGGGAATGGTAATTTGGTTTGTAAGCTTAAGAAGTCAATTTATGGTCTTCAGCAGGCTTCGAGGCAATAGTATCTTAAGTTTGATGAGGTTGTCATCCAAAATGGCTTTAAGGAGAATGTTGTTGATAGATGCATAGATATAAAGGTCAGTGGGAGCAGTTTTATATTTCTGGTGTTGTATGTTGATGACATACTTTTGGCTACTAATGACACTAACCTGTTGGCTGAGACAAAGCAGATGTTGTGCAACCATTTTGATATGAAAGATCTTGAAAAGGCTTTTTTTGTTTTGGGCATCAAGATTGTTCGAGATAGGACTAATTATGTGTTGCAATTGTCTCAAAGAGCCTATATTGATAGAATCCTTAAGAGATTTGATATACGTAATTGTTCTCCTAGAAGTATACCGGTCACAAAGGGTGAAAGATTTTCTAAGGATCAATGTCCCAAGAATGATAAAGAGAGGATGGCGATGAGAAATGTTCATTATTCTTTAGCAGTAGGTAGTTTGATGTATGCTTAGGTATGTACACGGCCTGATATAGCTTTTGCTGTGGGTGTGCTTGGTAGATTTATGAGCAATCCTGGTCCTATTCATTACCAAGCAGTTAAGAAGGTCTTTAGGTATCTTCAGAGTACTAAAGATCATATGTTGACATATCGACGTACCAACTCCCTAGATGTTGTTGGTTATAGTGATGCAGATTATAAAGGCTATGTAGATGATAAGAAATCTACCACTGGGTATATATTTATCATGGCAGGAGGTGCTGTATCTTGGCGCAATGCCAAACAGTCAATGACAGCATCCTCGACTATGGAGGCAAAGTATGTGGCGTGTTATGAGGCTACTCATCATGCAGTTTGGCTTCAGAATTTTATTCATGATTTGAGAGTGGTTGACTCCATTGAGAGGCCTATTATGATGTATTGTGACAATACTGTAGCAGTATCTTTCTCCAACAATTTAAAAAGTACCCCTGGTGCGAGGTACATTGATGTTAAGTATTTTGTGGTTAAGGAGAAAGTTGAAGAAGGCCTCATTACTATTGTTCACATGCCTACTTACAGCATGGTGGCAGATCCACTGACCAAGGCCTTACCCGTAGGTATATTTGAGGAGCATGTGTCCCGTATGGGATTGTTAGACAGCTGAAACTGCTATGGGTCAATGGGAGTTTGTTATAATTTTTGCAGTAATATCCATGTTGAGTATTATTTATTTATTTGAGTATTTTGATACATTGATGTATGTGGATCATTATTTATATATGAGATAATTTATTACACATATTATTGCTCCTATATTTACAGGCCTGTTGAGACTATTAGTCTATGTATATGTGTATGTTGATCCACAGATTCCATGGTGAGTCCCTACTACCTAGTTTGGGTATATTGTTGTATCCTGTCGATACACAATGTGCTCGGATGAAATGGTATTTGTGTGTTGGGGAATTGCACGTGGTTAGGTAAATCTCTACTACCTAGATTGAGTTTATGGATGCAAAGTGCTCAGTTGAAATGGTATCATGTTTTGGGAGATTTACTGAGAGAATCTCTACTGCATAGTCTAGTATATTGTTATGCCCTGTCGGTGTGCTATATATTTAGATGAAATGGCATTATGGTTCGGGAGATTCTGTAGTAAGTGAGTTTGGATCATATATATGATGATGATTATGCAGTCCAAGTGGGAGAATGTTAAATAAATTAATAATTGTGGATTTAGCATAATCAATTACTCACTTACAGGGCCTATTTATGCCATTAATGGGATTGGCTTATTTTATTATTTTGCAGTAGGGTCCTTGGTCACACACTCCCTATAAGACCCTAGTTGGCCCATTGGACTGGAGGACGAACTCTCTTTATAAGCCCATTGACTTACCCATATTTTTTTCTAGTATTATTATATTATTAAATTATTAGTATTTTGTGTGTGTTAAAATTAATGGGTAAGTGTGACTTGCAGAGACTATAAAAGGTCTAGGGAAAGCAAACAAATATATGCCATGCGGTATTTTGATATTATGGTTTTCAGAGATCTGAGAGTGGTTTAAGAGTAGTGTGTCCATAGGCACTACTTTACATTATTTTCTATTTTGCAGGATTAAATATTTAATTTATCAATGGCTGCGTTTGGAGGTTAGTAATTTATGATTTATAGAATTTATTATGTATGTTTAGATCCACAAATTCTAACATTAACCACTTAGAATTAAAAGCTATTTCGAGCATGATCAATTTTGAATGCATTTTATTTTCTAGAAACCATCAACAAGATCATTCATCGCTCAACATTATTTGATTTATGTCATCGGTTTCTATTTTTGTGCCTTTTGTTTGGATGCTTTTAGCTTTTTGTGTCGCAATTCTATCTCATTTTGCAACTGTTGTAATTTGGAATTGGCTTATAATGAGCACATCTTGTTGTAGGGCTTCGAAAGATTCGGACTCATCCCCCCCATGCATGGCTGGTATTTTAAGGTGCATGGTTAAAGTATCTCGTGCTCCTCTCTGTGCAATAGCTAGGCATCTTCATTTGCAAAGCGAGTAAGGATGGTGATGATGGATCTTTAACTTTTATTTACTTAGTTGTTTTATGTTAGTTTATCAATTAGTATATCTGACTAAAATAAACTATGCAATGTATTTAATCACTTACTTGATGACACCCCATTGCCTGCTAATGAAGTGTCCTCATCAGTGGGAGGTAGTGGGAGAGAAAGAGGACATAGATGAACTAATTTTTTATTTTATTTTATTTTTTTCTCTTTTTGTTAATCCCTTACATAATGCAATTCATAACCTTATATCTCTAATTGATTCACACTTAGAAAAATAGTCTTCCTGTTGGATAAGCATAAACATCCTATTAAGGACAACCCCTTCTTCACTCTTCCTAGTCTTCATAGTGCAATATATGGTGGATCTAGCTATTCAACGATCATTGCAAATTTTCATATATAGTCACTGATTCTGTTGTTTTATTCCTTGAAATATTTTAAAAATTTTAGATAACATGTGAGGAAGTTCCATATTATCGTTAAATCAGTGCAAAGCAGATGGTATAAAATCTTATGTCCTCAACATGTTTCCTTATCCTAGGTTGGTTTCTCTATCCCACTCAATCTTGAAATTTCAATTCTTTAATCTTAAATATATGATGACCATCTTTTAGTAGGATAATTTGAATTGTGAAAATCGGGTTTATTTGGAAAATTTGGGATGGTTCTGGTGAGTTTATATTTTGGGAGTATTTGTAGTGTGATTTTGTTCTCATTTTTGGTCAATTGTTGCAGTGGAACTGGGCTACATGTTGGTCATCCACTAGGATATACTGCCACAGATATTCTTGCTAGATTCAAACTGATGCAGGGTCATAATGTTTTGCACCTAACGGGATGGGATGCATTTCAATTGCCTGCAGAGCAATATGCAATAGAGGTTTTCACTTTTATTTTTTATTTTTTTATTTTTTGGCAATCTTGTATATGGTTTGCAACAATTCCAATTTTTTGTCGTGGATATGCACATTTATCAGCTGGGTTGCATTTGTATCCTGCATACAGGAACCCGTCCAAAGATCAAGACGGAGAAGAACATTAACCACTTTTGCACCCAGGTATCTGCAATGTGCTTGCTGTTAATTTGTAATTTGTGCAGTGATATTTGTCTAAAGGTGTGTAATACTCTAACAAATCACTGAAGGAGATATTTGGATAATTTCACTGCACCACTTAATTTTAGTCATGTTTCTTGGCTAAAATTTGACTTATATAATCACTGGTGCTGAATTCAAAGATGAAGTATAAAACTTTTGTTACCTATAGTTTGAAATATTGTTAAAGGTCCAAACAATTCCAGCTAGGAATTTATGGTAAAACTAAGTTTGTTTCTTGGTAACAATATTATCTCATACCTATGGATGAAAATATCATAAAATTATGTAATAATTCAAAAATAGCAAAGCTCTCTTTTAATTTTTTAGAGTAGTGTTAATGCAGTCCATCTAATTTCGAAAATATTTCCTTTAAGTTGGTTTTAACTGTGGCATGGAGAGGGAAACTCATAGTAGCTAGGGTGTGCTTAAGAAAACATTGATGGCAAGGTAACAAGCATAGGATTTTGAGAATATCAATGTTATTATTCTAAGAATTTTTTTAACTCCTTAGTTCCAAGTACAGCATGTTGCTTTCTTAGTTCTTCCTAGATAGTATAGTTTAGTCTCTTAAAGTTTGGATTAACACTTTGTATTAGTATTGCAACTTAAATCATTGGGCCTTATCTTATGATTGGGATCATGAAATTTCTACAAGAGAGCCAGAATATTATAAATGGACCCAATGGATCTTTCTTTAGCTGTTAAAAAGAGGATGGGCATATCAGGCCTAAGTAATATCCGGTTTCCAGTAGTGTTTTGTCAGTTATTCTTTGCTACACCCAATAGTGATACTATTTATGTTTCATTCAGGCTGAAGTGCCAGTTAATTAGTGCCCTGCTCTTGGCACTATGTTAGCAAATGAGGAAGTGGTGGATGTTGTAAGCAAGTGTGGGGGTCATCCAGTTATAAGAAAGGTATGTTTAGCTCTATGTATGTCATGTAGTATAAGTTATCAAATTTATGCAGCTTATTACGTACTAGCTTAATTCCAATTTTCAATGGTTTCATAATTTTACAGTGTCATTTTTTTATTACCAAGAAGCGGGCAATGGATGCTAAAAATTACTACATATACTGATTGTCTTTTTGAAGATCTAGATGACCTTGACTGGCCTGAAAATGTAAAAGACATGCAGAGGAATTGGATAGTGAGGTCATAAGGGGCTGAGATGGAATTTTTTATTCTTAGTACTGATGGGAAGGAAGGAGACATTGTAACACCCCATCCCAAAGTACAATGGAAGTTTTCCAACTTTGATCGAGGTTGACCATTGACCAAGGGTCAAAAGTTGACTTTTTGACTTGGATGGAATTCTAGGGATGCCGGAGTTGACTTTTTATTCATGCAAAGTTGAGTTTTGACTCATGCATGGTTGTGAAGTACTAGTCGATACGAGTTCATAGACTAGCGGCACGCTTAAATTGGACATCTGGTTAAAAAGTTATGGACGTGTGAAGTTTTCTGAATACCATAATATTTTAATATTTTTGAATCGGTGAACAGTGAAATGCCATGTGTCGACATCTGAGAGGTCCACGTGGGTGAACAGTGTCACCCATGGTGGCTTTTATTTTGGCAAAACGGTGGGGGGAGGAGAGAGAAAGAGAGAGAGGAGAGAGAGAGCAAGAAAGAGAAACGACCGGCCGCCGGAGTTGTCAACTTGTCCGGCCGAACCTTGCCACACGCGCTGGCCAGGCAGGAGCGCCTCAAAATTTCACGGCCAATTGACCGGCGACGCACCCGGATCGGAGCGTTTTCTGATGACGGCGATTTTTCCTCTCCACCACCGGCCACCGCCATTTGACCCATTTCCGGCCATTTTCAGGCCACACGTGCCAGTCATCCTTCACCACCTCCTCATTTCCGGCCAGCCCACCAAATTTCACGGCCACCGGACCTCCGATGTGCCGCGATCGGAGTATTTTCCAGTGAGGGGCCGAAAACCTTCAAACCTAGATCTCTTCGCCGTCCGGCCTCCGTTTGCCTCACCGCCGGTCCCGTTGGAACCCTCTCCCCTCGGTTGCCGGTGACCGCGACGGCTCGCCAGAAATTACTATTTTGGCGAGTACCCAGTTACACCGCCGATCCTTCTCCACTAATTCCGACCCCCTGAATACTGATCCGGTGTCCTTTTCCTCCAATTCGCGACGGTTTGGGAGGAGATTCTGGGAAGTAAGACCGAATTCGTAATTCTCATCGCTCAAGCTTCGATTTGGTATATTACTCGTGAATTTTGGTTAACGTTTGTGTTTACCCCCCCCCCGGGTATCGAGTATTATTTATCCGAATAAAATATTAATTTATTTGACTGTGTATGAATTGTTGTTCTAGGAGCACGTGTGTGTCGTGAAATTGATCCCATGGAGGATCTTAGGTTAATTGCGTGCTCCAGGTGAGTGACCCACCTTTAAAAATATTTTGGGGTAATTAATTATATTTATTTGGTGTTAAATTGATATCTGGAATTTATGCTTATGTGGTGGAATTTGAATATAATCGGGAAAAAAATATTATTTTATATATATATTTATCCATTGATGCTAAACGGAATTTTGGGTTACTAAGAATTTCCCGATTATTATTTTATTGTGATTTAATTGTATTTATTACACATGAGCAAGTATTTTCATTAATTAATTGTGTTTGGATTTTTATATTATTTTTGGGCATAATTGGTTTAAATATTTTAAGGAAATTATTTGTTTAATTGGTGGTTTAAATTTTATAATTATGCCCGTGGAATATTATTTATGGAACCTCGTGTTACAAGAAAAATTATTTTATCACTGGTTTCGTATCGGGTATGTTAAAGGAAAATGTGGGATGGTGAGTTTGAAAATTGGTATAATTCCCACGGTGATTTTTGGAAAATCGGTACGGTAATAATTAATTTAATAATTATTTTAGACGCACTCATATAGTATTGGTATTCTGGTATATATGTGGTTAGCGCGCAAGTTATTATGTCTCCCGTGAGTTGCCATTGGACCGAGGGCAGACAAGTCTTATATATTGCGCATCAACCGCCCCCCTCCGTGGCCGGGATGACGGTTTCAGCAGCGGTACTGTCAGGACGCCGAAGTGCCGTATGCAAGTTTTTTTCTTTAATCGCCCGCCAGTCGGTGCTCGGGACGCTGGGTATCGGAGGGCATCACTCGTATATGGTGTGGTGCGTCAAGTATAAATTTTTGGATAAAGAAATTTCAAACCCCAAAGTATTCAAAATTTATTGATTATGTCTTATTACATTTCATTTATATTTGGGGTATTTATCTAGTGTTTACTAAATTAATTGATCCCTTGGTTTTCGGGAAATACGAATATCGGGTTTTGTGACAATGTTTTAAAGGGGGAACATTTCCAACGGAGTGAATAGTGAGGGTTTTGAGAGAAAATATTACTTTCAAATGATTATTATTTATTTATTTATTAATTTGTTTGGATTGAGTAATTAAATTCCTTTTATTGTTATATTATTAATATTACAAGTGTTCGATAGATAGGGTCACTCACTGAGATGATTAGCATCTCATGTTTTTAAATTCCGTTCCCCTACAAGCCCGACGTCTCGGTTCATTGCCGAAAGTCCAAGAAGTATTTCTTCCCTTTTTCCTCTTCATCGTGTATTGCTTCCTTATCTGTCATTTTATTAATTCCACATTTATTGTATAATGCTCTGTATATTGTATTGGACATGTAGTTATTATTTGAGCACTGGTTTACTGTTATTCATTTGGAGTGCTGTAAATTTGTGGAATTATATTGTAGTATTGTGGGAGGAATAAGGGGATGAATATAGAAGTGTGTTTCCAGTGCAGAAAATTGTGGTAAGTCCAACCCTTAGAGGAGGTTCTACCGAATTTTCCATTGGAAGGTCCGGTAGGTTTTCCCTGGGATCAAGGCTTGTATAGGGTTCCGATGAGAAATTTTGGACGGGTCCTAACAGACATAAACATTAAAATTTATACTACAAGCCCTAACACCATCTTTGGAGCAACTTAATAAATTACTCACTTTGTTTCTATCTTCTTATTTGATAGATATCATGGCTTTGATATACTCATGTGAGGAAGTTCCAGACTATTGTTTAATCAGTGCAAAAAAATTTCATCACTAAAACTTTATCATTTTCCATCCAAACCTTTTTGCTGGAAAAAACCTTATTGTCGGCCACCTGTTTTGGTTGATAAAATAAACCTTTGCCGATGAATTCTACTTTTGACGACAAATCACTTAATGCCCAAAAAATATTTTCGATTAGACTTTCAAAAATGTAAAAATAGTTTTCCAGATGATATTTTTTTGTCGCTAAAATCTCTTACCAACAATTGCCAATTTGTTGGAAATAGTATTTGGCGAGGAAAAAAAAAAATTTTGTCAGCAAAAGTCTTAGCTAGGAAAAATTTAAAATTTGTTGGTAAATACAGTTGCAGAAGAAGCAAAGGAGACGCACTTGGCAATGACTTTAATTTCATCAATAAATATTTTATTGACGAATTTTATGTTTTTGCTGACAATAATGTTTTGTCAGTAAAAGTTGAATTTCTTGTAGGGTTAGATGCACTATACAATACTGGTATTCTATACTGTATTTATGATATGCTGATAAGCATGCAACTTGTATGCTCTCCTGTGAGATGCTATGGACACGAGGGCAGGCAAGCTTGATATATTGGCCATAGCCTCCCCCTTCCATGGCTAGGATGGTAGCTATAAGCATCGGCGCTGTTGGGATGCCAAAATGGCCGAATGGAAGTTTCTGTCTTTAACCTCCCCATCAGATAGTGCTTGGGCACTGGGTACGGTCGGACATCAATGGTATATAGTTTGGTGCATCAAATGGTTTTATCGATACAATTTCCAAAATAATAATGTTTTAAAAGAGTATTTAAAATTAAAATGTATTTGATTATGTTTTTATCATTTATTCGTATTAATGTTTTAAAGATGCATTTTACCATGATTTTATTATTTAAATTGATTTGTTGATTTAAAATGGATTTTATTATATTTTTACCACTTATTTCAAATAGCTGTTTTAAATTGATTTAATATTTGTTCTATTATTTAATTGATTTATTCTACTTTCTGAAATTGATCATTTAAATGCATTTATTCATGTGTCATTATTGTTTCAAGGTTGGATTTTAACATGAAATTTATTGTATTTTATTGCCTATGCAAATTGAGGTATTTTAAACTAATTAAAATAATTTTCTTATTATTTATTATTTCATTGATTTATATAGTAAATTTCATAAATTATATATTAAGTTTAATTTTGTTCTATGCCAAATTTCTCTACTACAAGTTTATTTATGATTTTATTTTTATCTTATGATATTTCATTATAAATTCAATTATTTGTTATTAAATTATCTTCAAGGTTATATTGTAAGATTTAAATTATTTGTATTTTATTTATTATTTACTTCATTGATTTTGGGGTAAAAAATAATTGGTTTTGTGAAAATGTTTTAAAAGGGAAACTTTTCCAATTGAGTGGAATGGTGAGGGTTTTGAGAGAAAATGTAAATTTTACTAATTTACAATTATATAATTATTTATTTATTTATTATTAATTAATCAAGTTTATTATTATATTATTATTATTATTACTACTACTGTAACACCCCGTACCAAAAAATATACATGATTAAACAAGTTTGACCAATTGACTAATTTGACCAAGTAAATAATATATGGGTTCAAGTTGACTTTTTCAATAGCCAATATTTTTGGTTTAACTGAGGTACCATTGTATAGACCTCGTCGATACGAGTTCACAAACTGGCGGCACGCCAAATTCCGAGTTACAGATAAAAAGTTATGGTTCTGAAAAGTTTTAAACATAAGTTTTATATCAGTGTCCAAACTAGTCCCTAGTTTTGTCTGTTAGTGATTTAGGCTCTATATAAGCCTCGGTAAGTGTGCCAAACAGGAAGAAAAGCCAAAAATACCCATTTCCTCTCCAAAAACCCGAGAAAAACACCCTAGACCCACGGGCTCCAACCAACTGTTTTTACCTCCAACCGGGTTTACGCTGTTTAACCCATCTGCGGCCACCACCTTGCTACACACGCCGGCCAGAGAGGAGAGGGGGGCGGAGGCGAGCCCGGCAGTAAAATTTCACTGCCACCGGTCGCCGGACGCTCCCAGATCGGGCCCGAGAAGCCCGACGTCCGTAAATTTTCTCCTTCCTCTTTTCTTGTGTTTTCCAGCCAACACAGCTCGACCCATACCTCTATCCCACTATTTTCGACCCCTCTGAGTCCATTTCCGTGGTTAGATTGCCTAAAATCCCCACCATTTGAGAGATCTCTCAAGTTTAAGTTCGGCCAAACCTTTACATCAATTTTTCGGTCACCGGAGGAGTCACCGGACCAAGGTAAAACCACTGGTGAACTTCCTGTCTCTTGGGCTTTCCGTTGACATATAATTTGTGAATTGTGGAGGTTGTTTGATAATTTTCCTATTTTTGGGGTTATTTGGTTAATTTTCGGATAAATTGGGACTGTGTTTGGACGATTTTGGATAAATTGGTTAGAATTGAAGTTAGATTAGTGAAATTGGATAATATTAGGACCTAATTAGGGGTTCAATTTCAAAAGATTAGGTTCTAAGTGAAAATCTCCAATTTTGGGTACCGGGTCCTAAGGACACGTGGTATAATTGGACTGTCCGGTGTCCAATTTATGTAATTTTATAGTACTATAAATTATTTGGAAACATTTGGGTCACACAAGTGTCTCTGGTTTAGTTGTTTGGAGCCTGAGGAATATTTTGTTATATTACAGGCACTCGAGTTGAGCCTGGAGGTGATCCTGTAGAGGAGCAGGCGTGAGCATCTACAGTACTATGAGTGGTTATATTATTTTTAAATGATTTGGGTATATAGTATAGTATATATGTGGTTTAAATATTTTACGTATATATCATTTGATAGGAATGTTGTTTTATGCGTATATAAATATTTGCTTCACATATATGTGTTATCATTTTATATGACTTTTGATAATATTTTAAGTGATTTTCAATTTTAATGGGTCCATAAATGGACTTGTGGTATTTAAATATCTTGGTAATTAAATTGAGATTTTAAGTCATTTTGGAAACTATTTGGTTTGAGAAACCAGATTGAAAATTATATAATTTTAAGCACGATCAAATATTTTATAATTTTATGTGCTTAAAATTGGTTTATGGTGAATATATTTCACTGTGGTATTTCTGATTTTCGTATGAAATGATGTTTTGAGATTTTAAAGGATTTAATTAAGCGATGGAAGTTTAAATGTTAAATTATGATTTATGATACAGTATTGTTTGGAAAAGTATATATATACAATCTTACAAGATTGTATCATGTATACTGTATTGGTTATTTTAAATTGATGTACCATGTAATGCCAATACCTTGGATCAGTATTATATAATATTATATGACCGCGCGCTGGGTTTACCACGGTGCCGTGAGGTTGGTTTCATCCAACGGTCATCTATTATTACCACGGACTGTGAGGTCGAGTTTATCCGACGATTTATTATTATTATTATCACGGTGCCATGAGGTTGATTTCATCCAACGGTTATCTATTATTACCATAAACTGTGAGGTCGGGTTTATCCGACGGTTTATTATTATTGCCACGGTGCCGTGAGGTGGGTATCATCCAATGATTTATTATTGCCACGGACCGTGAGGTTGGGTATGTCCCGACAGTTATTTATTATTTCCACGATACCGTTCATATATTGAGGGTCGTGAGGTGGGTATATCCCACGGTTTGTATATTTGTACATCGTATGGTGCATTGTATATGTTTGTATATATATTGTTGATTTACAAATATTGTGGGTGATTTCTGCATTTTCTTATTTAATTGGTGGAACTGTATTTATTATAGTGTATGCTCAAATGTTTATATCTTGATTTGAGACATTTCATAATATTACAATGATCGTTCATTCATATTTTTTAGCATTAGTTTTTATGATATTAATTGGGGTACAAGTTTGGGTTTTGGTGAAATGATTTTAAACGGGGAACTCTTCAAAAGAGTGGAACGAGAGGTCTTAAGAGAAAGATTTTTCAGAAGTAAATCATTATTTTTCTATTATACTATACCACTCACTGAGATTCTTTATCTCACATTTTATTGTTTTAAATTCGTTCCCCTAAGCCCAGGCGGCTAGTAACAGTCTACCTCGCGCACAACTTACTGCTTGTTTCCTTCCACTACAACAGCCGTATTTATCCTTTCTTTACCTATTGTTATTTTCTGAACATATTTATTACTTATTTGTACTCATAGACCTTGTTGACACTTTTAGAATGCTCTGATTTTAAATATAGAACTCAGTAGAAACCATAGTACTCATGTGTGTTGTTATGGCCTGTAGTACAGTAGGCCGGTTTTGGACTTATTTATATATATATATTTATATATTTGAGGAATTAATGTTAATGCTGGTGTTGATTATCTACATTGTAAGGTGAGGTTCCATTGGATATTTTCTAGAGATTGTCCAGTGGGACTTCACTAGGCGGGATCACCTGGGAGGTCCTGAGAGGGTTCTCGGGACGGGTCCTGTCAATTACTGTATAGTAGTGTATAGTAGACTAGGTCACTCACTGAGATTGTTAGCATATCACATTTTTAAATTTGTGCTCTTGGGCCTAAGTTGTAGGCATTGATCGCTCGAGGAGAGTTTGGCATCTCGTGATCGTTGCTAATTTCAGAGAGTTCTTCATTTCTTTTTTTTTTTTTTTTCTATCTTGTATTATTTCTTTCCAGCTCTTTGTTGTATTAAATTCATACTTATTGTGATATTCAATGTTCTATATACTACATTGGATAACTATACAATTAATATTGAACAGATTCCTTGTTTATTATATAAAGCGCTGTAAACTTTTGGAAATAAATTGTAGTAAGGTGGAAGAAATAAAGGGATATTATTACAAATGCATTTTCTGTACAGGGAATTTTATGATAAGTCCAACCCTTAGGGGTAGGTTCGGTAGGGATTTCCTAGAATCAAAACTTGTCTAAAGGTTCTACTGAGGGATCTTGGACGGGTGATCCTTACAAAACAAAACTTATAACATTACTTTTTAGTTAAATTTGACAATGGAGATAAAATTACTAACTCCAATAATAATAGTAGAATTTAAAATAGAATAAAGAATACAAACTACCAAAAACATGTAATATTACATGCCTAGTATATGAAATTAAATATGCAATATGCGCGTTGCATATCTAGTAAGCCCATATTTTAAACAGGATGGTTATTTGACAGATATATCAACATATATATAAATATGAATAAGAAAATGGAAAGAAAAATGACATAAAAAGCAGGCCGCTATGGAGATAATGCAGTGCGAAAATTATATAATCTTTTGCACAATTAATAAAGAAAAAGGTAAGCGTTGTGTGTTCATTATGAAACAATGCCTAAACAAAGTCTATAACTTTTCTAGACATCAAATTAGCTTGTTAATTTAGGGGATTAATAAACATGCATATTCTAATGGAGTCTTGTGCATTTTCTTACTTTGTTAGTGTTTTTACGCTTTTGTTCCTCTTGCTAATATATGCTCCTAAACGAGCTTTTTCTTTTATGCAAACGAGGTGCCGTGACCATGAGAAGTCTGCTGTTGTTGCAATTTAAAGAAAGCTTTGTCAATGGAAACTGTGTTCCTGGTGATTCTTTTTCATATCCTGAGCTTTCAACCTAGAAAATTACTGAATGTAAGAGCACTAACATAGACTAATAAAAAATATATTTATTTCTACAAAAAATGAAACAATATGAAATGATATTCTATACCTCTTGAACTATGAAAAGTAAAAATGGAAATATATTGAGCAAATGAAAACCCATCAAAATCAACAATGAATATATGGAAAGTTTCAATCAAAATATAGGAAATAGAAGAAGAAGAAGAAATTGTGTGGAAAATTTGTAAAAATAAGGAATAGATGCGTTTTAATTATGTTCTACATAGAAGGTTGTATTAGTAGATTTATAATTGAAGAAACTTAAATATCTTTATTTTCAAAAGTAGGTTATATTTCATTAAAGACCTAAATAATGAGCCATTGGTTCAAATTTCCCAAGTACATTTACATATATATATATATATATAAATGGACTATCTACACTAATAGTAACAAATTATTATTAACTTAATATTCTAAATATTGAAAATGTTTAGATAATTGCAACGATTCATCAACGATTGGTTTTCCTTATTCAGGTTTAAATAATTTAAAAAATGTACCACTTATATCTTGAACGAATTGTTTTTTTATTTAGTTCCTCTTATTATGCATTTATTACTAAAATTAGTGACCTGCTTCGTTTTAATGAATGGATGTTTTGGTTTTAGTTTTAATATTTTGCTTTTTGTTAATTAATTTTTATGGATTTTGATAATATCTTTTTTTAACATATTTTTGTTTTTCTTTTGGTTATTTAACAGAATACAACAAAGTGGACGCTGCAGTGTGTTGAACTGAGAATGAGAAATTTGGAATTTGTATACCAGGAAATGATGATGGCAGGTGTGACGCATTCTGCAAACCAGACTGTAGAGGAGGTGAATGTAAACTAAGAGGCGGCCGTCACAGATGTCACTGCTATTGCTGATCTCTTCTGCATGCTCCCTCACTTAATGATTTTATAATCCAATAAATTATATAAACATAAATAAAGCAAGCTGAACGACGTTGTTCTGCAATTGGACTGGTTTTCTAGTAAGATAATCTTGCAAGGCTGTTGTTTATGGCCAATTAAACATTTATTTCTTCCAATATTAACATTCAAGTTTTTTTTTTTTTTTTAATATTCCACCGCACTTTGCTTGGCTTTTATATTCACGTTTGATAGCATTGATTGATAGTGTATTATTTTCATTCATGCATGTATTTTAATAAGAAAATCAAATAATTTGTAAATATTTGACCTATAAGAGCCTAGTAAATATATTTTTCTAACAAATCCTTCAGGGATGTCCCCCACACCAACAGGTTATTATATGTCATTTTTTTACATCATGTTAAATTTCATCTAAACCAATCAACGGTGCAGATTACAGGGATACCATATGAGGAATACCGTAGGAGGATCCTCTTTATTTGTATGAAGAGAAATTTTGACGTAGGAGACAGTCATATAAACCATATAAAGGGAAACATTTACTTTTTCCATTTCAAGATTATTGGGAAATTTGGCAGCATGTAAGTTGGCATTTTAAACCCAACTGTTGTAGAATTTTCCAGATCCTAATTCTGAGTTAGCAACCCATTCTCAAGAATTGGCAGAGTTTGGAGCTGGCTATATATCACTATTACATCAGTTAGTTGGAAACCTAAACTATAAATGCTTAATATGGGTTTACGCACTTTAGCTATATTAAGTCCTGGTACGGGAAACCTTAGCCAATAACTCACCCCGTCCTTGAAAATAATACATTCCATGGTTGCACACCTTGTTCGCTTACAAAATTGAGGCTTACCTTGAGGGTCAAATCCCTTCTTTTCTTTAGAACTTAACCCAGCTTACTCTTTTATTGCTTGAAAAGAATCAACTCAAAGATGAAATTCCATCTTGGTTTGAAAACTTCACTCTTTTAACTCACTTAATTCTTCGAACAAACAAATTGCATTGTCTCGTGTCATCTTCCCTTGGTAGACTAACGAGCTTCACTTTTTTGGACCTTTCAAGTAACAGTTTCAATGTTTAAATCCCCTGTTTTCTTCGAAACCTCACCCATTTCACTGACTTAGATCTTGATAGCAATAAGTTTACCGGTCACATTACTTCTTGCCTTGGAAACCTAACAAAATTTACTTACCGTGACGTTGAAAATCTTGAACATCTTTACGCCGATGACAATAAATTGAGTGGAATGCTGAATTTTGACGTGATATTAGGCTTGAAAAATCTAAATGCACTATCATTTTCATTGACAAGTAATCGCTTCTTATTCAAATTGGAAAAATAAATGCAACTTTTCCAAGGTTCCAAATGTTTGGTTTGATTCATGCAACAGTGGTAGTGTTCATTCCTTCTAAAGCCTAATAATGAGCCTCCACAATTGAGAACACGATAAAACCATTAAAAAGAGGCTAATCTATCCATGAAAACTTTATTCAATGGCTAGGATTAGTTCTTGGAGTCCACTCATTAAAAACTTGGATAGGGTCATGCCAAATATGGTGCTTAGTTGCCAAAGAAACTAATTTGAGGAATCAAATGCTTGGAAAATCGGAGCTGGAGGTGAAGGGCATGCTGAATTGGTGAGGGGCACACTGAAATGGTGAGAGATGCATGAAATTTGGTTCTTCAGCACCTTGAATGCTGCCTGGCCTCTTTGAAAACTCCCTAAAGCGAATTTAGGCTTCTCCACAATGCTTCAAGCTTTAATAAAACCTTGAATTTGTAACATTCCTCTTAATAGCTTCAAAAATCATCCAATTTGCAACAAAATCCAATTTTGAAGCGTTCCTACAAAGTGCACACAAAATTCATCAAAATAACTTGAAAGCTTGAGTTCTCACCACTAATTAAGCCTTAAAAAGATACCAATAAGTGAGTAAATCCTCAGTTATCAAGAAGCAATTGCATGCTAGATGTAACAAAGTTCTAAAAACTTAACTTATATTTTCCTATTTAATTAGCAAACATATAACACCACATCCAAAAGTACACCAGAATTTTTCTTCACGTTGACCAAGATTGGTTGGGTTTGACCACCATTGGCCGAGAAGGGATAAATTTGCTTTTTTATCGGGATAGAATTTTGCATTGACCAAGGCACCATTGCAAAATACGCATTGACCCATGTCCATAGACTAGTAGTACATTGAAAACGAAGCTACGGTTTGATAGATATGAGCAAAATAAGATGCAGTCCAAACTGTTCGAGGGTGTCAAGTTTGGTTTTTTCTTTTGATGAAATTTTGCTTTAACTCGTGTGTCGTTGTAAAGTACTCGTCGAGATGAGTTCATAGACTAGTGGCACGCCTAATTTGGACCTTTGGTTAGAAAGTTACGGAACTACAAAGTTTTTCTAAAACATCATTTAACATGCATTGTCCAATGAACTGTGCCATGTGTCACATTTTTGGGCCAACCTGTGAGTACACAATGGCACCCACAGGTATTTTGATTGGACGAGAAGGAGAGAGAAGGAGGGGAGATGTCAGGACCCGTTCAGAATTCCTCCCCGGAACCCTAGACAAGCCCTGATTCAAGGGAAATACCACCGAACCTTCCAACGGAAAATCTGGTAGCACCTCCCCTAAGGGTAGGACTTACCAAAAATTACCTGCACTGAAAACACACTTCTATAATCATCCCCTTATTCCTCCCACAATACTACAATTTGATTCCACAACTTTACAGCACTTCATAGGAATAACAGTAATCCAGTGCATAAATAAAATATAAGTGTCCAAAATAGTATACAGAGCTTCATGAAGTGCTATTCAATAGAAAATACAACAAAGATGAAAGAAATAATACAACTGAAATGAACGAATACAAAAGTCCTTCTCGAAACATGATAGTGGCGGAGAATTAGTTCGCCCCGGAAGAACGTCTAAAAACGTGAGATGCTAATCATCTCAGTGAGCGACCCTAGCTACTGAACACTTTTAATAATAATAATAATAATAATATAACAAATAAGGTGTCAGGACCCGCCTAGAATTCCTCATTGGAACCCTAGACAAGCCCTGATCCAAGGGAAATACCACCGAACCTTCCAATGGAAAATCCGGCAGCACCTCCCCTAAGGGTAGGACTTACCAAAAATTACCTGTACTGAAAAGACACTTCTATATTCACCCCCTTATTCCTCCCGCAAAACTACAAGTTGTTCCACAATTTACAGCACTTCACAACAATAACAGCAGCTCAGTGCATAAATAAAACATAAGTGTCCAAATAGTATACAGAGCTTTATGAAGTTCTAATCAACAGAAATACAACAAAGATGAAAGAAATAATACAACTGAAATGAATGAGTACAAAGGTACTTCTCGAAACACGATAGCTTCGGAGAATTGGTTCGCTCCGGAAGAACGTCTACCACCCCTTGCACCTAAGGGAACGGAACTTAAAAACGTGAGATACTAATCATCTCAATGAGTGACCCTAACTACTGAACACTTTTAATGATAATAATAATAATAATATAACAAATAAGGGAATTGAATTAATACCAACAATTAATAAATAAATAATAACAGTTGAAAATGATAATTTTTCCTCAAAACTCTCACCAATCACTCCGTTGGAAATGTTCCCTTTTGAAACGATTTCACAAAACCCGATATTCGTACTTCCTGAAAACCAAGGGATCAAACATTTGATAAACAAGAAATAAATAAATAAATACCCCAATATATAATTAAAATGTAATAAATTATAATAAATAATTTTTGAACACCTTTGTGGTTTGAAACTTTATCCGAAAATTACACTTGACGCACCACACCATATACTGGTGATGCCCTCCGATACCCAGTGTCCCGAGCACTGATTGGGGGGGAGATTAAAGAGAGAAACTTGCAAACGGCACTTCGGCGTCCCGACAGTATTGCTACTGAAACCGTCATCCCTGCCAATATCAAACTTGCCTACCCACGGTCCAATGGCAACCACGGAAGACACAATACTTGCGCGCTAAACCACGTGTACATACACCAGAACACCAATACTGTATGAGTGCGTCTAAAATAATTATTAAATCAACCGTACCGTTCTTTCCAAAATTACCGTGGGAAATATATTAAATTTTCACACTTACCATCCCACACATTTTTATTTAACAAACAAGTACGAAAACATCGATAACAAATAAAACCATAATTTTTATCGTAATACGAGGTTCAACAATTAAAATACCGCGAGCATAATCTATAAAATTAAACCATCAATTTAAACAAATATTTTCATAAAATATTTAACCCAATTATGCCCAAAAAATAATACTTAAAACCACGTACGACTATTATCGAAATATACTTTGCTCATGCATAATAATTAAATTAAATCACAATAAAACCATAACTAAATTGTACCACATGAGCATAATTTAAATACCAATTAAACATAATTAATTGCCCAAAATATTTTTAAAGGTGGGTCACTCACCTTAAGCGCGTAAATCAGCTAAGATCCTTCGCAGGATCAACTCCACTACTCGTACGTGCACCTAAAACATCCACAGTACACCAACCAAATATATTAATATTTTAATAGGGTAATTCCCAAATGGGTACCCGGGGAGCGAACACAACAACAACTAAAAGTTACGAGTTATATACCGAATCGAAGCTTGAGTGATGAGGATCACGGATTCGGTCTTACTTTCCGGTAATCGGACCCGAGGTGGCCAGAATCTCGCCGGAAAGCTTTCGGGTTTCGACTCCTCAATTCTCCCAAACCATCGTGAATTGGCAGAAAAGGATGCCAGATTCGGGTTCAGGAGGTCGAACACAGTGGACAAGGACCGGCAGCGCGACTGGGTACTCGCCGGAACAGTAACTTCTGGCGAGCCGCGGCGGTCACCGGCAACCGTCGCTAGCGGCGGCGGGTGCGGTGGCCGTTGGCTGAGATTTTTGGTAGTTTTGTAGATCGAGGGGAGAGGATTCCAACGGGACCAGCGGTGAGGCAAACGGAGGCCGAACGGCGGAGAAATTGGGGTTTGAAGATTTTCGGCCCCTTGCCGGAAAACGCTCCGATCCCGACGCGTCGGAGGTCCCGTGGCCGTGAAATTTGGTGGGCTGGCCGAAAATGAGGAGGTGGTGAGGGGTGACTGGTGCGTGTGGCCGGAAAACAGCTAGAAAGGGGTCAAACGGCGGTGGCTGACGGTGGAGGGAAAAATCACCGCCGAGCTTCGATGCCTCGATCCAGGCGCATCCGGCGACCAACGGCCGTGAAATTTTGGGGTTTGGCCAAAAATGGGGAGAGGCTTCCGTCTGGCCAGCGCGTGTAACGAGAATCGGCCAGCAATTTTGAAGATTTCGGTGGCCGGTCGGTTTCTCTCTCTCTCTCTCTCTCCTCTCTCTCTTTCTCTCTTCCCCGAGATTTTTGTCAAATAAAAGCCACAGTGGTAACACTGTTCATCCATGTGGACCAATCAGGTGACGACACGTGGTATTTCACTGTTCATCGACTCAAAAACATTAAAATATTATGGTATCCGGCAAACTTCATGCGTCCATAACTTTTTAACCGGATGTCCGTTTTAAGCGTGCCGCTAGTCTGTGAACTCGTATCAACGAGCACTTCACAACCATGCATGAGTCAAAGCTCATTTCCCCATAAGTAAAAAGTCAACTCCGGCACCCCTTGGACAGTTTGTACCTCAACTTGTTTTGCTCATAACTTTCAAACTGTAGCTTCGTTTTCAACGTGCTACTAGTCTACGAACTTGTGCCAATGTGTACTTTGTAACAGTACCTCAGTTAACCTAGAATTCCATCTGGGTCAAAAAGTCAACTTTTAACCCCTTCGGTCAATGATCAAAGTCAACAGTTAACCTTGGTCAATGTGCACAAATTCCGACATGGTTCGGGATGGGGTGTTACAACCTTCCCCCCTTACAAAAAATTCGTCCTCGAAATTTCTTACGTCGCTGAAACACATATGAATATTGATTGTGGATTTGTGCCTCGAGCTTCCACGTCGCTTCCTCGACTAGATTAATTCACCACAAGACTTTTGATCTGAGAAAATTGTCTTATTGACCCATATGCATTCTTCATGACTTAAAAATCTGCACTGGTCGCTCTTTACCTGACAGCTATTCGATGTCCTTTCGTAGTAACAACACATGAGTTACGTTGCATACCGATGTTTGCTTTCCCAAAAATACTAACTTGCATGCCACAAAACCAATTCTTCCAATGACCCTGTAGAATCAATGTAACAAGAACTTGGCCCTCTCTGTCAACCAAAGCGTACGATTCTCTTCTACGGAGATAATCTCAAAACTTAATCTTGGACTTTGAACTCAACATCTTTTCCATGCACGTCGGATTAACTCATTTGTCGATCTTGAGCAGCTTCCAAACTCTCTCGGATGACTTTTGCCTTATTCGTAGTCATCTGTAGGTGTTCGCATCCAATTCACGTTGGTTGTCGTACGGTGCTTCTCCTTACCTACTTCACTTCAACACTGTGGAGTTCGGTGCTGCGAATGACTACGAATAAGGCGGAAGTCATCCGAGAGAGTTTGGAACCCGCTCAGAAATCGACAAATGAGTTAAGCCGACATGCATGGAAGAGATGTTGAATTCAAAATCTGAGATTGAGTTTTCTGAAATTATCTCATAGAAGAGAATCGTACGCTTTGGTTGATAGAGAAAGCCAAGTTCTTGTTACATTGGTTCTACAGGGTTATTGGAAGAATTGGTTTTGTGGTATGCAAGTTAATATTTTCGGGAAAGCAGACATCGGCATGCAGCGTAATTCACATGTTGTTACTACGAAAGGACATCGAAGACCTGTCATGTAAGGAGCGACCAGTGCAGATTTTAAGTCATGAAGAATGCGTATGAGCAAAACAAGTTAAGGTCCAAACTGTCCAAGGGGTGCCGGAGTTGACTTTTTATTCATGCAAAGTTGAGCATTGACTCATGCATGGTTGTGAAGTGCTCGTTGATATGAGTCCGTAGACTAGCGGCACGTCTGATTTGGACATGTGGTTTGAAAGTTATGGACCTGTAGAGTTTTTTTTTAAATACTGTATTATTTTAATATTATTTTTAAACGTGTAACGATGTGCCACGTGTGACTTAATAAAGGTGACCATGTGTCACCATGTTGAGAAGCCACATGTCAACTATGTGTAATATCATATTATTTTATTATTATTTTAAATAATAATATTATTATTAATATTATTTAGTTAATTTTAATTTATTTCTTTTTATTTTCCCTTTTCTTTTTCTTTTTCTTTTTCTTTTTTTCTTTTCCCCACGTGGGAAAAAAGGGCACGGGCCCTTCTTCTTCTTCCTCTTATTCTCCTTCTTCCTTTCCTTTCCTTTCTCCCTCTCGGCCTCACCGTGTTTTTCTTTCTCCGGCCACCCATTGCCTACACGTGCCGGCCAGTGATAAGCGGAGGGAGGAGGCAAGCTCGGCTGCAAAATTTCACGGTCACCGGCCGCCGGACACGCACAGATCGGGCAGGAGAAGCCGCCGGCCGAAAATTTTCTCTCTCCTATTTTCTTGTGTTTTTCGGCCAGCCCAGTCCAAATTGCCACCTCTCTCCCCCTATTTTGGGTCCTCTAAGTCCAAATATGGCCTCCAATTTCCAAAATTCGAAGTGGTTTGTGAGATGGGAAGGAATCAAAACCGGCCGAAGCTTTCCGGCCAAATTCCGGCCACCTCCGGCGGAATTGGGGTCGATGGAGACCAGATTTGTAATCCTCGTTGCTCAAGCTTCGATTCAGTATATTATTCGACTATTTTGGATAACGTTTGTGTTTGACCCCCCCGGGTACCGGGTATTATTTACCCGATTAAAATATTAATTTATTTGACTATGTGTGAATTGTGTTCTAGGAGCACGGGTGAGTCGTGGAATTGATCCCATAGTGGATCGTAGTTTAATTGCATGCTCCAAGTGAGTGACCCACCGTCAAATTAATTTCGGGAATTAAATTGGTGAATATTATGTGTGATTTGAATATTTGGAAATTATATTCTATGTGCCGAATATTTAATTGATTTATTGTGGAAATTATTGGTGAATTTATTTTGATTAAAGAAAATATGCATTATATAAATTTATGCCATGTGGAAATTATTTCATGGTCTTGAGAATTTTGAAATTCTTGTGGTTTTAATATTATTTTGGGCATGATTGATTTTCAAATATTTCAAGGAAAATATTTGTTTATGTTGGTGACTTCAATTTTTATAAGGTATGCCCATGGAATATTATGTGATTTAATTATTATATTTCAAGAATTATTTATGTTATTGGAAAAAATTGGGATATTTAAATTGGTGGATTTGGGAGTTGGTGGATTTGAAATTCATGGAATTTATGTCGTTGATTATAAAGAAATTGTGGAGAACTTCTGGGTTTAATTGGTTGGAATAAACCCAGTATATTTATGGAAAATTTGAAATCTTGAGATGTATTAATTTATGATTTTTAGATGCACCGTACACGTACTGGTGTTCTGGTTATATGTGATATAGTTAGTGTGCACATGGATGTGAGTAGCGCAGGTGGGTGTGAGTAGCGCGCAGGTGATTTTATGAGGTTGTCCTGTGGCTGCCATCGGATGAGGGTAGGCCGCCCCTCCATGGCTGGGACACCATTTAGCAGCGGCGCAGTGGGACGCCACGCGACCGTATGCTGGTTTTTCTCTATAACCTCCTGTCTGGCGGTACCTTGGGACGCTGGATACTGTTGGCGCCACTGGTATATAGTGGGTGCATCAAGTGATTTTCAGAACTGGGATTTTAAAATAAATATTTTGAAATCATATTGGAATTAAAAATATAATTATTACTGTTTCTGGTATTTATTTGATTGGGGATTTTAAATATTTTGGATGCTTGACTTATTATATTTTATTTGATATTTAGTGAGTTAATCAATGTCTTGGTTTTCGGGGAATACGAACAAAGGGTTTTGTGAAAAGGTTTTAAAAAGGGAACTTTTCCAACCGAGAGAATTGTAAGGGTTTTGAGAGAAATTATTATTTCCAATTAATTATTATTTATCTGCTTTACTACCGTGGTATTATAATTGTATAGTAGATAGGGTTACTCACTGAGATGATTAGCATCTCATATTTTTAAATTCCATTCCTCTAGGTACCAAGTTTGTCGGTATTCATCCGGAGCGGACTTGATCTTCATCGTTGTCTTAGTTCGTGAAGTATCATATTCTTCCTTTATTGCAGTTGCAATATTTCTTTTATCCATGTTGTATTCTATACTTAGTAGTACTTCATGAAGCTCTGTATACTGTATGGGACACTTATGTATTTATTATGCACTGAATTACTGTTATTATTTTGAAATGCTGTAAATTTGTGGATTCAATTTGTAGTATTGTGGGAGGAATAAGGGGATGTTTATAGAAGTGTGTTTCCAGTGCAGGTAATTTTTGGTTAGTCCTACCCTTAGGGGAGGTGTTGCCGAATTTTCCGTTGGAAGGTTCGGTGGTATTTCCCTGGGATCAGGGCTTGTCTAGGGTTCCGGGGAGGAATTCTGGACGGGTCCTGACATTTATTGTTAAGTTTAATGTTGCATTTATGATGCATAATAAATGTGTATATGATTTGAAGAATATATGAATTTTATGAGGTTTTAATATTATTTTTTATACAAATTGATTTTGCGGATTTGAAGGAAAATATTCATTTAAATTTATTATGCATTGAAATAATTGTGGAATTTATTTTATGATATTGGTGAATTGTGGAAATTTAATTATCCATGAATTTTACGTGGTTTTAATGATATTTTTTATTTAAATTGGATTTTAAGGATTTGAGAAAAATATTGTTTTAAATTGTTATGTTTCAAAAATATATTTATGCATTTAAATACTAAGGGTTTGACTTATTGCCATAGGAAATTTGGTATATTTTACATTGATGGATTTTAAGTGATTGCATTTATGATGATGGTTTAAAGGTGATGTGGATTAATGGATTTGAAAATGGTATTTATGAGATTCGAGATTTGGAAAACATATGATTTTACTGGCTCTTAGATGCACCATATAGTACTTGTATTTTGTACTGTATTTGTGATATGTTGATAAGCATGCAAGTTATATGCTAGATGCTATGGACCCAAGGACAGGCAAGTTTGATATATTGGCCATAGTCACCCCCTTCTATGGCCGGGATGGTAGTTATAAGCATCGATGTTGTTGGGACGCTAAAGTAGCGAGACGCAAGTTTTTCTCTTTAACTTCCCCATCAGGCGGTGCTTGGGACGCTGTGTATCCTCGGACGTCACTAGTATACAGTTTGGTGCATCAAGTGGTTTTATTGATATGATTTCCGAAATAATAATGTTTTAAAAGAGTATTTAAAATTAAAATGTATTTAATTATGTTTTTATCATTTATTCGTATTAATGTTTTAAAAATACATTTTACCATATTTTATTATTTAAATTGATTTGTTGATTTAAAATGGATTTTATTATATTTTTACCACTTATTTCAAATAGATGTTTTAAATTGATTTAAATATTTCTTGTATTATTTAATTGATTTATTCTACTTACTGAAATTGATTATTTGAATGCATTTATTCATGTTTTCATTATTCTTTCAATGTTGGATTTTAATATGAAATTTAATGTATTTTATTGCCTATGCAAATTGACATATTTTAAACTAATTAAAATAATTCTCTTATTATTTATTATTCCATTGATATATATAGTAAATTTCATAAATTATATAATAAACGGCATATATCTATACTAATAGCAACAAATTATTATTAACTTAATATTCTAAATATTGAAAATGTTAGTTGATTTGTTAGATAATTGCAACGATTCATCAACGATTGGTTTTCCTTATTTAGCTTTGAATAATTTAAAAAAGGTACCACTTATATCTTGAACGTATTTTTTTATTTTATTTAGTTCCTCTTATTATGCATTTATTACTAAAATTAGTGACCTGCTTCGTTTTATTCCTTTCTAGTTTCCAACCTTGTCTCCTATCTCTTTTTCTATAAATTCATTTAAATATTCGAAGACAACCAAAATAGAGAAATTGTTCTGTAAATTAATTAATCTCCAAGGTCAGAGCAAAGAGTTTGGAAAACAAAAAAAAAATGGCCACGTTCAAAGCTAATGTCACAGTACTGATTCTTGTTGCATTCTTTGCGTTGTCAATAGGTGCGTATCATCTTGGCATATCAATTTAATGAATGGATGTTTTGGTTTTAGTTTTAATATTTTGCTTTTTGTTAATTAATTTTTATGGATTATGATAATATCCTTTATTTTCACATATTTTTGTTTTTCTTTTTGGTTATTTAACAGAATACAACAAAGTGGACGCTGCAGTGTGTTGCACTGAGAATGAGAAATTTGGAATTCGTATACCAGGAAATGATGATGGCAGATGTGACGCATTCTGCAAACCAGACTGTAGAGGAGGTGAATGTAAACTAAGAGGCGGCCGTCACAGATGTCACTGCTATTGCTGATCTCTTCTGCATACTCTCTCACTGAATGATTTTATAATCCAATAAATTATATAAACATAAATAAAGCAAGCTGAACAACGCTGTTCTGTAATTGGACTAGTTTTCTAATAAGATAATCATGCAAGGCTGTTGTTTGTGGCCAATTAAACAATTATTTCATCCAATAATAGTATTCAAGTTTTTTTTTTTTTTTCAATATTCCACCGTACTTTGCTTGGCTTTTATTTTCACGTTTGATAGCATTGATTGATAGTGTATTATTTTCATTCATGCATGTATTTTAATAAGAAAATCAAATAATTTGTAAATATTTGGCCTATAAAAGCCTAATAAATATATTTTTCTAACAAATCCTTTAGGGAAGTCCCCCACACCAGCAGGTTATTATATGTCATTTTTTTACATCATGTTAAATTTCATCTAAACCAAGCAACGGTGCAGAAATTTTGACGCAGGAGACAGTCATATAAGCCATATAAGGGGAAACATTTACTTTTTCCATTTCAAGATAATAGGGAAATTTGGCAGCATGTAAGTTGGCCTTTTAAACCCAACTGTTGTTGAATTTTCCAGATCCTAATTCTGAGTTAGCAACCCATTCTCAAGAATTGGAAGAATTTGGAGCTGGCTATATATCACTATTACGTCAGTTAGTTGGAAACCTAAACTATAAATGCTTAATATGGGTTTACGCTCTTTAGCTATATTAAGTCTTGGTACGGGAACCCTTAGCCAATACCTCACCCCGTCCTTGAAAATAATACATTCCATGGTTTGCATACCTTGTTCACTTACAACAAGGCTTACCTTTTTAGATCTTTCAGAAAACAATTTTCAGGGATTTCCCTTCTTTTCTTGAAAAGAATCAACTCAAAGGTGAAATTCAATCCTGGTTTGAAAACTTCACACTTTTAGCTCACTCAATTCTTCGAACAAACAAATTGCATTGTCTCGTGGCATCTTTCCTCGGTAGACTAACGAGTTTCACTTTTTTGGACCTTTCAAGTAACAGTTTCAATGTTCAAATCCCCTGTTTTCTTCAAAACCTCAACCATTTCACTGACTTAGATCTTGATAGCAATAAGTTTACTGGTCACATTACTTCTTGCCTTGGAAACCTAACACAATTTACTTACCTTGACGTTGAAAATAATAAATTGCGTGGTTCCGTTTCTTACTCATTTACAAGAATGATGAACCTTGAACATTTTTACTCTGATGATGATAAATTCAGTGGAATGCTGAATTTGGACATGATATTAGGCTTGAAAAATCTAAATGCACTATCATATTCACTGACAAGTTAACGGTTCTTATTCAAACTTCAAAAATAAGTGAAACTTTTCCAAGGTTCCAAATGTTTGGCTTGATTCATGCAACAATGGTAGTGTTCATTCCTTCTAAAGCCTAATAATGAGCCTCCACACTTGAGAACACGATAAAACCATCAAAAATAGGCTAATCTATCCATGAAAACTTTATTCAATGGCTAGGATTAGTTATTGGAGTCCACTCATTAAAAACTTGGATAGGGTTACGCCAAATATGGTGCTTAGGTTCCAAAGAAACTGATTTAGAGAATCAAATGCTTGGAAAATTCGAGCTGGAGGTGAAAGGCGTGCTGAATTGGTGAGGGGCACATTGAAATGGTGAGAGATGCATGAAATTTGGTTCTTCAGCACCTTGACTGCTGGCTAGCCTCTTTGAAAACTCCCTAAAGCGAATTTAGGCTTCTCCACAATGCTTCAAGCTTCAATAAAACCTTGAATTTGTAACATTCCTCTTAATAGCATCAAAAATCATCCAGTTTGCAACAAAATCCAATTTTGAAGCGTTCCTACAAAGTGCACACAAAATTCATCAAAATAACTTGAAAGCTTGAGTTCTCACCACTAATTAAGCCTTAAAAAGATACCAATAAGTGAGTAAATCCTCAGTTATCAAGAAGCAATTGCATGCTAGATGTAACAAAGTTCTACATACTTAACTTTTATTTTCCTCTTTAATTAGCAAACATGTAACGCCGCATCCCAAAGTACACTGGAATTTTTCTTCATGTTGACCAAGATTGGTTGGGTTTGACCGCCATTGACCGAGAAGGGATAAATTTTGCTTTTTTATCGGGATAGAATTTTGCTTTGACCAAGGCACCATTGCAAAATACGCATTGACCCAAGTCCATGACTAGTAGTACATTGAAAAGGAAGCTACGGTTTGATAGATATGAGCAAAACAAGATGCAGTCCAAATTGTTCGAGGGTGTTAAGTTTGGCTTTTTCTTTTGATGAAATTTTGCTTTAACTCGTGTGTCGTTGTAAAGTACTCGTCAAGATGAGTTCATAGACTAGTGGCACGCCTAATTTGGACATTCGGTTAGAAAGTTACGGACCTACAAATTTTTTCAAAAACATCGTTTAACATGCATTGTCCAATGAACTGTGCCACGTGTCGCATTTCTGGGCCAACCTGTGAGTGCACAGTGGCACACAAGAGTATTTTGATTGGACGAGAAGGAGAGAGAAGGAGAAAGAGGAGAGAGAAAGAGGAAAGAGAAAGAGGAGGGAAAGGGAGGAACCGGCCTTATGCCGTTCATGGTTTTCCTGCCACCTGGCCATTATATACATTGGATCACTACCACCCACCCTTCATTTCCAGCCAGCCACCCAAAACCCACAACCAAATCGCCAGCGACGTGCTCAAATTGGGGCATTTTCCTGTGACGGCCCATTTTCCTTGCACCATTGATTTCTCCCGAACCAGCCACCCGTTTTCAACACCACCGGTCCCATTAGCTTATCTATCCTCCAATCTCCCCACCAAAAATCATGGCCATTGGCCACAAGACGTGCCACTAGAGGTGAGTTTCTCCGGTGGGCACTGTGGTTCACCATGAAATCTCATTCCGGCAAGTTCCCGATGATCCCACCTACCCTTTCCCACTAATTTGACCTCTCTGAATCCAAATCTGTGGTTGGTTTCCTTCAATTCTTGACGGATTGTGAGATTTGAGGATATTAAACCTGAAACATTTTTGGCGAAATTCAAGCCACCATAGGTCTGATCTCCGAGAGGTAAGACTCAATCCATGATCCTTGCTTCATAAGCATTGTTTCAATATATTACTTGTGAATTTTGGATACCGTTTGTGTTAGCTCCCCCGGGTATCCGTATGTAAAATATCTAGATAAAATATTAATTTATTTGATCTTGTGTACTGTTGATATTTTAGGAGCATGTATGAGCCGTGGGAAAGATCCCATTGAGGATCTTGATTTATATGCATGTTTGAGGTGAGTGATCCACCTTCGAATTTATTTTCGGATGTTAAATTATATATATTTTATGGTAATTAATAATTTGGATTTGACATTTTATGTGTTGGGCTTTCGATAAAAATTATATTGAATTTATGATGCCTATTTGGGATGAAATAAAAATATATGTTGCATAAGAATCATATCTTGATTTTTAAGATATTATGGTATAAGGTTTTTAATAATTTATTGTTAAGTTTAATGTTGAATTTATGATGCATAATAAATGTGTATATGATTTTAAGAATATATGAATTTTATGAGGTTTTAATATTATTTTTCGTATAAATTGATTTTACAAATTTGAAGGAAAATATTCATTTAAATTTATTATGCATTAAAATAATTGTGGAATTTATTTTATGGCATTGGTGAATTGTGGAAATTTAATTATGCATGAATTTTACATGGTTTTAATGATATTTTTTATTTAAATTGGATTTTAAGGATTTGAGAAAAATATTGTTTTTAAATTGTTATGTTTCAAAAATATATTTATGCATTTAAATATTAAGGGTTTGACTTATTGCCATAGGAAATGTGGTATATTTGAAATTGATGGATTTACATTGATGGATTTTAAGTGATTGGATTTATGATGATAGTTTAAAGGTGATGTGGATTAATGGATTTGAAAGTGGTATTTATGAGATTCGAGATTTGGAAAACATATAATTTTACTGGTTCTTAGATACACCATATAGTACTCGTATTTTGTACTATATTTGTAATATGTTGATAAGCGTGCAAGTTATATGCTCTCCCATGAAATGCTAGGACCCGAGGGCAAGCAAGTTTGATATATTGGCCATAGCCACCCCCTTCCATGGCTGGGATGGTAGCCATAAGCATCGGTGCTGTTGGGATGCCCAAGTGGTCGGACGCAAGTTTCTCTCTCTACCTTCCCCATTAAGTGCTGCTTGGGATGCTGGGTACCGTCGGACATCACTGGTATATAGTTTGATGCATAAAGTAGTTTTATCGATATGATTTGCAAAATAATAATGTTTTAAAAGAGTATTTAAAATTAAAATGTATTTAATTATGTTTTTATCATTTATTCGTATTAATGTTTTAAAAATGCATTTTACCATGATTTTATTATTTAAATTGATTTTGATTTAAAATGGATTTTATTATATTTTTACCACTTATTTCAAATAGATGTTTTAAATTGATTTAAATATCTCTTGTATTATTTAATTGATTTATTCTACATACTGAAATTGATTATTTGAATGCATTTATTCATGTTTTCATTATTGTTTCAATGTTGGATTTTAACATGAAATTTAATGTATTTTATTGTAACAGTCCAAACCGCCCGCATGCGATATTATCCTTTTTGGGCCTGAAGAATCCTCTTACAACCCAGCCTTCAAGGTTTTGTCAGAACGGGTCCCAAGGGAAAGGTATCCACACCACCTTATAAGGCCTGCTTCATTTGTAACACCCTGTCTCGAAGTACACAAGAAATTTCTCAAATTTGATCAAGGTTGACCGGGTTTGACCGTTGTTGACCGAGAAGGGGTCAAATGTTGACTTGTTGCTCCCGGTGGAATTTCATGTTGACCGAAGTACTGCTGCGAAGTACACACTGTCACGAGTTCATAGGCTAGTAGCACGCCTAGTTTGGATATTTTGTTAAAAAGTTATAGATATATAAAGTTTTTCAAATACAATATTATTTTTAAAAGTATGAATAATTGTGTCACTTGTCACCAAGTGGGATGTACCATGTGTAATATTTTAGAAGTGACACATGTCAGCAATAAGAAAATACTATATTATATTATTTTGTCTTTATTTTATATATTGTTATTTTATTATTTTAATATTTATTTATTTATTCTTTTTCTTTTGTCTTTTTCCTTCCTTTCCTTCCCTTTCCCCACGTGGGAAAAACACTTTTCTTTTCTTTTCTTTTCCTTTCTTTCCCTTCTCCTTCTTCTTCCTCGAGCCTAACAAACACCAGCAAAACACACACAGTGACTTTTCTCTCTCTCTCTCTCTCTCTCTCTCTCTCTCTCTCTTTTGACTCTCTCCCCTTCTTTCTTTGACTGGTCATTTTGGCCGGGTTTCAATGGCTGGAAGGCAACACGCACCGATGGGCTTGAGAGCCCATGGTCAAGCGATGTCGGGGGCCAATTTTCAGGCTATTTGGCTGGCAGACTCACCGGGATCGACCGTCCAAAATGGGCGACCGGCGGTCCTCCGGTTGATCCCTTTTTCGGTGGTTTCCGACCTGAGACCGGTCCTTCCCCCTAGATTTCAACCCACTGGTTCCGAAAATAACCTCCATTTTCCCAAATTCTAAGCCGTTTGTGGGATAGAAGAAGGGGAAATTCGACCGAAACCTTCCGTCCACTTTCCGGCCACATCCGGTCGAGTTGAGTCCAACGGAGGTCGGTAATGTGATCCTCGTCCCCTTAGCTTTCCGTTGATACCTTATTTGTGAATTTTGGATACCATTTGTGTTAGCCCTCCGAGTATCTGGTATTATTTATCCGAATAAAATATTAATTTATTTGATCCTGTGTAATATTGTTATTCTAGGAGCATGTGTGAGTTGTAGAATTGATCCTATGGAGGATCTTGATTGGATTGCTTGCTCAAGTTGAGTGACCCACCTTCAAAATTAATTTCGGGTGTCACATTATATTTATTTTGTGATAATTAAATGTTTGGATTTAATATTTCTGTGTTAAATATTTAGTAAAATTATATTTGAAATTTTGATGGCACAATTTGAATAAATTGAAATGTATATGTGCATTAAAGCATATTTTGATTTTGATAAATTATGGAAATTCATTTTATGAAAATTTGATATTTAAGGAAATTATGATTTTAACATTTTTGATTTATTGTTGAAATTATTGTGAGTTTATTTCAAGCAATAAAAATGCATTTATATGGATTTATGAATTTTCGAATTTTTATGTGATTTAATTATATTTTGAATTTTGAGGAATTAAAGGAATATTTATTTAAATTATTGTTAATTTCATTGATGGAATTTGTGCGATGGATTTATGACGATGATTTATAAAGGAATTGTAGAAAATTTACGGGTTTAGTTGGATGGAATAAACCCTGTAGTATTTATGAGATTTTTGAGATTTGAAAATAAATATATTGATTTTATGATTTTTAGATATACCATACACGTACTGATGTTCTCTATACATGGATATGATTAGCACGCAGGTGGATGTGGTGAGTGCGCAGGTGGGTGTGAGTAGCGCACAAGTGATTATGGGATTGTCCTGTGGTTGCCATCGGATGAGGGTAGGCCGCCCCTCCATGGCCGGGACGCCTGTTTCCAACGACGCGGTGAGACGCCACGCTACAGTATGCCGGTTTCTCTCTTTAACCTCCTGTCTGGCAGTGCTTGGGATGCTGGGTACCATTGGCGCTACTGGTATATAGTGGGTGCATCAAATGGTTTTCATGACGTGATTTTAATCATACAATATTTTAGAATTTTATTTAAATTAAAATGTTTGTTTATAGTGTTTTATAAATTAAATTGTTTTGGCATTTGAAATTGAGTTCTATTATTAATTATTTGGTTTTATTTTATTTATTTAAATATTTCTTGGATCATTTTTGTTAATGTAAATTTTATTGTGTTTTCCTATTAATTTTTTACAATACTTTATTCCCAATTTAATATTTGTCATTAGGCTTATTTTTTATAATTATTTCTCACTAAAATTTTTGGATTATTAATTTATTGTCTTTTATTTATAAATTATTAATTAAATATTTTCTAGATTTTTGGGGCATAAAATATTGGGTTTTACAAAAATGTTTTAAAAATGGTACTTTTCCAACTGAGTGAATCGTGAGGGTTTTGAGGGAAAATATTATTTTTAACTACCTATTATTTACTTACTTATTTCTTATTAATCAATTAACTAAGTTATTTACCCTTTTATTATTATTATTATTGTATAGTAGATTGGGTTACTCACTAAGATGATTAGCATCTCATATTTTTAAATTTCGTTCCCTTAGGTCCAGGTTAGTCAACGTTGATTGTCCGGGGGCGAACTCGACGTCTTGGTTCGTTGCCAAAGTCCAAGAAGCTTTTCCTTTCCTTTCTATCTTGTATTATTTCTTTTTATCTTATATTGTACTAAATTTCATATTCAATTGTAGTTGATAACGCTCTGTATACTATTTGGATGATTATTTATTTAATTGTGCACTGGTTCCCTGTTAATTTTTCAAGTGCTGAAATTTGTGATAATATTTTGTAGTAAGGTGGGAGGAATAAGAGGATGTATCTAGAAGTGTTTTTCAGTGCAGTAAAATTGTGGTAAGTTCAACTCTTAAGGGAGATACTGTCGGATTTTTCGTTGGGAGATTCGATGGTATTTCCCTGGGATCAGGACTTGTCTAAGGTTCCAGTGAGGAATTTTGGATGGGTCCTGACATCATTCCCCTTTCCAACCGATGTGAGACTTCACAATCCTCTCCCATTGGGATCCAGCGTCCTCACTGGCTCTGATACCAACTGTAACAGCCCAGACGACCTGTAAGGACCCGTCCAAGATTCCTCCCCGGAACCCTAGACAAACCCTGATCCCAGGGAAATACCATCGAACCTTCCAATGGAAAATCCGGCAACACCTCCCCTAATGGTAGGACTAACCAAAAATTACCTACACTGAAAACACACTTCTATGTTCATCCCCTTATTCCTCCCACAATACTACAAATTGATTCCACAATATTACAAATTGATTCCACAAATTTACAGCACTTCACAACAATAACAGTAAACCAGTGCATAAATAAAACGTAAGTGTTCACATAGTATACAGAGCTTTATGAAGTGCTATTCAACAAAAAAAAAAACAACAAAGATGAAAGAAATAATACGACTGAAAGGAATGAGTACAAAAGTACTTCTCGGAACACGATGGCGGCGGAGAACTGGTTCGCCCCGGAAGAACGTCTATCACCCTTGCACCTAAGGGAACGGAACTTAAAAACGTGAGATGCTAATCATCTCAATGAGTGACCCTAGCTACTGAACACTTTTAATAATAATAATAATAATATATAACAAATAAGGGAATTGAATTAATACCAACAATTAATAAATAAATAATAATAACAGTTGGAAATAATAATTTTCCCTCAAAACTCTCACTAATCACTCCGTTGGAAATGTTCCCCTTTTACAACAATTTCACAAAATCCGATATTCGTACTTCCCGAAAACCAAAGGATCAAACCATTTGATAAACAATAAATAAATAAATACCCAAATATAATTAAAATGTAATAAATCACAATAATTAACTTTGAACACTTTTGAGGTCTGGAACTTTATCTGAAAATTCACACTTGATGCACCACACCATATACCGGTGATCCCCTCCGATACCCAGCATCCTGAGCACCGACTGGCGGGGAGATTAAAGAGAGAAACTTGCAAACGGCACTTCGGCGTCCCGACAGTACCACTGCTGAAACCGTCATCCCGGCCAAGGAGGGGGGCGGCTGTGGCCAATATCAAACTTACCTGCCCACGGTCCAAATGGCAACTCACGGGAGACATAATACTTGCGCGCTAAACCACATATACATATACCAGAACACCAATACTGTATGAATGCGTCTAAAATAATTATTTAATCAATCGTACCGTTTTCCAAAATTACCGTGGAAAATATATTAAATTTTCACACTTACCATCCCACATATTTTCATTTAACAAACCGGTATGAAACATCGATAACAAATAAAGCCATAATTTTTCTCGTAATACGAGGTTCAACAAATAAATACCGTGGGCATAATTATAAAATTAGACCACCAATTTAACAAATATTTTCATAAAATATTTAAACCAATTATGCCCAAGTTAATTTTAAAACCACATACCATCTATTACTGAAAATACTTTGCTAATGCATAATAATTAAAATTAAACCACAATAAAATAATAATTAAATCGTACCACATGAGCATAATTCAAATACCAATTAAACATAATTAATTGCCCAAAATATTTTTAAAGTTGGGTCACTCACCTTAAGCGCGTAAATCAGCTAAGATCCTCAGCAGGATCAACTCCACTACTTGTACGCTCACCTAAAACATCTACAGTATACCAACTAAATATATTAATACTTTAATCAGGTAACTCCTAAATGGGTACCCAGGGAGCGAACACAAATGACATCTAAAAGTTACGAGTTATATACCGAATCGAAGCTTGAGTGATGAGGATCATGGATTCGGTCTTACTTTCCGGTGATCGAACCCGAGGCGGCCAGAATCTCGCCGGAAAGCTTTCGGGATTCGAGTCCTTAATTCTCCCAAACCGTCGCGAATTGGCAGAACAGGCTGCCGGATTTAGATTCAGAAGGTTAGAAACAGTGGACAAGGACCGGCGGTGCAACTGGGTACTCGCCGGAACAGTAACTTTCGGCGAGCAGCTGCGGTCACCGTCAACCGTCACCGGCGGCGGCGCGTGCTGTGGCCGTTGGCTGAGATTTTTGGCAATTTTGTAGATCGAGGGGAGAGGATTCCAACGGGACCGACGGTGAGGCAAACGGAGGCCGGACGGCGGAGAAATCGGGGTTTGAAGATTTTCGGCCCCTCGACGGAAAACGCTCCGATCCCGGTGCGTCGGAGGTCCGGTGGCCATGAAATTTGGTGGGTAGGCCGGACTTGAGGAGGTGGTGAGGGGTGGCTGGAGCGTGTGGCCTGAAAATGGCCGGAAACAGGGCAAACGGCAGTGGCCGGTGGTGGAGGGAAAATCGAGCTTCGCCGCCTCGATCCGGGCGCGTCCGGCGACCAACGGCCATGAGATTTTGGAGTTTGGCCGAAAATGGGGAGAGGCTTCCGTCTGGCCGTCGCGTGTAATGTGAATCAGCCGGAAAATTTATCGGAATCCGGCGGCCGGTCGGTTTCTCTCTCTCTCTCTCTCCTCTCTCTCTTTCTCTCTCTTCCCCGGTGTTTTTGCCAAATAAAAGCCACCATGGTGACACTGTTCATCCATGTGGACTAATCAGGTGATGACACGTGGCGTTACTGTGCACTTAAGCCAGATATAATAAAATATTACGGTATCCGGCAAACTTCAAACGTCCATAACTTTTTAACCAAATGTCCGATTTAAGCGTGCCGCTAGTCTATGAACTCATATCGACGAGTACTTTACAACCATACAAGAGTCAAAATAAAATTACACCACAAGAAAAAGTCAACTCTCGGCACCTTTTGGACTGTTTGCACCTCGACTTGTTTTGCCCATAACTTTCAAATCATAGCTCCGTTTTTGACGTGCTACTAGTCTGTGAACTCGGGGCATCATGCACTTCGCCACGGTACCCTGGTCAACTATAAATTCCAACTGGAACAAAAAGTCAACTTTTGACCCGCCTTGGTCAACGGTCAACCTCGGTCAACGTGCACGATTCCGGTGTGATTTGGGATGGGGTGTTACACCACCCATATGCGATATTGTCCTCTTTGGGCCTGGAAAATCCTCTTAGAACCCAGCTCTTAAGATTTTGTCAAAACGCATCGTAAGAAAAAGGTATCTACACCACTTTATAAGACATGCTTCGTTCCCTCCAACGAATGTGAGACTTCACATTATTGCCTACGCAAGTTGAGGCATTTTAAACTAATTAAAATAATTCTCTTATTATTTATTATTTCATTGATTTATATAGTAAATTTCATAAATTATATATTATGTTTAATTTTGTTCTACACCAAATTTTTCTACTACAAGTTTATTTATGATTTTATTTTTATCTTATGATATTTCATCATAAATTCAATTATTTGTTATTAAATTATCCTCAAAGTTATACTGTAAGATTTAAATTATTTGTATTTTATTTATTATTTACCCCATTGATTTTGGGGTAAAACATTATGTGTTTTGTGAAAACGTTTTAAAAGAGGAACTTTTCCAATTGAGTGGAATGGTGAGGGTTTTGAGAGAAAATGTAAATTTTACTTATTTACAATTATATAATTATTTATTTATTTATTATTAATTAATCAAGTTTATTATATTATTATTATTATTATTATTATTATTATTATTACTATAACTGTATAGTAGTGTATAGTGGACTAGGTTAGTGCACTGAGATGGTTAGCATCTCACGTTTTTAAATTTGTTCTCTTACTCCCAAGAATCTCGTGATCGTTGCTAATTTCAAAGAGTTCTTCAATTTTTTTTTCTATCTTGTATTATTTCTTTCCAGCTCTTTGTTGTATTAAATTTATACACATTGTGATATCTAATGCTCTATATACTACATTGGATAACTATTCAACTAATATTGCATAGATTCCCTGTTTATTATTTGAAGCACTGTAAACTTTTAGAAATAAATTGTAGTAAAGTAAGAGGAATAAGGGGATATTATTATAAGTGCGTCTCCTATGCAGGAAATTTTGTGATAAGTCTAACCCTTAGGGAAGGGTCCGGTAGGGATTTCCTGAGATCAGGATATCTAGGGGTTCCAGTGAGGAATCTTGAATGGGTGATCTGACAAAACAAAACTTATAACATTACTTTTTAGTTGAATTTGACAATGGACATAAAATAAAAAACTCCAATAATAATAGTAGAATTTAAAATAGAATAATGAATACAAACTACCAAAAACATGTAATATTATATGCCTAGTATATGAAATTGAATATGCAATATGCTTGTTGCATATCTAGTAAGCCCATATTTTAAACAGGATGGTTATTTGACAGATATATATATACATATATAAAAATATGAATAAGAAAATCCTACACAAAATGACATAAAAAGCAGGCCGCTATGGAGATAATGCAGTGTGAAAATTATATAATCTTTTCCACAATTAATAAAGAAAAAGGAAAGCGTTGTGCTCTTAGGCCCAAGTTGTAGGCCTAAGTTGTTAGTATCTCACATTTTTAAATTTGTGCTCTTAGGCCCAAGTTGTAGGCATTGATCGCTCGAGGAGAGTTTGGCATCTCGTGATCGTTGCTAATTTCAGAGAGTTCTCCATTTCCTTTTTTTTTTTTTTCCTATCTTGTATTATTTCTTTCCAGCTCTTTGTTGTATTAAATTCATACTTATTGTGATATTCAATGTTCTATATACTACATTGGATAACTATTCAATTAATATTGAACAGATTCCTTGTTTATTATTTAAAGCGCTGTAAACTTTTGGAAATAAATTGTAGTAAGGTGGAAGAAATAAAGGGATATTATTATAAGTGCATTTTCTATGTAGGAAATTTTGTGATAAGTTCAACCCTTAGGGGAGGATTCAGTAGGGATTTCCTAGAATCAAAACTTGTCTAAAGGTTCTACTGAGGGATCTTGGACGGGTGATCCTGACAAAACAAAACTTATAACATTACTTTTTAGTTAAATTTGACAATGGAGATAAAATTACTAACTCCAATAATAATAGTAGAATTTAAAATAGAATAAAGAATACAAACTACCAAAAACATGTAATATTACTTGCCTAGTATATGAAATTAAATATGCAATATGCTCATTGCATATCTAGTAAGCTATTTTAAACAGGATGGTTATTTGATAGATATATATACATATATTAAATATGAATAAGAAAATGGAAAGAAAAATGACATAAAAAGCAGGCCGCTATGGAGATAATGCAGTGTGAAAATTATATAATCTTTTGCACAATTAATAAAGAAAAAGGTAAGCGTTGTGTGTTTATTATGAAACAATGCCTAAACAAAGTCTATAATTTTTCTATACATCAAATTAGCTTGTTAATTGACAGGATTAATAAACATGCATATTCTAATGGAGTCTTGTGCATTTTCTTACTTTGTTAGTGTTTTTACGCTTTTGTTCCTCTTGCTAATATATGTTCCTAAACAAGCTTTTTCTTTTATGCAAACGAGGTCGTGACCATGAGAGGTCTGCTGTTGTTGCAATTTAAAGAAAGCTTTGTCAATGGAAACTGTGTTCCTGGTGATTCTTTTTCATATCCTAAGCTTTCAACCTGGAAAATTACTGAATGTAAGAGCACTAACATAGACTAATAAAAAATATATTTATTTCTACAAAAAATGAAACAATATGAAATCATATTATATATATCTTGAACTATGAAAAGTAAAAATGCAAATATATTGAGCTAATGAAAACCTTGCAAAATCAACAATGAATATATGGAAAGTTTCAATCAAAATATAAGAAATAGAAGAAGAAGAAGAAGAAATTGTGTGGAAAATTTGGAAAAACAAGGAATAGATGCGTTTTAATTATGTTCTACAAGGAAGGTTATATTAGTAGATTTATAATTGAAGAAACTTAAATATCTTTATTTTCAAAAGTAGGTTATATTTCATTAAAGACCTAAATTATGAGCCATTGGTTCAAGTTTCCCAAGTACATTTACATATATATATATATATATATGGCATATATCTATTCTAATAGTAACAAATTATTATTAACTTAGTATTCTAAATATTGAAAATGTTAGTTGATTTGTTAGATAATTGCAACGATTCATCAACGATTGGTTTTCCTTATTTAGCTTTGAATAATTTAAAAAAGGTACCACTTATATCTTTAACGTATTTTTTTTTATTTATTTAGTTCCTCTTATTATGCATATATTACTAAAATTAGTGACCTGCTTCGTTTTATTCCTTTCTAGTTTCCAACCTTGTCTCCTATCTCTTTTGCTATAAATTCATTTAAACATTCGAAGACAACCAAAATAGAGAAATTGTTCTGTAAATTAATTAATCTGCAAGGTCAGAGCAAAGAGTTTGGAAAAAAAAAAAAATGGCCACGTCCAAATCTAATGTCACAGTACTGATTCTTGTTGCATTCCTTGTGTTGTCAATAGGTGCGTATCATCTTGGCATATCAATTTAATGAATGGATGTTTTGGTTTTAGTTTTAATATTTTGCTTTTTGTTAATCAAGTTTTATGGAATTTGATAATATCCTTTTTTTTTAACATATTTTTGTTTTTCTTTTTGGTTATTTAACAGAATACAACAAAGTGGACGCTGCAGTGTGTTGCACTGAGAATGAGAAATTTGGAATTTGTATACCAGGAAATGATGATGGCAGATGTGACGCATTTTGCAAACCAGACTGTAGAGGAGGTGAATGTAAACTAAGAGGCGGCCGTCACAGATGTCACTGCTATTGCTGATCTCTTCTGCATACTCTCTCACTGAATGATTTTATAATCAAATAAATTATATAAACATAAATAAAGCAAGCTGAACGACGTTGTTCTGTAATATGACTGGTTTTCTAGTAATATAATCTTGCAAGGCTGTTGTTTGTGGCCAATTAAACAATTATTTCTTCCAATATTAACATTCAAGTTTTTTTTTTTTTTTTAATATTCCACCGTACTTTGCTTGGCTTTTATTTGCACGTTTGATAGCATTGATTGATAGTGTATTATTTTCATTCATGCATGTATTTTAATAAGAAAATCAAATAATTTGTACATATTTTACCTATAAGAGCCTAGTAAATATATTTAACAAATCCTTCAAGGAAGTACCCCACGCCAACAGGTTGTTATATGTCATTTCTTTACATCATCTTAAATTTCATCTAAACCAATCAATGGTGCAGATTACAGGGGTACCATATTAGGAATACCGTAGGAGGATCGTCTTTATTTGCATGAAGAGAAATTTTGACGCAGGAGACAGTCATATAAACCATATAAAGGGAAACATTTACATTTTCCATTTCAAGATTATTGGGAAATTCGGCAGCATGTAAGTTGCCCTTTTAAACCCAACTGTTGTAGAATTTTCCAGATCCTAATTCTGAGTTAGCAACCCATTCCCAAGAATTGGCAGAGTTTGGAGCTGGCTATATATCACTATTACATCAGTTAGTTGGAAACCTAAACTATAAATGCTTAATCTGGGTTTATGCTCTTTAGCTATATTAAGTCTTGGTATGGGAAACCTTAGTCAATAACTCACCCCGTCCTTGAAAAAAATACATTCCATGGTTGCGTACCTTGTTCGCTTACAACACTAAGGCTTACCTTGAGGGTCAAATCCCTTCTTTTCTTCAGAACTTAACCGAGCTTACTCTTTTATTGCTTGAAAAGAATCAACTCAAAGATGAAATTCCATCTTGGTTTGAAAACTTCACTCTTTTAACCCACTCAATTCTTCGAACAAACAAATTGCATTGTCTTGTGGCATCTTTCCTTGGTAGACTAATGAGCTTCACATTTTTAGACCTTTCAAGTAACAGTTTCAATGTTCAAACCCCCTGTTTTCTTCAAAACCTCACCCATTTCACTGACTTAGATCTTGATAGCAATAAGTTTACTGGTCACATTACTTCTCGCCATGGAAACCTAACAAAATTTACTTACCTTGACGTTGAAAATAATAAATTGCGTGGTCCCGTTTCTTATTCATTTACAAGAATGACAAACCTTGAACATCTTTACGCCGATGACAATAAATTAAGTGGAATGCTGAATTTTGACGTGATATTAGGCTTGAAAAATCTAAATGCACTATCATTTTAATTGACAAGTTATCGGTTCTTATTCAAACTTGAAAAATAAATGCAACCTTTCCAAGGTTCCAAATGTTTGGCTTGATTCATGCAACAATGGTAGTGTTCATTCCTTCTAAAGCCTAATAATGAGCCTCCACACTTGAGAACACGTTAAAACCATCAAAAAGAGGCTAATCTATCCATGAAAACTTTATTCAATGGCTAGGATTAGTTCTTGGAGTCCACTCATTAAAAACTTGGATAGGGTCGCGCCAACTATGGTGCTTAGTTGCCAAAGAAACTGATTTGGGGAATCAAATGCTTGGAAAACCAGAGCTGGAGGTGAAAGGCATGCTGAATTGGTGAGGGGCACACTGAAATGGTGAGAGATGCGCGAAATTTGGTTCTTCAGCACCTTGACTGCTGCCTGACCTCTTTGAAAACTCCCTAAAGCGAATTTAGGCTTCTCCACAATGCTTCAAGCTTCAATAAAACCTTGAATTTGTAACATTCCTCCTAATAGCATAAAAAATCATCCAGTTTGCAACAAAATCCAATTTTGAAGCGTTCCTACAAAGTGCACACAAAATTCATCAAAATAACTTGAAAGCTTGAGTTCTCACCACTAATTAAGCCTTAAAAAGATACCAATAAGTGAGTAAATCCTCAGTTATCAAGAAGCAATTGCATGCTAGATGTAACAAAGTTCTAAAAACTTAACTTATATTTTCCTTTTTAATTAGCAAATATCTAACACCACATCCCAAAGTACATTGGAATTTTTCTTCATGTTGACCAAGATTGGTTGGGCTTGACCACCATTGACCGAGAAAGGATAAATTTATTTTTTTATCTGGATATACTTTTGAATTGACCGAGGCACCATTGCAACATACGCATTGTCCTAAGTTCATAGACTAGTAGTACATTGAAAACGGAGCTACGGTTTGAAACATATGAGCAAAACAATATGCGGTCCAAACTGTTCAAGGGTGATAAGCTTGACTTTTTCTTTTGATGAAATTTTGCTTTAACTCATGTGTGGTTGTAAAGTACTCATCAAGATGATTTCATAGACTAGTGGCACGCCTAATTTGGACATTTGGTTAGAAAGTTGCGGAACTAACAAGTTTTTCTAAAACATTATTTAACATGCATTGTCCAATGAATTGTGCCACGTGTCACATTTCTGGGCCAACCTTTGAGTGCACAGTGACACCCAAGGGTATTTTGATTGGATGAGAAGGAGAGAGAAGGAGGGGAGAGAAGGAGAAAGAGGAAAGAGAAAGCTGAAAGAGAAATAGGAGAGAGAGGGAGGAACCGACCTTATGCCTTTCACCCTTTTCTGGCCACCTGACCATTACATGCATTTGATCACCACCACCCACCCATCATTTCCAGCCAGCCACCCAAAACCCATGGCCAAATTGCCAGCGACGCGCTCAGATTGGGGCATTTTCCTGTGACGGCCCATTTTCCTTCCACTATCGATTTCTCCCAAACTAGCCACCCCTTTTTCAACACCATGGGTCCCATTGGCTTACCTATCCTCCAATCTACCTCCCCACCAAAAATCATGGCCATTGGCCACAGGATGCGCCACTGGAGGTGAGTTTCTCTTGTGGGCATGGCGGTTCACCGTGAAATCTCATTCCGATGAGTTCCCAACAATCCCACCTACCTTTTCCCACTAATTTGACCTCTTTGAATCCAAATCCAAGGTTGGTTTCCTTCAATTCTTGACGGATTGTGAGATTCGAGGACATTAAACCTGGAACCTTTTCGGCGAGATTTCGGCTACCACAGGTCTGATCTTCAGGAGATAAGACTCAATTTGTGATCCTCGCTTCATAAGCTTCATTTCAATATATTACTTGTGAGTTTTGGATACTGTTTGTGTTAGCTCCCCCAGGTACCCATATGTAAAATATCCGAATAAAATATTAATTTATTTGATCTTGTGTACTGTTGATATTTTAGGAGCACGTATGAGTCATGGGACCGATCCCATTGAGGATCTTGATTTATATGCATGTTCGAGGTGAGTGATCCATCTTCAAATTTATTTTTGGGTGTTAAGTTACATATATTTCGTGCTAATTAATAATTTGGATTTGACGTTTTATGTGTTGGACATTGGATAAAAATTATATTGAATTTGTGCTGCCTATTTGGGAGGAAATAAAAATATATGTTGCATAAGAATCATATCTTGATTTTTAAGATATTATGGTATAAGGTTTTTAATAATTTATTGTGAAGTTTAATGTTGAATTTATGATGCATAATAAATGTGTGTCAGGACCTGTCCGAAATTCCTCACCGGAACCCTAGACAAGCCCTGATCCCAGGAAAACCCTACCAGACCCTCCAATGGAAAATCCGGTAGAACCTTCCCTAAGGGTTGGACTTACCACAAATTTCTTGCACTGAAAACACACTTCTATACACATCCCCTTATTCATCCCACATTACTACAATATAATTCCACAATTTGCAGCACTCCAAAAGAATAACAGGGAGTCAATGTAGTATTTAATAAAATGCGTCCAATACAGTATACAGAGCATTATACAAATAAATGTGGAATTGATACAATGACAGATAAGGAAGCAATACAAGATGAAGAGGAAAAAGGGAAGAAAATGGTCCTTGGACTTTTGGCAATGAACTGAGACGTCGGGCTCGCCCTAGACGATCAACGTCTCCCAACTCAGACCTAGGGGAATGGAATTTAAAAATATGAGATGCTAATCATCTCAGTGAGTGACCCTATCTACTGAACACTTTTAATATTAATACTATAACAAATAAAGGAATTTAATTAATACCAACAATTAAATAAATAAATAAATAATAAACATCTGAGGGTAATAATTTCTCTCAAAACCCTCACTATTCACTCCATTGGAAATGTTCCCCTTTTAAAACATTTTCACAAAACCCCTTATTCGTATTTCTCGAAAACCAAGGAATCAATTAATTTAATAAACAATAGATAAATACCCCAAATATAAATAAAATGCAATAAAATATAATAAATAATTTTTGAACACTTTGGGGTTTGAAATTTCTATCTGAAAATTTATACTTGACGCACCACACCATATACCAGTGATGCCCTCCGATACCCAGCGTCCCGAGCACCAACTGGCGGGGAGATTAAAGAGAGAAACTTGCATACGGCGCTTCGGCATCCCGACAGCGCCGCTGCTGAAACCGTCATCCAGGCCACGGAGGGGGGCGGCTGATGCGCAATATATAAGACTTGCCTGCCCTCGGTCCAATGGCAACTCACGGGAGACATAATAACGTGCGCGCTAATCCACATATACAACTAGAACACCAATATTGTATGAGTGCTTCTAAAACCAATTATTAAATTAATTATTACCGTACCAATTTTCCAAAAATCACCGTGGGAATTATACAATTTTTCAAATTCACTATCCCATATTTTCCTTTAACATTTCCGGTACGAAACCACCGATAACAATATACAATTAATTTTTCTCGTATCACAAGGTCCATCAAATAATATTCCACGGGCATAATTATCAAATTTAAAACCACCAATTTAAACAAATATTTTCCTTAAAATATTTAAACCAATTATGCCCAAAAAAAATATATATATAAAAATCCAAACACAATTAATTAATGAAAATACTTTGCTCATGTGTAATAAATACAATTAAATCACAATAATAAAAATCGGGGATTTCTTAATAACCCAAAATTCAGTTTATCACCAATAAACATATACGTACTTATAAAATAATATTTTTCCACAATTATAATTAAATTTCCACCACATGAGCATAATTCCAGATATCAAATTAACATAAAATAAATATAATTAATCACCCCAAAATAGTTTTAAAGGTGGGTCACTCACCTGGAGCACGCAATTAACCTAAGATCCTCCATGGCATCAATTCCACGACACACACGTCCTACTAGAGCAACGATTCACACACAGTCAAATAAATTAATATTTTATTCGGATAAATAATACCTGGTATCCGAGGGGGTTAAACACAAACATTAACCAAAAATTGACCAGTAATATACCGAAATGAAGCTTATGGAACGAGGACCGCATTACCGGCCTCCAATGACCCCAATTCCGCCGGTGGTGGTCAGAATTTACCCGGGAAGTACCGGTTGAATTTCATCTCCTCATAACTCTCGAACCACTTCGAATTTAAACAATTGCAGGCCATATTTAAACTCAGAGGACCCAAAATAGGGGGAAAGGGGTGGAAGACCGGATTGGGTTGGACAGAAACGGTGAGAATCGTCGGAGAAACTTAACCCGCCGCCGCCAACTTCACCGGCCCGATCTGGGTGCGTCCGGCGATGTCTGGCCGGAAAATTTGGAGATCGGCATCACCGGAGAATAGGCTTCTTCCCTGGCCGGCGCGTGTAGCAAGGTGGTGGCCGAAATTAAAAAAAAAACAGCAAGAATCCGAGAGGGAGAAAGGAAGGGAAAGGAAGGAGAAGGAGGAAGAAGAAGAAGAAAGAAGAAGGAAAAAGGCTCGGGGGGGGGGGGGGGGGGCTGGTGTTTTCCCACGTGGGGGAAAAGAAAAAAGAAATAAAAAGAAAAGAAAATAAAATAATTAAATAATATTAAAAATAATATTATTATATATAAAATAACAATAATAAAATAATATGGTATTAAGCATGGTTGGCATGTGGCATCTCACCATGGTGACACATGGTCATATTTATTAAGTCACACGTGGCACATAGTTACACGATTAAAAATAATATTAAAATAATACAGTATTTGAAAACATTTATAGGTCCATAACTTTCAAACCACATGTCCAAATCGGACATGCCGCTAGTCTACAGACTCTTATCGATGAGTACTTCACAACCATGCATGAGTCAAAGCTCAACTTTGCATGAATAAAAGTCAACCCCGGCATCCTTTAGACAATTTGGACCTCAACTTGTTTTGTTCATATCTTTCAAACCGTAGCTCCTTTTTCAACGTGCTACTAGTCTACAAACTCGTGCCAACGTGTACTTCGTAATGGTACCTCAGTCAACCTAGAATTCCATTCGAGTCAAAAAGTCAACTTTTGATCCCTTTGGTCAACTGTCAACGATCAACCTCGGTCAAAGTGAGAAAATTTCCATTGTACTTTGGAACGGGGTGTTACATGTGTGTATGATTTTAAGAATATATGAATTTTATGAGATTTTAATATTATTTTTTATATAAATTGATTTTACGGATTTGAAGGAAAATATTCATTTAAATTTATTATGCATTGAAATAATTGTGGAATTTATTTTATGGTATTGGTGAATTGTGGAAATTTAATTATGCATGAATTTTACGTGGTTTTAATGATATTTTTTATTTAAATTGGATTTTAAGGATTTGAGAAAAATATTGTTTTAAATTGTTATGTTTCAAAAATATATTTATGCATTTAAACATTAAGGGCTTGACTTATTGCCATAGGAAATTTGGTATATTTGAAATTGATGGATTTACAATGATGGATTTTACGTTATTGGATTTATGACGATGGTTTAAAGGTGATGTGGATTAATGGATTTGAAAATGGTATTTATGAGATTCGAGATTTGGAAAACATATGATTTTACCAATTCTTAGATGCATCATACAATACTCGTATGTTTTACTGTATTTGTGATATGTTGATAAGCGTGCAAGTTGTACGCTCTCCCATGAGATGCTATGGACCTAAGGGCAGACAAGTTTGATATATTAGCCATAGTCAGCCCCTTCTATGGCCGGGATGGTAGCTATAAGCATTGGTGCTATTGCGGCGCCAAAGCGGCAGGATGCAAGTTTCTCTCTTTAACTTTCCCATCAGACGGTGCTTGGGATGCTACGTACCCTCGGGTGTCACTGGTATATAGTTTGGTGCATCAAGTGGTTTTATCGATACGATTTCCAAAATAATAATATTTTAAAAGAGTATTTAAAATTAAAATATATTTTATTATGTTTTTATCATTTATTCGTATTAATGTTTTAAAAATACATTTTACCATATTTCATTATTTAAATTGATTTGTTGATTTAAAATGGCTTATTTCAAATAGACGTTGTAAACTGATTTAAATATTTCTTCTATTATTTAATTGACTTATTCTACTTACTGAAATTGATTATTTGAATGCATTTATTCATGTTTTCATTATTGTTTCAATGTTGGATTTTAACATGAAATTTAATGTATTTTATTGCCTATGCAAATTGAGGTATTTTAAACTAATTAAAATAATTCCTTATTATTTATTATTTCATTGATTTATATAGTAAATTTAATAAATTATATAATAAAAGGCATATATCTATACTAATAGTAACAAATAATTAATATTCTAAATATTGAAAATGTTAGTTGATTTGTTAGATAATTGCAACGATTCATCAACGATTGGTTTTCCTTATTTAGCTTTAAATAATTTAAAAAAGGTACCATGTCAGGACCCGTCCAAAATTCCTCACCGGAACCCTAGACAAGCCCTGATCCCAGGGAAATACCACCGAACCTTCCAACGGAAAATCCGGCATCACCTCCCCTAAGGGTAGGACTAACCAAAAATTTTCTGCACTGAAAACACACTTCTATAAACATCCCTTTATTCCTCCCACGTTACTACAAGTTGATTCCACAAAAATTACAGCACCCCAAATGAATAACAGTAATCCAGTGCATAATTAATACATAAATGTCCAGGACAGTATACAGAGCATTATGCCAATAAATATGAAATTAATACAATGACAGATAAAGAAGTAATACAAGATGGAGAGGAAAAAGGAAAGGAATGCTTCTTTGACTTTCGGCAATGAACTGAGACGTCGAGCTCGTCCCGGACGATCAACGTCTCCCAACCTGGACGATCAACGCCTAAATTTAAAAACGTGAGATGTTAATCATTTCAGTGAGTGACCCTATCTACTAAACACTTTTAATATTAATAATATAACAAATAAAGGAATTTAATTAATACCAACAATTAAATAAATAATAAATAATAAACAATTGAAAGTAATAATTTCACTCAAAACTCTCACTATTCACTCCGTTGGAAATGTTTCCCTTTTAAAACATTTTCACAAAACCCGATATTTGTATTTCCCGAAAACCAAGGGATCAATTAATTTCATAAACAATAGATAAATACCCCAAATATAAATAAAATGTAATAAATTATAATAAATAATTTTTGAACATTTTGGGGTTTGAAATTTCTATCCGAAAATTTATACTTGACGCACCACACCATATACCAATGATGCCCTCCGATACCCAGCATCCCGAGCACCGACTGGCGAAGAGATTAAAGAGAGAAACTTGCATACGGCACTTCGGCATCCCGAGAATATCACTGCTAAAACCGTCATCCCGGCCAAGGAGGGGGGCGGCTATGTGCACTATATAAAACTTGCATGCCCTCGGTCCAATGGCAACTCACGGGAGACATAATAACTTGGGCGCTAACCACATATACACTGGAACACCAATACTGTATGAGTGCGTCTAAAATAATTATTAAATTAATTATTACCGTACTAATTTTCCAAAAATTACCGTGAGAAATATACCAGTTTTCAATTTCACCATCCCACATTTTCCTTTCACATACCCGGTACAAAACCATTGATAACAATATAAAAATAATTTTTCTCGTAACATGAGGTCCAACAAATAATATTCCACGGGGCATAATTATAAAATTTAAACCACCAATTAAACAAATATTTTCCTTAAAATATTTAAACCAATTATGCCTACAAAATAATATAAAAATCCAGACACAAATTAATTTATGAAAATACCTTGCTCATGTGTAATAAATACAATTAAATCACAATAATAATAATAGTCGGGAATTTCTTAATAACCCAAAATTCCGTTTAGCACCAAAAAACATATACATACTTATAAAATGATAATTTTCCACAATTACAATTAAATTGCACCACATGAGCATAATTTCAAATATCAATTAAACACCAAACAAATATAATTAATTACCCCAAAATATTTTTAAAGGTGGGTCACTCACCTGGAGCACGCAATTAAACCACGATCCACCATAGGATCGATTCCACAACGCACACGTGCTCCTAGAACACAATTCATACACAGTCAAATAAATTAATATTTTATTCGGGTAAATAATACCCGGTACCCGGGGGGTCTAACACAAACGTTAACCAAAATTGACAAATTATATACCGAATTGAAGCTTGAGTGACAAGGATTAAGAATCCGGTCTTACTTCCCGGAGATCGGACCCGAGGCAGTCGAAATCTCGCCGGAAAGCTTTCGGCCTTTAAAGCCTTGATTCTCCCAAACCATCGCGAATTGGAGGAAAAGGACACCGGATTTGGATTCAGGGGGTCAGAATTAGTGGAGAGGGACCGGCGGTGCAACTGGGTACTCGCCAGAACAGTGATTTTTGGCGAGCCGCCGCGGTCACCGGCAACCATCGCCGGCGGTGGCACGTCCGGTGGCCAATGGCCGAGATTTTTGGGGGTTTTGTAGATCGAGGGGAGAGGGTTCCAACGGGACTGGCAGTGAGGCAAACGGAGGCTGGACGGCGAAGAGATTTGGGTTTGAAGATTTTTGGCCCCTCGCCAGAAAATACTCCGATCCCGGCCCGTCGGAGGTCCGGTAGCCGTGAAATTTGGTGGGTAGGCCGGAATTCCCACGAGTGAGAGACCGGTCAAGCGTGTGTAGCTTGGGGTGGCCAGAAACTGGGCAAATCGGCGGTGGCCGGTGCTGGAGGGGAAAAATCACCGTCGCTAGAAAAGGCTCCAATCCGGGCGCGTCGCCGGTCGGTTGCCCGTGAAATTTGGGTGGTCGGTCGGAAATGGAGGGGTGCTCCTGCCTGGCCGGCGCGTGTGGCCCTCCGGTGGCTGGACGGTGACCAACCGGTGGTGGTCGATCGTTTCTCTCTCTACCTCTCTCTCTCCTCTCTCTCCTTCTCTCCCCTTCCCCCCGTTTTGCCAAAATAAAAACCACCGTGGGTGACACTGTTCACCTACATGGACCTCTCAGATATCGACACGTGGCATTTCACTGTTCACAGATTTAAAAACATTAAAATATTGCAGTAGTTGGAAAACTTCACACGTCCATAACTTTTTAACCAGATGTCCAATTTAAGCGTGCCACTAGTCTATGAACTCGTATCGACGAGCACTTTACAACCATACAAAAGTCAAAGCAAAATTCTACAACCGTAAAAGTCAACTCCCGGCACCTTTTGGACAGTTTAGACCTCAACTTGTTTTGCTCATAACCTTCAAACCGTAGCTTCGTTTTCGACTTGCTACTAGTCTACGAACTCGTCCCAACATGTACTTTGTAACGATACCTCAGTCAACCTAGAATTCCATCTGAGTCAAAAAAGTCAACTTTTGACCCCTTGGGTCAACGGTCAACAGTCAACGGACAACCTCGGCCAAAGTTGGAAAATTTCCGTTATACTTTGGGACGGGGTGTTACTTACCACTTATATCTTCAACTTTTTTTTTTTATTTAGTTCCTCTTATTATGCATTTATTACTAAAATTAGTGACCTGCTTCGTTTTATTCCTTTCTAGTTTCCAATCTTGTCTGCTATCTCTTTTTCCATGAATTCGTTTAAATATTCGAAGACAACCAAAATAGAGATATTGTTCTTTAAATTAATTAATCTGCAAGGTCAGAGCAAAGAGTTTGGAAAAAAAAAATCGCCACATTCAAAGCTAATGTGACAGTACTGATTCTTGTTGCATTCTTTGTGTTGTCAATAAATGCGTATCATCTTGGCATATCAATTTAAGGAATGGATGTTTTTGTTTTAGTTTTAGTATTTTGCTTTTTGTTAATTAATTTTTATGGATTCTGATAATATCCTTTATTTTAACATATTTTTGTTTTTCTTTTTGTTTATTTAACAGAATACAACAAAGTGGATGCTGCAGTGTGTCGCACTGAGAATGAGAAATTTGGCATTTGTATACCAGGAAATGATGATGGTAAATGTGACGCATTCTACAAATGAGACTGTAGAAGAGGTGAATGTAAACTAAGAGGCAGCCGTCACAGATGTCACTGCTATTGCTGATCTCTTCTGCATGCTCTCTCACTTAATGATTTTATAATTAAACAATTATTTCTTCCAATATTAATATTAAGTTTTTTTTTTTTTTTAAATATTCCACCGTATGTTGCTTGGCGTTTATTTTCACGTTTGATAGCATTGATTGATAGTGTATTATTTTCATTCATGGGTGTATTCTAGTAAGAAAATCAAATAATTTGTAAATATTTGACCTATAAGAGGCTAATAAATATATTTTTCTCGCAAAACCTTTAGGGAAGTCCCCCAAACCAACAGGTTATTATATGTCATTTTTTTACATCATGTTAAATTTCATCTAAACCAAGCAATGGTGCAGATTACAGGGATACCATATTAGGAATACGGTAAGAGGATCCTCTTTATGTGTATGAAGAGAAATTTTGACGCAAAAGAGAGTCATATAAACCATATAAAGGGAAACATTTACTTTTTCCATTTCAAGATAATTGGGAAATTTGGCAGCATATAAGTTGGCCTTTTAAACCCAACTGTTGTTGAGTTTTCCAGATCCTAATTCTGAGTTAGCAACCCATTCTCAAGAATTGGTGGTATTTGGAGCTGGCTATATATCACCATTACATCAGTTAGTTGGAAACCTAAACTATAAATGCTTAATATGGGTTTACGCTCTTTAGCTACATTAAGTCTTGGTATGGGAACCCTTAGCCAATACCTTACCCCATCCTTGAAAATAATACATTCCATGGTTTGCATACCGTGTTCACTTACAAAAAGGCTTACCTTTTTGGATCTTTCAGAAAACAATTTTCAGGGTCAAATCCCTTCTTTTCTTTAGAACTTAACCGAGCTTACTGTTTTGTGGCTTGAAAAGAGTTAACTCAAAGGTGAAATTCAATCTTGGTTTGAAAACTTCACTCTTTTAACTCACTCAATTCTTCGAACAAACAAATTGCATTGTCTTGTGGCATCTTCCCTTGGTAGACTACTGAGCTTCACTTTTTTGGACCTTTCAAGTAACAATTTCAATGTTCAATTCCCCTATTTGCTTCAAAACCTCACCCATTTCACTGACTTACATCTTAATAGCAATAAATTTACGGTCACATTACTTCTTGCCTTGGAAACCTCACAAAATTTACTTACCTTGACGTTGAAAATAATAAATTGCATGGTTCCGTTTCTTATTCATTTAGAAGAATGACAAACCTTGAACATTTTTACTTCGATGACAATAAATTCAGTGGAATGCTGAATTGGACATGATATTAAGCTTGAAAAATCTAAATGCACTATCATTTTCACTGACAAGTTAACTATTCTTATTCAAACTTCAAAAATAAGTGCAACTTTTCCAAGGTTCCAAATTTTTGGCTTGATTCATGCAACTATTGTAGTGTTCATTCCTTCTAAGGCCTAATAATGAGCCTCCACACTTGAGAACATGATAAAACCATCAAAAAGAGGCTAATCTATCCATGAAAACTTTATTCAATGGCTAGGATTAGTTCTTGGAGTCCACTCATTAAAAACTTGGAGAGGGTTGCGCCAAATATGGTGCTGAGGTTCCAAAGAAACTGATTTGGGGAATCAAATGTCAGGACCCGTCCAAAGTTCCCCACCGGAACCCTAGACAAGCCCTGATCCCAGGGAAACCCTACCGGACCCTTCTGTGGAAGATCCGGCAGAACCTCCCCTAAGGGATGGACTTACCACAAAATTTCCTGCACGGAAAACACACTTCTATAATTGTCCCCTGATTCCTCCCACAGTACTACAAACTAGTTCCACAAATTTTCAGCACCCAAAATGAAAATACAGTAATCCAGTGCAATGCAAATACATAAGTGTCCCATACAGTATACAGAGCTTTATGAAGTACTACAAAATACAGAATACAGTAAAAGTGAAAGAAATAGTACAACTGCAGTAAAAGAAGAACAAGGTACTGCACGAACAAATACAGCGAGGAAGATCGAGTCCGCTCCGAGTGAACACCGACAACCTGGTACCTAGAGGAACGGAATTTAAGAGTGTGAGATGCTAATCATCTCAGTGAGCGACCCTACTACTCTACACTATCATACCACGGTAATAGGTATATAAATAATAATTAGTTGGAAATAATAATTTCTCTCAAAACCCTTACAATTCTCTCAGTTGGAAAGGTTCCCCTTTTAAAACATTTTCACAAAACCCTTTATTCATATTTCCCGAAAACCAAGACATCAATTAAATACCAGAAGCGGTAACAATTATATTTTTCATTAACATTTTATTTTTAAAACACAGTTCTGAAAATCATTTGATGCACCCACTATATACCAGTGGCGCCAACAGTACCCAGCGTCCCAAGGTACCGCCAGACAGGAGGTTATAGAAAGAAACCGGCATACGGTCGCGTGGCGTCCCACTGCGCCGCTGCTAACCTGGTGTCCCGGCCAAAGGGGGGTGGCCGCCCTCTCCGATGGCATCCACAGGACACCCTCATAATATCAACCGCGCGCTACTCACACCCACCTGCGCGCTAATCACAACCGTGTGCACACTAACCATATCACATAATCAGAACACCAGTACGTGCACGGTGCATCTAAAAATTATAAAATCCATAATTTTTAAATCATAAAACAAATTTCACATTTTTCATAAGCATAGCGGGCATAATCCATCCGCTTGAACCGGGAAATTCTCCACAATTTCCTTATAATCCATACCATAAATTCCATGATTTTCAAATCCACCAACTCCCAAATCCATCAATTCAAATATCCACATTTTTTCCAAGCATAAATAATTTCTCGAAATATCATAATCAAATCCCATAATATTTTATGGGCATATTTCATAAAAATTGAAATCACCAACATAACCAAATATTTTCCTTGAAATATTTGAAAATCAAATCGTGCCCAATTTACCATTAAAACCACACCAATTTCAAAATCCTCAAAACCATAAAATAATTCCACATGGCATAAATTGGTGAAATACACATTTTCTTAAATCCGATAAATTCACAAATAATTCCACAATAATTCAAATAAATATTTGGCACATAGAAATTAAATTCCAAATATTTAAATCACACATTATATATTCACCAATTAAATTCCCAAAATTAATTTGAAGGTGGGTCACTCATCTTGTGCACGTATCTCAATCAAGATCCTCCGCAGGATCGACTCCGCTACTTGCACGTGCACCTAAAACATCCACAGTACCAAAACCACAAATATTAATATTTTATTCGGGTAATCCCCAAATGGGTACCCGGGGAGCGAACACCAAACGATAACTAAAATTTACGAATTATATACCGAATCGAAGCTCGAGTGATGCTAATCACAGATCCGGTCTTAATTTCCGATGATCGTACCCGACGGGGTCGGAATTTTATCGGGAAGCTTTTCGGGTTTCGGCTCCGCAATTCTCCCAAACCGTCGCGAATTGGTGGAAACGGAAGTCGGATTTGGGTTCAGGAGGTCGAACACTGCGGACTGGAGCTGGCCGGAATTTTCGGGTACTCGCCGGAACAGTATTTTCCGGCGGGCCGCCGCGGTCACCTTCAACCGTCGCCGGAACAGTATTTTCCGGCGGTGGCCGTTTGCTGTGAAATTTTGCAGATTTGTAGATCGTGAGGAGAGCAATCCAACGGGACCGACGGTGAGCAAAACGGAGGTCGGACGGCGGAGAAATCACCGTTTGAAGATTTTCGACCCCTCGCCGGAAAACGCTCCGATCCCGGCGCGTCGGTGGTCCGATGGCCGTGATTTTTGGTGGGTAGGCCGGACTTGAGGAGAGGATGCTGGGTGTATGGCGCGTGTACTGTATATCGGCCGGAATAGTGCCGATTCGCGGTGGCCGGCAGTGGAGGGGGAAAAATCGCCGCCAAACTTCGGACGTCCGATCCGGGCGCGTCCGGCGGCCGTTCGCCGTGAAATTTGGAGGTTTTGTCGGAAATGAGGTGGGCAATCTGGCTGGCCGGCGCGTGTACAGTAACTAGGCCGGAAAAATGTGAAAATGACCGGCGGCCGGCGGGTCCTCTCTCTCTCTTTCTCTCTCTTTCTCTCTCTTCCCCGAGAGTTTTTCAAAATTAAAACCCTGCGTGACACTGTTCATGCCACGTGGACCACTCAGAAGCTGACACATGGCATTTCACTGTTCACGACCCAAAAACATTAAAATAATACGGTATCCGGTAAACTTCAAACGTCCATAACTTTTTAACCACATGTCCGATTTAAGCGTGCCGCTAGTCTATGAACTCGTATCGACGAGTACTTTACAACCATACAAGAGTCAACTCACAATTACATCACAAGAAAAAGTCAACTCCCGGCACCTTTTAGACAGTTTACACTTCAACTTGTTTTGCCCATAACTTTCAAACCGTAGCTCCGTTTTCGACGTGCTACTAGTCTACGAACTCAGGGCGTCATGCACTCCGCCACGGTACCCTGGTCAACTCGCAATTCCCACCGAGTCAAAAAGTCAACTTTTGACCCCTTTGGTCAACGGTCAACGTGCACGGATTCCGGTGCGAATCGGGACGGGGTGTTACAGCCTTCCCCCCTTACAAAAATTTCGTCCTCGAAATTTCCGCATGTCACTGGAACAGATACGGGTACTGCTCACGCATCTGTGCTTCGGGTTCCCACGTTGCTTCCTCGACCAAGTGGTTCCGCCATAAGACCTTAACTAGAGGAATAGTCTTGTTGCGTAGCGTGCGTTCCTCGCGATCCAAAATCTGTACTGGCTGCTCCACATACGAAAGATCTTCCCTTATCTCTATATCCGGACTCTCGAGTACGTGCGAAGGGTCTGCAATATACTTCCGTAGCATCGACACATGAAACACGTTGTGTACTCGAGCTAGCTCTTCCGGTAACGCCAACCTATACGCCACCGGGCCAATCCTCTCCGTAACCGCGTAAGGCCCAATATAACGAGGACCCAACTTACCTCGTCGTCCAAAACGTACTACTCCTTTCCATGGAGATAGTTTTAGGAATACCCAATCTCCTACCTCGAATTCCAAATCCTTTCTACGCACATCGGCGTAACTCTTCTGTCTATCTTGGGCAACCTTCAATCGATCCCTAATGATCTTCACCTTGTCCAAGGTCATCCTTAAATACTCAGATCCGACCGCATTAGTTGTTGCAAGGAGCCTCTCTTCTCCTACCTCACTCCAACACAAAGGTGTCCGACACTGCCTCCCATATAAAGCTTCATACGGGGACATTCCAGTACTCGCTTGATAACTGTTGTTGTAGACAAACTCTATCAGTGGCAGTTGTTCATCCCAGCTACCGCTAAATTGCATAATGCAAGACCTTAGCATGTCTTCTAATGTCTGGATTGTGCGCTCTGCTTGTCCATCAGATTGTGGGTGAAAAGCGGTGCTGTAGTTAAGTCTTGCTCCTAGTGCATCAGCCAACTTCCGCCATAGTCGTGAAGTAAAGCGCGGATCTCGATCGGAGACGATGGCTAACGGTACTCCATGAAGACTTACAATGCGTTGCACGAACAACTGGGCTAACTTCTCGGGCGAAAAACGTTCTCGTACCGGTAGGAAGTGTGCCGACTTGGTGAGACGATCAATGATTACCCAAATGCCGTCGTACCTTCTAGGTGTGGAAGGAAGCTTGAATACGAAGTCCATGTTGAGTTCTTCCCACTTCCACACGGGAATCGGTAAAGGTTGGAGTAGTCCCGAAGGCTTCTGTCTTTCTGCTTTCACTTGTTGACAAATCAAACACTTTGATACAAAGTCTGCCACTTCTCTCTTCATACCAATCCACCAATAATACTTAACAAGCGTCCAATACATCTTGGTACTCCCAGGATGCGTCGCATACATCGAGCTATGCGCCTCCTCCAAAATCTCCTTCTTGAGTCCTGGGATATCCGGAACGCAAAGTCATCCTTTATACACGAGGGCTCCATCCCTCCTTATGGAAAATTCCGGATCAAGACCTTCTTGTACCTTGCCCTTAATTGTCCTCAACTTAGGATCTTCCATTTGGGTCTCTACTATGCGATCCACCAACACCGGTCGTACTTGGAAGCTAGCCATGAGAACTCCTAAAGGATGCATATGCATTAACACCCCCATCTTCTTCAACTCCACCATGAGAGGTAGTTGGATGACTTGGATGTGAGCAAGGGATCCAGTAGCCTTCCTACTCAAAGCATCTGCCACTACATTCGCCTTACCCGGGTGATAGTCAATCACACAGTCATAATCCTTTAACAACTCCATCCATCGCCTTTGCCTCATATTTAACTCCTTCTGAGTGAAAATATACTTGAGGCTCTTGTGGTCGGTATAGATTTGGCACGTGGCCCCATACAAGTAGTGCCTCCACTTCTTTAGAGCAAAGACTACCGCCGCCAATTCTAAGTCGTGCGTAGGGTAATTCTGTTCGTGCTGCTTCAATTGCCGAGATGCATACGCTACCACCCTTTGATTCTGCATTAGCACGCAACCCAACCCTTGATGGGATGCATCACAATAAACTTCAAAACCTTCATTCCCATCAGGTAAAGTTAAAACAGGTGCGGATGTCAACTTTTGCTTCAACTCCTGAAAACTCTGTTCACACCTGTCCGTCCAACTAAATTCAACATTCTTTCGGGTCAATCTATGAAGCGGCCCGGCAATCCTTGAAAACCCTTCAATAAAACGACGGTAGTAACCCGCTAATCCAAGAAAACTTTGTACCTCCATCACAGTGGTAGGGCGCTCCCAACTCAACACTGCCTTTACCTTATCAGGGTCCACATAGATACCTTCTGGCGACACGATATGTCCGAGAAAACCCACTTGATTCAACCAGAATTCACACTTGTCGAACTTAGCATATAGCTGATGCTGCCTTAAAGTTTGGAGCACTCTCTTCAAATGCCTCACGTGCTCTTCTTGGATCCTTGAATAGATCAGAATGTCATCGATAAATACAATGACAAAACGATCCAAGTACGGACGAAACACCCTATTCATCAAGTCCATGAAAGCTGCTGGGGCATTGGTGAGTCCGAACGACATCACTAGGAATTCATAATGTCCGTACCTCGTCCTAAAGGCAGTCTTAGGAATGTCCGACTCTCGGATCCTTAACTGATGGTATCCCGACCTCAAGTCGATCTTGGAGAACACCTTGGCACCTTGGAGTTGGTCGAATAGATCATCTATCCTTGGCAACGGATAGCGATTAGGAATGGTGACCTTATTAAGTTGTCGGTAGTCTATACACAGCCTTAGACTACCATCCTTTTTCTTTACAAACAAAACTGGGGCTCCCCACGGCGATATACTTGGTCTAATAAACCCCTTATCTACCAAATCTTGCAACTGGACCTTTAGCTCCCTTAACTCCGCTGGAGCCATCCGATACGGTGGTAGAGAAATAGGCACGGTGCCTGGAATCAATTCAATGGGAAAGTCAACTTCCCTTTCCGGAGGCAATCCTGGTAACTCCTCAGGAAACACGTCCGGGAAATCCCTCAGAACGGGCATGTCTTCCAACCTGACCCCACTTACTCGGGTATCTATCACATGAGCCAAATACCCCTGGCAACCTTTATTCAGTAGCTTCTTGGCGGTAAGGGTAGATATCAACCTCGGTAAGGGCCTTCCAACTCCTCCACGGAATACTACTTCTGGCAACCCTGGCCTCCTGAATGTAACTTCCTTGCTGAAACAGTCTACAGATGCATGGTTCCTTGCCAACCAATCCATGCCCAAAATTACATCAAGTCCGGACAGATCCAACAGGATCAAGTCCGCCTCCATCACTTGATCTTCGATGCAGAAGAAACATTCCTTGATTAACTGGCTAGGCCACAAGGATTCTCCTGCAGGAGTGGCTATCTCTACTAGACATTCTAAAGGAGTAGGGGTCATACCGACCCGAGTGACGAATTCCTTGGAGATAAATGAATGTGTTGCTCCCAGGTCTATAAGTACCAATGCATAATTACCGAATATATTCAACGTACCTACCACGACGTCCGGTGTAGCTAAGGCCTCCTGCTGCGTCATCGCAAACACTCGACCCTGCCCTGTCTGCTGGGGCCTCCGTCCTCTACCCCTGCTCGGTCCAACAGGCTGTGGAACTGATCCCGATGAACCTCCTACTGCATAACTCCCTCGGGAACTCTGACCCCGCGATCCACTGGCCTGATGTGATGGTGGGCTCGCCCCTAACACTCCCGCCTCTCCATAAGGGCAATTTCTCTTAATATGTCCCGCCTGTCCACACTGAAAGCACACACCCTCAAACTGGCAAATCCCATGGTGTGCTCTATTGCAACGTCTGCAGAATGGCTTGGGGCTAAACCCAGAGTGCTGATATGAGCTCGTGCCGCCGCTGATGGAATGGCGCGCTGGTTGGGGCATACGATAGCCGCCTCTCCTCTGAAATCTGCCTCGAGGGCTGAACCCACCACTGTTTGAGCCTGAACTATGACTCTTCTTAGATGCCCCCTGTCGAGGTACCCCTGTAACAGCCCAGACCACCCGCATCAGGATATTGTCCTCTTTGGCCCAGGGTTCATACCCTCTCTCCCCCCTGGCCTCAAGGTTTTGTCAAAACGCGTCCTGAAGGGAGAGGTATCCACAGCCTTATAAAGACCGCTTCGTGCCCCTCTCCAACCGATGTGGGATGTTACAATCCTCCCCCCTTGGGGCCCAGCGTCCTCGCTGGCACACCGATCCGGGTACTGGCTCTGATACCACTGTAACAGCCCAGACCACCCGCATCAGGATATTGTCCTCTTTGGCCCAGGGTTCATACCCTCTCTCCCCCCTGGCCTCAAGGTTTTGTCAAAACGTGTCCTGAAGGGAGAGGTATCCACAGCCTTATAAAGACCGCTTCGTGCCCCTCTCCAACCGATGTGGGATGTTACAACCCCGCTGTACGAACCTTCGAACGGTCTGCGCCTCGAGGGTCTGTGTATCTCCGCCTGTCTCTCTAGCTCGAGCGCTGCATCCCTGGCGGACTGATAGGTGGGGTGTACTGACCCAGAAAGGGTGTAGCCGATGCTCTCGTTCAACCCGTCTATGAACCTCACCTTCTTCGCGTGATCGTCGGGAATCAGGTGCATGCAGAACTCTAATAGCTCCCGGAACCTCCTCTCGTACTCTGTCACCGTCATGTTTCCCTGGCGCAGTCCCTCGAACTCTCTCCTTCTCGCCTCACGGTAGGCAGGAGGACAGAACTCAGTAGAGAAGGCAATCTTGAACTGGTCCCACGTATGCCTTCTGCGGGTCTTCTCCATTTACCACCACTTCCGGGCGTCTCCCTCTAACATGAACCCAGAAATCCTCACCATATCCTCATCGGGGCATTGCATCCCCTCTTCCAAGATTTTCTCCATGCTGGATAGCCACTTCAAGGCTGCAGCTGGGCCTTGGCTTCCATCGAACTCCATAGCTCCTAAACGTCGAGCCTGATCCACGGATCGGTTACTAGAGCTTGAACCTCCTAAGGCTCTAGTTAGCTGAGAGACCAGATCTCTAAGGCTTGATCGACTCCCGGAACTCTCAGCCGCGCGTTCCCGAGTTCTACGTGTGTCCAGCCGACTCATCGTAGTCGATTACTGAAGAAACAAACAAGAGTTTAGAAACAGGGACACTTAAGCACGCTTACAAAAGGAAGGAATTTACGGATGGGCTGTACAGCAATGCACAGTCCCTTAGGATTACAAGAACCTATGCTCTGATACCAACTGTCAGGACCCGTCCAAAGTTCCCCACCGGAACCCTAGACAAGCCCTGATCCCAGGGAAACCCTACCGGACCCTTCTGTGGAAGATCCGGCAGAACCTCCCCTAAGGGATGGACTTACCACAAAATTTCCTGCACGGAAAACACACTTCTATAATTGTCCCCTGATTCCTCCCACAGTACTACAAACTGGTTCCACAAATTTTCAGCACCCAAAATGAAAATACAGTAATCCAGTGCAATGCAAATACATAAGTGTCCCATACAGTATACAGAGCTTTATGAAGTACTACAAAATACAGAATACAGTAAAAGTGAAAGAAATAGTACAACTGCAGTAAAAGAAGAACAAGGTACTGCACGAACAAATACAGCGAGGAAGATCGAGTCCGCTCCGAGTGAACACCGACAACCTGGTACCTAGAGGAACGGAATTTAAGAGTGTGAGATGCTAATCATCTCAGTGAGCGACCCTACTACTCTACACTATCATACCACGGTAATAGGTATATAAATAATAATTTCTCTCAAAACCCTTACAATTCTCTCAGTTGGAAAGGTTCCCCTTTTAAAACATTTTCACAAAACCCTTTATTCATATTTCCCGAAAACCAAGACATCAATTAAATACCAGAAGCGGTAACAATTATATTTTTCATTAACATTTTATTTTTAAAACACAGTTCTGAAAATCATTTGATGCACCCACTATATACCAGTGGCGCCAACAGTACCCAGCGTCCCAAGGTACCGCCAGACAGGAGGTTATAGAAAGAAACCGGCATACGGTCGCGTGGCGTCCCACTGCGCCGCTGCTAACCTGGTGTCCCGGCCAAAGGGGGGTGGCCGCCCTCTCCGATGGCATCCACAGGACACCCTCATAATATCAACCGCGCGCTACTCACACCCACCTGCGCGCTAATCACAACCGTGTGCACACTAACCATATCACATAATCAGAACACCAGTACGTGCACGGTGCATCTAAAAATTATAAAATCCATAATTTTTAAATCATAAAACAAATTTCACATTTTTCATAAGCATAGCGGGCATAATCCATCCGCTTGAACCGGGAAATTCTCCACAATTTCCTTATAATCCATACCATAAATTCCATGATTTTCAAATCCACCAACTCCCAAATCCATCAATTCAAATATCCACATTTTTTCCAAGCATAAATAATTTCTCGAAATATCATAATCAAATCCCATAATATTTTATGGGCATATTTCATAAAAATTGAAATCACCAACATAACCAAATATTTTCCTTGAAATATTTGAAAATCAAATCGTGCCCAATTTACCATTAAAACCACACCAATTTCAAAATCCTCAAAACCATAAAATAATTCCACATGGCATAAATTGGTGAAATACACATTTTCTTAAATCCGATAAATTCACAAATAATTCCACAATAATTCAAATAAATATTTGGCACATAGAAATTAAATTCCAAATATTTAAATCACACATTATATATTCACCAATTAAATTCCCAAAATTAATTTGAAGGTGGGTCACTCATCTTGTGCACGTATCTCAATCAAGATCCTCCGCAGGATAGACTCCGCTACTTGCACGTGCACCTAAAACATCCACAGTACCAAAACCACAAATATTAATATTTTATTCGGGTAATCCCCAAATGGGTACCCGGGGAGCGAACACCAAACGATAACTAAAATTTACGAATTATATACCGAATCGAAGCTCGAGTGATGCTAATCACAGATCCGGTCTTAATTTCCGATGATCGTACCCGACGGGGTCAGAATTTTATCGGGAAGCTTTTCGGGTTTCGGCTCCGCAATTCTCCCAAACCGTCGTGAATTGGTGGAAACGGAAGTCGGATTTGGGTTTAGGAGGTCGAACACTGCGGACTGGAGCTGGCCGGAATTTTCGGGTACTCGCCGGAACAGTATTTTCCGACGGGCCGCCGCGGTCACCGTCAACCGTCGCCGGAACAGTATTTTTCGGCGGTGGCCGTTTGCTGTGAAATTTTGCAGATTTGTAGATCGTGAGGAGAGCAATCCAACGCGACCAACGGTGAGCAAAACGGAGGTCGGACGGCGGAGAAATCACCGTTTGAAGATTTTCGACCCCTCGCCGGAAAACGCTCCGATCCCGGCGCGTCGGTGGTCCGATGGCCGTGATTTTTGGTGGGTAGGCCGGACTTGAGGAGAGGATGCTAGGTGTATGGTGCGTGTACTGTATATCGGCCGGAATAGTGCCGATTCGCGGTGGCCGGCGGTGGAGGGGGAAAAATCGCCGCCAAACTTCGGACGTCCGATCCGGGCGCGTCCGGCGGCCGTTCGCCGTGAAATTTGGAGGTTTTGCCGAAAATGAGGTGGGCAATCTGGCTGGCCGGTGCGTGTACAGTAACTAGGCCGGAAAAATGTGAAAATGACCGGCGGCCGGCGGGTCCTCTCTCTCTCTTTCTCTCTCCTCTCTCTCTTTCTCTCTCTTCTCTCTCTTTCTCTCTCTTCCCTGAGAGTTTTTCAAAATTAAAACCCTGCGTGACACTGTTCATGCCACGTGGACCACTCAGAAGCTGACACGTGGCATTTCACTGTTCACGACCCAAAAACATTAAAATAATACAGTATCCGGTAAACTTCAAACGTCCATAACTTTTTAACCACATGTCCGATTTAAGCATGCCGCTAGTCTATGAACTCGTATCGACGAGTACTTTACAACCATACAAGAGTCAACTCACAATTACATCACAAGAAAAAGTCAACTCCCGGCACCTTTTAGACAGTTTACACTTCAACTTGTTTTGCCCATAACTTTCAAACCGTAGCTCCGTTTTCGATGTTCTACTAGTCTACGAACTCAGGGCGCCATGCACTCCGCCACGGTACCCTGGTCAACTCGCAATTCCCACCGAGTCAAAAAGTCAACTTTTGACCCCTTTGGTCAACGGTCAACGGTCAACGTGCACGGATTCCGGTGCGATTCGGGACGGGGTGTTACACAAATGCTTGGAAAATTGGAGCTGGAGGTGAGAGGCATGCTGAATTGGTGAGGGGCACATTGAAATGGTGAGTGATGCATGAAATTTGGTTCTTAAGGACCTTGACTATTGCCTCGCCTCTTTGAAAACTCCCTAAAATGAATTTAGGCTTCTCCACAATGCTTTGAGCTTCAATAAAACCTTGAATTTTTAAGACTCCTCTTAATAGCTTCAAAGATCATCCAGTTTGCAACAAAATCCAATTTTGAAGCGTTCCTACAAACTGCACACAAAATTCAACAAATAACTTGAAAGCTTGAGTTCTCACCACTAATTAAGCCTTAAAAAGATACCAATAAGTGAGTAAATCCTCAGTTATCAAGAAGCAATTGCGTGCTAGACTTAACAATGTTATAAAAACTTAACTTATATTTTCCTCTTTAATTAGCAAACTTGTAACGCCGCATCCCAAAGTACACTGGAATTTTTCTTCACATTGACCAAGATTTGTTGGGTTTGACTGCCATTGCCCGAGATGGGATAAATTTTGCTTTTTTATCCGGCATAGAATTTTGCTTTGACCAAGGTATCATTACAAAATACGCATTAACCCAAGTTCATAGACTAGTGGTACATTGAAAACAGAGCTACGGTTTGATAGATATGAGCAAAACAAGATGCGGTCCAAACTATTCGAGGGTATCAGGTTTGACTTTTTTTTGTGAAATTTTTCTTTAACTCATGTGTCATTGTAAAGTACTCATCGAGATGAGTTCATAGACTAGTTGTGAAGCCCCACATCGGTTGGAAAGGAGAACGGACAACTCTTTATAATTGGGTGTGGATACCTTTTGTAATGCCCCGTCCTAAATCATACCGAAATTTTTTCACGTTGACTGGATTTGATCATTGTTGACCGAGAGGATCCAACTTTGGCTTTTTGATTCAGAAAAAATTTCAGGTTGACCTAGACACCATTGCAAAGTATGCATCGACATGAGTCCATAGACTAGTAGCACATTGAAAACAAAGCTACAGTTTGAAAGTTATGAGCAAAACAAGTTGAGGTCCAAACTGTCCAATGGTGCTCGAGTTGACTTTTTATTTTTGTAAAATTGAGCTTTGACTTATGCATGGTTGTGAAGTACTCATCGATACGAGTTCATAGACTAGTGGCACATCTAATTTGGACACCAGGTTAAAAAGCTATTGATCTGCAAAGTTTTCCAAATACCATAATATTTTAATATATTTTTTAATTGAGTGAATATTGTGTGCCATGTATTGTGTTCTCAGCCAATCCCGTGAGTGAACAGTATCACCCATGGGTGGCTTTTATTTTGGCCAAAATACATATGGGCCAGGGGGAAGAGAGAGAGAGAGAGAGAGAGGAGAGACCACCACCACCGGCCACCCTTTCCGTACACACGCCACCCCACCTTGAAATCCACCTAAAAACTGCCCGGCCAACCAAAAATCACTGCCAAATCGCCGGCGACCCGCCCAGATTGGGGTGTTTTCGAACGATCGACCTGTTTCCTTCTCTGGCAGATTTCTCCCAAACCAGACCTCCGTTTGTCTCACCGCCAATCCTATTGCTTCACCCATTTCCTAATCTACCATTCCACCAAAAATCACGATCAGTGGCCACCGGATGCGCCGCCGGCAGTGGTGGGTTCCGGTGACCACAGCGGCTCATCGGGAAATTGACTTCCGGTGAGTTTTTATTTGTATCGCCTATCTTTTCCCACTAATTTCGACCCCCTTAACCCAAATTCGATGTCCACTTGCCTCAGTTCTTAACAGATTGTGAGAATCGAAGGACTAAAATCCGAAAGCTTTCCGGCTAGATTCCGGCCACCTCAGGTCCGATCTCCGGGAAGTAAGACCATATTCATAATCCTCGCTTCACATGCATCGATTCGGTATATCATTTGTAAATTTTGGTTGTCGTTTGTGTTCGCTTCCCCGGATACCAGATATTATGTATCAGAATAAAATATTAATTTATTTAATCCTGTGTAATATTGTTATTATAGGAGCACGTGTGAGTCATAGAATTGATCCTATGGAAGATCTTGGCTGGATTGCATGCTCGAGGTGAGTGACCCACCTTCTAAACTATTTTGGGGACTATTAAAAATATATATTTTGTGTTATTTGAAATTATGAAAAATAAATGTGTTTGATATTGAGAGAAATTGATATTTAAAATTTATAATGTCAAATTATGATTGATTAATATATGTAATGTCATTGAACTATATTTTGGGATTGTGAAAAAAAATATATATATATATATGGTGCTAATTGAATTTATGAAAAATGTGCTATATATGTTTAATATTTAAGAAATTGTTATTTGAGCTTATGATGGTGATTTATGTTGACTTAGTGCATGTATTGCATCAAAAATTATATTTTGGGTTTTTAAATAAATTATGTTTTAAATCGTTATTAAATTTATTTTTGAATTTATGATGCCAAAAGTTTATTGATTTAAGCATATATTGCAGGGAAATCATATATTTGGTTTTAAAGAAGTTATGGATTTAAATTATGATCGATTATTGTTAAATTTATATTATGGAATTTATTGCGTATAATAAATGTACTTATGTGGATTTAAGCAAATATGAAATTTATGTGATTTTAATATAAATTGATTTTAAGATTTTGAGAAAAATAATTGTATTAAAGTATTGAGTTCAAAATCCATATTTATACGTTTGATTATTTATGGATTAGGTTTTCATGGTGTTGAAAATTGTTATATTTAAATGGATGGATTTGAAATTGATGGATTTTAAAGTGATGGATTTATGATAAGGATTAAAGAAAAATGTGGGATTGTGAATTTGAAAAATGGTATAATTCCCACGGTGAATTTTGGAAAAACTTGGTATTTTAGTAAATTTAGTAATTGATTTTAGATGCACTCATACAGTACTGTGTTCTGTACTATATATATGGATATGATTAGCGCGCAAGTTATAATGTCTCTCGTGAGTTGCCATCAGACCGAAGGCAGGCAAGTTTGATATTGGCCATAAGCCACCCCCCTCCATGGCCGGGATGATGGTTTAAGTAGCGGTTCTGTTAGGACGTCGAAGCGACCGTATGCAAGTTTCTCTTTTTAACCTCCCGCCGGACGGTGCTCGGGATGCTAGATATTGTAGGGCATCACTGGTATATAGTCTGGTGCGTCAAGTATTATTTTTCTGATATAAATTTCAAATCCTAAATTTTTAAAATCGTATTTAAATTAAATATATTTAATTTGTTTTATCATCTATTTTCAATTAGTATTTTTCTAAAATGTATTCATTCATATTTTATGACACTTATTTTAAAATAATGTTTTGAAAATGCATCTTGCCATATTTTTATTATATAGACTGATTGAATATTTCAAAATGAATTTTATAATATATTTTTACCATTTATTTTACATGATTATTTGTAATTATTTAAATTATATTTTTGATACTGTTTATTTTAGTTTATTAAATCAAATGTTACGAATTATGTATTGAATTTCACTTTTATGATATATTTCTTTAATGCAAGTATTCTAAATTTATTTTATTATATTTTATTCGTATTTGGATTGTTTAAATTTTTATTAAATTAACTATTCCTTGATTTTTGGGGCATAAAATATTGGGTTTTACGAAAATGTTTTAAAAGGAAAACTTTCCAACGGAGTGAATGGTGAGGGTTTTGAGAGAAAATATTATTTTCAATTAATTATTAATTATTTACTTATTTATTCTTAATTAATCAAGTGTACTATGATTATCGTTACTATTATAACTGTATAGTAGATAGGGTCACTCACTGAGATAATTAACATCTCATATTTTTAAATCCATTCCCCTAGGTACAAAGATTGGTAGACGTTCGTCTGGAGCGAGTTTGATCTTCGTTGCTGTTGTATTTCGAGGAGTTTTCTTTCTTTTCATTTATTTCCATTGTAATATTTCTTTCCATCCTTTGTTGTATAACTTCCATACTTAATTGTACCCTATGATGTCCTGTATACTGTATTGGATATATTTTATTAAATACTGCATTAGTTCCCTGTTTAATTTATGGAAGTGTTGATTATTGTGGAATTAAATTGTAGTAAAGTGGAGGAATAAGGCGGTAGATATATAGAAGTGTGTTTTTAGTGCAGGAAATTTGTGGTAAGTCCAACCCTTAAGGAAGGTTCTGCCGGATTTTCCATTGGAAGGTCCGCTAGGGTTTCCCCGGGATTAGGGCTTGTCTAGGGTTCCGATGAGGGATCTTAGATAGGTCGTGACACCTTTCCCTTGCGAGGCCTTCCCATGTGGGAATGTAAAACCTTGAGGTTGTGGTGAGCCAAGACCAAGAGGACAATATCTCGAGTTGTTGAGTGGGTGGGACCCCTAACTCGTGCGAGACCTTTTAAAATCTTGAGGGCTAGGTTGTAAGAGAATTTCCCAGGCTCAAAGAGGACAATATCGCATGTGGGTGGTCTGGCCTGTTATAGTTGGTATTAGAGCCAGTACCAGTATTAGTGTGCCAGCGAGGACGCTAGACCCCAAGGAGGGAGGATTGTGAAGTCCCACATCGGTTACAAAACGGAATGAAACATTCCTTATTAGTGGGTGTGGATACCTTTCCCTTACGAGGCCTTCCCATGTGGGAATGTAAAACCTTGAGGTTGTGGTGAGCCAAGCCAAAGAGGACAATATCCCGAGTTCTTGAGTGGGTGGAACCCCTAACTCGTGCGAGGTTTTTTAAAACCTTGAGAACTAGGTTGTAAGAGGATTCCCCAAGCTCAAAAAGGATAATATTGCATGCGGGTGGTCTAGGCTGTTACACTAGTGGCACGCCTAATTTGGACATTTGGTTAGAAAGTTACGGACCTACAAAGTTTTTCTAAGACATCATTTAACATGCATTGTCCAATGAACTGACAGGACCCATCCCGGGGACCCTTCCAGGATCTCCCTGGAGGTCCCGCCTGGTGAAGTACCACTGGACAATTCCTAAGAATATCCAATGGAACTCCACTTGACACGTGGACAACCAACACAAGTAATATCAATAATACCCCAACATATAAATGTAAATAAATCCTCAACAGCGTAAAAGTCCACAACCGGCCTAAGGTACTATAGGCCATAACTAAAACATAAATATCGTGGTCTCTACAGAGTCCCAAATTTAATATCAAAGCATTCTAAGAGTGTTAACGAAGTCTGAGAGTACAAATAAGTAATAAATGAGCCTGAAAAGATAAGATAAGATAAGAAAAGATAAATACTGCTGCTGTCGCGAAAGAATGAAGTAACGAATGGTGCGCGAGGTAGACTGCTACTAACTGCCTAAGCCTAAGGGAACGAATTTAAAACAAATAAAACGTAAGATAAGGAAATCTCAGTGAGTGGCATAGTATAATAGGAAAATAATAATTTACTTCAGTAACGTCTTTCTCTCAAGACCTCTCATTCCTCTCGTTAGAAAAGTTCCCTGTTTAAAATCATTTCACAAAACCCAAACTTGTACCCCATTCAATACCATAAAATTGATGCTCAAAAGTATAAAATGAACGATCATTACAATATTATAAAATGTCTTAATCGAGATATAAGAATTGAGCATGAACATATCATAGACACAAATCCACAAAATAATTATTACAGTGTAGCAATAACCACCATTTTATTTATTTATTTATTTTTTAAACCAACAATATATTCAAACATATGCAATTTAACATTCCATGTACTAAACTGTAAACCGTGGGATTCACCCACCTCACGACCTTCAATATCCGAAAGGTATCGTGGGAACAATAATAAATAAACCGTCGATTAAACCCGACCTCACGGTCCATGGCAATAATAAACCGTTGGATGAAACCAACCTCACGGTACTGTGGCAATAATAAATCGTCAGTTAAACCCGACCTCACAGTCTGTGGTAATAATAAACCGTTGGATGAAACCAACCTCATGGTACCGTGGCAACCCAGCGCGCTGTAATATAATATAATACTGAACCAAACCTCTGATACTATATGGTACATCAATTAAACATGACTGATACAGTACTCCACTGTATCGTAAATCATAATTTAATATTTAAGTTCCACCGCTTATTGAAATATTTCAAAAAAATTCCAATTCATCAACTTCAAATAAAACCATAAATACCACAGTGAATTTATATTCACCATAATCCAATTTTAAGCATATAAAATTTGAAAATACTTGAACATGCTTAAAATCATATAAATTTTTCAATCTGCTCCTCAAATCAAGTACTTTCCGAAATAATCTGAAATCTCAATTCAAATACCAGAATATTTAATTAACATAATTCACAAGTTCACTATGAACTCATCAAATTTAGAAATCACTGAAAATCTTATTAAAATCCACACAAAATGATAACTTGTATAAGTGAAAGCAGATATTATATATATGCATAAAGCAAGCATTTCAATCAAATGGTATATATGCCAAATTATTCAAAACACATACATATTATAATATGCCCAAAATAATTTAAACAATATAACCACTCACTGTACAGATGCTGCTCAACTATACTCTCCTGCAGGCTCACCTCCGGTTCAATACCAGTGCCTATCATAATATAAAAATATTTGTCAGGCTCCAATAACTAAACTAAATGTATTATTATAACCCAAATGCCTTACAATAATTTATCAAACTCTAAAATTTTCGAAATTGGACACCGGGCGGTCCAAATATACCGTGTCCCCTTCAAACCCGGTACTCCAAATTGGGGCTTTTTGCCCTAAGCGTATTTTTTTGCAATTGACCCACCAAACAAGTTCCAATAATATCTAATTGCACTAATCCAACTCCAATTTCAACTGATTTGACCAATTGTTGTCCAGACACAGTCTAATTTTATCCGAAAGATTAATAAAATAACCCGAAAATAGGAAAATTACCAAAACGATCTCCAAAATTCACAAATTATATGTCTATGGAAAGCCCAAGAGGCAAGGAGTTCACCAATGGCCTTACCTTGGTCCGCTGACTCCTCCGGTGGCCGAAAAATCGAGGTAAAGTTTCGACCGAGTTTAAACTTGAGGGATCTCTCAAACAATGGGGATTTTGGGCAATCTAACCCCGGAAATGGACTCAGAGAGGTAAAAAATGGTGGGATAGAAGTATGGGGTGAGCTGGCTTGGCCGAAAAACACACAAATCAAGGAGAGAGAAAAACTCCGGCTCGATCTGGGCGCGTCCGGCGTCCGGTGGCCGGAAAATTTTAGGGCCGAGCTCACCTCCTCCCTCCGCTCCTCTCTGGCTGACGCGTGTAACAAGGTGGTGGCCGGAGGTGGTTGAACGGCGTAAACCCGGTTGTAGGTAAAAACGGGTCGTTTTGACCCAGTTCGGGTCCAAAGGTTGGGGTGTTTTTCCTCGGGGTTCATGAAGGAAAAGGGAGCTCTAGGGTTTCAGGACTCTATTTGGCACACAAAATGAGACTTTTATAAGCCTGGGGTTGCTATCAGATAAAAACACTTAGACTGGTTTGGACACAGATAAAATACTGAAACTGAACTTCATAGAACCATAACTTTTGATTCGTGGCTCGAAATTTGGCATGCCGCTAGTCTTTAAACTCGTATCGACAAGCTCTCTCCAATGATACCTTGGTCAAACTAAAATATAAATCATAGAAAAAGTCAAATCTGGACCCGCACTATTCACTTGGTCAACCCGGTCAAACTTGGTCAAACCCTAGTCAAACTTCTTAATAGGTGCATTTTTTGGGTGTGGGGTGTTACAGAACTATGCCACATGTCACATTTTTGGGCCAACCTGTGAGTGCACAGCGGCACCCAGGGGTATTTTGATTAGGCGAGAAGGAGAGAAAAGGAGGGGAGAGAAGGAGAAAGAGGAGAAAGAAAGAGGAAAGGGAAAGAGGTGAGAGAGGGAGGAACTGGCCTTATGCCATTCACCCTTTTCTAGCCACCTGACCATTACATGCATTGGATAACCACCACCCACCCTTCATTTCCAGCCAGCCACCCAAAACCCAAGGCCAAATCTCCAGCGACGGGCTCAGATTGGGGCATTTTCCTATGACGACCCATTTTCCTTCCACCATCGATTTCTCCCACACCAGCCACCCGTTTTCAACACCACTGGTCCCATTGGCTTACCCATCCTCCAATCTACCTCTCCACCAAAAATCATGCCCAGTGGCCACAAGACGTGCCACTGGAGGCGAGTTTCTCCAGTGGGCACGGCAGTTCACCGTGAAATCTCATTTCGACAAGTTCCCGATGATCCCACTTACCCTTTTCCCACTAATTTGACCTCTCTGAATCCAAATCTGAGGTAGGTTTCCTTCAATTCTTGATGAATTGTGAGATTTGAGGATATTAAATGTCAGGACCCGTCCAAAATTGCTCACCGGAACCCTGGATAAGCCCTGATCCTAGGGAAACCCTACCGGACCCTCCAATGGAAAATCCGGCAGAACCTCCCCTAAGGATTGGACTTACCACAAATTTCCTGCACTGAAAACACACTTCTATACACATCCCCTTATTCCTCCCACATTACTACAATATAATTCCACAATTTGCAATACTCCAAAAGAATAACAGGGAATCAATGCAGTATTTAATAAAATGCGTCCAATACAGTATACAGAGCATTATACAAATAAATGTGGAATTAATACAATGTCAGATGAAACAATACAAGATGGAGAGGAAAAAGGGAAGAAAATGTTCCTTGGACTTTCGGCAATGAACTGAGACGTCGGGCTCGCCCCGGACGATCAACGTCTCCCAACCTGGACTTAGGGGAACGGAATTTAAAAATATGAGATGCTAATCATCTCAGTGAGTGACCCTATCTACTGTACAATTATAAAGCCACGATAATTATAGTACACTTGATTAATTAAGAATGAATAAATAAATAATTAATAATTAATTGGAAAATAATAATTTCTCTCAAAACCCTCACTATTCACTCCGTTGGAAAGGTTCTCTTTTTAAAACATTTTCGCGGAACCCAATCTTTTATACTCCAAAAATCAAGGAAAACAATTAGTCAATAAATTTCGAGTAAAATACAAGAATTTAAGGATCCAAATTTATAATGGAAATAAAGAATAAGACATCATTAGATACCATAAATAAAATCATAAATAATACTTATATTAAAGAAATTTGGCATAAGAACAAAAATAAATCCAATATATAAATTATAAAATTTATTGTTTAAATCAAGGAAATAACCAAAGGAATATTTTAAATCAATTTAAACATCTATATAAAACAATTGATAAAAAATACAATAGAATTTATTTTAAAATATCAATCGATTTAAATGACAAAATCAAGACAAATAACTCTTAAACATTAATGAGAATAGGTAATAAAATTACGATAACAATTCCATAAAATTTGTGTAAAGCTTTAAATTTAAATGAATAATAAAAACACGATTTATACAACATATACAATGTACCATACGATGTACCAATCTGTAAACCATGGGATACACCCACCTCACGACCCTCAATATATGAAAGGTATCGTGGAAATAATAAATAACCGTCAGGACATACCCAATCTCACAGTCCATGGCAATACTAAACTGTTGGATGATACCAACCTCATGGCACCGTGGTAATAATAATAAACAGTCGGATAAATCCGACCTCACAGTTCGTGGTAATAATAGATAACCGTTGGATGAAACCAACCTTACGGCACCGTGGTAAACCCAGCACGCTGTAATATAATACTGAACCAAACTCTGGTACTATATGGTACATCAATTAAAAATAACCGATACAGTATCCTACTGTATCATAATCATAATTTAATTGTCAAATTCAACCGCTTGTTTAAATATTTCAAAAATTTTCAAATCGTCATTTCATACGAAAATCAGAAATACCACAGTGAAATATATTCACCATAAATCAATTTTTAAACCCATAAAATTCTTAAAATATTTGAACATGCTTAAAACCATAAAATTTTTCATCTGCTTCTCAAATAAATCATTTTCGAAATGATTTAAAACCCCAAATTAAATACCAAAATATTTAACTACTCCAAGTTCACTTATGAACCCATTAGAATTTCAAACCATTTAATATATTGTCAGACCTTACATAAAATGACAACTCATATTTAATAAGGCAAATATTTTTATATGCATAATCCAAACATTCAATCAAATGGTATATAAGTCAAATTATTCGAACACATATATATTATATTATACCCCAAAACAATTTTTAAAACTAATAAGCATAGCAATAATTAAAATAAATCAAATCACAATTTCTTTAATTTTCCAAATATATACTTTTGGCACCAAAACATATATTAAAAACATTATAATTTAGCAATACCATTTATCTGGAAATTCTCTTAATATCAAATACATAAAACGTATTTATCAAATATTTAATTATGAAATATATCAACAATGAAATTTGATAAAATTTACCAAAATCTCAAATTCCTTAGAACCAACATATTTTATGATGCCCAAATATTTAATTCCATTCAATTTTGGCATCAAAAATTCCAAATATGAATTTATTAAATATTCAACACATCAAACATATTTTCAAATAACCAATTAACACAAAATATATATTTTTTAACATCCCAAAATAATTTTGAAGGTGGATCACTCACCTGGAGCACGCAATTAACTTAAGATCCTCCATGGGATCAATTCCACGATGCACACGTGCTCCTAGAACAACAAATTCACACACAGTCAAATAAAATAATATTTTATTCGGGTAAATAATACCCAGTACCCGGGGGGTTAAAGACAAACGTTAACCAAAATTGACAAGTAATATACCGAATCGAAGCTTGAGTGACGAGGATTACGAATCCAGGTCTTACTTCCCAGAAATCAAAATCTCGCCGGAAAGCTTTAGGGATTCAACTCTTCGATTCTCTCAAACCATCGCAAATTGGAGGAAAAGGACACCGGATTTGGATTCAGGGGGTCAGAATTAGTGGGGAGGGACCAGAGACGTGACTCGTTACTCGCTGGAATTGGATTTTCCGGCGAGCCGCCGAATCCCACCGGAAACAGTCACTGCCGGTGGCACTTCCGGTGGCTAGTGGCCAAGATTTTTGGGGGTTTTGTAGATCGAAGGGAGAGGGTTCTAACGGGATTAGCGGTGAGGCAAACGGAGGCCGGACGGCGAAGAGATCTGGGTTTGAAGATTTTTGGCCCCTCGCCGGAAAATACTCCGATCCCGGCGCGTCGGAGGTCCGGTAGCCGTGAAATTTGGTGGCTAGCCGGAAATGAGGAGGTGGTGAGGGGTGGCTAGCGTGTGTGGCTTGAAAATGACCGGAAATGGGTCAAATGGCGGTGGCCGGTGGTGGAGGGGAAAAATCACCGTCGCCGGAAAACGCTCCGATCCCGAGGCGTTACCGGTCGGTTGACCGTGAGATTTGGGTGGTCGGTCAGAATTGAGGAGACAGAGGTAGTGGGGTGGTGCGTGTGGCCCTCCGATGGCCGGACGATGGCCAACCGGTGGTTGCCAGTGATTTTCTCTCTCTCTTTCTCTCCTCTCTCTCTTTCTCTCTCCTCCCTCCCCCCCCCCCCCCCCGTTTTGCCAAAATAAAAGCCACCGTGGGTGATACTGTTCACCCACATGGACCTCTCAGATGTCGACACGCGGCATCACTGTTCACTTAAGCCAGATATAATAAAATATTACGGTATTCGGAAAACTTCGCATGTCCATAACTTTCAAACCACATGTCCAAATCGGATGTGCCGCTAGTCTACGAACTCGTATCGACGAGTACTTCACAACCATGCATGAGTCAAAGCTCAACTTTGCATGAATAAAAAGTCACCTCCGGCACTCCTTGGACAGTTTGGACCTCAACTTGTTTTGCTCATAACTTTCAAGCCGTAGCTCCGTTTTCGATGTGCTACTAGTCTACGAACTCATGCAAACGTGTACTTCATAATGGTACCTCAGTCCACCTAGAATTTCATCTGAGTCAAAAAGTCAACTTTTGATCCCTTGGTCAACGGTCAACGATCAACCTCGGTCAAAGTTGGAAAATTTCCGTTGTACTTTGGGACGGTGTGTTACATTAAACCTGAAATCTTTTCAACTAGATTCCAGCCACCACAGGTCTGATCTCCGAGAGGTAAGACTCAATCAGTGATCCCTGCTTCATAAGCTTCGTTTCAATATATTACTTGTGAATTTTGGATACCATTTATGTTAGCTCCCCCAGGTACCCGTATGTAAAATACTCGGATAAAATATTAATTTATTTGATCTTGTGTACTATTGATATTTTAGGAGCACGTATGAGCCGTCGGAAAGATCCCATTGAGGATCTTGATTTATATGCATGTTTAAGGTGAGTGATTCACATTCAAATTTATTTTCAGGTGTTAAATTATATATATTTTATGATAATTAATAATTTGGATTTGATATTTTATGTGTTGGACTTTCGATAAAAATTATATTGAATTTATGATGCCTATTTAGGATGAAATAAAAATATATGTTGCATGAGAATCATATCTTGATTCTTAAGATATTATGGTATAAGGTTTTTAATAATGTATTGTTAAGTTTAATGTTGAATTTATGATGCATAATAAATGTGTATATGATTTTAAGAATATATAAATTTTATGAGATTTTAATATTATTTTTGGTACAAATTGATTTTACGGATTTGAAGGAAAATATTCATTTAAATTTATTATGCATTAAAATAATTGTGAATTTATTTTATGGTATTGGTGAATTGTGGAAATTTAATTATGCCTGAATTTTACGTGATTTCAATGATATTTTTATTTAAATTGGATTTTAAGGATTTGAGAAAAATATTGTTTTAAATTATTATGTTTCAAAAATATATTTATGCATTTAAATATTAAGGGTTTGACTTATTTCCATAGGAAATTTGGTATATTTGAAAGTGATGGATTTACATTGATGAACTTTAAGTGATTGGATTTATGATGATGGTTTAAAGGTGATGTGGATTAATGGATTTGAAAGTGGTATTTATGAGATTCGAGATTTGGAAAACATATAATTTTACTGGTTCTTAGATGCACCATATAGTACTCGTATTCTCTACTGTATTTGTGATATACTGATAAGCGTGCAAGTTATATGATTTCCCGTGAGATGCTATGGACCCGAGGATAGGCAAGTTTGATATATTGGCCATAGCCATCCCCTTCCATAGTTGGGATGGTAGCTATAAGCATCAGTGCTGTTGGGATGTCAAAGTGGTCGGATGCAAATTTCTCTCTTTAACTTCCCCATCAGACACTGCTTGGGACGTTGGGTACCGTCGAACATCACTGGTATATAGCTTGGTGCATCAAATAGTTTTATCGATACGATTTCCAAAATATTAATGATTTAAAAGAATATTTAAAATTAAAATGTATTGAATTATGTTTTTATCATTTATTCGTATTAATGTTTTAAAAATGCATTTTAGCATGATTTTATTATTTAAATTGATTTGTTAATTTAAAATGGATTTTATTATATTTTTACCACTTATTTCAAGTAGATGTTTTAAATTGATTTAAATATTTCTTATATTATTTAATTGATTTATTCTACTTACTGAAATTGATTATTTGAATGCATTTATTCATGTTTTCATTATTGTTTCAATGTTGGATTTTAAATGAAATTTAATGTATTTTATTGCCTACACAAATTGAGGCATTTTGAACTAATTAAAATAATTCTATTATTATTTATTATTTCATTAATTTATATAGTAAATTTCATAAATTATTTATGATTTTATTTTTATCTTATGATATTTCATTATAAATTCAATTATTTTTTATTAAATTATCCTCAAGGTTATATTGGAAGATTTAAATTATTTGTATTTTATTTTTTATTTACCCCATTGATTTTGGGGTAAAAAATTATGGGTTTTGTGAAAATGTTTTAAACGAAGAACTTTTCCAGTTGAGTGGAATGGTGAGGGTTTTGAGAGAAAATGCAAATTTTACTTATTTAAAATTATTTAATTATTTATTATTAATTAATCAAGTTTATTATATTATTATTATTATTATTACTGCATAGTAGTGTATAGTAGACTACGTCAGTGCACTGTGTCAGGACCCGTCCAAGACCCTTCACTAGAACCCTGGACAAGTCCTGATCCCAGGGAAACACCACTGAACCTTCTAATGGAAAATCCGACAGCATTTCCCCTAAGTGAAAGACTTACCATAAAATTTATCTGCACAAAGTTACACTCCTATATGGTATACCATCTTATCCCTCCAATCTTACTACAATAATTTCCACAGTGGCAGCACTTCGATAACAATTTATATAAAACACATACGTATATACATATGCAATAGGAATAATCAACTAAATAAACAACCAATTATACCTTTAATCATTCACATCCGCCCACACCACCCACTGATTGTCATACATTTCAAATATTGTGTTACAAAATATACCGATGCGTAATATAAGAAAAAAAATAAAATAATCATCACATCAACAACAATAATAATAATAGCAATCATTTTCATGATAAAAATAGTACTAATATCATCTATCATATTTACTCGAAGGTAATCACTTGTCCAAGAACTATCACATAATCACAGCTGTCCCAAAGACTATCTCATCTGCCCAAAGGCTACCACTTGTCCAAGGACTATTATACTTACCCAATGGCTATCTTTCTTGCCCGTAGGCTGTGATACTTGTCCACATATATCATATGCTAATAATAATAATAGAAATAATAAAAATAATAAAAATTAAAATAAATAATGGCAATAATAATTAAAAAAATAATAATCATAGTAATGAAAATAACTTTAAACATAATTCTGATAAATAATAATTGTAATATTAATAATGAGAATAATATTAATAATAGTAATGACAATAAAAACAATTAAGTATACTGTTAGAAAATCAGATTATGAATAGATAGAATAGTACAAGGTCAAATAATATTTTAAATTGAAAATATATTATGAAATATATACTCATATCAAGGGTTCAAATGATAACCTCCAACATGCTGTGCAATCCATGCTTCTATCCGTCGCCGGCACCCTGCTACCAATATAGTCCGGAATGGTTGCCTAAATTGGCCCTCTAATCTCCTGAACTCGTAGGCAACATACTTACGAGGCTAGCTCTTTATGGACCACATCGGATCGCTGTTCCCGAACGGTGTGATCCATAAAAATATAAAATATATATATATATATATAAGATACTTGATGCACATACTATATACCAGTGGTGTCCTACAGTGCCCAGCGTCCCAAAGCACCATCTGATGGGGAAGTTAAAGAGAGAAACCAGCATACGGTCCCGTGGCGTCCCATCGTGCCTCTGCTTAAACCGTCATTTGAGCCATGGAGGGAGGTGGCTATGGCCAATATCAAACTGGCTTGCCCTCGGCCCGATGGCAACTCACGAGAGACATTACAACCTGCGTGCTAATCACATCTACATCCACCTGCGCGCTAATCACATCCATTACTACAGAACACCGGTACGTGTATAGTGCATCGAAAACCGATAAAAATATTTTATAATATTATAAAATATAGAATTTTGATAAAATATAATCAAATCGTACACCCTTACCAGTTTCATAAAATTTCATGCTCTCTTGTAATCCATCGTCAAATACATCAGATTAAATATTTCAATTCCTATAACCAGAATACCAAGTGCTAGCATACATAATTATTAAACACATAAATACATTTTAAATATCTTTTAATTAAATATTTCCTTCAAATCCATAAAATTTATTTACACCAAATTAATAATAAAAGATGCCTAAAAATTCATACAGAATTTAAATCACATAACGCATTATTTACATATTAAAATCTCAACATTTAAATCAACAATAATTTAGTAAATATTAAACCATAATCTTATAAAATTAATCTCTTCCACAACAATTCAATTTCATAAATAATTAAATGATTAAACACACACACACATATATATATACTGCCCCAGTAAGTTAATATAATTAATTCCTCAACCTACAAATCAATTCATACTAAATATTGTTCAAACCATATTTATTCAATTCAGCACAATTTGACATCTACAATATAAATAATAATTATTTAAATATTAACAGCATATCTTTCAGACTACCATATTAAAATAATAATATTTTATCCAAAAATGGCATCTTTCAAAATACTCAGTCATAATTCACAAATAAGGTATCAAATCAAAGCTTATAACGAGGACGTCAAGAATATACCTTCAATCTGCCCCACTGCCGCCGGAGATGGCCGGAATCCCATCGGGGAGTTACAGTCAGTTTTGAACTCCATAATATCCCATAAACAAAAGAGGTTTGAGCCAATTTGAGCTTGGAAAAGGACTCAAGGGGTTCAAATTGGTGGGAAGGGACTGGTTGCAAGCCGATAGCTGCCGGAAAACCAGTCAATGGGGAGGAAGCCGACCTCCTGCGTTATGCACCGATCCCAGCGCATTAGCCACTCCACCGGCTGGAGATTGAGTGGCTGAGGTCGTGGCATTGTGGATCGTCGGTCTGTCCAGTGCATGTGGCCTGCTACCATCGACACAATGGTCAATCGGCGGGAGATGAGGGAGGAGGAAGGTGGACCCGTCGGGGGAGGGGAAGGAAGGAAGAGAAGGAAGAAGAAAAGAGAAGAAAAGAGGAAAAAAGGAGAGGTGTTTTTCCCACATGGGGATAGAAAGAAAAATAAAGAAAAAGAAAAAAAGACAATTAAAAATAAATAAATAAAAAATATTAAAATAATAAAATTTTATCATAATAATATCATATATAAAACAATAACAAAGATAATATAATATAACATTTACTTGTGGCTGATAGGTGGCATTTTCTCATTGTGACACACGGCACCATTAACTAAGTTACACGTGGCATATACTATTCACATTTTTAAAAATAATATTAAAATAATACGATATTTGAAAAAATTTGTAGGTCCATAACTTTAAAACCACATGTCCGAATCGGGCGTGCCGCTAGTCTACAAACTCATATCGATGAGTACTTCATAACTATGTATGAGTCAAAACTCAATTTCACAAAAATAAAAAGTCAACTCCGACACCTTCTGACAATTCGAACATCAACTTGTTTTACTCATAACTTTCAAATTGTAGCTCCGTTTTCGACGTGCTACTAGTCTACGGACTCATGTCGATGTGTACTTCATAATGGTATCTCGATCAACTTAGAATTCTTGCTGAATCAAGAAGTCAAAGTTTGACCCTTCTCGGTCAATGACAGTCAAATCCAGTCAATCTTGGTCAACATGAGAAAATTCCAGCATACTTCGGGACGGGGTGTTACACACTAAAATGGTTAGCATCTCACATTTTTAAATTCGTTCTCTAGTCCCAAGTTGTAGGCATTGATCGCTCGAGGCGAGTTTGACATCCCATGATCGTTGCTAATTTCAAAGAGTTCTTCACTTCTTTTTTTTTTTTTTTTTTCTATCTTGTATTATTTCTTTCCAGCTCTTTGTTGTATTAAATTCATACTCATTGTGATATTTAATGCTCTATATACTACATTGGATAACTATTCAACTAATATTGCATAGATTCCCTGTTTATTATTTGAAGCATAGTAAACTTTTGGAAATAAATTGTAGTAAAGTGGGAGGAATAAGTGTCAGGACCCGTCCAGAATTCCTCCCTGGAACCCTAGACAAGCCCTGATCCCAGGAAAATACCACCAAACCTTCCAACGGAAAATCCGGCAGCACCTCCCCTTGGGGTAGGACTAACCAAAAATTTCCTGCACTGAAAACACACTTCTATAATCATCCCCTTATTCCTCCCACAATACTACAAATTGATTTCCACAAATTTACAACACTTCAAATTAATAACAGTAATCCAGTGCATAATTAATACATAAATGTCCGAGACAGTATACAAAGCTTCATGAAGTACTACTAAGTATAGAATACAACATGGCTGAAAGAAATATTACAATTTCAATAAAAGAAGGCAAAGGTTCTTCTCTAACTAAGACAGCGATGAAGATCAAGTCCGCTCCGGATGAATACCGACAAACCTGGTACCTAGAGGAACGGAATTTAAAAATATGAAATGTTAATCATCTCAGTGAGTGACCCTATCTACTATACAATTATAATACCATGGTAATAAAGTAGATAAATAATAATTAATTGGAAATAATAATTTCTCTCAAAACCCTTACAATTCTCTCGGTTGGAAAAGTTTCCCTTTTAAAACCCTTTCACAAAACCCTTTATTCGTATTCCCCGAAAACCAAGACATCAATTGAATAAAATATTTCAAATAAAAATATAATAAAATATAATTAAAAGAAATTAATTTATTGAATAATTAAGTAAAGGGAAAATTAAACCAATTTAAAAATCCCCATTCGAATAAATACCAAAAACAGTATTAATTATATTTTTAATTCCAATACAATTTCAAAATATTTATTTTAAAATCCCAGTTTTGAAAATCACTTGATGCACCCACTATATACCAGTGGCGCCAACAGTACCCAGCATCCCAAGGTACCGCCAGACAGGAGGTTATAGAGAGAACCCAGCATACAGTCGCGTGGCGTCCCACCGCGCCGCTGCAAACATGTGTCCCGGCCATGGAGGGGCGGCCTACCCTCATCCGATGGCAAACACAGGACAACCCCATAAAATCACCTGCGTGCTATTCACACCCACCCGCGCGCTAATCACATCCGTGTGCACACTAACCATATCACATATAAACAGAACACCAGTACATGTATGGTGCATCTAAAAATCATAAAATCCACATATTTATTTTATATCTCAAAATCTCAAATTTTCCATAACATACCAGGTTTATTCCATCCAATTAAACCCGTAAATTTCCCACAATTCCATTTTAATCATCATCATAAATTCATCGCATAAATTCCATAATTTTCAAATCCACCAGCTCTCAAATCCACCAATTTAAACATTCAAATTTTTCCAATAGCATAAATATTTTTTAAATATAATAAATTAAATCATATAACATTCCATGGGCATACTTATAAAAATTGAAGTCACCAACATAAACAAATATTTTCCTTGAAATATTTGAAAATCAAATCATGCCCAAAATAATGTTAAAACCACAAGAATTTCATATATAATTAAATTCCACGATTCTCAATACCATAAAATAATTTTCACATGGCATAAATTTATATAATGCATATTTTCTTTAATTAAAATAAATCCACCAATAATTTCCACAATAAATCAATTAAATATTTGACACATAGAATATAAATTTCAAATATTCAAATCACACATAATATTCACAAATTTAATTCCCGAAATTAATTTGAAGGTGGGTCACTCACCTGGAGCACGCAATTAAACCACAATCCACCATAGAATCGATTCCACAATTCACACGTGCTTCTAAATTAACAATTTTACACAGTCAAATAAAATAATATTTTATTCTGGTAAATAATACCCGGTACCCGGGGGGTTAAACACAAACGTTAACAAAAGTTGACGAGTAATATACCGAATTGAAGCTTGAGTGATGAGGATTACAAATCCAGTCTTACTTCCCGGAGATCGGACCGGTGGTGGCCGGAATCTCGCCGAAAAGCTTCCGGGATTCAACTCTTCGATTCTCTCAATCCGTCGCGAATTGGCGGAAAAGGACCCCGGATTTGGATTCAAGGGGTCGGAATCAGTGGAAAGGGACCGGCGGTGCAATTGGGTACTCGCCGGAACAGTGATTTCCGACGAGCAGCCGTGGTCACCGGCAACCGTCGCCAGCGGCGGCGCATGCGGTGGCCATTGGCTGAGATTTTTGGGGGTTTTGTAGATCAAGGGGAGAGGGTTCCAACGGGACCGGTGGTGAGGAAAATGGAGGCCGGACGGCGAAGAAATCGGGGTTCGAAGGTTTTCGGCGCCTCACCGGAAAACGCTCCGATCCCGGCTCGTCGGAGGTCTGGTGGCCGTGAAATTTGGTGGGCTGGCCGAAAATGAGGAGGTGGTGAGGGGTGGCTGGTGCGTGTGGCCTAAAAATGGCCGAAAAGGGGTCAAACGGCAGTGGCCGGCGGTGGAGGAGAAAATCGCTGCCGAGCTTAGCCGGCTCGATCTGGGTGCGTCCGGCGACCGGCGATCGTGAGATTTTGGGGTTTGGCCGGAAATGGGAAGGGGGTCCCATCTGGCTGGTGCGTGTAGCAAGGATCGGCCGGAAAACGTGACGATTCCGATGGCTAGTCGTTTCTCTCTCTCCCTCTCTCTCTCCTCTCTCTCTTTCTCTCTCTTCCCCGTCGTTTTTACCAAATAAAAGACACCGTGGGTGACACTGTTCACCCATGTGGACAAATCAGGTGTCGACACGTGGCGTTATTGTGCACTTAGGCATGATATAATAAAATATTACGGTATCCAGCAAACTTCACACGTCTATAACTTTTTAACCAGATGTCCGATTTAAGCATGCCGCTAGTCTATGAACTCGTATCGATGAGTACTTTACAACCATACAAAAGTCAAATAAAAATTATGCAACGATAAAAAGTCAACTCCCGGCACCTTTTGGACAGTTTGCACCACGACTTGTTTTACCCATAACTTTCAAACCGTAGCTCCGTTTTCGACGTGCTACTAGTCTACGAACTCGGAGCATCATGCACTTCGCCACGGTACCCTGGTCAACTCAAAAATTCAATTGCAACAAAAAGTCAACTTTTGACCCACTCGGTCAACGGTCAACGGTCAAAGTGAACGGTCAACGATCACCCTTGGTCAAATTTGAGAAAATTTCGGTGTACTTTGGGACGGGGTGTTAAAATAAGGGAATATTATTATAATTGCATTTTCTGTGTAGGGAATTTTGTGATAAGTCCACCTTTAGGGAAGGATTTGGTAGGGATTTCCTGAGATCAAGACGTCTAGGGGTTTCAGTGAGGAATCTTGAATGGGTGATTCTGACAAAACAAAACTTATAACATTACTTTTTAGTTAAATTTGACAATGGACATAAAATTACTAACTCCAATAATAATAGTAGAATTTAAAATAGAATAAAGAATACAAACTACCAAAAACATGTAATATTATATGCCTACTATGTAACAGCCCAGTACCATTCGCATCAAAATATTGTCCTCTTTGGCCCAGGGTTCACTCCCTCTCTCCCCCCCCCCCCCCCCCGGCCTCAAGGTTTTGTCAAAACGCGTCTTGAAGGGAGAGGTATCCGCAGCCTTATAAAGACCGCTTCGTGCCCCTCTCCAACCTCTCCCCTTGGAGCCCAGCGTCCTCGCTGGCACACCAATCCGGGTCCGGCTCTGATACCACTATAACAGCCCAGTACTATCCGCATCAAGATATTGTCCTCTTTCGCCCAGGGTTCACTCCCTCTCTCTCCCCCGGCCTCAAGGTTTTGTCAAAACCTTTCTTGAAGGGAGAGGTATCCGCAGCCTTATAAAGACCGCTTCGTGCCCCTCTTTAACCGATGTGGGATGTTACATACTATATGAAATTGAATATGCAATATGCTTGTTGCATATCTTGTAAGCCCATATTTTAAACATGATGGTTATTTGACAGATATATATATATATATATATATATATGGATAAGAAAATCCTACACAAAATGACATAAAAAGCAGGCTGCTATGGAGATAATGCAGTGTGAAAATTATATAATCTTTTGCACAATTAATAAAGAAAAAGGTAAGCGTTGTGTGTTCATTATGAAACAATGCCTAAACAAAGTCTATAATTTTTCTATACATCAAATTAGCTTGTTAATTGAGGGGATTAATAAACATGCATATTCTAATGGAGTCTTGTGCATTTTCTTACTTTGTTAGTGTTTTTACGCTTTTGCTCCTCTTGCTAATATATGATCCTAAACAAGCATTTTCTTTTATGCAAACGAGGTGCCGTGACCATGAGAGGTCTGCTGTTGTTGCAATTTAAAGAAAGCTTTGTCAATGGAAACTGTGTTCCTGGTGATTCTTTTTCATATCCTAAGCTTTCAACTGGAAAATTACTGAAGGTAAGAGAACTAACATAGACTACTAAAAAATGTATTTATTTCTACAAAAAATGAAACAATATGAAATCATATTCTATATATCTTGAACAATGAAAAGTAAAAATGCAAATATATTGAGCTAATGAAAACCTTGCAAAATCAACAATGAATATATGGAAAGTTTCAATCAAAATATAAGAAATAGAAGAAGAGGAAGAAATTGTGAGGAAAATTTGGAAAAACAGGGAATAGATGCATTTTAATTATGTTCTACAAGGAAGGTTATATTAGTAGATTGATAATTGAAGAAACTTAAATATCTTTATTTTCAAAAGTAGGTTATATTTCATTAAAGACCTAAATTATGAGCCATTGGTTCAAATTTCCCAAGTACATTTACATATATATATATATATATATGGCATATATCTATTCTAATAGTAACAAATTATTATTAACTTAGTATTCTAAATATTGAAAATGTTAGTTGATTTGTTAGATAATTGCAACGATTCATCAACGATTGGTTTTCCTTATTTAGCTTTGAATAATTTAAAAAAGGTACCACTTATATCTTTAACGTATTTTTTTATTTATTTAGTTCCTCTTATTATGCATATATTACTAAAATTAGTGACCTGCTTCGTTTTATTCCTTTCTAGTTTCCAACCTTGTCTCCTATCTCTTTTGCTATAAATTCATTTAAACATTCGAAGACAACCAAAATAGAGAAATTGTTCTGTAAATTAATTAATCTGCAAGGTCAGAGCAAAGAGTTTGGGGAAAAAAAAAATGGCCACGTTCAAAGCTAATGTGACAGTACTGATTCTTGTTGCATTCTTTGTGTTGTCAATAGGTGCGTATCATCTTGGCATATCAATTTAAAGAATGGATGTTTTGGTTTTAGTTTTAATATTTTGCTTTTTGTTAATTAATTTTTATGGATTTTGATAATATCCTTTTTTTTAACATATTTTTGTTTTTCTTTTTGGTTATTTAACAGAATACAACAAAGTGGACGCTGCAGTGTGTTGCACTGAAAATGAGAAATTTGGAATTTGTATACCAGGAAATGATGATGGCAGATGTGACGCATTCTGCAAACCAGACTGTAGAGGAGGTGAATGTAAACTAAGAGGCAGCCGTCACAGATGTCACTGCTATTGCTGATCTCTCCTGCATGCTCTCTCACTTAATGATTTTATAATCAAATAAATTATATAAACATAAATAAAGCAAGCTGAACGACGTTGTTCTGCAATTGCACTAGTTTTCTAATAAGATAATCTTGCAAGGCTGTTGTTTGTGGCCAATTAAACAATTATTTCTTCCAATATTAATATTCGATTTTTTTTTTTTTTTAAATATTCCACCGTACTTTGCTTGGCTTTTGTTTTCACGTTTGATAGCATTGATTGATAGTGTATTATTTTCATTCATGAATGTATTTTAATAAGAAAATCAAATAATTTGTAAATATTTTACCTATAAGAGCCTAATAAATATATTTTTCTAACAAATCCTTTAGGGAAGTCCCCCACACCAACAGGTTATTATATGTCATTTTTTTACATCATGTTGAATTTCATCTAAACCAATCAACGGTGCAGATTACAGGGATACCATATTAGGAATACCGTAGGAGGATCCTCTTTATTTGTATGAAGAGAAATTTTGACGCAGGAGACAGTCATATAAACCATATAAAGGGAAACATTTACTTTTTCCATTTCAAGATTATTGGGAAATTTGGCAGCATGTAAGTTGGCCTTTTAAACCCAACTGTTGTAGAATTTTCCAGATCCTAATTCTGAGTTAGCAACGCATTCTCAAGAATTGGCAGAGTTTGGAGCTGGCTATATATCACTATTACATCAGTTAGTTGGAAACCTAAACTATAAATGCTTAATATGGGTTTACGCTCTTTAGCTATATTAAGTCTTTGTACGGAAACCTTAGCCAATAACTTACCCTGTCGTTGAAAATAATACATTGCATGGTTGCATACCTTGTTCACTTACAAAACTGAGGCTTACCTATTTGGATCTTTCAGAAAACAATTTTGAGGGTCAAATCCCTTCTTTTCTTTAGAACTTAACGCAGCTTACTGTTTTATGGCTTGAAAAGAATCAAATTTCACTCTTTTAACTCACTCAATTTTTCGAGCAAACAAATTGCATGGTCTTGCGGCATCTTCCCTTGGTAGACTAACGAGCTTCACTTTTTTGGACCTTTCAAGTAACAATTCAATGTCCAAATCCCCTGTTATCTTCAAAATCTCACCCATTTCACTGACCTAGATCTTGATGGCAATAAGTTTACTTGTCACATTCCTTCTTGCCTTGGAAACCTTACAAAATTTACTCACCTTGACGTTGAAAATAATAAATTGCGTGGTTCCGTTTCTTATTCATTTACATGAATGACAAATATTGAACATCTTTACTCCGATGACAATAAGTTGAGTGGAATGCTGAATTTTGACATGATATTAGGCTTCAAAAATCTAAATGTACTATCATTTTCACTGACAAGTTATCGGTTCTTATTTAAACTTGAAAAATAAATGCAACTTTTCCAAGGTTCCAAATGTTTGGCTTGATTCATGCAACTATGGTAGTGTTCATTCCTTCTAAAGCCTAATAATGAGCCTCCACACTTGAGAACACGATAAAACCATCCAAAAGAGGCTAATCTAGCCATGAAAATTTGATTCAATGGCTAAGATTAGTTCTTGGTGTCCACTAATTAAAAACTTCGAGAGGGTCGCGCCAAATATGGTGCTTAGTTGCCAAAGAAACTGATTTGGGGAATCAAATGCTTGGAAAATCGGAGCGGGAAGTGAGGGGCCTGCTGAATTGGTGAGGGGCACACTGAAATGGTGAGAGACGCGCCAAATTTGGTGCTTAAGCACCGCGACTGCTGCCTGGCCTCCTTGAAAACTCCCTAAAATGAATTTAGGCTTCTCCATAATGCTTCAACCTTCAATAAAACCTTGAATTTGTAAGATTCCTCTTAATAGCTTCAAAAACATCCAGTTTTTGGAACAAAATCCAATTTTGATGCGTTCCTACAAACTGCACTCAAAATTCATCAAAATAACTTGAAAGCTTGAGTTCTCACCACTAATTAAGCCTTAAAAAGATATCAATAAGTGAGTAAATCCTCACTCATCAACAACCAATTGCATGCTAGGTGTAACAAAGTTCTGAAAACTTGACTTATATTTTCCTCTTTAATTAGCAAAACAAGACTTATAACATTATTTTTTAGTCAAATTTGACAATGGAGATAAAATTTCTAACTCCAATAATAATATTAGAATTTAAAATAGAACAAAGAATACAAACTGCCAAAAACATGTAATATTTTATGCCTAGTATATGAAATTGAATATGCAATATGTTTGTTGCATATCTAGTAAGCCCATATTTTAAACAGGATAGTTATTTGACAGATATATAAATATAAATAAGAAAATGGAAAGAAAATCCTACTACAAAATGACATAAAAAGCGGGCAGCTATGGAGATAATGCAGTGCGAAAATTATATAATCTTTTGCGCAATTAATAAAGAAAAAGGTAACCGTTGTGTGTTCATTATGAAACAATGCCTAAACAGAGTCTATAATTTTTCTATACATCAAATTAGCTTGTTAATTAAGGGGATTAATAAAAATACGTCAAGTAGTGTCTCCTCCACTCCTAGTTAGATTGGATTGGAATAATACTGTGTAGTCGTTAGACGTAGTTATAACTGTGGTGAGAAAGATCAATTCGCAGAACCAGGTGGCCGATTGCATTCTCGTTATGGGGTGCTAAAGATCAAGGAAAAGACAAATTGTCGTTCTTCCAATTCCTTAGCAGATCAGATTGCTAAGGAAAGCCTTTTGAATCACTTTAGTTTTCTTTATATTAATTTTAATTTGAACCTGGCCTCCTACCAGCTAATTTCTCTAATATAGCATTAATGGACATGCTGGAGGCATATGTTTGTAATTAATTTGTGATATATTATATAGTAATAAAAGAAAATTGTAATTTGTGATAATCCATGTTTATAAGTCAATTTTCACTTTTCTATATGGGGTTTTTTATTTATTTTATTTTTTATTTTTTGCAACACATTTAATATAGAGGTAACACTATTTTATGCCACATGTATATATGATGAGATATTGTACCTTCCAATTATATATTATAAGATAAATCAGCTTTAAAGCCAAGCCATAAATAATTTTTAATTTTTTTAATTTAACCAAACCATGTACTAGATGGGACTGGATTGGTAAATGACCAAAACATAATGACATTTTTTAAACCCAAATGCAATTTAAATTTAACTTTTAAAACAATCCAACAAAACATAATAAAAATTTTGATGGGAGATTGACTATAATATATATATATATATATACTGCTATGCTTAAATAAAGTCCTTAATATGAAGATTAATATCAAAACTTTTTTCAGCCATCGAATTATATCAAATGGTAATATTTAAAATTTATATTTATTAATCAGCAGGTTTCAACAGCGTTTATTTTTCTTAAATAGAATTTTGATATATTACTAAATCCATATATGATAATTTTTAAAATTTAAATTACAGCCCATGTGATATACAAGGGTTAATAAAAAAAAAAAAGACTCGATATTCAAATTAGAGCAAAATACAAATTAATATCCTTTATTTTTATTATTTTTAATTTGGGATCTGTAAAAAAAAATTTAACAAATAATACATTTTACTGTCCAAATTGTTAAAACTAAACTGTTTCTATTAAAAAATAATCATGTGATAAATAAATTATTTTTTTAATAATTTTGTGTTTTTCGAGAAATTTATGAGGAAAAAATCATTTAAAAATGAAAATACAGAACAGAGAAAACAGAGGAGGTAAGATGTCCGTGCCCTTCTCATTGTTGATTCCACCAGTACCTGTAGTTTTGAAGTTGACACTTTTAGCAAAAAAATTTCCATAAAATTGACTGGACGATTTCTACCTCAAATCTGCGTCGACTCAAATGGGTGGGGGTTCTCTATTTTCTTGCAATGCCGGCTATGCTCCTTTAGTTAGAATTAGCAGTAGAGGGAGCCGGTGCCCCCTTGACTCTCAACCAAAGGGATCGCCGAAGTGAGCCTCAACAGGGGCAGACTGCCGCACTTACCCAGTGGGGATAAAGACTAGCAAGTCGACGTTCCTCAGGACTTGCCCGAAAAGGCTAGCTGCGTTTTTATCTTTGAAGGCTATATCGTTAGATGGGAATGTCTTGTTCCGCATATATATATATTTTTTTTCGATTGTTACTATGATCGGGTCGATAGACGCCCTTCTAAACGATGTATAATCCATTTATGTAACCACGTAGTGAACTGCTGTAAAAAAATAAAATAAAAAGTACGTAGTTAACTGCTGAAAAAAAAAAAAAAAAACAAAAAAATCTGTCGTTTCGCTTTGGGGCTGGGCTAGTCTTGCGTTTTGCATCCCATTTCCATGCTTTCACCAAAATGGTTTTCTATGTTCATATCATATTTCTTTAAAACACAGTAGTAGAGGAAGGGAAGAACAAGAGAAAAAAAAAAATTAATAAAAAAATAAAAAAATGAAAGGGAGTTTAAGCAACACGGCGTCCAAGATCATGGGCGGAAACGGCGTCTTTAGCCGCTCCATTGAATCTTCTCTTCGCCTCCACGGCGGTGACACAAGGCTTCCTGTTGGCAAACACATCGTCCCTGGAAAACACTTTAAGCATAAATCTAATTAAGTCCAAACCCTAGACATATATCAAGGAATTTTCACAATTATACATTTCCTTCTAAATTTTTTAAAAAGCATCGGGAAAAAAAAAAACAAAAAAAATTCCAAGCCCCAATTATATTTGTACTTGCTCTTTGTGTTTCAGCTTCCTGTAAACGGCAGGCTTGTTTGGGACAATGGCACTCCCGTTCCCAGAGCCTTGCGTTGATCACCTGCTGAGCTAATAGTTCAAAAGGCATAAAATTTTCTACTTAGGATTTTTAAAAGAGAAAATTTTTATTTGCCCCTTCTTTTTTTTTTTTTTTCCCTATTTTCCTAATTTTTAAGTGTGAATTCTGAACAATATGAGCTTGGGTTGGCTATAGAAGTGAGACGCGCAAGAACACGATGAAGATGAAGATGAAGATGATGAAGCAGATGAATGGCTGAGATAGAATTTGTTTTGGATTAAAACGGTGCCATTAAGAGTTTTAGGTTCTTTAACTAATTTTTTAAAAATTAATTAAAAAATTAAAAAATATATAAAGAAAAATCAAGTTTAAAGGTCACATGACCGCATGTGATTTTTTTTTTAACGATTTTTTTAAAAATTAACATATATAAATTAATATGAAATTTTTTAAAAACTAAAAAATATTATCTATCAAACATTTTTTTACAAAATCCTAACTAAAAAAAAAAAAAGTAAAAAGTATTAATTCACATTTTGTCCCAAAAAAAAAAAAGTTAATAAAATGATTGTATTATATATACATATATATTATTAAATCATATATATGCGGTGTCTATTAGTATTCATAAACTTTTCATAACCAAACTATAGAAACTTATACATCCTTTTACCGCATAAGAAATTTTGTTTAAATAATATAAGCAAAACAATTGCTGCTGGTCAAAAATTTTATGACTGCCTAAAACTGTTGCCATTTAAGAGTTGGATTTCTCACTCAATAAATTAACATAATATTTTCCACCTCTGATTTTCCTTTTGCCTTTCTCTCTCTTCTTTTATTTTTTTTGTTTTTTGGGGGGTTTCCCTCTATTTTCTTTTCTTATGCTATTTATTTATTTATGTAATTATTATTGCAAGTTTTACAAAAATTATTATTAACTTATATAGTTAAGACAAATATATGGATATTGTGTGTGTGTGTGTGCGCGCGCGCGCTCGCGGGTGCGTCTACACGTGTATTTCATGGTAATGAAGATGACCAAAGATAGTCTTCCTGTCATTGATCAGAAGAGACGACTTGACTTAGAAGTCCTATTCCATGACTTGTAGAAGGGTTTCCGATGTCTCTCTCCCCAGAATATAAGTTTCGCAAAATGATCCCCCTCAGATCAATTTTAAATGCACAAGACAGAAATTAAAATCAACATGATACGTATATATTGCTATTCTAATTAACTCCATTGACGAGATAGACATCAAGCTTGACTACTTTACAGAATAAAGGTAGACTCAATGTATGGAACATTTAACACGGCACAGAAGCTGCCAATTTTTTTCCATGGAAAAATTAGAGCATTTTAGAGCGCCACGCAAGTCAAATTATCAATAAATAACAGATAAAAGAAACTTACTGAAAACAATAATATTCTTTCTATTGGATCGCAATTAATGTGTAGAGACGAGTTGACTTGGACTAGTTTTCATGGAAATTAGTATATAAGAAGGGATATCATTGTTGATATACACACTAATCCTTGTTCATCATCAAAACTGCTAAAGCTTTGTCAGGTCCTACTTGTTCATCTCATGCTCAATCTGTGTTTTTCTTTGAAGCCGCTTTGTCTTGATGATGATAGGTCTTCCTTGTTGCAGTTCATAGATATGGTCGATGAACGAGTTCTCTTTAATCCTTTTGTCTATTCAAAGGTCAAAAACTGGACGGTATAAGGAGAGATGAGTGACTGCTGCACTTCTTGGGATGGTGTGAAGTGTGATCCAAACACCGGCCATGTGATTGAACTTGATGTGAGCAGCAGCTATCTGCACGGTTCTATCAACTCTGATAGCACCCTTTTCAGCCATGCTAACCTTGAGAAGCTTAATCTTGCTGAAAATGATTTCAGTTACTCTTCAATTCCCAAAGCTTTCAGTAAGCTTTCAAGGCTGAGTTATCTCAACCTTTCCCTTTGTAGATTTTCTGGTCTAATCCCCAATGAAATTTTGGGACTCTCCAGATTGACTACTCTTGATTTGTCTGTCAATATTGATGTGTCATCTGAACAGAAGTTGCTGCAACTCAAAAATCCGGATTTGAAAAGCCTAATCCTGAACTTAAAAAGGCTTGAAGTACTTGATCTCAGTTTTGTTGACATATCCTCCACAGTGCCTGATATGTTGGCAGACTTGTCTACTTTGAGAGAGCTGTCGCTAAGAAGCTGTGGATTGAAGGGTGTGTTTCCCACGAGAATTTTTCAACTTCCTAATCTGCAATTTCTGAGCCTGTCGGATAACATAGACCTCTATGGTTCATTGCCTCCACTTCAGCGGAGTTCTCTTAAGTTGTTTAGCGTTGCGAAGACTAGCTTCTTTTCTGGTGAGCTACCTCCTTCAATCGAAAATCTTCGTTCTTTGAATGTATTGATAGCGTTTGGTTGCAATTTTTATGGGTTTCCATCATCCATAGCTAAACTTAACCAGCTATCTTATCTTGACCTTTCAGAAAATAATTTTAGAGGCCAAATCCCTTCTTTCTTGGAAAAACTTACCAACTTGACATATTTATCACTTGCTTCCAATCAATTTACTGGTCCAATTCCGGAGTCATTTTCAAAACTCAGAAATTTGGAAACCCTTTTACTACAGAACAATAATTTCAATGGCACTGTGAATTTTGATATGTTTCTTGGCCTTAAAAATTTGAGCCAGCTTGATCTATCAAACAACAATCTTTCTGGTGTCACTGAACCAAGTGGTATCAATTCAACACTCTCACAGTTGACCATGCTACGACTGGACTCATGCAACTTAAGAAAGTTCCCTGATTTCCTTATGAACCAGAAAAGTTTGAAGTGGTTGAGTCTTCAAGGAAACCAAATTGGTGGTCTAATACCCAAATGGATATGGACCGTGAGCGTGGAAACTTTGAAGGTCTTGAATCTTGCGAACAACTTCTTGATAGGCTTTGAACAAACCCCAGATATTTTTTCTTGGGTTAATCTACGTGTGTTGGTTCTATCTTTTAACATGCTCTTTGACATTTCAGACAACAATTTAACTGGAGAATTTTCTCCTTCAATTTGTGATCTGCCGTTTCTTCAAATTCTTCATTTGTCTAACAACAGGTTGAGTGGTGTGATTCCAGAGTGTTTGGGAAACTCTGGCAACCGACTCTCAGTGTTAAATCTCAGAAACAACTCCTTTACTGGCAGCATTCCTGACACCTTCACAGATGGAACACTCTTGAGAGTGATTGATCTAAGCGATAATCATCTACAAGGTCAACTACCAAGATCACTAGCCAATTGCGGGATGCTTGAAAAGCTTGTTCTGAGTAACAATCAGCTCGATGACATTTTCCCTTCCTGGTTGGGGAATCTTCCAGAGTTGAGAGTCCTAGTGCTCAAATCCAATAAGTTCCATGGAGTTATAGAAGACCCACAAACCATCTTCCAACCCACCAAGTTGCGTATAATCGATATGTCCAACAACAAATTCGTTGGAAAATTGCCATCTAAATACATCCAGAGCTGGAATGCCATGAAAGATATCAGTGTCAATCTCTCAGCATACTTGCAGACAAACCCAGCTTTCAATGCACAAGAGTATTTATTGGAGACCAACTACGATGTAATAGTTACCATGAGAAACGACGGTTTTCTTATACGCTATGTGGTACTCCAAGAAGATGTTGCAGACATAGACCTCTCAAACAACAAATTTGATGGAGAAATTCCACAAGTCATAGGGGGTTTAAAGGGTCTCAATGGACTCAACCTATCCAATAACATTCTAAGTGGTGGAATACCGTCATCTTTTGGGAACTTAACAGAGCTTGAATTCTTGGATCTTTCTCACAACAAGCTCTCAGGAGAGATACCCAAACAACTCACAATTCTCAAGTTTCTTCAAGTCTTTGATGTCTCTCACAATCTTCTCACAGGACCTATACCACAAGGAAATCAATTTGACAAGTTCGAGAGCAGTTCATATGAAGGAAACTTGGGATTGTGTGGCCATCCATTGCTGCTGGAATGTGGAAATTCTGAGGCCTCAAAGTCGGAGTCAGAACTTGAATTTGATTGGAAAGTTGTGGGGATTGGATATGATTGTGGGCTAGCCATTGGATTATTTATTGGGCAAATTGTGATTTCAAAGAAGCACATGTGTTCTGCCATGAGTTTTAGAATATACAACAATTCAAGAAGAAGAAAGGGATGGATGAGGCTTAGGAAATGATGTCGAGTGTCAACCAATCACAAATAAATACCCAGATTGTGTTTTATAGTTTTTCTATGTACTAGTTTTATAGGATGTTTTTATTATTATTTATTATTATTATTATTATTAGATTGTCCTGTCAAAGAGGCCAAGGCAATTCGTGCGGACTCAGTTATTTGGGCTTCGAAACCGAACCAACTTTTGGATTTCAAACCATACACATCAAGCTTTGGCCCATGTTATGCTGTTGAGGTTGGCTTTTTACGGACTTGGGCGTGTTTAGTCTTGGCTTTTAGAGGTGTTGCTTTGAATTGCTTTGAAATCTAAATAATTATATTTTGGTTGAAAACTATGATTCTATAGTATCGTAGGCATTCAGATATTTATTTTGAAGGTTTCCCAACTTTTCATACAGAAACTAGAATAACTTATTTCAAAATTTAATTGACCAATAGAACTTGCCTAAGTTATGTTAATTATATGACATAGATTTCCTCTCTAGTGTGCTTAATTGATTTCCTGATAAAGATTTATTTTACTGGACAATTATATTTTGCATAGATTCACACAAGAAAAATCATTTCCGGCACCACTCTTTTGGTTGCAAAAAGTGAGCGCTTTGGTTGCTAAAGAAACTCAGAGACCAAAAATTAATGGTCAACGAACTGTTGCTAAAAGGTGGTAATAGTAACTAAACAAAATATGGTAGCTAAAACTCAAAAGTTTCCGTGACCAAATTTTGATTTTTTAGTGATGAAGTAGTCTCTAAAAGGCCTACAAAATCACCATTTAGATATTAATATTTCGTAGTCTAAAGTTGTAAAACCAACCAATTTTATGGTTATTAGCGACTATTAATATGGTCACAAGAAAATAACTTTTTGGGACCAAATTTCTTGGTCACTAAAAATCGCTTACAGTCACTTGTGGTCTTCACGTGTTTGAAGATAATTTTAATCACCAATAATTGGCCACTGGTGCTCTATAGTCAGCAACCAGTCTCTGGTCACTAAACATTAAATATTTAGCAGCTTATTTGGACAAACCCTTAACAACCAAAATTTGGCCTCTAAAAGCTAAATATTTATAAGAACTATAATTGTAACTGCACAAATAATTTTCATTGCATAATAAAAAAACAAGATTCGAATGTGTACATAAACATTCAAAACATTTTGACCAAAAAAAATGTGTACAAACATAAACAATAAAATATATAAGTGCAGCTAACTTTAGAGATGATGGGGTGGTGGGCAATGGTGTAGTAGGAGGCTAATGTTGCATTGAACTTGTCATTGCATTAAACTTGATCTTGGTCTTTAAAAAACACGTGACATGTGATAATAAAATAATCAGGTGGTAGTCAAACCAAAACATAAGTTAATCCCTAAAATCAGTTTATCATATAACATTTGAACATAAGCCAGACTTCAAAAGTTATATATAAAGAGTGATTAATTACAAGAGTGCATGATCATACGTATCCTATTTGGTTAAACAGAAGCCAAAAGATAGATGGTATGAAAATATAATGCCCATTATCTGAACATAGCAAAAATGTTCTCAACAGAGGTCTTTTTCTACTAAGATAAAGTAAGATGGCCAAACTTCCAATTGTCAGAAATCTCTAAAAAATTGCATAATTAATAAATACTAATAATATAAAAATTGACATACACAAAATCTCCAATTAGTTACTAACCGCCCAACCTTGGTTCTCAAGCATATGGCTAGCATTTTGGTTTCTCTAGGAAGTCTGGATACAACTATCATTTAATTATCAAAAGCTTTCCTCTACATCATCAATCCTAAACCAAGCACCTGAAGTGAATACCCTTTTGTATAGAAAATTATGTAAATATATAAAGCAGAAAAAAATTTACGTCAAATGTATAGAAATATATGTATTTTTCATCATGTTGAGAACTACAAAAGTGAGGGTGTAAAATCATATTCACTATCTTGAAACAAAACATATTCACTATCTTAAAACAAAACATTCTTTGGAAAAAGAGTGCCAGAATAATTGTATATCCAAAAGAAGAACTTGGAGAGACCCTTTTATACTAAAAAAAATACTATGAATAGGAAAATAGTTTACAATTTTTCTTGTAAATATATTTCATAAAATAAAAGAAAAGTAGATTATATATACACTCTCATTTGACAAAAATTTCCTTATTTTATTATGCATTTAACATTTCAAAAACACTTACAATTTATTCTCATCAAAAAGACACTCACAATCCCCAAAATTGGAAAGGGCATGATAAGTCCATTCAAACATAGTCAAGAATCACAACACAATCAAGAAGATAACATCCACAAGAATTAGCCATAAAACATAAAAATTAAAACAAATCCAGAGTCAAATATTATAATTATAATGATAATCTATGCCCTAAACATAATTCAGTAGATAAACCGTCAAGTATCCATGTCGTAGACCAATTTGGCAGCCAAAAAATTACAAAAAAATAAGAAATAAAATAATTGAATTGTTTTCATAACTATTCATGCAGTAAACCAATTTGGGAAACTATATGACCAAAGAAGATGTGAACCACTCATATTGTAACACCCCGTCCCAAAGTACAACAGAAATTTTCCAACTTTGACCGAGGTTGACCGTTGACCGTTGACCGTTGACCGTTGACCGAATGGGTCAAAAGTTGATTTTTTGACTCGGATGGAATTCTAGGTTGATTGAGGTACCGTTATGAAGTACACATTGGTATGAGTTTCTAGACTAGTAGCACGTCAAAAACGGAGCTACGGTTTGAAAGTTATGGGTAAAACAAGCTGAGATTCAAACTGTCCAAAAGGTACCGGGAGTTAACTTTTTATGGTTGTAGAATTTTGCTTTGACTTTTGTATGGTTGTAAAGTGCTTGTCGATACGAGTTTATAGACTAGCGGCACGCTTAAATTGGACACCTGGTTAAGAAGTTATGGACATGTGAAGTTTTCCGAATACCATAATATTTTAATATATCTGGCTTAAGTGAACAGTGACACCACGTGCCGACATCTGAGAGGTCCACATGGGTGAACAGTATCACCCACGGTGGCTTTTATTTTGGCAAAATGGGGGGGAGGAGAGAGAAAGAGAGAGAGGAGAGAGAGAGGGAGAGAGAAAACCACCGGCCGCCGGAGTTGCCAATTTTTCCGGCTAAATCTTGTCACATGAGCTGGCCAGACAGGAGCACCTCTCCATTCCCGGCTAACCCCCAAAATTTCACGGCCAACCGACCAGTGATGAGCCTAGATTGGGGCTTTTTCCGGCGGCAGCATCGATTTCTTCAACCGCCAAGATCTCCACATTTCGGCCTCCATTCTTGTCACCGCTGGTCCCGTTGGAACCCTCTCCCTTTGATCTACAAAACCCCCAAAAATCTTAGCCACTAACCACCACACGCGCCGGCAGCAGCAACGGTTGTCGGTGACCGTGATGGCTCGTCGAAGAAATCACTATTCCGGTGAGTACCCAGTTGCACCGCCGGTCCTTCCCCACTAATTCCGACCCCCTGAACCCAGATCAGGTGTCCTTTTCCTCCAATTCATGATGGTTTGGGAGAATCGAGGTTCTAAAGGCCGAAAGCTTTTCGACGAGATTCCGGACACCTCGGGTCCGATCTCCGAGAAGTAAGAGCGGATTCGTACTCCTCGTCACTCAAGCTTCGTTTCAGAGCACATGTGCTTCATGGAATTGATCCCATGGAGGATCTTAGGTTAATTGCGTGCTCCAGGTGAGTGACCCATCTTTAAAACTATTTTGGGATGATTAATTATGTTTATTTTGTGTTAATTCGATATCTAGAATTTGCTCATGTGGTGGAATTTAAATATAATTGTGGGAAAAATATTATTTTATATATATATATATATACCCATTGATGCTAAACGTGATTTTGGGTTACTAAGAATTTTCTGATTATTATTATTGTGATTTAATTGTATTTATTATACATGAGCAAGGTATTTTCATTAATTAATTGTATCTGGATTTTAATATTATTTTTTGCCATGAGTTGATTTTTAAATATTTCAAGGAAAATATTGGTTTAAATTGGTGGTTTCAAATTTTATAATTATGCCCGTGGAGTATTAATTGATGGACCGTGTGATACGAGAAAATTTATTTGTATATTGTTATTGGTGGTTTTGTACCAGAAATGTTAAAGAAAAATGTAGGAGGTTGAGTTCGAAAAATGGTATAATTCCCACGGTAAATATTTTGAAAATTGGGTTATTATTTTAGACGCACTCATACAGTATTGGTGTTCTGGCTGTATATGTGGATTAGCGCGCAAGTTATAATGTCTCCCGTGAGTTGCCATTGGACCGAGGGCAGCCAATTTTGATATTGGCTATAGCCGCCCCCCTTCGTGGCCGGGATGAAGGTTTCAGCAGCGGCGCTGTCGGGACGCCGAAGTGCCGTATGCAAGTTTCTCTCTTTAACCTCCCCGTCGGTCAGTGCTCAGGACACTGGGTATCGGAGGGCATCACTGGTATATGGTGTGGTGTGTCAAGTATAAATTTTCAGATAGAAATTTCAAATCCTAAAGTATTCTAAAATTATTTATTGTATTTTATTACATTTTATTTATATTTGGATTATTTAATTATTATTTATTAAATTAATTGATTCCTTGGTTTTCGGGGAATACGAATATCGGATTTTGTGAAAATGTTTTAAAAGGGGAACATTTCCAACGGAGTGAATAGTGAGGGTTTTGAGAGAAAATATTACTTTCAAATGATTATTATTTAATTATTTATTTAATTGTTTGGTATTGAGTAATTAAATTCCTTTTATTGTTATATTGTTAATATTAAAAGTGTACAGTAGATAGGGTCACTCACTGAGATAATTAGCATCTCATATTTTTAAATTCCGTTCCTCTAGGTCCAGGTTGGGAGACGTTGATTGTCCAGGGCGAGCCCAACGTCTCAGTTCATTGCCGAAAGTCCAAGAAGCATTTCTTCCCTTTTTCCTCTCCATCTTGTATTACTTCTTTATCTGTCATCGTATTAATTCCACATTTATTTGTATAATGCTCTGTATATTGTATTGGACATTTAGTTGTTAATTATGCACTGATTTACTGTTATTCTTTTGGAGTGCTGCAAATTGTGGAATTATATTGTAGTAACGTGGGAGGAATAAGGGGATGTATATAGAAGTGTGTTTTCAGTGCAGGAAATCCGTGGTAAGTCCAACCCTTAGGGGAGGTTCTGCTGGATTTTCCATTGGAAGGTCCGGTAGGGTTTCCCTGGGATCAGGGTTTTTCTAGGGTTCCGGTGAGGAATTTTGGAGGGGTCCTGACAATTGGTATCAGAGCTCTAGGTTCTAGTATTCCTAAGGGACTATGCATTGTTGTGCATCCCATCTGCATCTAATCTCTCGTTTTACCCATCTTAAAGCGTTCTTTCCCTTTGTCTTGAAGCAAATTTATTGTCCGAGTTTAAATAACTCTAATCTTTAAGGGTGTCAATTAGAATCACCTATCCTAACGGGGAATTCCTATGGCCTAGTCGATGGTCGAGGATTGCCTTTTCTTTTTGAAGGTCAAGTAATGGGGGCAGATCCAATCTTTGAATCTTTTTGGGATCTGAAGCGACCCTAGATATGGATCGAGTAGTTATGCATCTTATATTTATGGGCCGCTATCATAAAGGAGTAAAGTTAAAGTGATTCAGCTTACTTGAAGTGGTGCTTCATGGAGGAGTTAGGAGGCCTTTGCTGTGGTTAATTTCTGTCCTCGTCTCCAATGAGCTATTGGAGAATGGTTGTTAAGGGTCTATGGCCCAGGTGGTTGATGCCAAAGAAGATGGTGAGCGTTGGAACCGCTAATAGTGGGAAGCAATTCGAAAGCATTTTCCTAGCAAGTTATCTGGATTACGACCGTAAAAAGGATATCGAATCATTATTGATTTGGCTTTGGACATCGATCTATTTCAGTACCGCCATACCGTGCGACTCCATTAAAGTTAAAGGACTTAAAGGCTTAACTGCAAGATTTGGTGAATAAAGGTTTCACTAGGTCAAGCTTATCATCGTGAATGACATCCGTTTCGTTCATGGAGAAGAAGGATGGTTGCCTAAGGGTGTGTATCGGTTACCAACGACTTAACAAGATGACCACCCATAATCGATACTTGTTGTCGAGTATGGATATGTGTCGATCAACTTCAAGGTGTCAACATCTTTTTCCGATCAATTAATAAAAATTAAATACTTTTCAAAGTGATATTTGAAATTAAAGGTATTTTATTCAAGTATTATTTGTTTATGTTCGTACATATATTTGTATGTTATATTGTTTGATATTATACTGCATATACTGCACTGTACGGAGGCGGCGAACCAATGTGGTCCATGTAGAGCTAGCCCCATAATCATGTTGCCTATGAATCCAGGGGATCGGACGGCCAATATAGGCAACCACCCTGGTTTGTATTGGTAGCGAAGTGCCGGCGACAGCTGGAATCATGGATCACGTAGCATGTTAGAAGGTATCGTACGTACCTCCATTACGAGCGTGCATATTTCATTTTATGATATGGATTTTAAGATATGATTTTATGCATTTATTCATGTTTTTATTATTGTTCCAACGTGGAGTTTTAACAATTGCCTATGCAAGTTAAGGTATTTTAAACTAATTAAAATAATTTTTGTATTATTATTTCATTGATTTAATTAGTAAACTTCATAAATTATATTTTGATTTTTGAAGAAGTTTGGAAATTTAATTTGGGTTGATAAATTGTGTATATTTTATGTTGGTGGTATATTTGAAAAATATATTTTATTATTTATTTTATGTTATATTTTTCCAAGAGCGACTTAAAGTTTAAGTATCGCCAATTGAGAATCCAAAGTAGGATATCGTTGAGTTCAAAAAGGAGATCCTAAAGGAAGCACGTGATTCAATGTATGCGATACACCCCAAGGGTACAAAGATGTATGGAAGGCTCACTAGATGACATTATAGTTTGGCACGATAATGAAAGTTGCAAGATTCGAATAAAGGTACTTAAGTCACCAACAAGTAAAAGTGGGGAGTAGAAACGTTTGAGATAGCTTCAATACTTGCCCATTTCCATGTCGGGTGGGGAGATGTAAACATGGATTTCGTGCTTAAACTATCATTCACAAAGAGAAGGTACGACAGCGTTTAGAGAATCAAACAAGATCCGGATAGCGATTAAAGTTCTACTTGGTTGTTGATGAGGTTAATGAGATGAGGATGATTCCTTAGGCATGGTTAGATGTTTAAGCATGGTTATTTTCATTCTAGAAGCTAGGATCTTGATATCTTATTTCCTTGGAGATTTAAGGTTCATATTGGTGGTGCTTTATCGATTCAAGGTGGCTGATATTGTTAGTGATAATTTACAATGATAAGGAGTATGATTTTTGGGACGTAGTTAGAATTTAAGAAGTGTGGAATACTTTTATGGGTTAAGGATCTAATGATTTGTTCATAGTATTGGTGGTGATGCTAGAATTAAGATTTAAATTCCTTATTGCTTGAGGAGTGGATTCATGGAATTTATTTGAAATTGGGGGAACTTAGGGTTTTCAAGAATAGTATTTGGATGTTGAAAAATTTTATTCATGACCTTGATGAATTTAGTTAAAGGAAAGATTGATGTTTGTCGAGGTTAAGACTATTGGTTAATCAATGAGGAGCAAGGGTTTTATAATTGTAAGTGCTAGGAGGGTAATCGAAGACAAGAGAATTAATCTCAACCTTAACTTGGTGATACCGGTATTTGAGGAAATTAGACTTAAGTTCTAATCTTACCTTTTGAATTGCTGATCGAGTTGCGAGAGTTGGTTGTTGATTTAAGGATGCATGCTTCAGAAGCATTTTATGGTTAGCGTTCGACTATAACCAAGACTTGTAGTTTGAATATCCTTAATTAGTGGGCATGAGAAGGAAAGTTGCACAAGAGGAAAGTTAAAATTCACTATTAGGCGTGCTGGTAGTGTAGTGATAGTGGATGAGGTCTTTATTCCACTTGCTAAGTTAAGCTGCTCAGGTTCGGAAGAAGAGCTATACAGTTGTGTGTATACAGATCTTAGGAGGTGAAGCATACGTATTGGTCAACAAAACTATTTCTTAAGTTAAAGTCTACTGGTGAATTCACAAAGTCGAGGAAAGTGACGTGAGAGTCGTGTAAACCGCGACTGATATTTTTATAAGTTTCAGTGACGTAAGAAATTTTGAGGACAAAATTTTTATAAGGGGGGAAGATTGTAACATCTAGTCCCAAAATAAAATAGAAATTTTCCAACTTTGACCGAGGTTGACCATTGACTGTTGACTTTGATCGTTGACCATTGACCAAGGGGTAAAAAGTTGACTTTTCGACTGGGATGGAATTCTAGGTTGAGTGAGGTACCGTTACAAAGTACACGTTGGTACAAGTTCGTAGACTAGTAGCACATCGAAAACGGAGCTACGGTTTGAAAGTTATGGGTAAAACAAGCCGAGATTCAAACTGTCCAAAAGGTGCTGGAAGTTGACTTTCTATGGTTGCAGAATTTTGCTTTGACTTTGGTATGGTTGTAAAGTGCTCGTCGATACGAGTTCATAGATTAGCAGCACGCTTAAATTGGACATCTGGTTAAGAAGTTATGGACATGTGAAGTTTTCCGAATACCGTAATATTTTAATATATTTGGCTTAAGCGAACAATGATGCCACGTGTCGACATCTAAGAGGTCCACGTGGATGAACAGTGTCACCCACGGTGGCTTTTATTTTGGTAAAACAGGGGGGAGGATAGAGAAAGAGAGAGAGGGAGAGAGAAAACCACCGGCCGCCGGAGTTGCCAATTTTTCCGGCTGAATCTTGTCACACATGCCGGCCAGGCAGGAGCACCTCTCCATTCCAGGCCAACCCCCAAAATTTCATGGCCAACCGACCGGCGACACGCCCGGATCGGGACTTTTTCCGGCGGCGGCGTCGATTTCTTCAACCGCCGAGATCTCCACATTCCGGTCTCCATTCTTGTTACCGCCGGTCCCGTTGGTACCCACTCCCTTCGATCTAAAAAATCTCCAGAAATCTCAGTCACCAGCCACCACACGCGCCGGCATCGGCGACGGTTGCCGGTTCATTCACATCTTACATTTTCTTCTTTAGTATCACCAGCATGAATACTTTGATAATATATATATATATATATACCCATTGATGCTAAACGGGATTTTGGGTTACTAAGAATTTCCCAATTATTATTATTGTGATTTAATTTTATTTATTATGCATGAGCAAGGTATTTTCATTAATTAATTATATCTGGATTTTAATATTATTTTTGGGCATGAGTTGATTTTTAAATATTTCAAGGAAAATATTGGTTTAAATTGGTGGTTTCAAATTTTATAATTATGCCCATGGAGTATTAATTGATGGACCGTGTGATACGAGAAAAATTATTTGTATATTGTTATCGGTGGTTTTGTACCAGAAATGTTAAAGAAAAATGTGGGAGGTTGAGTTCGAAAAATGGTATAATTCCCACGGTAAATTTTTTGAAAATTGGGTTATTATTTTAGACGCACTCATACAGTATTGGTGTTCTGGCTGTATATGTGGATTAGCATGCAAGTTATAATGTCTCCCGTGAGTTGCCATTGGACTGATGGCAGGCAAGTTTGATAATGGCCATTGCCGCCCCCCTCCGTGGCCAGGATGACCGTTTCAGCAGCGGCGCTGTCGGGATGCCGAAGCGCCGTATGCAAATTTCTCTCTTTAACCTCCCCGCCAGTCGGTGCTCGGGACGCTGGGTATCGGAGGGCATCACTGGTATATGGTGTGGTGCATCAAGTATAAATTTTTAGATAGAAATTTCAAACCCTAAAGTATTTTAAAATTATTTATTGTATTTTATTACATTTTATTTATATTTGGACTATTTAATTATTATTTATTAAATTAATTGATTCCTTGTTTTTCAGGGAATACGAATATCGGGTTTTGTGAAAATGTTTTAAAAGGGGAACATTTCCAACGGAGTGAATAGTGAGGGTTTTGAGAGAAAATATTACTTTCAAATGATTATTATTTAATTGTTTGGTATTGAGTAATTAAATTCCTTTTATTGTTATATTGTTAATATTAAAAGTGTACAATAGATAGGGTCACTCACTGAGATGATTAGCATCTCATATTTCTAAATTACGTTCCCCTAGGTCCAGGTTGGGAGACGTTGATTGTCCAGGGCGAGCCCAACGTCTCAGTTCATTGCCGAAAGTCCAAGAAGCATTTCTTCCCTTTTTCCTCTCCATCTTGTATTACTTCTTTATCTGTCATCGTATTAATTCCACATTTATTTGTATAATGCTTTGTATATTGTATTGAACATTTAGTTGTTAATTATGCACTGATTTACTGTTATTCTTTTGGAGTGCTGCAAATTGTGGAATTATATTGTAGTAACGTGGGAGGAATAAGGGGATGTATATAGAAATGTGTTTTCAGTGTAGGAAATCCGTGGTAAGTCCAACCCTTAGGGGAGGTTCTGCCAGATTTTCCATTGGAGGGTCCGGTAGGGTTTTCCTGGGATCAGGGCTTGTGTAGGGTTCCGGTGAGGAATTTTGGACGGGTCCTGACACATATACAAACTAATACACATAATCAAGTAGAGAGTTTTAACATTTTTATGGTGTAACTGTATAAACAATCATTTGTAAGAAGATAAAAATCAATCCTTCATCTCATATATTAGAGAAATTTTATGTCTAACGAATTACAATGTAACCAGGTAAAATATTCATTACCTTCATTGAAAATAAGTGAACCAGTTAAACCTTTGCAATCTCATGGAAACTTTTAGTTGGTTCTGCATAAAACAAGATATGGCCATAAGATCAAAGAGTGGATACATGAATATAGAGAACCATGAACTAGAAATGTTGAAATTAGCAATTTGTACTCCTGCATACTTTAAAGGGCAACAAATATAACGACAGAGACAAAATAATGAAGGAAAATAAAAGTAGATAGAGAAAGAAGAGGTTATTCCTTTGTTATTTTAGTATTTATACGTGACAGTACAATGACAGCATAATTTTTATTATAAATTAACAACAATACATCTTATTCAAACTATAAAAACCTTAATGAATTTCCATAACAAGTGAAGTTCAATTTGTACTTTTTAATCAAAACATAGGAAATTGAAATAGTTTTTAAATAGGGCATTGTATACTATCAACATCATTCATTTTGATATCTTAAGAACATAAATTTTCTTTATTGCATCATACTTGACAATATCTATCTTTTAAATGCTTACAATTTAGACCCACTCAACTGTGCTAAATTGAAGCAAAATCTAATGCTAATGTACCATAAACATACAAAGATAAATGCTTTCATATGGGTTAAAAGTTACATAGTTCTGGCCATTATGTAAGAGTGGAATCTTCCTAGCCTGCCCAATATCTTTACGAGGAATTTCTTTTTTCTTAGCATCTACTTTGTGCTGAATTTACCTTTTTGCAAAGGCTACGTTCACACTCACAAGAGATTCAGCAATAATTGTCTATGCATCCCATTAAAATGAGTCTTAGGTCTATCCATTCACACCTCAACAAAATTATACACATAAGAAAAACATAAGCTTGTTTCAAAGTTAAAAGGATATATAGAGAATTCAAATTATGAGCAACAAGAAGTAGTAAAATATATATGAAAACATAAACATCACATATTAAATTTAGTAAAAGATATATAAAAACATAAACATCATAGATTAAATTAATATAATCTTTATTATACTGAAATCATGAGCAAAAACTAATAATTAATATAGCAAAAACAAAATTTAATTAGTAGGTGGAGCTAAACGAAAACAAAGATATCCTTTACCTAGAAATCTCCATTTCCAGCAAGTAAACGCTCCTCTCCCTCCATTTTCAAATTGCAAATACGCAAAATTCTATTAAAAGGTCAATATGAAGAAAACTTAACCTCAAGCATATTTAAAAAAAAAAAAAAAAACTCAAATCTAATTATTTTGAAACTATTGGGACATGTGTCCAGTGAGCATGACATCTAGATAAAAGTTTCAAGCATAAAAACCTAACCATAGGAATAAAAATTAAATTAGTTCATATCCGCTATGAAGTTCTTTAACTGCTTCAAGAGAATGGAAATGCCATGTGTAAAACATATATCCAAGGTGACAGCATGCTTAAAAATTTTCAAACAAGTAGTTTTCGAAGATTACAAGTGAAACGAATTCAAAATTTTATACCTGCTGGGTCTTAGAGCTGCTCTCTATATACGCTGCAGCACCAATTTGCTTTCTTAGCTCCTCTCCTTGTTTCATAAGCATAATGAGCTCCCCTTTGATGATACAATCTACAAATACTTTCCCAAAGTGTGAGTGACCACAATAAAGAGAACATACTGGGACAAATATTATGACATTAGATCCCATATGATTAGCTGAATAAATTTGTCCTCACGGAGATATGAAATAGATGAAGGATCCATGTTAGCTTTATAATATCAAAGTCATTGGTTTTTTTCCCATTGTTGACAAAGAATACAAGCCACTTTTAGCCATTTGTTCCAACAAGAACAACTAGAAAGTTAGGTGCAAATCGACGAAGTTTCGAAAACAAATTAGAATAAATGAATTCAGTACTAATATGCTAAAACTAATCAATCAACAAACAAAAGCTCTCTACCATATGGAAAAAGGTAACACATTATTATAAAAGGAAAAGCAATAAGTATTAATGCTTTAATCATAATAAGTGGTAAACAACAATAAAAAAAAGTGAAGAGAAAACAAAACAAGTACCTTCTTAAGAATTTTCATAGGTTGCCCTATTAATTAAAGATAAAGCTAGCACAAATATGTTTGCATCTTGCTAACTCAGTGACCTTAACCTGCCGTAATCTTCTTGACCGTTGAATAATGGAAAAATGAAAATTTATCGGACAAATAAAAAACCGACTAAAACCCTAACTCCATCAACAAACCAAAACAATCCACATAGTTGAACCAAATATATAAGAACTATTACACCTACAGCGCAACATAGTCAAAAGTTGACAATGCTCTAGTACACAGCCAGATTTGCACTAAAATTGTCAAACATGGTAGGCGTGTAAGCCAATCCTCCCATAGAAAAAAGCATAAATATTGAGACAGAGAAACAGTCCTCTCTTGAAGCCTAATACGCAAACCAAATTTGAATTTATTTTTTTTACCTATTTTTTGAAATCTTTTTTCTGCTTGTTTTACAATGTAAATTTTCAATGTCTAAAATAGGTACAAGAAAGAAATCCCAAGCAACAAAATCTCGGTAGGAAAAATCATGAAATTATTTCAATGCTAATATGATATATGAAGAAAGTTTTAGGGGGTACTATGATAAAGTTTATGCAGATACACATGGTAAATAACTGAGTCACTCTTTAGTTACACACTAGAAATAATACATTAGAAGCATGTTTGCCACAACTTATTTATTCTTTCCCCCTCTATACTGTATGTCCATAATCTCAGCATTTGAATCCAACAAGAAGTAGGCATTAAGGCAATTATAATAACAAAGGAATTAGTCCTGCCACTAATTATCATCTTAATATGTGGCCATTTATAGGTATCAACTATCATGCTAGATGTTTTTGAGTTCCATACAACTATCAAGTTAACGTCTTTGACTTCAAACTACAAAGGGGAAGAGAGATAATTATATGAGAATCAGTTTAAACCAACCTTAGACAACAATGCCAACAAAATTATGACACAAATAATAATTATAATAATTAACAGTTTAAGCTTGGAATAGTAACTAAAGGTTTAATATTTTCTCTCCGAGGAGCTTCTAAAGTGCCATGAAGTTGTCCTATAGTAAACAAAACCATAAGAATCTACTGATCCCTGAAGCAAGGTTCTCTGGTTTATTCACCACAAGTTCAACCTTCTTTCCAGTCAAAGACCTCCAAAGTGAATACCACCAAAATCAATGACAGCACCAAATAGGTGCGAGTTAACTAAATTAACTGAACAAAAGCACCAATATCATTTCCATTACTTGGACCACAAAAAAAAAAAAAAATATATATATATATATATATATAATTGAATGAAATAAAAAGAAGTGGACCGACAAGACAAAAAAGTAAATCCAACAAATTTTTTTTTTTAATTTATACAATTTTAATAGAAAATAAATACAAATTGTAATCATTTTTTAGGGTGGAGGTATATATTCCCCATTTGTTCCCAGACAATATTGAAACTTTTTGTTATGAGAAACTGTAACACATTTTAAAGTTTCATAAATAGCAAAGAAAAACGCCATGGGGTTACAAATAATAATCTCAAAACCATCACTCTAACTAAGGTGCTAATAGTTCTTTTAATTCATAAAAGAACTTATATTCTTTGTAGTTTTTCTCTAGGTGATAGTGGTAAAGATTACTGAGAGATGGTATGAAAAGTTTTTTTCAAGTTGTTATATACATATAAAATGATGTAGTTACCCAAAAAATGCTAAAATCAAACAAAATATATGCAGATATCTAATTGCTCCGGTAGTTCAAAGAAAACACACATCCATGTGCAAGGGATCATCAGTATTTGTGACTTTGAAATGAGAAGGTTCTAACATTGAAATATGGTTTGGTGGATGGGAGACAAAAAACTTAGGGATTTGGGCGTTTGTAGTGCAAGGTTCGTGGGTTTGGGCAGAGCTGCAGATGTGGGTTCAAAGTTCTTCACAAAAAAGAAAAAAAACTGATAGCTTAGCCAAAACTAGTTTTAGCTTTTGAAGCCTCCCCAAAATCGCTTGGGACTCCAACAAACAAAACAACAACAAATGCAAGTTACAGATGGTCGGGGAGACGGATAAATAGAGAGGGGGTAAAAGGAAAAAGAGGGAGCAAGAAGAAACATGGCAAGAAATTTGTAGCCGGCCATAGAGTAGGGGGATGATATTGTTCGAGTGACGGGGCACTGCACAATGTTTTTTTAATTAGAATGGAAGGAGGGGAAGGGCGGCAAATTTCCCACTAAGCAAAAATGAAAATTTTTATTTATTTGGCAAAACCCAAAATTAATAGAAAATTTTTTATATTTTATATGATAAATAAATTAATATAATTTTTTTTTTATATATATAATATCGATATTCAACAATAGTATTAATTGATTTTGTTAATTTACTGAAATAGTATTAATGCTATAGGAGTGGTTAATCTAATTAATCAAAGGCAAATTTAACCAATATGTATATAAAATTATTACATATTCATAATGTGATTAAGTATACAAGTATGATTAAGTATACAAGGATACTCTCTTTGGAAGTATACAAATTTATAATAAATATCAAATCAGTATGCATATATATTTTTCTAAAAAAAAAAAGTATATTTGTGTGTTTAAGTATATATACTAATATGCCTTCAAAAAAAAAAATACATATACTAATATAAATGTCTATATATATACATGCAGTATTAACTATAATGACATGTTAAGTCCTATTCTACAAAGATTTTAATTTTTAATCATGTATTAACTAAGACCAGTTTAATAAGTCCACTCTTTCGTAAAAGAAAAAAACAATGCTCTATATTTTAAGGTAAGATATTCTCTCCCTCTGTCTCCCTATATATATATATATTTAGTTTTTCATTATATGCCTTGGAGAATTCAAATAAGAATATTTATATAAGGAAATAATTACTCCTTCATCAATTGTTTTCAAATGGAATTTATATAGTTTGATCTCCTCACAAATATCTTACTTTATAATAAAAATTATATTAATATAGAAAATGTTATTTATCACCAATGATGACCTATCATTAGGGATGTTCATTATAAGCTGAAAAAAAGAAATCAAATTGAAACTGATAGAAAATCGAAAGAATTGAATGTCGCCGATTGGTTAGCTAAACTAATCAAAATGTAGGTGGTCGATGCCCATGTTGATTTTTCAAAACCAACGATTAACTGAACCAATAAAAAAATAACAGAAGAATTGAAATTGACCAACCGATACTCAGATGGTTTTCAAAATGCCAAAATTGATTTTTTGTCCAATAACCTACCGATTGAAATTTTCAGTTTAAAAACTAAACTGATTGATAATGACTATTGAATATCCTTACCCATCATTAGTGCGCTTTGCATACTGATATGGCAACTTAATAGGCTACCATTAAGAGTTCACTTTCCTATACTATAAGAAAAATAATAAATGCAATCAATTAATATTTTCCAAATGAACATAGGTTCCACTAATGTAACATCCCATCCCCAGGTACGCTGGAATTTTCTCATGTTGACCAAGGTTGATTGGGTTTGACCGTTGTTGACTGAGAAGGGTCAAACTTTGACTTTTTGACTCGGCAAGAATTCTAGGTTGATCAAGGCACCATTATGAAGTACGCATCGACACAAGTTCATAGACTAGTAGCATATTGAAAACGGAGCTACGGTTTGAAAGTTATGAGCAAAACAAGTTATTGTCCGAACTGTCCGAGGGTGGTGGAGTTGACTTTTTATTTTTGTGAAATTGAGTTTTGACTCATACATGGTTATGAAGTACTCATCGATACAAGTTTGTAAACTAGTGGTACGCCCGATTCGGACATGTGGTTTTAAAGTTATGGAACTGCAAAATTTTTCAAATATCGTATTATTTTAATATTATTTTTAAACGTGTGAACAGTATATGCCACATGTAACTTAGTTAATGGTGCCGTGTGTCACAATGAGAAAATGCCACATGTCAGCCACAAGTAAATGTTATATTATATTATATTGTTTTTGTTATTATTTTATATATTATATTATTATGATAAAATTTTATTATTTTAATATTATTTCTTTGTTTATTTTTAATTCTTTTTTTTCTTTTTCTTTTTCTTTTTTTTTTATTTTTCTTTCTTTCCCCACGTGGGAAAACACCACAGGCCCTCCTTCTCTCTTCTTTTTCTTTTCTTCTTCTTCTTTCTTCTTCCTTCTTCCTTCTTCTTCCTCCCGTCCTTGTTGCATTTCTTCCGGCCACCAGACGACGACACGTGCCGGACAGATAGAAAGCCAGTGGAAAACCCGGTCGGTAACCGAAAGGACAAGGCCGAACGTCGCCGGATGCACCCGAATCGGGCCTCCATCGTCAGCGACGGCAAGTTGGTTTTTCGGCGATCTGGCCATCACCCGGCCAAATTGATACTCCTTTCTACTATTATCTAACCCTCTGAGCTCAATTTTGAGATCCATTCAGCTCAATTCCTTGTTGTTTGAGAGATATGAGAAGTTGAACTTTGACCGAATCTTTCCGTCCATTTTTCGGTAACCGTCGGTTGATTTGAGCCCAATGGAAGTCAGTAACGTATTTCTCATCTTTTTAGCTTCTTATAGGTACCTTATTTGTGAATTATGATTAAGTATTTTGAAAGATGCCATTTTTGGATAAAATATTATTATTTTAATATGGTAGTATGAAAGATGTACTGTTTAATATTTAAATAATTGTTATTTATATTGAAGATGTTAAATTGGGAATTGTACAAATATGGGTTAAATTAATATTTCTGAAATTGGAAAGCTATTAATTTTGAAGGTGCTATTAAATTATTGTTAATTTTATTGTGAGATTATGGTATCTATTAGAATATATTTTTGTATACTTATTTATATGTGAAGTTGTGAAATTATATGTGGATTAAATGATATTTGTTGTGAATTGATCTGAAAATTGAGGAATTAATTGTGTTAATTTACCATGATAACAAAAATATATTATGTAATGTAAATTATGTAAGAATTTTTATATTGTTTTGGTGAAAATTGATTTTATGGATTTGAAGAAAAATATTTATTTAAAATTTAGTATTCCCAAAAAATATAATTAATTAATTATTCATAAATTTGATTTTATCTTATTTTATCGAAACTTATTATTTTAATAATACTATAAAAGTTTTTATAGTTTTTAGATGTACCATACACGTAGCGGTATTCTGTAGTTGTGGATGTGATTAGCGCGCAGGTGGATGTGGATGTAATTAGAGCGCAAGTTGTATTGTCTCCCGTGAGTTGCCATCGGACCGAGGGCAGACAAGTTTGATTTGGCCATAGCCGTCCCCTTCCATGGCTGGAATGACGGTTTAAGCAGCGGCGCAATGGGATGCCATGCGACCGTATGCCAGTTTCTCTCTTTAACCTTTCCGTCAGATGGTGCTTTGGGACGTTGGACACCACCGGTATATAGTATGTGCATTAAGTATCTTTTGTATATATATATATATGTTATATTTGTATATATCACATTGTACGGGGACAGCGATCCGATGTGGTCCATGAAGAGCTAGCCTTGTCACTATGTTGCCTACGAGTCCAATGGATTGGACGGCCAATCTAGGCAACCATCCCAGACTGTATTGGTAGCAGGGTACTGGCAACAGCTGGAATCATGGATTGCGCAACATATTGGAGGTTATCATTTGTACCCCTGATACGAGTGTATATTTGATAATATTTTTTGAATTTTAAATTATTATTTGATCTCGTATTATTCTATCTATTCATAATTTGATTTTCTAGCATTATACTTAATTGCTTTTATTGTCATTACTATTATTAATATTATTCTCGTTATTAATATTACAATTATTATTTATCAGAATTATGTTTACAATTATTTTCATTATTACTAATATTATCATCATCATTATGATTATTATTATTATTTTATTATTATTGTCATTATTTATTTTAATTTTATTATTATTGTCATTATTTATTTTTATTTTATTATTATTGTCATTATTTATTTTTATTTTATTATTATTATCGTGATTTTCATACTGTAGTGTTGAACAAGTATCACAACCAATGGGTGAGAAATATGGCCATCGGGCAAGTATGATAGTCCTTGGGCAAGTGACAGCCATCGGGTGAGTATGACAACCCTTGGATAGATGTGGTTATATGATAGCCTTTGGGCATGTGGGATGGCTGTTGCTAGCCTCGGATGAGTTATATTAATATCATTATTAGCATTAAATGGTTGGTATTATTATTATTGTTAATATAGCGGTTAATTTATCTTTCTTTTTATATTACACATTGGTATGTTTTTAAAACGATGTAAAATATATTTGAGATTTGCAGCACTAAGTGGGTGGTGTGGGCGATCATGAACCTGTGATGGTATATTTTGGTTGCTTACTTAGTAAATTATTTCCGTTGTATATATATATTTTATATCTAATTTGTTATCGAAGTGTTGCCATTTGTGGAATTTATTTGTAGTAAGGTGGGAGAGATAAGGTGGTAGTATATAGGAGTGGATTTTCGTACAAGTAAATTTTGGGCATGTTTTACTCTTAGGAGAGATGCTACCGGATTTTCCATAGGAGGGTTCGGTAGGGTCTCTCTGGGATCATGATTTATCTAGAGTTCCGGGAAGGGATTCTGGACGGGTCTTGACAATAATCACTAATGGTGGCAAATAATGCATCTTGATCTATATGTGTACATCATGATGATGTTGCTTCTTTTTTGATATTTTATAAGCCAAGAAAGGGGCATTTTAAGACCAAATGTAATTGAATTTAAAATCTAAAGGTTATCACCAATGATTATTGTTATTTAAGCTATCCCTAAAGGGCATTTAAGCAAATGATTAAATATTAAATCTACATGGTTAATTGGTAACTCATAGCATCTACATATCAATATGGCTTCTATTATGAAGTAGTGGAGGATAGTTCCTGTTTTATCAAGTTATATATAATAATGTTTATATATCTAGCTATATTTAAAGTATAAATAAATCTATGTTTGTATATATATGTACGATAATACATGTCTACACATACATACATATATATATATATATATATACGAATTCAAATATAGTACAAGTACCAATTACAAATATATATATATATATGTATAGACAAGTACTTATATTTTTTCATATTATATTCTAAAGAATTAAAAAAAATATATATCAAATGACTAATTTTTTTATCACTAAAAGGTATTATTCTTTATATATTTTTATTGTATTTTTTTTTATAATTATTTATGCTATCACTTGGTTGCTCATGTTTCGTCGTCAAAGGTGTACAATATTATCATTTTTTTTTAATTTTAAAAAGTTTCAACTATGAACCTTTTGGTCACTTATGCAACATTTCAACTATAAAAGCTTTTAGATCTCTTAAGGGTGTTATATTCACATTCTACTCCCCCCCCCCCAAAAAAAAAAAAAAAAAAAAAAGAGGTCTGACATTCATATTGTTTTAACATTATTTTAATTTTTATAACTGTAAATGACAATTATGTGCTCACCAAAAGTTGCATCTAGTAAACCATTAATTTTTGCACTTTCTAAGCAACTAAACTACACCTCGTCACTTAGTATTTGTAACCAAAAAAGCCACTAAAACAAAATTTTAGGTGACCAAAGTATTTTGGACACTAACGTCATGTATTTATATATTTTTTCATTTTAATTATTTAGAATATTAGTAACAAAATAATTAGTCACTGATAATTGATTTCAATGACCTATATGTATCTTGGTCACTGAAAAATCTTCTTCTTGCTAAAGAAGAAGCGGGAAAAATTTCCAACTCTGTCCTTGAGTAAATTGGTCACTGAAAACTTAGATTTAGCAATGTAATCCAGGGTTGCTGAAAGTGGTACCCTACCTTTTTTCCAATATGAGCTATCAAATATTTAACAACCACCATATGGTCACTAATGTTTGCCTTTAACAGCCAAAAAGTTTTGGTCGCAAAAGATTTAGTAACTAATTTCCTTTTTTTGGCAGTGATTTTAGAATTCAAATAAAGGGACATGGTGAAACATTTCAATATGTAATCGTCTATAACTTCTCAAAATTCATGATGTGATTCATGAAAAAGGAGAAGATAAGAATTCATGCATATCTCTCGACCAATGAGTATTTTAATTAATATGGGGAATTCACATGAAATGGTTAGTAAAAGACAGAATAATATAATATGTATATATATATATATATATGTTTTAAGGTCCCATATAAATAAATGTCGCAGAATTATAGCTTAATTTATAGCTTAGTGGAGGTGCTTTATCTTCAACCAATGTGGTTGTCTAATTTATGAATTACCAAGCTTTCTGATATGTTTTCCTTTAGTTATCTTATTTATTATTGTAATCTAGAAGTTTCAACTTTAATAAACTCGAGTTTCACGTGGCTTTGAAATGGTGCTGAAGCATTGAATTAAAGAGAAAATTGTCAAGTTGATTGATTTCTCCGTAGACTGCGGCCTGATTGATAAAGCTTTTCAGACTGACTTCCACTATATGTAATTTGATCGATGCAAGAATGCCAAGTTAATCTTGATTATTACAATATTTCGGCACGAAGATAATAAATTACCTTTTATGTAGACATAAGTTTTAAACGAAAAAAAAGTTTCCATTTTAACTGTCCCAATTTTTTATTTTTTTTGGTCAATTTTAAAGTTTAAGTTGTATACTAGTTTATGTGCATTAATCTGTAATCTCGTTAATTGTGTAATTTTCTTGATTTTACCCTTGATATTGTTCTATGATTTTGAGCCTTCATCTAAACAAACATTATTGGAAAATTAAAATCTCTCCTTGCATTACGCGAAAATTAAGTTCTAGCGACACATTATTGGCGACGCTACGAGATAAATGCGTCTAAAAAAATAAAACTGCGACTCTGAGGTTAATACGTTAGTAAAAATTCGACCAATCGACGATGCATAAGAAAAAAGTTGATGTTGAGATGTCGCGAGAAACAACAACACACGACGCATCCGTTAAGATTCGTTAAATATTCAGCCCAATAGAGTCGCCTTTAATAGAATGCGTATATTTTTATCAATTGTATTGTTTAAATGCTACACTAAAGATAATTGTTAATCAATCTGATTTTCTTTCAACTTTCCAAATAGGTGAAAATATTTAAGAAAACTTACTGTATCTTAATTTTTTTTTCGTTCCACTTAACAAATATCCGGCGACGCATAACAATCTCTATGAGTCACCTATTAAATTATTATTTTTTTTTGGATTTTTGAAAATATTAATCAGTTGATTTTCTTTCAACTTTAAATAGCAAGTGAAAATGTTTAAGCAGCATCACAGTACTTTTTTTTTTGTTTATTTTAAAAAATTGTTAGGAAGACATATTATTGATATCAGGCGACACAAAAGCATTATGCGTCGCCTATTAGTTACTATTTTTTTTTTTTTGGGTTCTTTGTAAGTATTAAACAGTTGATTTTATTTCAACTTTAAATAACAAGTGAAAATGTTTAAGCAGCATCATAGTGCTTTTTTTTTTTTTTTTCAAAAAATTTTTTGGAAAATTTTTCATTGATATAAGGCGACACATAAAAATTGTTATGTGTCGCCTATTAGTGTAACATTTTTTTTTTTTGCATTTCTTGTAAGTATTTAACAGTTGATTTTCTTTCAACTTTAAATAATAAGTGAAAATGTTTAAATATTTCGGAAAATATTTTATTAATATAAGACAACAAATACACACTATTATGCGTCGCCTATTAGTGTAATAATTTTTTTTTTTTGGTGTTTTTTGTAAGTATTAAATAGTTTATTTTCTTTCAACTTTAAATAACAAGTGAAAATGTTTAAGCAGTATCACAGTGCTTTTTTTATTGTTTTTTCCAAAAAAACTTTTTGGAAGACATATTATTAATATCAGGCGACTCCGAAGCATTATGTGTCGCCTATTAGTGTAAAATTTTTTTTTTTGGTATTTTTAGTAAGTATTAAACAATTGTTTATCTTTCAAATTTAAATAACAAATGAAAATGTTTAAGCTGCTTCACAGTGCTTTTTTTTTTTCGTTTTTTAAAATAAATTTTTTGGAAATCATTTTATTGATATACGGCGACGCAGAAACACTGTTATGCGTTGACGATTAGTGTAATAATTTTTTTTTTTTGGTTTTTTTCTAAGTATTAAACTGTTGATTTTCTTTCAACTTTAAATAACAAATGAAAATGTTTAATCAGAATCATAGTGCTTTTTTTTTTTTCAAATAAATTTTTTGGAAAATATTTTGTTGATATAAGGCGACGCATACACACTGTTATGCGTCGCCTATTAGTGTAATAATTTTTTTTTTTGGTTTTTTTCTGAATATTAAACAGTTGTTTTTCTTTCAACTTTAAATAACAAGTGAAAATGTTTAAGCACCATCACAGCGCTTTTTTTTTTTTTTTGTTTTTTTGCAAAAAATTTTTTGAAAGACATATTAATTATATCAGGCGACACAGAAGCATTATGCATCAACCTATTAGTGTATTATTCTATTTTTAGTAAGTATTAAACAGTTGATTTCTTTCAAATTTAAATAACAAGTGAAAATGTTTAAGCTGCTTCGAAGTACTTTTTTTTTTTGTTTTTTCAAATAAATTATTTGGAAAATATTTTATTGATATAAGCCGACTCATACACACTGTTATGCGTCGCCTATTAGTGTAATATTTTTTTTTTTTGGGGTTTTTTTCTAAGTATTAAACAGTTGATTTTTTTTTCAACTTTAAATAACAAGTGAAAATGTTTAAGCAGCATCACAGTGCATTTTTTTTTTTGTTTTTTCCAAAAAATTTGTTGGAAGACATATTATTGAAATCAGGCGACGCTGAATCATTATGTGTCGCCTATTAGTGTATTATTATTTTTTTTTGGAATTTTTAGTAAGTATTAAACAGTTGATTTCTTTCAACTTTAAATAACAGGTGAAAATGTTTAAGCTGCTTCACAGTGCTTTTTTTTTTTGTTTTTTCAAATAAATATTTTGGAAAATATTTTATTAATATAAGGCGTCGCATAAAAACTATTATGCGTCGCCTATTAGTTTGAAATTTTATTTTTTTTGTTTTTTTTCTAAGTATTAAACAATTGATTTTCTTTCAACTTTAAATAACAAGTGAAAATGTTTAAACTGCTTCACAGTGCTTTTTTTTTTTTTTGTTTTTTTGCAAAAATTTTTTTGGAAGACATATTATTCATATCAGGCGACACATAACAATTTCGCATCGCCTATTAATGTATTATTATTTTTGTTTTTGGCATTTATTAAGTATTAAACAGTTGATTTTCTTTCAACTTTAAATAACAAGTGAAAATGTTTAAACTGCATCACAGTGCTTTTTTTTTTTTTTTCAAATAAATTTTTTGGAAAACATTTTATTGATATAAGGCGACTCAGAAACTCTATTATGCATCGCCTATTAGTGTTACAAATTTTTTTTTTTGGTTTTTTTCTAAGTATTAAACAGTTGATTTTCTTTCAACTTTAAATAACAAGTGAAAATGTTTAAGCAGCATCACAGTACATTTTTTTTTTTCGATTTTTCCAAAAAATTTGTTAGGAGACATATTATTGATATCAGGCGACGCTGAATCATTATGCGTCGCCTATTAATGTATTATTATTATTTTTTTTTTGGGTTTCTAGTAAGTATTAAACAATTGATTTTCTTTCAACTTTAAATAACAAGTGAAAATGTTTAAGCAGCATCACAGAGCTTTTTTTTTTGTTCTTTTTTTCTTATTTGTATCAGGCGACCCTCAAGCATTTTGTGCGTCGCCTGTTCACCTTTTATTTAAATATTTTTTTTTTCCTTTGGTTTTGTGAAAATATTTTCAATCTGTTTTACTTTTGGCATCAAATAATCTGTTAAAATATTGAAGCACATAACTGTGATGGTTTTTGTTTTTTTTTACATTATTTGTATCAGGCGACTCTCAAGCATATTGTGCATCGCCTGTTCATCGTTTATTTTAATTATTTTTAATATTGTTTGAAATTTTGTAAAATTGGTATGTTTAAAACCAAAGTTCATGCAAAACAAATACTTCCTTATGAGTGATTTTCACAAATTTGTCTACGATATTTTATATGTACAAACAAAAGCTATTAACAAAATCTAGCTATTTCACTACCATGCATATATATTCGTTGGTTTGAGATACTTGTGATCATCGCTGTTGCCCATTCATCTCTAAATTCGTTGACATTTTCAGCTTGTAACCAAGTGACACCTTCGTACTGAACATGAGAAACTTATGTTAATACATAAACAAATAATCATAAATATTAATTATTACATAATAGAAATATGATGAAATCATTAAATTAATAATAATTTACCATTCCTCTTAAGTCCCGGGGAGGAACTTTGCGCCTAATGATATCTCGCATTATCATCATCATATACTAACCGCATTCCGTATTCCCGGGCTGCATCGGTGTCTAAATTTGCAAACAATAAATTATGTGTAATATTAGATACGAATATATACAAGTATTTAAATTAACTAACAACTAATAATGCTAAGTTTATATATAATAATTACCTTAGTATTTTGCCACCGAAGTTTCTTTTCAAATGTCTTTCCTTGGTTCCATGCAAAGAAGGAACTATATAGAAATATAAATATTGTATAAGATTATACAGTAGCTTCAAAAGTACAAATCCAATATAAGAACAATTAATTAAAAATATTAGAGTTATTAAACTTACTCGTCGATCAAAGATTTTAGATCCTTATCAATTATATTTTTATGAGTCTTCAAAGAATCAAAAAACCATGCTACTGCTTTGTATAAATCAACAACACAGAGCATCCAATGATTCCTAAAAACACCAATAAATATTTTAGTTAATATGATGTTTCTCGAAATGAATATTTTCATAACATAATTCAATATATAAAACTAACACAATATTACCTTGCACAGTAGGGAAAGAACCATAGTTGATTATTTCTTGCATCTTGCCATCTACTCAATATATTTAATATCCGTTCATGAGGGTTTGGATGACCAACCGAAGCAATAATATCCGGAGGAACAAAGCAATAATTCCCTTCGAAGGAGCCCGTCAATCCCTCACATAAATACCTACATAATCCGATTACAAGTAATTATAGTGTTTAATTAATTAAATTAAAGAATTAGTTATAAAGACATCCAAATTTAGTTTACCTTATGTAGAACAAGATGCATTCGGAAGATAATTCTTGCATGTAACAAAAATTGTTTATATCGCTGCTCGCTATGCCCAACTGTTGTTCTTCCCCAAAGATTTCTTTTTTCATATTAAAAAAACATAAATGATCGCTATCGACGTCCTTGATCCGACGTAGCAACTCTCGGATCGTTGGGGTAATGACTAAGGGATCAACATTATCATCTTGATCATTCTCAACATTTGACCTGTTCGAGCTTCCCTACAAAATATCAACAAACAACATTTAAAATAGAACAAAAATGAAATTATTTTAAACTTCATTAATATATATAGCTGCATCGAACAATACCTCCTTAGATGGCAAGATAACAAGATCTCTTGGCCATGCAACAAATGCACCTTCAGCATCACCGACACGTATGATGTCAAATGACGGAATAGGCAAAGGTGCAAATCCATCAATAACGTCATCAACAGTGACCTTATAATTTGTTGCACCTAGCTTCACACCATGGCACATATCCGTTGGCAGCGAAGGTACCAAAGTGCCACGTGCTATTATATGGCCAACATTGCCTTGTGCAAGATTGCATTTTACACCTGCAAAGTTTAAAAAATAAAAAGATTAATATATGTTCACATGACAATATTCCTTCAACTTAAAGACTCGACCCCATGACCTCATGGCGGTAGGTAAGACTCTTCAACCATGGGAGCTATATAGATAGTAATAACCCACTTAAACATACATACATATATATATATATATATATGAAATAATTACCTTAGGATAGATCCGAGGAGCATCAATCCAAGATGTAGATTGGGTCCCATGAGCAGCAACATCATCGAATTGGGTGCCCGGAGCATCAACATGTAACACCCCATCCCGAACCATGTCGAAATTTTTGCACGTTGACCGAGGTGACCATTGACTTTGACTTTGATCGTTGACCAATGGGGTCAAAAGTTGACTTTTTGATCCAGTTGGAATTATAGGTTGACTGAGGCACCGTTACAAAGTACACGTTGGCACGAGTTCGTAGACTGGTAGCACGTTGAAAACGGAGCTACGGTTTGAAAGTTATGGGCGAAACAAGTCGAAGTGCAAACAGTCCAAAAGGTGCCAGGAGTTGACTTTTTCTTGAGATGTAATTTTGAGTTGACTCTTGTATGGTTGTAAAGTACTCGTCGATACGAGTTCATAGATTAGCGGCACGCTTGAATCAAACGCTTGGTTAAAAAGTTATGGACGTTTGAATTTCGCCGGATACCGTATTATTTTAATATATCTAGCTTAAGTGCACAGTAACACCACGTGTCAGCTTCTGATTGGTCCACGTGACATGAACAGTATCACACAGGGGTTTTTATTTGTTAAAATTCTCGGGGAAGAGAGAGAAAGAGAGAGAGGAGAGAGAAAGAGAGAGAGAGAGAGTCTACCGGCTGCTGGAATTTTTCAAACTTTCCGGCTGAGTTACTGTACACGCACCGGCCAGCAAGGTTTCCCTCCTCATTTCCGGCAAAACCTCCAAGTTTCAAGGTGAACGGCCGCCGGACGCACCCGGATCGGACGTTCGAAGATCGGCGGCGAGTTTTTCCCTCCACCGCCGGCCACCGTAAATCGACCCACTTCCGGCCATTTTCCGGCCACATGCGCCATACACCCTTCATCCTCTCCTCAAGTCCGGCCGACCCACCAAAAATCACGGCCATCGGACCACCGACGCACCGGGATTGGAGCGTTTTCCGGCGAGGGGCCGGAAGTCTTCAAACCTTGATTTCTCCACCGTCCGGCCTCCGTTTTGCTCACCGCCGGTCCTGTTGGATTGCTCTCCTCACGATCTACAAGTCTACAAAATTTCACGACCAACGGCCACCACACGCACCGCTGCCGGTGACGGTTGCCGGTGACCGCGGCGGCTCGCCGGAAAGTACTGTTCCGGCGAGTACCCAGTTTTTCTGGCCGGCTCCAGTTCACTGTGTTCGACCTCCTGAACCTGAATCCGGCATCTGTTTCCGCCAATTCGCGATGGTTTGGGAGAATTGCGGAGCCGAAACCTGAAAAGCTTCCCGGCGAAATTCCGACCCCGTCGGGTACGATCATCGAAAATTAAGACCGGATCTGTGATTAGCATCACTCGAGCTTCAATTCGGTATATAATTCCTAGATTTTAGATATCGTTTGATGTTCGCTCCCCGAGTACCCATTTGGGAATTTACCCGAATAAAATATTAATATTGTGGTTTGGTACTGTGGATGTTTTAGGTGCACGTGCGAGTAACGGAGTCAATCCCACGGAGGATCTTGATTGAGATACTTGCATAAGGTGAGTGACCCACCTTCAAATTTATTTTGGGAATTTAATTGGTGAATATATTATGTGTGATTTAAATATTTGGAATTTAATTTCTATGTGCCAAATATTTATCTGATTTATTGTGGAATTATTGTGAATTTATTGGATTTAAGAAAATGTGCATTTTACAAATTATGCCATGTGGAATTATTTTATGGTTTTGAGGATTTTGAAATTGGTGTGGTTTTAATATTAAATTGGGCATTATTTGATTTTCAAATATTTTAAAGAAAATATTTGGTTATGTTGGTGATTTCAATTTTTATAAAATATGCCCATGGAATAATATGAGATTTGATTATTATATTTCGAGAATTATTTATGCTATTGGGAAAATGTGGATATTTGAATTGATGGATTTGGGAGTTGGTGGATTTGAAAATCATGGAATTTATGGTATTGATTACAAAGAAATTGTGGAGAATTTCCCGGTTCAAGCGGATGGATTATGCCCGCTATGTTTATGCAAAATGTGAAATTTGTTTTATAATTTAAATACGTGGCTTTTATGATTTTTAGATGCACCGTGCACGTACTGGTGTTCTGATTATATGTGATATGGATATTGTGCACACGGTTATGATTAGCGCACAGGTGGGTGTGAGTAGCGCGCAGGTGATATTATGAGGTGTCCTGTAGTTGCCATCGGATGAGGGTGGCCACCCCCCATGGCCGGGACACTAGGTTAGCAGCGGCGCAGTGGGACGCCATGCGACCGTATGCCGGTTTCTTTCTATAACCTACTGTCTGGCGGTACCTCGGGACGCTGAGTACTGTTGGTGCCACTGGTATATAGTGGGTGCATCAACTGATTTTCGGAACTGTGTTTTAAAAATAAAATGTTTTAAAGCTGTATTGGAATTAAAATTTATTATTTCTGTTTCTGGTATTTATTGTGATGCCTTGGTTTTGGGGAAATACGAACAAAGGGTTTTGTGAAAATGTTTTAAAAGGGGAACTTTTCCAAATGAGAGATTTTTGTAAGAGTTTTGAGAGAAATTATTATTTTCCAATTAATTATTATTATCTACTTATTACCGTGGTATTATATTGTATAGTAGATAGTGTCACTCACTGAGATGATTAGCATCTCACACTCTTAAATTCCGTTCCCCTAGGTCCAGGTTGGAGACGTTGATTGTCCGGGGCGAGCCTAACGTCTCAGTTCGTTGCCGAAGGTTCAAGAAGTTTTTTTTTTCTTCCCTTTTTCCTCTCTATCTTGTATCGCTTCTTTATCTGTCATTTTATAAATTCCACATTTATTTGTATAATGCTCTGTATACTGTATTGGACGTGTAGTTGTTTTAATGCACTGGGTTGCTGCTACTGTTATCTTTTGAAGTGCTGCAATTTGTGGAACCAATTTGTAGTTTGTGGGAGGAATAAGGGGATGTTTTTAGAAGTGTGTTTTCAGTGCAGGTAATTTGTGGTAAGTAAATCCCTTAGGGGAGGTGCTGTCGGATTTTCCGTTGGAAGGTTCGGTGGTATTTCCCTGGGATCAGGGCTTGTCTAGGGTTCCGGGTAAGGAATTCTGGACGGGTCCTGACAACATCATCGGCTGGGGGGGTCCCATGAGCAGCAACATCATCGACTTGGGTCCCAGGAGCATTAACATCATCGGCTGGAGGGGTCCCTTGACCAGCAACATCATCGACTTGGGTCTCAGGAGTAGCAACAGTATCGGCTGGATGAGCGAGTGATGGAATCTGAATACCACATGCCGATATGAGCGCATCAACTTGGGCAGCGCTGCTGCTGCTTGAATTTCTGATGATCGCCACCAAACCTTTGAGCAGCATCTCATAGATTGAATTGTTTCCACTTCCCGCCAACTTGGTCTTTTTTTGTGAACTCGGCTTAGGAGTATGGAAAAAGTTATTCACCGTGTATCCTTTGCCTCGACCCCTAAGCCTACCTCCATACTCCTCTTTTCCCAAAGCTTGTGTTAGGATATCCACAGGAGGTGAAGGCCGAATTTCTCCTTCTGTTGCCTTCTTCTTTAAGTCATTCTACAATATATTGTTTAAATGATTGAATATATCAGTTTATATAATAATGAACTAAATAATAATATATGCAACAAATATTCATAAAAAATACAATACTCACAATTTTTTCCGCTACATGTTCAGTTTCTTCATTTGCATATTTTCCATCCTTCCCCATACGTGCCCGTATCCACAGGTCATCTCGGTCTACATAATCTTCGGTGCCTCTTTCAAGTTGCTTCAAAATTACAAATAAATTAATTTTAATAATGCAAGTGATCAAGTAAAAATGACAAAATTAATATGGTTAAATGTAAATAAAAATAAATTGCATACAATGGCTCTTTCTAATCTCGCGTAGCCCATTGCACCCATCCTATGCGGATACTTGTTTAATTGCCGTTTTTCCGAATATTTTTGACTTAATGCCTACAAAAGTTATAAACAAACATATTAGAAAACCCAAATAACATAAGTCACCATAACAAATTTTAATTTTTATATAAATAATGGCAGCGCAATTTAATACAACATTAACGTGCGTTAAATAAAACTATACCTGGAATTTATCCGACAACCTTGTTGTACAAAATCATCTCACACTTCTTGGCTTATGAATTCATAAATTGAGGGTCGATGCTTCAACTTTTCGGGTGTGTCAATATATGGTCGAACAAAATATCTATATAAGTAATTCTTGAATTTTCTCCATTTGTCACAACAATCTTTTAAAGTTACCTTCCTAAAACTATCATCCTTACCCGTATATTGCTGCAAAATTAAAATATATATATATATATATATTTAGTAACATTGATTGACAAGTAAATGCGGTAAGTTAGAAATGCAAGTAAAATGCATATATACAAGCTGCAAATGCAAAAAAAGACTTATAAAATCTCCATCAATTAAATATTATTCATAATAAACAATATCTAACAATAATGCACTCCGTACCTTTATTGATGCCCATAGGTTATCTTTTAACCTATCGAACACATCTCTCCAATTAGGTATATTAATTGGTATTGTGCTCCTAGCCAACGACCCCTCCAAATTGTTTAGTCGAACGGCCTCAGAGTTAATAGCAACTCCAACCTCATTATATTGAGGTTCAAAGCTTTTGTTTCCCGCCAAATGCTTCCTAAGGCCTTTCATTGTTGTGGCCCCTCGTTTTCTACGCCTTGGGGATGACGTATTCGGCCTTTCCATATCACTGGATGGTGATCCAGCGCCATCCCCATCCGAGAGGACATGTTCATTAAAAGGATCCATAATTCTACATACAAAAAACATAAACACAAATTAATATTACTAACAATATGAACATAGGGTGTAGTATAATGAATAAACCATTAATAACAATAATAAATGATAAATTCATCTAATTTATTTACCAAGTGATGCAGTAATAGTATCTTCTCTTAACATCTATCCTCTTTAACAGTCATTAACATTTTCAAACTTTGCATCCGGCGACTAAATCACTAATGGATTTTGAGTCGTACAAACGATGTCGTTTTAAGACCAGCAACAGAGCACCACCTCTGACATTTCCCACGCAATTTATAAAGGCTAGATCTTGAATTCAACCATATAAACACATAATACAAATAATAGCATATCATTTTGCTTTACATACAATCGAACCCCACTCAATAAATATAGCTATTTTTCCAAACAAAATTTAGTTAACCCATTGTCGACAACAAGCCATGATTTTGACAACATAAAACCCCACCAAAATTACAGTAATGAACAAATATTTAAAAAAAAAAAAAAGCCTAGCAAACAGAATTTTTTTTCCAGCAAACACATACTCCACCGAACCCCAAAAGGGATGAAAAACAGCACACAAAAACAACACACCTTTACAAATCCAGCAATCAAGAGGAACTTCAAGCCACCATAGCAGCCGACGGCGACGAAACGGCAGAAACCCAGCAACCCAGTGCGACGGTGACGAGACGGCAAAAACCCCAGCCACCAAGCGCGACGGCGACGGCGACGGCGACGGCAAGAGGGTGAAGTTCTTCCAACCCCACCACCGGCAAGAAGGAAGAAGCAGAGGAAGAAGGAACTTTTAAATTTAGGAAAGAAACCCACAAAATCCTTCAAACCCTTGAAAGAAACAAGAATGCATAATGAGAGTGTGATCCTTCAAAATCTTCTCATACCCCCTAGATTGCTTCCAACTCTCAAGTTTCCATACTTGGGGTTAATTGTTGAAAAGAAAGTCCATAGATTAACGTGCCATTTTATTTCTAATATTTCATGAATATTGGGGAATAAAAAATGGTTATTAAAAACATTTTAGGGGGCAAATAAAAATATTTAAAGACACTTACAAACGAAAAAATGGAAATACAAAAAAAAAAAAAAATGAAATTAGAACGAGCGACGAATAAAGAAGAAAATACGTCGCCTATAAAAATTAAAAAGCATATAAATTTTAAGTGTTTTGAAATGTTAAATAAAAAATAAATATACTTGAAAGAAAATCAGATTGACTAAAAAATAAAAAATAAAAACTCATTCATGTTGTTTAAATATTTTCACTGGTGATTTGATACTGGAAGAAAATCAAATTGTTAAATAGGAAGATTTAAAAAAAAAAAAAAAAACTTTGGATTATAGGCGACGCATAAGACTGATTATGCGTCGCCTATTACAATAATTTAAAAAAAAAAACTTTCTTTATGTTGTTTAAATATTTTCACTAGTTATTTGATGCTCAAAGAAAATTAAATTGTTAAAAAGGAAGATTTAAAAAAAAAAAACTTTGGATTATAGGCGACGCATAACGATGATTACGCGTCGCCTATTACTATAATTTAAAAAAAAAAAAAAACTTTCTTTATCTTGTTTAAATATTTTCACTGGTTATTTGATGCTGGAAGGAGATCAAATTGTTAAACAGGAAGATTGAAAAAAAAAATTAAACTTTTCATTATAGGCGACACATAAGAGTATTTATGCGTCGCCTATTACAATAATTTTAAAAAAAAAAAAAACTTTCTTTATCTTATTTAAATATTTTCACTGGTTATTTGATGCTGGAAGAAAATCAAATTGTTAAACAGGAAGATTGAAAAAAAAAATTAAACTTTTCATTATAGGCGACACATAAGAGTATTTATGGGTCGCCTATTACAATAATTAAAAAAAAAAAACTTTCTTTATCTTGTTTAAATATTTTCACTGGTTAATTTATGCTGAAAGAAAATCAAATTGTTAAACAGGAAGATTGAAAAAAAAAAAAAAAACTTTGGATTATAGGCGCGCATAAGGATGATTATGCGTCGCCTATTACTATAATTTAAAAAAAAAAACTTTGTTTATCTTATTTAAATATTTTCACTGGTTATTTGATGCTGGAAGAAAATCAAACTGTTAAACAGGAAGATTTAAAAAAAAAAAAAAAGCTTTGGATTATAGGCGACGCATAAAGCTGATTATGCGTCGCCTATTACTATAATTTAAAAAAAAAAAACTTTCTTTATCTTGTTTAAATATTTTCACTGGTTATTTGATGCTGGAAGAAAATCAAATTGCTAAACAGGAAGATTTCAAAAAAAAAAAAGCTTTGGATTATAGGCGACGCATAAGGCTGATTATGCGTCGCCTATTACTATAATTTAAAAAAAAAAAAAAAACTTTCTTTATCTTGTTTAAATATTTTCACTCATTATTTGATGCTCAAAGAAAATCAAATTGATTAAACAGGAAGATAAAAAAAAAATTAAATTTTGATTACAGGCGACGCATAAGAGTGATTATGAGTCGCCTATTACTATAATATAAAAAAAAAATTTCTTTATCTTGTTTAAATATTTTCACTGGTTATTTTATGCTGAAAGAAAATCAAATTGATTAAACAGGAAGATAAAAAAAAAAAAAAACTTTGGATTATAGGCGACGCATAAGAGTGATTATGCGTCGCCTATTACTGTAATTTAAAAAAAAAAAAAACTTTCTTTATCTTTTTTAAATATTTTCACTGGTTATTTGATGCTCAAAGAAAATCAAATTGATTAAATAGTAAGATTTATTAAAAAAAAATGGATTATAGGCGACTCATAAGAGTGTTTATGTGTCGCCTATTACTTATAATCTATTAAAAGAAAAAAAAACAAAAATAACTTTCTTTATCTTATTTAAATATTTTAACTGGTTGTTTGATGCTGAAATAATATCAGATTGATTAAACAGAAAGATCACAAACCCAAAAAAACAAATTATTTGCTAATAAGCGACTCATAAATATTTTAATGCATCACTGTTTATTAGAAATGTCCTTCCCAAATGTAATCTAGTAGTTTATTTGGGTTCATATAAACTATCACTGATAGCCGAAAACATGAAAGTGCAACTCGTTGAACATACTTACTTCAAGCAATTGGACTATGGGTCCTTGCTTTAGAGCAATTTACAATTGTTATATCCTATCTCAAATTATGTCGTGAGATGTGTTTTTGTGTTTGTGTATACTCATATATGTGAATAATTGAAAAGAGAATTGATAGAACTGTTTTATACTTTTAGATTAATTGACTTGGTGTTCATTGGAATGCTATGTGAAAATATTTTTGAATGTAATTTTAAAAAAAGTAACAAAAATTGAAAAAATAAATTTTAATTACTATTGGATAAGGCGACCCTTTTATATGTAAATGCATCACCTGTTTATATCAATGAGTCGCTAGATCATCTACTTTTTTAAATGAAAAATTACAATTTTAGAGTTATTGCCAAAAGTTTAAGAAGGAAATAAACAGTACTTGGAGAAACTTATTTGTTTTAAAAGAATTAAAAAAAGAGCGTCTATGAAACTGTTTATCCTTTAGCGACACAGTTTATCTGAATACGTCGCCTGTTTATCCAATTTCTTAAAATTTTTGGTGAATTTTCAAAATTTACGCGGGATTTTGAATACCATTTCTTTTCACAAAATATGTGTTAGTACACTTCATAATAGGTGTTAGAATTGGAAGCAATCTAAAAGAGACTTGAAGAGTGGGATATTTCGTGTTTAATTTTCCATTTGCTTGCATTGCTATCTGGAAGTTGGATTTCTTTCTTCGTGGATTCTTCTTTCTTTGTCGCCCTCGTGGTTAGCTTGGATTCTTCTTTCTTCGTCTCCATGGTTTTGGTGAGTTTCTTTTCGCTTTATGATTGGCGATGACATGTAGTGGATTGGGTTATTTTTTATTTATTTATTCATTATACCCGAAGGTTAGGTTCGCTGGGTTTTCTTAATCTTGTTTTTGTGGATAATTTGTTTGCGATGGGTTTTCTTAATTTTGCTTTTGTCGATAATTTGTTTGCGATGGGTTTTCTTAATCTTGCTTTTGTCGATAATTTGTTTGCGATGGGTTTTCTTAATCTTGCTTCGATGGGTTTCTTAAGCTTTTGTCGATAATTTGTTTGCGATGGGTTTTCTTAATCTTGCTTTTGTCTCAAATTTTTTTTGTGATATTGTTTGATATTGTTCTGTTTAGATTGGTAGGGAAATGGATAAGTCGTGGATAACGAAGGATAGAACCTCAAGCGATTTTGCTAAGGGGGTGAGTGAATTTTTGAAATTTAGCATGGAGAATGCCAATGATTGTAATGCCATACGGTGTCCTTGCATGCAATGCGGGAATATGAAAATCCATACTATTAGGGATATTAAAGGCCATATATATTGGAATGGGTTTGATGTCAACTATCGGCGATGGATTTGGCATGGTAAGTCATGTGCTGATGGTATTAGACCATCTTCTCATTTTGGGAATATTAATGTAGAATATAATGAAAATGATAGTAGTAGCAAGGAAGACGTGGCTTTCAATAGCTTAGACATGACCCGTGCTGCATTAGAAACTTTTGATAATAATCCTAATGAATTTGCTACTTTATTGGAGGATGCAGAGAAACCTTTGTACCTAGGTTGTACCAAATTTACCAAGTTGTCGGCTTTGGTTAAATTGTACAACTTAAAGGTAAGATATGGATATTCTGATAAGAGCTTTAATGTACTATTGCAATTGTTATCCGAGATGTTGCCAAATGACAATGTGTTGCCAACCTCCATGTACAATGTTAAGAAGACTTTAAGTGCTTTGGGAATGGAGTACATCAAGATTCATGCATGTCCTAAAAGTTGTATTTTGTTTAGGAAGGAATATGTGGACCTTAATGAATGTCCTAAATGTGGATCTGCTATATGGAAAATTGATAAGAATGGAGTTGCTAGCAATATTCCAAATAAAGTTTTATGGTACTTTCCTATTATTCTGCGTTTTAAACGAATGTTTCGTAGTGTTGAAATAGCTAAGAATTTGACATGGCATGCCAATGGGAGAAAGGTTAAGACAGGGGAAATGCAACACCCTGCGGATTCTCCATCTTGGAAGTTGGTTGATCGTTTATGGCCAAACTTTGCATCCGAAGATAGGAATTTGAGACTTGGGATCGCGGCCGATGGAGTTAATCCACATAATATGTTGAGTAGTAGGTATAGTTGTTGGCCTATGATGATGGTTGTGTATAATCTTCCTCTTTGGTTGTGTATGAAGCGGAAATTTATGATATTAAGTCTTCTAATTTCTGGACCGAAGCAACCAGGAAATCAAATTGATGTATACATGGAGCCATTAGTTGAAGACCTACAGCGGTTGTGGAATGAGGGTGTTACGGTCTTCGATGCTTACCGTCAGGAGAAATTCACGTTGAAGGCAGTGTTGCTATGGACAATAAATGATTTCCCAGCTTATGGTAACTTGTCCGGTCATGCGGTGAAGGGATATTATGCTTGTCCAATTTGCAGTGAAAATACTTTTGCTACAAGGCTAAAGCATGGAAAAAAAATGAGTTTTATTGGGCATAGAAGATTTCTTCCTCCAAATCATCAATATAGAAGGCAAAAGAAGGCTTTCAATGGATTTCAAGAATTTGGAGTGCCTCCAAAACCGTTGACTGGAGAAGAAATCTTAGATAAGCTTAATGCAATGAGATTTGATAACTCACACAAGAGGAAAAAGACTGTTGATTCTGAAGAATGTTGGAAGAGGAAATCCATTTTTTTTGAATTGGAATATTGGAAATTTCTCCATGTGTGACATAATTTAGATGTCATGCATATTGAGAAAAATGTTTGTGAGAGCATATATGGTACATTGCTCAATATTCCTGGTAAGACGAAGGACGGAGTTAATGCTCGGTTAGATTTACAAGAAATGGGTATGCGGAAAGACTTGGCCCCTAAGCCTCAAGGAAATCGAACTTTCCTACCACCGGCCTGCTATACATTATCAAAGCATGAGAAGAAATTGTTTTGTAAGTGTTTAGCGCACTTAAAGGTTCCAGATGGTTATTCTTCAAACTTTAGGAATCTTGTTTCAATGGAGGACTTAAAGATGGTAGGATTGAAATATCATGATTGTCATACATTGATGCAACAACTCTTGCCTCTTGCAATTCGTGCAATCCTTCCTAAATATGTGAGACATGCAATTGCAAGACTTTGTTTTTTCTTTAATGCAATTTGCAAGAAGTCTATCATTGTTGCTGAATTGGAAAATATTCAAAATGATCTTGTCACAACTTTGTGCCTTTTAGAGAAATTCTTTCCACCATCATTTTTTGATGTAATGGTTCATCTAACTGTACATTTGGTTCGAGAGGTAAGATTGTGTGGACCAATACATTTCAGGTGGATGTACCTGTTTGAGAGGTACATGAAAGTATTGAAAAGTTATGTTCGAAACAAAAATCGTCCAGAAGGTTGTATTGCCGAGGGTTACATATGTGAAGAAGTGATTGAGTTTTGTAGTGAATTTCAAAGAGGATTAGATGTAGTTGGAAACCCAATTGGCAGATATCAAAAGTTAAATGATAAGGATGATGTTGGTGCCCCCATTAAAGGTGGAAAAAATCAATCAATTGATCAACAACTTTGGGAGCAAGTTCATAGATATATACTTTCGAATACACCAGAAGTGGAACCGTATGTCAGTTGCGTATATACATGTTAATGTATAAATTAGTTGATATTTTTAATATATATATATATATCAACATGTATAATTTAGTTGATATTTTGAATATATTAATAGGCATCGATAAGTTGATATGTTGGATATTTTTATTAATTACAACAACTTTTATTTGTTTTAGTATTCATTTTGAAGTCTTGAAGTCAAGCAAAAAAAAATCGAGGAAAAAAAGCAAAATGGTTTCAAGACGAACACAAACGTACATTTACGTACTGGTTACGTGATAAGGTATGGGAAAGTTAAATATTCAATATATAATATCATTGTTTTAGCTTTAATTTTTCATATTTTTCTATTGACTAGATTGCACAAGAGCGAAGTCAACCTAATCACACAGTGTCTGAAACATTACAATGGTTAGCCCATGGTCCGAAATGGGTGGTAACGAAACATGAAAGATATGTCATTAGAAGGGTTAGATTCAACACTATAAATATGGATAATAAGAGGGTCACCCAGAATAGTGGTGTCAAAGTTAATACCAAAAGTGAGCATTTTGCTAGTGCTAAGGATAATAACCCAATTTTAGCCGAGATGGCATACTATGGGATCATAAAAGAGATTTGGGACGTCGATTACACTATGTTTCGAATTCCAGTGTTCAAGTGTGATTGGGTTGACAGCAGTGGTGTGAAAGTTGATGAGATGGGGTTTACATGTGTTAACTTTAGTAAAATTGGATATAAATCTGACCCATTTATCATGGCTTCACAAGTTCAGCAAATATTTTATGTTGAAGATCAACTTGACTCGAGATGGTCTGTTGTTTTAACTCCACCACGACATTGTACTTTTGTTGAAGAAGAATTAGTTGAAGAAGATGTTCTTGGCGATACTACAATGGCTCACAATCCATTTGCCATACAATTGCCAAGTGTTGATGAAAATGATCATGAGGATGAATGTGAGAGTGGCTATGTTCGTAATGACTGTGAGGGGATATGGATAAATAATATCTTCTAAATAAATTGGTACGTATATTTATTAACTTATATTTTAAGTAATATTTATTTATTCATTATGTGTTTTTTTCTTATGTGTTTTCCACTTTAATTAGGAGAAATGTGCCACGCCAAACCTTAACAAGGTAAATATTCATTAAATTTTCATTTGCCAAATTACAAATTAATTTATTAATGATTAAGTTTTTATTAATTTATTTTGCGTCAGTGCTAACAAATTTTTTTATTTTCCATATGCAGTATGAGGGCGTAATATCGTCAACACGAGTACATCAACTTCCATCTCAATAAGTATGCATATGTAAAAATATGTCAATGAGATGATATTTAATTATATTGATTATTGTTTTGTTATGAACAAGTATTTATTTTAAATTTTTATATTCTAATTATTTTGGACGAAGCTAGTTGGGTTTTTTGGTATTATAATTAATTTTATATTTTAATAAATTTTTAAAAATTAAAAAAAAATAAATCTAAAAAAATATAAAAGAAATGGCGGTTTATGAAGATAACTAAAAGTCGCCTAAAATATATAACGACATATAATAAGATCAATTTGGCGACTCATAAATTTCGTGACTCTACACAAAATGTCGCTTAAAGAATTCTTCAAATTTTAGCGAGAATTCTTCAAATTTTAGCGACATAAATATATTGCTGCATATGTCGCTAAATGGGTAAATGAGTCGCTAAAAATTCATAAATATGCGACTTTTATAATTTGTCGCTAAAACATGAACGGTCGCTAATTTGGAGACACTAAAAAATAGTCGCTAAAAATATACGGGTCGTTAAAAAAGCGATCCACACAATTTATCGCTAAAACATAATGCATCGCTAAATAGGCGACAAAAAAAGCGTCGCTAAAAACTCATGAGCCGCTAATTTGGAGACACTAAAAAATAGTCGCTAAAAATATATGGTCGTTAAAAGAGAGACTCACATAATTCGTCGCAAAAAACTAATGAGTCGCTAAATAGGCGACAAAAAAATGTGTCGCTAAACATGATTGAGTCGCTATTCAGGAAGAATTTTTAGCGACATAAGTATTTGGCGACGTATTATGTAAGTGTCGCTAAAAATTTATAGCGACTTTATTATAAAGCGTCGCTATTTTATGAGTCGCTATAAGTACATTACTGTATGAGTCGCCAAAAATTAAATGTGCGTCGCGAAAAAATTTTAATAGGCGACTGTTATGATACATCGCCTGTTATCTTATATATTTTGCGACAGGATATTTGGCGACTCCGTCGAATGCGTCGCTGTTTATTTAGTGCGACGTAGTACTTGCGTCGTGTATCAGCTCGATTCTAGTAGTGTTGATGCATTAAACTCTGAGAGGACCAACAAGTTATTAGTTCTGTTTCCATCTTTTTCTAACTGGTAATCTGAATCTGCATTACTAATTAAGTATGAATACCCCATTTCAGAAAAGGATATGGAGAGACGAATGATCTAACTTAGTGCTTAATAGAACATGTTTTTCCCTTTCAATTATTTTATATTAGCAAATGAAACACACGCCTCTTTTTCTTTTTCTTTTCTTTTCATTTTCTTTTTCTTTTTTTAGTATTTCAAGTCTAACATGATCTGCTAGCTAGCCCAATAGCGCTTTTTTTTTTTTTTTTTTTTCTGTTTCTCCATAGCCTTCCTTTCTTTCACAATTTCATTGTTGTCTATAAAAATGGCCTTCCATTTCATTCCTTCTATCTATCAATTAAAACATTAATTCCCTCAAGCAGCATGGACTTCCTATCCATATTCCTATTCTCACAGCTTCATCTTTTTCTCATCACCATCACTTGCTTTGCTTCTTCTATGCAACCACTTTCCCACAATGATGACAGCATTGCGTTGCTGGAATTCAAAAACAGCTTTTTTATAGACAAGTTTGCTTCTAGAAACCCTTTTGCTTATCCTAAGGTTTTGTCCTGGAGACTAGAAGAGAGTAGAGATTGCTGCTCATGGGATGGTGTAGAGTGTGATAATGATAGTGGTCGTGTCATTGCTCTTGACCTTAGCAGCAGTTTTCTTTATGGATCTACCAACTCAACCAGCGGCCTCTTCAACCTTTCTCAACTTCAAAGGCTTAACCTAGCTGATAATGATTTCAACTTCTCTCAAATCCGTTCTGCAATTGGTCATCTTCCAAGATTAGCATATCTCAACCTCTCTCATTCATTTTTTCTGGTCAAGTTCCATCTGAGATCTCACAACTCTCTAATCTGTCTTTCCTTGATCTGTCTTACAATGATTTGGAATTGTCCTAGTTTAAGTAGCGTAGTTAGAAATTTAAGTAACCTGAAACAACTTCATCTTGGTTGTGTTGACATATCCTCCATAGCGCCTAGCTTTTTGGCAAATTTCTCATCATTAACATCCTTACTTCCAAGAGATTGCAAGTTGCATGGTCAGTTCCCAAATAAAATTTTTCAACTTCCAAACTTACAATTTCTGGATATAAGGAACAACTTTCAGCTTATTGGTTATCTACCTGAGTTTCATTCTAATAGTTCTCTTAAGGTATTGCTACTTCGGAACACAAGTTTCTTAGGTAAAATACCCTCTTCTACAGAAAAGCTTCATTTCTTGCATAAGTTGGACTTTGGAGCATGTAGATTTTCACAGTTGGTTCCATCTTCACTTGGTAAACTAACTAGGCTTACTTGTTTGGACCTTTCAAGGAACAATTTTGAGAGTCAAATTCCTTTTTTTCCTCAAAATCTCACCTAACTCGCTCAATTATGCTTTGGTAAAAACCAATTCACTGGTGAAATTTCTTCATGGCTTGGAAACTTTAACCTTTTAACTCACTTAAGCCTTGGAACAAACAAATTGCATGGTCTTGTCCCATCTTTCCCTGGTAGACTAACTAGCCTCACTCATTAGGACCTTTCAATGAGCAACTTTACAGGTCAAATCCCCTATTTTCTTTGGAACCTCACCAAGCTAACTAAGTTAAATCTTACTAGCAATTAATTTTCTGGTCACATTCCTTCTTTCCTTAGAAACCTTACCCAATTAGCTTCCCTAGCATTCGAAAATAATACATTTCATGGTTTTGTTCCTTACTCATTTACAAAACTCACAAATCTTATATATCTTTCTCTTTGTGACAATGAATTGAGTGGCACACTGAACTTTGACATGTTTCTTGGCTTGAAAATCTAGAGAAACTTTACTTATCGCATAACATGTTATCCATACTTGTTCGAACTAGCAGAAAGAATGCAACTGTTCCAAGGTTCTGAAGTTTAGGCTTGAGTTCATGCAATTTAACCAAATTCCCTAATTTTTTAAGGTATCAATGACAGGACCCACCTTGGGAACCCTTTTAGGATCTTCCGGGTGGTTCCGCCTAGTGAAGTTCTACCGGACAATCCTTGGAGAATATCCAATGGAACTTTACCTTAAAATGTGGACAACGGACACCAGCAATATCAATAATACCTCAATATATAAATATAAAATAATCCACAATAGCACAAGTCTACAATCGGCCTATAGTACCACAGGCTATAACTACACACAGAAGTAATATGGTCTCTACTGAGTCCAAAACATAGATCAGAGCATTCTAAGAGTGTTAACAAAGTTTAGAAGTACAAATAAGTAATAAATAAGTCCGGAGAGATAAAGGTAAGATAAGAAAAGATAAATACTGCTACTGTAGCTAAAGAACGAGGTTGCAACTGAGCGTAAGGTAAACTGCCACTAATTGCCTGGACCTGGAGGAACGAATTTAAAACAAATAAAACATGAGATAAAGAAATCTCAGTAAGTGGCATAGTATAATAGGAAAATAATAATTTATTTCTGTAAAAAAAATATTTCTCTCAAAACTTCTTATTCGTTCGAAAAGTTTTCCGTTTAAAAATCATTTCACAAAACCAGAACTTATATTCCAATTTAATATCATAAAACCGATGTTCAAGAGTATAAAGTGAACGATCATTGTAATATTATAAAATATCTTAATTAAGATATAAATATTGAGCATAAAATATTATAAATGCAGTTCCACAAAATATTTATAAACGTGTAGCAATAATCACAACATTTGAAAACCAACAATATACTCAAACATATACCATGTACCATTTGATGTACCAATCTGTAAACCGTGGGATACACCCACCTCATGATCCTTAATATCCGAAAGGTATCGTAGAAATAGTAAACCGTTGGGACGTATCCAACCTCATGGTCTGTAGCAATAAATATCCTATGAGCTGAACCCAACCTCACAATACTGTGGCAATAATAACCTGTGGGATAAACCCAACCTCACGTTCCGTGGCAATAATATCTTTTAGGCTGAACCCAACCTTATGGTACCGTGACAATAATAACTTATGGGATAAACCTAACCTCATGGTCCGTGGCAATAATATCTTTGGGCTGAACCCAACCTCATGGTACCGTGGCAGTAATAACCTGTGGGATATACCCAACCTCACGGTTCATGGCAATAATATCTTGTAGGCTGAACCCAACCTCATGGTACCCTGGCAAAACCCGCGCACTATAATATAATATAATATAATATAATACTGATCCAAGATATTGGCATTACATGGTACATCAATTTACAAATAAACAATATAGTATCCTTAAAACAATATTGTAAAAGCATATATATTTTTTTTCCAACCAATATTGTAACATTATTCAGAATAAATATTCCAATTCAATCACTTATTTAATTATTTCAAAAAAATTCAAATCATCATTTCATGAAAACCAGAAATACTACAGTGAAATATATTCACCAATAAACCAATTTTAAGCACTTAAAATTTATAAAAATATTTAAACATGCTTAAAATCATATAAATTTCAATCTACTCCTCAGATCAAATATATTCCAAATGATGTAAAATCTCAATTCAAATACCAGAATATTTAATTAACATAATTCTCAAGTTCTCTGCTTCACCTCCCCTGTAGGGTATGAACCCCCTTATAATACTATCTAAAGCTCCTTTTAGGGGAAGACGATTCTTTGGGGTGGGGGATCATCTGGATCAGATACTAAATATAAGGAAAGCTCATATCCCTCATGTTCAGGGTATGGAGCTAGCGTTGAACATCGTAAGCAGTTGATTCCCTGCATGGAGGTCATGAAGCTCATATCCCTCACCATGCCTGTGTGTAGAGTTTCAACATCTTTGAGAACAGGTATCTCGTTACTAGTTGTTACCTCTAGGAACGTATACCCCCGGCGGCCTTAAGAATCCATCTCAGGGTTAGAACTTGCAATACAAAGACTAACCATGGAGGTCATGAAGCTGCTGAATCGACCTCCGAGAAGGAAGAAGAACAAGAGCTACTGCGGTTGAGGAATAAGCTGTCGTGGCTGCACCTGTCAAGTTACACGATCTTTCTATTTGCCTGGTTTGATTAGGGTTTATTCCTGAGCACTTTTTTTAAATGCTTTGGTGGAGCTGGAGAAGCAAGGGTAGCCCTTATTAGTAAAGCTTCGGCTTTGCCTTTCTAATCGGCATCTTTTGATCGTTTCACTGTCATAATGGGAAAAATCCACTCCACTACCCTAGCCCATCTCCATCTGATCTGAAAAACTTTATGGGGTAGTTTCACTTTTCAATCGGTATATCTTTCTCACCTCAATAAGTATTTAAAGAAGGGGCAACCAAGGAGAAGAAGATCAGAAGAGAAGACAAAGACAAAGAAGCAGCTTCAAGATCTGATTGGTCCACGTGGCATGAACAGTGATTGATGAACAGTGAAATGCCACGTGTCAACTTCTGATTGGTCCACGTGGCATGAACAGTGTCACACAAGGGTTTTTATTTGTTAAAATTCTCGGGGAAGAGAGAGAGAAGAGAGAGAAAGAGAGAGAGGAGAGAGAAAGAGAGAGAGAGAGCCACCGCCGGCCACCGGAGTTTTCCACTGTTCCGGCCGAGTTACTGTACACGCACCGGACAGAAAGCTTGCCCACCTCATTTCCGGCAAAACCTCCAAATTTCACGGCGAACGGCCGCCGGACGCGCCCGGATCGGACGTCCGAAGTTTGGCGGCGATTTTTCCCCCTCCACCGCCGGCCACCGCGAATCGGCACTATTCCGGCCGATATACAGTACACGCGCCATACACCCAGCATCCTCTCCTCAAGTCCGGCCTACCCACCAAAAATCACGGCCATCGGACCACCGACGCGCCGGGATCGGAGCGTTTTCCGGCGAGGGGTCAAAAATCTTCAAACGGTGATTTCTCCGCCGTCTGACCTCCGTTTTGCTCACCGTCGGTCCCGTTGGATTGCTCTCCTCACGATCTACAAATCTGCAAAATTTCACAGCCAACGGCCACCGCTGGAAAATACTGTTCCGGTGACCGTGGCCGGTGACCGTGGCGGCCTGCCGGAAAATACTGTTCCGGCGAGTACCCGAAAATTCCGGCCAGCTCCAGTCCGCAGTGTTCGACCTCCTGAACCCAAATCCGACTTCCGTTTCCGCCAATTCGCGACGGTTTGGGAGAATTGCTGAGTCGAAACTCGAAAAGCTTTCCGGCGAGATTCCGACCCTGTCGGGTTCGATCACCGGAAAGTAAGACCGAATCCGTGATCCTCATCACGCGAGCTTCGATTCGGTATATAACTCGTAACCCTTAGATTTCGCTTGGTGTTCGCTCCCCGGGTATCTATTTGGGAATTTCCCGAATAAAATATTAATATTTTTGGTTTGTGCACTGTGGTTGTTTAGGTGCACGCGCGAGTAGTGGAGTGGATCCCGAGGAGGATCTTAGTTGATTTGCGCTCTCCAGGTGAGTGACCCACCTTCAAATTAATTTTGGGGAATTTAATTGATGAATATATTATGTGTGAATTAAATATTTGGAATTTAATTTCTATGTGACAAATATTTATTTGAATTATTGTGGAATTATTTGTGAATTTATCGGATTTAAGAAAATGTGTATTTCACCAATTTATGCCATGTGGAATTATTTTATGGTTTTGAGGATTTTGAAATTGGTGTGGTTTTAATGGTAAATTGGGCACGATTCGATTTTCAAATATTTCAAGGAAAATATTTGGTTATGTTGGTGATTTCGATTTTTATGAAATATGCCCATAAAATATTATGGGATTTGATTATGATATTTCGAGAAATTATTTATGCTTGGAAAAAATGTGGATATTTGAATTGATGGATTTGGGAGTTGGTGGATTTGAAAATCATGGGATTTATGGTATTAATTATAAGGAAATTGTGGAGAATTTCCCGGTTCAAGCGGATGGATTATGCCCGCTATGTTTATGAAAAATGTGAAATTTGTTTTATAATTTAAATTGTGGATTTTATGATTTTTAGATGCACCGTGCACGTACTGGTGTTCTGATTATGAGATATGGTATATGTGATATGGATATTGTGCACACGGATATGATTAGCGCGCAGGTGGGTGTGAGTAGCGCGCGGTTGATATTATGAGGGTGTCCTGTGGATGCCATCGGAGAGGGCGGCCACCCCCCATTGGCCGGGACACCAGGTTAGCAGCGGCGCAGTGGGATGCCACGCGACCGTATGCCGGTTTCTTTCTATAACCTCCTGTCTGGCGGTACCTTGGGATGCTGGGTACTGTTGGCGCCACTGGTATATAGTGGGTGCATCAAATGATTTTCAGAACTGTGTTTTAAAAATAAAATGTTTGGAAACTGAATTGGAATTAAAAATATAATTGTTACCGCTTCTGGTATTTAATTAATGTCTTGGTTTTCGGGGAATATGAATAAAGGGTTTTATGAAAATGTTTTAAAAGGGGAACCTTTCCACACTCTTAAATTCCGTTCCTCTAGGTTCCAGGTTGTCGGTGTTCATTCGGAGCGGACTTGATCTTCCTCGCTGTTTTATTTCGTGAAGTATCCTGTTCTTCTTTATTGCAGTTGTACTATTTCTTTCATTCTTGTTGTATTTATTATGCACTGGATTACTGTATTTATTTTGAAGTGCTGAAATTTGTGGAACCAACTTGTAGTACTGTGGGAGGAATAAGGGGACAATTTTAGAAGTGTGTTTTCAGTGCAGGTAAATTTGTGGTAAGTAAATCCCTTAGGGGAGGCTCTGCCGGATTTTCCGTTGGAGAGTTCGGTAGGGTTTCCCTGGGATCAGGGCTGTCTAGGGTTCCGGGGAAGGAATTCTGGACGGGTCCTGACAGTTGGTATCAGAGCTCTAGGTTCTAGTATTCCTAAGGGACTGTGCATTGTTGTGCATCCTATCCGTGTTTAATCTCTCGTTTTACCCATGTGAAAGCGTTCTTTCTGTTTGTCTCGAAGTAAATTCGTTGCCCGAGTTTGAATAACTCTAATCTTCGAGGGTGTCAATTAAGATCATCTAGCCTAACGGGAAATTCCTATGGCCTAGTCGATGGTCGAAGATGCCTTTTCTTTTTGAAGGTCAAGCTTATCATCGTGAATGGTATCCGTTTCGTTCATGGAGAAGAAGGATGATTGCCTAAGGATGTGTGTCGATCGATTTCAAGGCGTCAAAATATTTTCCCGATCGATTATCAAAATTTAAATGCTTTTCAAGGTGTTTTATTCAAGTATTTTTGGTTTGTGTTCATACATGTATCTGTATGTTATATTGTTTGATATTATACTGCACCATATGGAGGTGGCGAACCAATGTGGTCCATGTAGAGCTAGCCCCATGATCATGTTGCCTACGAGCCCGGGGAATTGGACGGCCAATATAGGCAACCACCCTGGTTTGTATTGGTAGCAGAGTGTCGGCGACAGTTGGAATCATGGATTACGTAACATGTAGAAGGTGTCGTACGTACCTCCATTACAAGCGTGCATATTTTATTTTATGCTATGGATTTTAAGATATGATTTTCAATGTGGAGTTTTAACAATTGCCTATGCAAGTTAGGTATATTTGAAAAATATATTTTATTATTTGTTTTATGTTATGGTTTTTCCAAAAGCGACTTAAGGTTAAGTATCGCCAATTAAGAATCCAAAGCAGGGTATCGTTGAGTTCAAAAAGGAGATCCTAAAGGAAGCACGTGATTCAATGTATGCGATACACCCCAAGGGTATAAAGACGTATGGAATGCTCACTGGATGACATGGTGGTTTGGCACGATAAAGGAAGTTGCAAGATCCGAATAAAGGTACTTAAGTCACCGACAAGTAAAGTAGGGAGATGTAAATATGGATTTCGTGCTTAAACTATCGTTCACAAAGAGAAGGTACGACAGCGTTTAGAGAATCAAGCAAGCTCCGGATAGCGACTAAAGTTCTACTTGGTGGTTGATGAGGTTAATGAGATGAGGATGATTCCTTAGGCATGGTTGGATGTTTAAGCATGGTTATTTTCATTCTAGAAGCTAAGATCTTGATATCTTATTTCCTTGGAGATTTAAGGTTCGTATTGATGGTGCTTCATCGATTCAAGGTGGTTAATATTGTTAGTGATAATTTACAATGATAAGAAGTGTGATTTTTGGGACGTAGTTAGAATTTAAGAAGTGTGGAATACTTTGTTGGGTTAAGGATCTAGTGATTTGTTCATAGTATTGGTGGTGATGCTAGAATTAAGATTTAAATTCCTTATTGCTTGAGGTGTGGATTCATGGAATTTATTTGAAATGAGGGAAACTTAGGGTTTTCAAGAATGGTATTTGGATGTTGTGAAATTTTATTCATGACCTTGATTTAGTTAAAAGAAAGATTGATGTTTGTCGAGGTTAAGACTATTGGTTAATCAATGAGGAGCAAGGGTTTTCTAATTGTAAGTACTAGGAGGGTAATCGAAGACAAGTGAATTAATCTCAACCTTAACTTGGTGACACCAGTATTTGAGGAAATTAGACTTAAGTTCTAATCTTACCTTTTAAAGTGCTGATCGAGTCACGAGAGTTGGTTGTTGGTTTAAGGATGCATGCTTTAGAAGCACCTTATGGTTAGCGTTCGACTATGACCAAGACTTGCAGATCGTGTTCTCGTGGACCAATTTGAATATCCTTAATTAGTGGGCATGAGAAGGAAAGTTGCACAAGAGGAAAGTTAAAGTCACTATTAGGGGTGATGGTAGTGTAGTGATCGTGGATAAGGCCTCTAGTATACTTGCTAAGTTACGCTGCCAACAAGTGGAAGCGGGAAAGCAGACATCGGCATGCAACGTAATTCATGTGTTGTTGCTACAAAAGAACATCGAATACCTGTCAGTCGAGGAAGTGATGTGGAAACTCGAGGCACTACTTGTATGGAGCCACGTGCCAAATCTATACCGACCACAAGAGCCTCAAGTATATTTTCACACAGAAGGAGTTAAATATGAGGCAAAGGTGATGGAAGGAGTTGGATGGAGCCCTTGTGTATAAAGGACGACTTTGCGTTTCGGATATCCCAGGACTCAAGAAGGAGATTTTGGAGGAGGCGCACAGCTCGATGTATGCGATGCATCCTGGGAGTACCAAGATGTACCGGACGCTTGTTAAGTATTATTGGTGGATTGGTATGAAGAGAGAAGTGGCAGATTTCGTATCAAAGTGTTTGATTTGTCAACAAGTGAAAGCAGAAAGACAGAAGCCTTTGGGCCTACTCCAATCTTTACCGATTCCCGTGTGGAAGTGGGAAGAACTCAACATGGACTTCGTATTCAAGCTTCCTTCCACACCTAGAAGGTACGACGGCATTTGGGTAATCATTGATCGTCTCACCAAGTCGGCACACTTCCTACCGGTACGAGAACGTTTTTCACCCGAGAAGTTAGCCCAGTTGTTCGTGCAAGGCATACGTGGGATCAGTTCAAGATGGCCTTCTCTACTGAGTTTTGTCCTCCTACCTACCGTGAAGCAAGAAGGAGAGAGTTCGAGGAACTACGACAGGGGAACATGACGGTGACAGAGTACGAGAGGAGATTCCGAGAACTATCAGAATTCTACATGTACCTAATTCCCGATGATCACACGAAGAAGGTGAGGTTCATAGACGGATTGAAAGAGAGCATCGGCTACACCCTTTCTGGATCAGTACATCCCACCTATCAGTCCGCCAGGGATGCAGCGCTCGAGCTAGAGAGACAGGAGGAGATACACAGACCCTCGAGGCGCAGATTATTCGAAGGTTCGTATAGCGGAGTACCTCGACAGGGGGCAGCCAAGAAAAGCCATAGCTCAGGCTCAGACAGTGATGGGTTAAGCCCACGAGGCAGATTCCAGAGGAGAGATAGTTATCGCATGCCCCAGCTAGCTCGCCATTCGATCAGTGTGGATGCAAGCTCGTATCAGCAGTCACGCATTAGTTCTCCGCGGATTTGTCCACTTTGTAGGGGGAATCATTCTGGGCAATGTCAGATGGATGGGTTATGCTTTCGGTGTGGGCAGCCAGGTCACATAAGGAGGGATTGCCCTTATGGTAGTGGCAGTGTGCTAGAAGCAGGTCGACGGACACAGCATACAGGGGTATTTCCAGGACAGAGTTCCCAGGGGAGTCAGCCAGTGGGAGTTTCTTCGGGATCAGTTCAGCCGTCTGCAGGATCGAGTCGAGGTAGAGGAAGGAGATCCTAGCAGACAAGTCAAGGCCGGGTGTTTGCTATGACGCAGCAGGGAGCCAGGACTACGCCCGACGATTTTACAGAAGAATCCTTGTGGCCTAGCCAGTTAATCAAGGAATGTTTCTTCTGCATCGAAGATCAAGTGATGGAAGCAGACCTGATCCTGTTGGATCTATCCGGACTTGAAGTAGTGTTGGGCATGGATTGGTTGGCAAGGAACTACTTAGTCGAGGAAGCGACATGGGAGCCCAAAGCGCAGGTGCGTGATCAGAACCCTTGTTTGTTCCAGTGACGCGCGGAAATTTCGAGGACGAAATTTTTGTAAGGGGGGAAGGCTGTAACACCCCGTCCCAAATCGCACCGGAATCCGTGCACGTTGACCGAGGTTGACTGTTGACCGTTGACCAAAGGGGTCAAAAGTTGACTTTTTGACTCGGTGGGAATTTCGAGATGACTAGGGTACCGTGGCGAAGTGCACGATGCCACGAGTTCGTAGACTGGTAGCACGTCGAAAACGGAGCTACGGTTTGGAAGTTATGGACGAAACAAGTTGCGGTCCAAACTGTCCAAGGGGTGCCGGAGTTGACTTTTTGTTTATGGGGAATTGAGCTTTGACTCATGCATGGTTGTGAAGTGCTCGTCGATACGAGTTCACAGACTAGCAGCACGCTCAAAACGGACATCCGGTTAAAAAGTTATGGACGTTTGAAGTTTACCGGATACCGTATTATTTTAATATTTTTTGGGTCGGTGAACAGTGAAATGCCACGTGTCAACTTCTGATTGGTCCACGTGGCATGAACAGTGTCACACAAGGGTTTTTATTTGTTAAAATTCTCGGGGAAGAGAGAGAGAGAAGAGAGAGAAAGAGAGAGAGGAGAGAGAAAGAGAGAGAGAGAGCCACCGCCGGCCACCGGAGTTTTCCACTGTTCCGGCCGAGTTACTGTACACGCACCGGACAGAAAGCTTGCCCACCTCATTTCCGGCAAAACCTCCAAATTTCACGGCGAACGGCCGCCGGACGCGCCCGGATCGGACGTCCGAAGTTTGGCGGCGATTTTTCCCCCTCCACCGCCGGCCACCGCGAATCGGCACTATTCCGGCCGATATACAGTACACGCGCCATACACCCAGCATCCTCTCCTCAAGTCCGGCCTACCCACCAAAAATCACGGCCATCGGACCACCGACGCGCCGGGATCGGAGCGTTTTCCGGCGAGGGGTCGAAAATCTTCAAACGGTGATTTCTCCGCCGTCCGACCTCCGTTTTGCTCACCGTCGGTCCCGTTGGATTGCTCTCCTCACGATCTACAAATCTGCAAAATTTCACAGCCAACGGCCACCGCTGGAAAATACTGTTCCTCATGTTCAGGGTATGGAGCTAGCGTTGAACATCGTAAGCAGTTGATTCCCTGCATGGAGGTCATGAAGCTCATATCCCTCACCATGCCTGTGTGTAGAGTTTCAACATCTTTGAGAACAGGTATCTCGTTACTAGTTGTTACCTCTAGGAACGTATACCCCCGGCGGCCTTAAGAATCCATCTCAGGGTTAGAACTTGCAATACAAAGACTAACCATGGAGGTCATGAAGCTGCTGAATCGACCTCCGAGAAGGAAGAAGAACAAGAGCTACTGCGGTTGAGGAATAAGCTGTCGTGGCTGCACCTGTCAAGTTACACGATCTTTCTATTTGCCTGGTTTGATTAGGGTTTATTCCTGAGCACTTTTTTTAAATGCTTTGGTGGAGCTGGAGAAGCAAGGGTAGCCCTTATTAGTAAAGCTTCGGCTTTGCCTTTCTAATCGGCATCTTTTGATCGTTTCACTGTCATAATGGGAAAACTCCACTCCACTACACTAGCCCATCTCCATCTGATCTGAAAAACTTTATGGGGTAGTTTCACTTTTCAATCGGTATATCTTTCTCACCTCAATAAGTATTTAAAGAAGGGGCAACCAAGGAGAAGAAGATCAGAAGAGAAGACAAAGACAAAGAAGCAGCTTCAAGATCTGATTGGTCCACGTGGCATGAACAGTGATTGATGAACAGTGAAATGCCACGTGTCAACTTCTGATTGGTCCACGTGGCATGAACAGTGTCACACAAGGGTTTTTATTTGTTAAAATTCTCGGGGAAGAGAGAGAGAAGAGAGAGAAAGAGAGAGAGGAGAGAGAAAGAGAGAGAGAGAGCCACCGCCGGCCACCGGAGTTTTCCACTGTTCCGGCCGAGTTACTGTACACGCACCGGACAGAAAGCTTGCCCACCTCATTTCCGGCAAAACCTCCAAATTTCACGGCGAACGGCCGCCGGACGCGCCCGGATCGGACGTCCGAAGTTTGGCGGCGATTTTTCCCCATCCACCGCCGGCCACCGCGAATCGGCACTATTCCGGCCGATATACAGTACACGCGCCTTACACCCAGCATCCTCTCCTCAAGTCCAGCCTACCCACCAAAAATCACGGCCATCGGACCACCGACGCGCCGGGATCGGAGCGTTTTCCGGCGAGGGGTCGAAAATCTTCAAACGGTGATTTCTCCGCCGTCCGACCTCCGTTTTGCTCACCGTCGGTCCCGTTGGATTGCTCTCCTCACGATATACAAATCTGCAAAATTTCACAGCCAACGGCCACCGCTGGAAAATACTGTTCCGGTGACCGTTGCCGGTGACCGTGGCGGCCTGCCGGAAAATACTGTTCCGGCGAGTACCCGAAAATTCCGGCCAGCTCCAGTCCGCAGTGTTCGACCTCCTGAACCCAAATCCGACTTCCGTTTCCGCCAATTCGCGACGGTTTGGAAGAATTGCGGAGTCGAAACTCGAAAAGCTTTCCGGCGAGATTCCGACCCTGTCGGGTTCGATCACCGGAAAGTAAGACCGAATCCGTGATCCTCATCACGCGAGCTTCGATTCGGTATATAACTCGTAACCCTTAGATTTCGCTTGGTGTTCGCTCCCCGGGTATCTATTTGGGAATTTCCCGAATAAAATATTAATATTTTTGGTTTGTGCACTGTGGTTGTTTAGTTGCACGCGCGAGTAGTGGAGTGGATCCCGAGGAGGATCTTAGTTGATTTGCGCTCTCCAGGTGAGTGACCCACCTTCAAATTAATTTTGGGGAATTTAATTGATGAATATATTATGTGTGAATTAAATATTTGGAATTTAATTTCTATGTGCCAAATATTTATTTGAATTATTGTGGAATTATTTGTGAATTTATCGGATTTAAGAAAATGTGTATTTCACCAATTTATGCCATGTGGAATTATTTTATGGTTTTGAGGATTTTGAAATTGGTGTGGTTTTAATGGTAAATTGGGCACGATTCGATTTTCAAATATTTCAAGGAAAATATTTGGTTATGTTGGTGATTTCGATTTTTATGAAATATGCCCATAAAATATTATGGGATTTGATTATGATATGTCGAGAAATTATTTATGCTTGGAAAAAATGTGGATATTTGAATTGATGGATTTGGGAGTTGGTGGATTTGAAAATCATGGGATTTATGGTATTAATTATAAGGAAATTGTGGAGAATTTCCCGGTTCAAGCGGATGGATTATGCCCGCTATGTTTATGAAAAATGTGAAATTTGTTTTATAATTTAAATTGTGGATTTTATGATTTTTAGATGCACCGTGCACGTACTGGTGTTCTGATTATGAGATATGGTATATGTGATATGGATATTGTGCACACGGATATGATTAGCGCGCAGGTGGGAGGTGTAGCGCGCGGTTGATATTATGAGGGTGTCCTGTGGATGCCATCGGAGAGGGCGGCCACCCCCCATTGGCCGGGACACCAGGTTAGCAGCGGCGCAGTGGGACGCCACGCGACCGTATGCCGGTTTCTTTCTATAACCTCCTGTCTGGCGGTACCTTGGGATGCTGGGTACTGTTGGCGCCACTGGTATATAGTGGGTGCATCAAATGATTTTCAGAACTGTGTTTTAAAAATAAAATGTTTGGAAACTGAATTGGAATTAAAAATATAATTGTTACCGCTTCTGGTATTTAATTAATGTCTTGGTTTTCGGGGAATATGAATAAAGGGTTTTATGAAAATGTTTTAAAAGGGGAACCTTTCCACACTCTTAAATTCCGTTCCTCTAGGTTCCAGGTTGTCGGTGTTCATTCGGAGCGGACTTGATCTTCCTCGCTGTTTTATTTCGTGAAGTATCCTGTTCTTCTTTATTGCAGTTGTACTATTTCTTTCATTCTTGTTGTATTTATTATGCACTGGATTACTGTATTTATTTTGAAGTGCTGAAATTTGTGGATCCAACTTGTAGTACTGTGGGAGGAATAAGGGGACAATTTTAGAAGTGTGTTTTCAGTGCAGGTAAATTTGTGGTAAGTAAATCCCTTAGGGGAGGCTCTGCCGGATTTTCCGTTGGAGAGTTCGGTAGGGTTTCCCTGGGATCAGGGCTGTCTAGGGTTCCGGGGAAGGAATTCTGGACGGGTCCTGACACCAGGAGTTGGAGCTAGAGCAAGAGTTAGTAAGCCAGCAAGGATAGAGCAAGTAGTAGAAGTCTTGAGTCCGCCAAACAACTAGTCAGCTAATCTTTCTAATCCATAAGCTAATGAGTAAGGAAGGAGATGAAGAAGCCACTGGTACTATTCATCTTTACTATATATGGATGACTCCTGCTTTCTCCCCAATGGAATGATCTGGACCCTTGCGAAAGGACCTCAAAATCCGATGGCCTTGACTGAAAAGCTCCCAATTAGGTCAGTAGCTGGCCAAGTAATTGATAGACCAAATAAGCACAGTAGCTGTTTAGAGCTGAAGGAACTCTATTTGGGATTCTATAGCCTACGCACTTGCCTTTAGGGGATCGAAGTTGGATGAATCTCTAGTAGTTCCTTCCATCGGCGTCATCGAACCACATTAGCAATCCAAAATAACTGGAAGCTCGAAACGATCAGTCAAAGGAATTGGTTCGTTTAGTTCAGGTCATGGTCAATGTCATCACTATCATCAATATCGTCACTATCAGCAATAAGAAAACCCTTTTTATCCAGGAACTTGTTCAGAAATACTGTAATGAAAGGAACATAGGAGTTTGTCACTAGGTATTTGACCAAATAGGATTGTCTAGTTCCTATAGAACCTACACTAAAATACCCTATTATCACTTAGGAGCCGTGAGAGATGAAAGTCCCATGCACAGTTTTGAATGAGAGAAAGAAGTGAGGAATCCTCTTTTCGACTCTGACTCTCCCACTCCAGTTGTTGCTTTTCTTTTTGTTACTTCCAAAGTAGCTGCTTCAGCTTCAGCCACTCGAATTTTCTATATTCCTGTCCACGAGGTCGAGTTTGACGAGCCTGAACACCCCGAAGGGGCCATCATCATCTTTCTGTATTCGGTCTCGGCAATAATGACGGTCTCCACACTAAAAACAACAACAAAAGCAAAAACATCTTTCACATAAAGGAAAAAGTTTTCTATCAAGTAAAGTTTAAAACAAAAGAAAAAAAGAGAAGGCTTGGATGCATGGCAAGATTAAATAAAAGAGAGGTATGACATACGGCAATGGTATATGAAATGAAAGGCTAGCAACAGAGTTGGAGATGAGCGCTAGACAATGGTTACTACTTCAGAAAGCACCTTAGCAATTTCCAATAATGCCCCTATCGACCTCAGTCTTGTTTTTTTTGAGCTTGAGTCTAAAACTTTACTATCTCATTAAAAGCCGAATATCCATATATATATATATATATATATTATATTTATGGAAGATAGTCAGGCCACTTCTAGCTGTTCCAGCAATTATGCCTGCTCTAGCCCTACCATCCACCCCTATCATCATAATATAAAAGGGTACTTTCGAGCTGATCTGTAACGGACAAAAGCGATCATTAGTTGGACTGGTCTGTGATTGGTCAAGGCGACCGAAAGGGCACATACCTCCTCCACATTCCACTATGAACTCGTCAAAATTTGAAATCATTAAAAATCTTATTAAAATCCACATAAAATGATAACTCGTGTAAGTGAAAGTAGATATTTTATATGCATAAAGCAACCATTTCAATCAATTTATATATACGTAAAATATCCAAAACACATATAAATTATTCTATATACTCAAAACATTTTAAAAATTATAAACATTCACTGTGCTGCAGATGCTCACTTATGCTTCTCTGCAGGATCGCCTACAGGCTCAACTCAAGTGCCTGTAATATAATAAAAATATTTCTTAGGCTCCAATAACTAAACCAAAGACTTTTTTTTTTACCACCAAATGTCTTAAATTAATTTATACTACTATAAAGTTATATAAATTGGACAATGAGCAGTCCAATTATAGAGCGTACCCTTAGGATCCGGTATCCAAAATTGGGGATTTTCATCTGAAGCCTAAACTTTCAAAATTGAACCTCCTAATGGGTTCTAATAATATCCAATTTCACTAATCAAAATTCAATTTTAACCAATTTGATCGATCTTGTCCAAGCACAGTCCAAATTTATTCAAAAATTAACTATTTGACCCAAAAATGGAAAAAATTATCAAACGATCTACAAAATTCACAAACTTTATATCAACGAAAAGCCCAAGAGACAAAAAACCCATCAATATAAAGTTTTGTTGTAGAGGCCATCATATGAAGCAATGATTTTGCTTACTCGATAACCATAACAAACAAAGGCAGGGTTATGCTTTATGAGAAGATCCAAGAAGTTTTCGTAGTCATTGACCTTTCAAGTAACAGATTTGAAGGATCAATTCCACAGAGCTTGGGGATCTTACAAGGGCTTCATGCGCTCAACCTTTCCATCAACATTCTCGAAGGTAATATCATATCATCCTTGGGAAACATACAAAGCTCGAATTGCTTAATCTCTCCAACAACAAGCTCTCAAGACATATCCCTCCATAGCTTGGCCAATTGACATTTCTTGGAGTGTTTAAGGTTTCTCATAACCATCTTAGAGGACCTATACCCCAAACGAATTAGCTTGAGACATTTGGTATCTATTCTTATGAGGTAAACATGGGATTATGTGGAAATCCATTGCCAAAAAAGTGTGAAATTTGGTACTAAAGAGAATAGCATAGAGAATGATGAAATAGAGGAAAAGCTTATTCTTTACATTAACTAATAACCAAAAATATATACACAGTGTTGTTACAAGAGATATAGTTAGCTATAATTATACAAGCTTATCCGACATTACAACAGATAGAGATAAGCACAAGATATAGAATAGTTAATCCTTATTATGCCCCCTCAAGATTATAGAGCACTGGCAAACATTAATCTTGGAATGAAAAGAAAGAAAAGGTTGCTTAGATAGAGGCTTGGTAAGCACATCGGCTAGCTGATCACCACTGGCAACATGCACAACATGTAAAGAACCATTTTGGACCCGCTCATGCACAAAATGAAAATCTGCAGCAACATGTTTCATATTGGAATGAAAAATAGGATCAGAGCAAAGATAAGTAGCACCCAGATTATCATAGTACACAACTGGTGGGTCAGGGGAAGGAACACCAAGTTCATTGAGGAGAGACCGAAGCCAAGATAATTCAATGGTGGCATTGGCAACAACTCTATATTCAGCCTCTTAAGAAGATCGGGACATAGATTTTTGCTTTTTAGAGGACTAAAAAACTGGATTACCATCAAGAGAAACAATGTAGGCAGTGGTGGAGCAACGATCATCTCTATCTCCTGCCCAATCTACAACAGAAAAGGCATGCAAAGTAAGAGGCGATGATCGGTGAAGAAACAAGCCAAGGTTACTTGTACCCTAAAGATAACGCAAGAGGCGCTTGAGAACGCTCCAATGGATTTCAGTGGGAGAATGCATATATTGAGTAAGTTTGTTGACTGAGTATGCAATATCCGGCCGGGTGATTGACAAACATTGCAAGCTGCCCACTATCTGCTGATAATTTGTAGAGTTGGCGAGCGGAGCACCATTATGTGCAAAAAGCACCTCATCGGCAAGAGGAGTAGCTACTGGTTTAGCATTAGTCGTATTGGTACGTTGCAGAAGATCAAGAACGTACTATTATTGGGAAAAGAAAAGACCAGGCTTGGAAGGAAGCACCTTACCACCTAGAAAATAGTGAAGGGGACCTAAGTCTTTGAGAGAAAAATGACCTGTAAGAGCACATATGAAAGACTGTAAAATAGGCCCCACGGGCTTGATATAATGCTCTTACAAGCCGTAAATGACTTTCTTGAGTTTACAGACATTAGTGGGATTATAAGAGTCGATAAAACCAGCAGGCTATTGCATAAAAACGTCCTCATCCAAGCTACCATTTAAGAAAGCATTGTTGACATCTAGCTGTCGAAGTGGCCAATCATTAGCCAAGGCAATGCTCAAGACAACTCGAATGGTAGCAGGCTTGATTACGGGACTGAACATCTCAGTATAATCGACACCAGGTTTTTGAGTATATCCTTTCGCAACTAGATGAGCTTTCAGCTGCTCCACAGAACCATCGGGATTACGTTTGATCCGAAAACCCATTTACTGCCTACTACATTATGCTGAGATTGGAGAGGAACAAGCTCCCACGTATCATTCTGCAGCAAAGCATTATATTCCTTATCCATAGCAATACGCCAAGCAGGAATAGATAAGGCCTTGGAAATAGATTTTGGTTCTTCAAGAAAGTCCGATGAATCAGTGGTAGCCAAGAAAAACTGGCGTTTTGGCTTGAAAATTTGGTTGAGGGACCTGGTTCTCATGGCATGGGTTCTCTTGGGAGGTGATAGAGGAGAGGATATGGAGGGTAAGGGGGACCGCAACATTAATGGTTGACTAGCTGGAGAAGACGTTGTTAGGTGTGCAGGTGATAAGCGGATGGGGCCAGACAGCAGTTGGGAGGACCCATGGATAGGTGAAGATGAATGGCGTGCACAGTTGGATCGAGAGAGAGATAATGGGGTCGAACATGGACTCTGCATGGGAGTAATATCTTATGTGGAGGAAGAAGTATTGTTTTTTGAATTGGAGAATATAGATGACTGACATAAAGAAGTAGGAGATGAGTTAGTAAATGGCACTAGTTGATGTGGTGGAGCCAAAAAAATGTAAGAGGAAGAAAGAGATTAAGTTGGAGAGGGAAACTATCCTTGTCATTAAAAAGAGATTGGAACAGAAAGATATGTTCTACAAAGGTGACATGTCGAGAGATAAAGACAACACCTTGAGACGGAGAAAAGCATCTATATCCATTCTGTGAAGGTAAGTATCCTAAGAAGACACATGGTTTGGAGCAGGACTCTAATTTATGTGAATTATATGGTCAAAGGAATGGATAACATAGACATCCAAATGTACGTAGAAAATTATAATTAGATAATTTATTAAATAATTTTTGAAAAGGATATTGATTTTTAAAGTGACAGTGGTCATCCTATTAATAAGAAACACGGCAGTGTGGAAAGCATAGGACCAAAATTTTAAAGGTAATTGGCATGTGAAAGTAAAGCTCGATGAGTTTCATGAATATGCCTATAACGACGTTCAGTAAAACCATTCTATTCTGGTGTATAGGGGGTAGTTAAAAAATGCGAAATCCCATGATTAGCAAAAAGAGGTTTTAATTTGATGAATTCCCCTCCATTGTCAGAATAAAAAAAAATTATTTTTGTTTGAAAATATTTTTCCACAACCTTTTTAAAATTTACAAAAACTAAAAAAACATCAGACTTATTTTTTAAAGGAAACAACCATATATACTTTGTAAAGTGATCAACAAAAAGCACATAATAACTATACCCATCATGAGATTTTATTTTGGAAGGTCCCCATACATCAGAATAAATAAATTGAAGTGGTCTAGAACTACTCATAGAAGACACACCAAATGGTAATTTGTGTGCTTTATTACAAACACATTCATTACAATTAAAATTTTTGGAGTGAGACACAAGAAGACAAAACTGAGACACCATGTTTCGTAAGACCTTGAAAGAGGGATGACCTAAACTAGAGTGCCAATCATACAGAGAGACTTTATTAGCCTAAAAGACAATAGGAGGGCCATTCATAAACACCATTACTGTGTGGTCCTTGAAGCAGTACTGACCCCGTCTGTAAATCCTTAACAAAAAAAAAAACAATGTGGCAAAATTCAATGGAAGTATTATTTGTCTGACAAAATTTGGAAACAGACAAAAGATTACTTTTCATTTCAGGAACACAAAGGATATCAGATAACAAAAAAGACTTTTGTGGAGTGTTGAGAGATGTAGAACCTGTATGAATTATGGATAGTTTATTACCATTTCCCACCGACATTTCATCAGTTCCATCATACTCTGAGTGAATTGCAAGGTTCTAGAAGTCTGTGGCTACATGGTGGGAAGCTCCTAAATCGAGTAACCATGTTGAATTAGGTGAAGAAGAAGTACCCGGTTGCTATCCAAGAATCCCAAGACCAGGTGGATTAACGTGATAAGCAAGAGGAGGTGGACGAGGCCAAAAACCTAGTGGATTAGATCGAGATGGCGAATATGTCCACTGTTGCTTAAGCAATGGGTAGAATCTTGCAGAATGACCGATTTGATCACACAACTGACATTTTCCTTTGTATGTGGTTGCACGACCAAAATTTGGAGGCCTCACAAATGAAGCTTAGGCAACTGATTGAGAAGATGGCTTAGATCCTTTCCGTGAGAAGGGCAGCCTAAATGAGGAACGATTGGCCACATGTACTATGATAGGAGTTGTGACAGATGAGAGAGAAAGCCATTTGAGGTAGGAATCATACTCGAGCAGTTGCTCATGAAGGTCATCAATTGAAACAGCAGAGTCTCTTATGCGATAGGCAGCAGAAATGTCTTTGAAATCAGAGGATAAGCCATTTAAAAAATAGAGAATGAGACTTTCATTCGAAACTAGTGAGCAAAGTAATGCTAGCTCTTTTGCTGTGGTTCGAATATCAAGAAGATACATTGTTATGTTCCAATGACCTTGGGCTAGAATACAATGTTCTTAAAGTCTCATTATATGAGATCCAGAGGGCTTGGCAAAATGAGTGGCCAATTTCTTCCATGCATCAGATGAAGTTGCAAGACCAGAAACCAAATACGAGACTTCCGGCGTGAGAGAGGCTTGAATATCATTGAGTAAGAATTTATCTTGCCGAATCTAGAAGGAATACTGAGGATTTGGTTTGATAATAAGGCCAGAATCAATTGTTTCAGTGATGGTCGGTGGAGGACATGGATATGATCCATCAACAAAACCAAATAGATCATAGGCAATTAAAAGAGAATAAAATTGAGCTCTCCATGGAAAGTAGGTAGAAGCCATAAGCTTCAAGGGTGCCTAAGAGGCAACATTTAGAACAACAAGATTTTGGTCTCGAATAGATGGTTTGGTCAAAACAACAACAGAGGAATTGAGATCAATTTGGACGGTAGAAGAAGGAAGATCAGATGAGTTGTGAGCCATGAGAAAGCAGGGAAGAGACGTTGAGGGAAAAAAAAACTCGTTAGAGTGTTAGGGCTGATACCATAAAGAGAATAGCACAAAGAATAATGAAATAGAGGAAAAGCTTATTCTTTACATTAACTGATAACTAAAAATATATACACACTATGCTATTACAAGAGATATAGTTAGCCATAACTATACAAGCTTATCCAACACTACAACAGATAGAGATAAGCCCAAGATATGGAAGAGTTAATCCTTATTAGGTACCACCTGCAGGTTTTCAAGAAGAACAAAGTCTGCATTGGAGTTTCATTTGACGACAATTGTACCAGGATATGTGAGTGGACTAGTGATTGGGGTGGTTATTGGGCAAATATTTGCAACTAAGAAACATGACTGGTCTGTGAAGACTTTTGGATAGGGGAAACTAAAAGGCAGAAGGGTGAAAAGGGGTCAGCGAAGAAGTTGAAGTTTATGCAATATGTCATAATTTTATGGATTTTCCTAATTTCCTTGTATCTTTTCTTTTAGTACTGTCTATCACTATATATAGATTGGATGCTTAAATTTTTATTTCAAAGAAAGTATTTCACTTCCATCGATCTAATGGATACTACATCCTGTAAAAGCAAACCAGACTCTTCTATTCATCTAATCGTTTTACCATCAGAAATTAATTACATTTACTTGTGTATTGCACATGTGTAGGACCTTTTAAATGAAACATGTTTTTGGGTTAATAGTATATGTCTCTTCACTCATTTATATGGATGTGAAGTACACATTCAAATCTCAACTCAAAGAGAGAGACATACAAAACCCGTTTAGACAAGTAGGTCTTGCGATTTTTTTTTTAATAATTTACATTTTTTTAAAAAAAAATTTCAAAATTATATAGTTAATTAACTTGGATATTATTTGACTTTTTTCTTATGTTTTTTCTCTGCATTTTTTTGCTTTAATATTCTTGTTAATCTATCATTTAATATGAAAAACATTCAAATTTATTTTCTATATAAAGATTATGGCTAATCATCAAAATCTTAAAATTTTCTGCATAGAACTCGAAGAGAACATACTTTTATTTTTCTTCATTCTAGCACTACATTTATACAAGGGAGTACATCCAATAGAAAGCTTTACATGGGCAATGTTAAATTTTCTAAGCACCAAATTTGAAAGAGAAATTCCACAAGTCATAGAGAGACTTTCTATATATCTCTCTATATATATATTTATATATGTTTTAAGGTCCCATATAAATGGAAATTTTATGGTGAGGACGGTCCGCATAAGGACCGCAGTATTAGTGATGGTTTTTTATAGTATTAATGACGGTTTCTTAGAAAATCGTCACCAATACTATGAAAAACTGTTACTAATACTGTGGTCCGCATGAAGACCGTCCGCACCATAGACGGACTGCCCATATAAATATCTCCTGCAAGAATTATAGCTTAATTTATAGCTTAGTGGAGGTGCTTTATCTTCAACCAATGTGGTTAACTTATTTATGAATAACAAAGCTTTCTGATATTTTTCCTTTAGTTATCTTATTTATTATTGTAATGAAGTAGCAACTTTAATATGCTCGAGTTTCACGTGGCCTTCAATGGTGCTGAAACATAGAATTAGAGACAAAAAAAAGGCCAAGTTTATTGATATACTCTATAGATTGTGGCCTAATTGATAATGCTTTTCAGAGTGACTTCCAATATATGTAATTTGATGGATGCAAGAATGTCAAGTTAATATTGATTATCACAATATTTGGGCATCAAGAAGATAAATTATCTTTTCAGTAGACATAAGTTTTAAAGGAAAAGAATTTCCATTTTAATTGGTCTTTTTTTTTTTTTTTGTGGAGAGGGGGGGGGGGGGGGAATTTGAAAGTTTATCCTCAAAGTTTTATACTAGTTTATATGCATCAATCTGTAGTCTCCTTATTGGTGTTGTTTTATTGATTTTACCCTTGATATTGTTATATGATTTTGAGCCTTCAAAAATATGTAGTCAATCATCTAGATAAACATTATAGGAAAATTAAAATCTCTCCTTGATGCATTAAACTGTGAGAGGACCAACAAGTTATTCGTTCTGTTTCCATCTTTTTCTAACTAGACATTTGAATGTGCATTAATAATTAATAAGGTTTATTAATGTTGAAGATATGCTTTGAGTATGAATACCCCATGTCAGAAAAAGAATACAGAGCTCTGATTGATCTAACTTAGTGCTTAACAAAATCTGTTTTCCCCTTTTATTTTTTATTTTTTATTTTATTTTTAAAATTAGCAAAGGAAACACATGCCTCTGTTTCTTTTTATTTTTTCAGTATTTCACAGTCTAACATTATCTGCTAGCTAGCCCCATAAATTTTTTTTTTTTCAGTTGTCTTCTTTCCAACCTCCATTGTTGTCTATAAAAATGGCCTTCCATTCACTCCCTCTTTCCATCAATATCAAACATTTATTCCCTAAAGCAGCATTGACTTCCTATGCATATTCCTATTCTCACTACTTCATTTTTTCCCATCATCATCACTTGCTTCGCTTCATTTCTCCAACCACTTTGCCACATTGATGACAGTATTGTTTTTGTTGGAATTCAAAAACAGCTTTTTTGTAGACAAGTTTGCTTCTAGAAACCCTTTTGCTTATCCTAAGGTTTTTGTCCTGGTCCTCCTAGAGACTAGAAGAGAGTAGAGATTGCTGCACATGGGATGGTGTAGAGTGTGATAATGAAAGTGGTCGTGTCATTGCTCTTGACTTTAGCAGTAGTTTTCTTTATGGTTCTACAAACTCCATAAGCAGCCTCTTCAATGTTTCTCAATTTTAAAGGCTTAACCTTGCTGATAATGATTTCAACTTCTCTCAAATCTCTTCCGCAATGGCTCTTCTTTCAAGGTTAACGTATCACAACCTTTCTCGTTCACCTTTTCATGGTCAAGTTCCATTGGAGATCTCCAAACTCTCTAATCTGTCTTTCCTTGATCTATCTTACTATGATTTGGAATTGAAGAATCCTAATTTGAGCGGCTTAGTTAGAAATTTAAGTAACCTAAAACAGCTTCATCTTACTTATGTTGGCACATCCTCCGCAGTGCCTAGCTTTTTGCCAAATTTGTCATCATTAACATCCTTACTTCTAAGACATTGCAGGTTGCATGGTGAGTTCCCAAATAGAATTTTTCAACTTCAAAACTAACAATTTCTGAACATACAGAACAACTCTCACCTTACTGGCTATCTACCAGAGTTTCATTCTAATAGTTCTCTTAAGGAATTGCTTCTTTGGAACACAAGTTTCTCAGGTAAAATACCCTCATCTATAGAAAAGCTTCGTTTCTGGCATAAGTTGGATTTTGGAGCATTTAGGTTTTCAGGGTGGTTCCATCTTCACTTGGTAAACTAATTGGGCTTACTTATTTGGACCTATCAAGAAACTATTTTGAGAGTCAAATTCACTCTTTTCTTCAAAACCTTACCCAACTCATTGGGTTAAAGGCTTGGTGAAAATCAATTCAGTGGCGAAAAATTCCATCATGGCTTGAAAACTTTACCCTTCTTACTCACTTAAGCTTTGGAAATAACAGATTGCACGGTCTTGCCCATCTTCCCTTGGTAGACCAACTAGCCTCACTCATTTGGACCTTTCAATGAACAATTTTACGGGTAAAATCCCCTGTTCTCTCCAAGACCTTTCCCAGCTAACTAAATTTAAACTTGGCAGCAATGAATCCATGTAAGTCTTGGCTCATATTTTTTTATGAGCCAAGTTTCAGCAAGCTAAATCCATCTCAATTACAATCTTATCTCGAACCATTCGAGCATATTTACAGTTCTAATAAACATTTTAGTACATGTAGCATTACTAAAATTTTATTCACCAAAACTAAAAACCTGCCTTAGTTATGTTAATTTTATTACATTAGTATTCTCTATAGTGTGCTCAATTGATTTCTTGATTATTTTACAAAATAATATCTCTTATATATATATTTTTTGAAGGATAATATATTTTACATAGACTTTAGAGACCAAATCAAGGGACACGATGCAACATTTCAATATGTAATCTTCAATAAGTTTTAAAATTCATAATGTGATTCCTTAGGAAAAAACAGAATGTAAGAATTCATGCACATCTCGCGGCCAAATTTATTTTGTTATTATTTTTTTGTTGAAAGTTAAGAATATTTTATTAACATGGGGAATTCACAGGGAATGCTAGGTGCTTCACATATGTATAAATATATTCATCTAGTGCTGAGTGGAGGGGCTTTTATCTTCCACCAATATGACTTTAACCTGTCTTTATGACTTTTCTAACAACATATATTTGTGGTTATAAAAGAATTGGTAAAGCCTTTAATCTTTTCTTTTTCTTTACAATATTTTCTTAGTGATGAACCGTATAGAATATGATATGACAATTACCAAGGTTTTCCCAATCTTTTTTCCTTTAATTATCTTATTTGTTATTATAATCTAAAAGTATTATTTAAATTAGCTTAAGTTTCACCTAACTAGAAATGATTACCGATGATAACCTATAAATCTTGGGTTCAAAATTTAAATGGTGAAGCATGGAATTAGAGAGAATATTAGGTCTCTATTGAAATCCTCTTCTGATTTTGTCGAAAAACTTTAAAAAAAATAATAATAATAATAAGTTTCACATACCCTCCAAGGGATTAGAAAGAAAAAAGCCTAAGTTTAAAAATATGATTTACTCTAAATTCGATTGATAAAGTTTTTCAGATTGACTTCCAATGTTGTTGATGATGCAAGAATGTGGCTAAATTTTGATTATTACAATATTTGGACACAAGGAAGATAAATAATTATTTTTTTTTTTTTCTCTAGAAATAAGTTCTATTGGCAAAAAGTTTCTAGCTGAATTGGCCAACAATTTGTTAGTTCTGTTTCCATCTATTTCTACTAGCTATCTGAAATCTGCAGTACCAATTGTACAACTCTCTAAGATGAAAAACGGTTCTTAATATTTACTAAACAAGTACGAAAGATCATTTATTAATGTTGTAATTAAATATGCTTTTTAAGTATGAAAGACCCTATTCCAGACAGAGCACGGATCATCTAGATTAGTGCTTAACAGAATATGTTTTTCCCTACAAATTTTTTATATTAACAAATGAAACAGTACCTACCTCTGTTTCGTTTTTTTTTATTTATTATTAGTGTTTCACAGTCCAACATTATCTGCTAGTCCAAAACCGCGTTTTTATTTTTTCATGGCTTGGCCACCTTTCCAAACTCCATTGTTGCCTATAAAACTGACCTCCGTTTCCCTTCCTAGTCCCACCATCAACATAAAACACTAATTTCCTCAAAAAAAAAAAAAAAAAAAAAAACATGGTATTTCTACCGCTGCTTCATCTTCTTCTTATAGTCATCACTTGCTTCGCTTATTTTGTGCAGCCACTTTGCCATAATGATGACAGCGTTGCCTTGTTGGAGCTCAACAGCAGCTTTATTATAGGCAAGTTTGCTTCTAAAAATCCTTTTGCATATCCCAAAGTTTCATCCTGGAGACTAGAAGGGAACAGAGATTGCTGCTCATGGAATGGCGTAGAGTGCGATGATGACACAGGTCGTGTCGTTGCTCTAGACCTTAGCAGCAGTTTCCTTCATGGTTCTATAAACTCCACCAGCACCCTCTTCAACCTTACTCAACTTCAAAGGCTTAACCTTGCTGATAATGATTTTAACTTCTCTCATATCCCTTCTGCAATGGGTCATCTTTCAAGGTTAACATATCTCAACCTTTCTCATTCATCTTTTTGTGGTCAAGTTCCATTTGAGATCTCAGGACTCTCAAATCTGTCTTTCCTTGATCTGTCTTACAATGATTTGGAATTGAAGAGTCCAAATTTGAGAAGGTTGGTTGGAAATTTAATAAAGCTGAAACAACTTCATCTTACTTATGTTGATATATCCTCCACAGTGCCTAGCTTTTTGGCAAATTTCTCTTCATTAACGTCCTTACTTCTAGGTGATTGCGGATTGCAAGGTGAGTTCCCAAACAGAATTTTTCAACTTCCAAACCTACAAGTTCTTAATTTGAGGAACAACCCTGGTCTTACTGGCTATCTACCTGAATTTCACTCTAATAGTTCTTTTGAGGTATTGCTACTTTACAACACAAGTTTTTCTGGAAAAATACCCACTTCCATTAAAAACCTTCATTTAATGCTTCAGTTAGATTTTGGAGCTTGTAGGCTTTCAGGGTTGGTTCCATCTTCGCTTGGCAAACTAACCAGGCTTACTTTTTTGGACCTTTCAGAAAATAATTTTGAGGGAAATCAATTCCCTTCTTTTCTTCGAAACCTCACCCAGCTCACCAATTTATGGCTAAACAAATGTCAGTTAACGAGTGAAATTCCAGGTTGGCTTGGAAAACTTACCCAATTAACTGATCTTGGACTTTATATAAATAATTTGCATGGTCACATCCCATCATCCCTTGGTAAACTAACAAGCCTCACCTATTTGGACCTTGGAGCAAACGATTTTGAGAGTCAAATCCCTTCTTTTCTTCGAAACCTCACCCAACTCACTGTGTTATTTCTTGATGATGGTCAATTCACGGGTGAAATTCCATCTTGGTTTGAAACTTTTACCCTTTTGAATCATCTAAATCTTGGAATGAATAAATTGCATGGTCTTATCCCATCTTCCCTTGGTAAACTAACAAGCCTCACCTATTTGGACCTTGGAGCAAACGATTTTGAGAGTCAAATCCCTTCTTTTCTTCGAAACCTCACCCAACTCACTGTGTTATTTCTTGATGATAGTCAATTCACGGGTGAAATTCCATCTTGGTTTGAAACTTTTACCCTTTTGAATCATCTAAATCTTGGAATGAATAAATTGCATGGTCTTATCCCATCTTCCCTTGGTAGACTAAGTAGCCTCACTTATTTGGACCTTTCAGCAAACAGTTTCAAGGGCCACATCCCCTGTTTTCTTCGAAACCTCACGAACCTTGAATACCTTTCTCTTCATGACAATGAATTGAGTGGCACATTGAACTTTGACATGTTTCTTGGCATGAAAAATCTAAACACGCTTTTATTAGGGCGTAACAAGTTGTCTAAACTTGTCCAGACTAGCAAAATGAATGCGACTGTTCCAAGGTTCCAAAGTTTAGACTTGAGTTCAAGCAATTTAACCAAATTCCCTGATTTTTTAAGGTATCAAGATAGATTAGAGCGGTTGGTTTTATATGGAAACAAGATACATGGTCAAGTACCCAGATGGATATGGAACATGAGCACAGAGACAATGGCCAATGTGGACATTTCTGACAACTCCTTGACAGGCTTTGAACAAACTCCAGTTTTCATTGCTTGGGTTCACTTGATGAGCTTAGATCTCTCATTCAGCAAACTAAAAGGCCAGTTACCGATTCCTCCACCGTCCATGGTGGACTACCATGTCTCAAACAACAAACTGACCGGAAAAATATCTCCCTTCTTCTGCAATCTGAGTTCCCTTCTAGTGCTTGATTTGTCTAATAACCAATTGACAGGTAAGCTTCCACAATGTTTGGAAAATTTCAGGAATACTTTACTGGCCTTGAATATGAGTAACAACCATTTTCATGGTAGCATTCCCCAATTGTGTCCAAATGGAAGCAATGTGAGAATGATTGATCTAAGCCACAATCAGTTTCAAGGACGTTTACCACAAATGTTGGCCAATTGTACGATGCTGGAAGTTCTTAATCTCGGGAACAATCGATTCAATGATGTTTTCCCTTCATGGTTAGGGACTCTTCCAAACTTAAGGCTACTTGTACTTCGATCCAACAACCTCCAAGGAGTGATAAGGAAACATAGCAACCCTGGTTTTTCTAGTCTGCATGTTTTTGATATCTCCAATAACAGTTTTAAAGGTGAATTGCCATCTGAATTCTTTAAAAATTTGAAGGCCATGAGATTTAAAGATGCTGCCAATTCATCGTATCTGGTGGCAAACTTTAGTTTTGTTGTAAAGGCCGTTCGATGGGGGGAGGAATTTGCTTACTCAATAACCATAACAAACAAAGGCAGGGTTATGCTTTATGAGAAGATCCAAGAAGCTTTTGTAGTCATTGACGTTTCAAATAACAGATTTGAGGGATCAATTCCAGAGAGTTTCGGTATCCTACAAGGGCTTCATGTGCTTAATCTTTCGAACAACATTCTCACTGGTAAAATCCCATCATCCTTTGGAAGCATAACAAATCTTGAATCACTTGATCTTTCAAACAACAACCTCTCAGGACATATCCCTACACAACTTGGACAATTGACATTTCTTGCTGTCTTTAAGGTCTCTTATAACCATCTGATTGGACCTATACCCCAAATGAACCAACTTATCACATTTGATGTCAGTTCATATGAGGGGAACCTGGGATTATGCGGAATTCCATTGCCAAAAAATTGTGAAAGTTCAGTACCTCCTTCAGGTTTTCAAGATGAACAAGATTCAAACTCTGCATTGGAGCTTCGTTGGATGACAATTGTGCCAGGATATGTGAGTGGGCTAGTAATTGGAGTGGTTATTGGGCAGATATTTGCAACCAAGAAGCATGACTGGTTTGTGGAGACTTTTGGGCAGGCGAAATTAAAAGGCAGAAGGGTGAAAAGGGGTCGGCGAAGAAGGTGAAGTGTAGGCAATATGTCATAATAACATGGAGTTTCCTAATTTCCTTGTATATTTTAGTAGTGTGTACCATTAAGATATTGGGTGCTTATTAATAATAATAATAATAATATCATTATTATATTAGTTTTATTTTTTATTTTTTATTTTTTTATTTTTTCGCATGCAAGAGTATTTCATTTCTATTCGTCTGATGGAAACTACGTCCTGCAAAAGCAAACCAGACACTTTTATTTATCTAATGGATTTACCATCAGAAATTAATTACATGTGTAGGACTTTCAAAATGAAAAATGACTTTGGTTCTGTTTCACTCCTTTATATGGATATGAAGTATGCTCTCACCCAGAGGAGACCTGCGAAACTTGTTTGGACAAGGGAAAAGTTGGTCTTCCAGTCAGTTTTTTTTTTTTTTTAATTATTTTTCAAAATTATATCTGTAATTAACATTGAGATTATTTGACTTTTTGTTCTCTTTTTTCTGTGCTTTTTTTTTTTTTTTTCGTTGCTTTAAAATTCTTGTCTATCATTTAAAATGAAAAATATGCAGATTAGTTTCCATACAAAGATTATTGGCTAAATTATCGTTATGAACACGAATCATGCATATATATTCTACCAACTGAGAAGAGGAATCGTAAATATTGTTTTTTTTTCTTTTTCTTTTTTTGTTTGAATCATCGAAAATATTGTTCGATTGCAACCAAGTAAAACAATTATATGTATGTTGTCCTCATTATACAGGGGAAAAAAACAAAATTAAAACAATTAGCAATTTTTTTTTTTCTGTTTTTCATTTGCAAAACAATCAAACTAGTTTTCAAAGTTCTAAAAAAAAAAGAAAACAAGATATTTCAAAGGCTTATCTATATATATATATATATATATGCTTTTATATATATATATATATATATATGTATATATACACATTAAATTTCCAGTATCATTAAAACCTTTGACAAATAAATGCTCAATAAATAAATAATCTCTCTAAAAATAAAATTATTTGGTTCCAACTCACTAAATCCATAAGATGATAAATTTTTAAAAGATGTTTTAGGACCCATTATATTTATAAATTAATAATTGATTAAATTTTGGTAAAAATAATATATATAAATATATATATATATATAGTTAGTCAAAAGTAAGGTTTATCTTACGTTATTAAATTAAGATCTAATTTCGATAACCATTGAATCAAATCAAATATTTGGATTTAAAATTTAGAAAAATTGTCAAATATGGATTTATTGCTATAATAAATTTCTATTTAAAAAAAAATGAACTTTGTCAAGATTCTGTAATTAATAATTGTAATTTTTAAATTTTAATCTATAATGTGACCTAAAGGCTTAAAAAAAAAAAAAAAACTCATATTAGACCTCATATTAAGGACTTTATTTTATCCTAATTATAGTAAAGTTCAAATAAAGTTCTTAATATAATGACTAATATGAGATTTTTTTTTTCAATCATTGCATGGCATTAAGGTGGGTATTGATATTTAGAAATATATTTATTAATCACAGATTTTAATAAAGTTCATTTTTTCTAAATAGGATTTTTATATGTTACTAAATTTATATTTAATTATTTTTTAAATTTAAAATCTTAATTTTTAATATGATCTAATAATCATTATAGGTGGATTTTACTTAAGTTTAACTATATATATATATATATATATAAACATTTATAATACATATTAGAGAAATTTTACTTAACATTTTTTATTTTTATTTTTATTTTTTCAATTTAGTTTTTTTTTTCTAAAATATGTATCTTAGTTTTTTACTTCTTCTTTATATCAAAACTAAATTCAGTATCATCTTTAATTATTTGTAACTCATACATCATTTTGGATATTTCTTCTTATTTTGTAACGAACAACTGCTTAAAATACTATAATTTGAAAGGTGAAGAAACATTGATTATAATGTAACTGTTATGTGGATCATTATTATTATCGATGATCATATTTATTAAGCCTTGAATGAATATAAAAATAATTTTTTTGAGCTTTTATGAATGTATGTTAGTATTAACTTTTATATAAATCTATTATCTATTTATATGTTAATTTTAAGGCTCTTTATGTACAAATTAATTTTTTACTTTCTATATGCACAAACTAATTTTTTATTTTGTATTTTTTTATTATTTATAAGTTATAAATATCTCTTTTTTTTTTTTAAATAGATAGTTATAAATATGCAATGGTAAAATGAAAAATACATATATAATTATAATTAGTACAATTATTTATTATAAAAATATAAATTTTTTTATTATTATTATTTTTTTAAAAATTTTATGGAGCATCGAGGTAAGTTCCGTTGGGATTAAAAGTGACTTTGAATATAGTGATCCGATGGGAGGTGAAAAGTGGAAACTTTGGAGGAGAGAACCAGAAGTATGAAACCTCTCCCCTGCTACGTTACCTCTTGGTCAGAAAGAAGGAGGAAGGGCAGGTTTTGGAGGTGGAGGATTTGGCGACGGATTTTCCAGGTGCACTCAGGTCTATAACCCGGCGGTTTCTGGAGCATTGGTTTCATTGGTAGCTCTCCCATGGTTTATAGCTCTTAATTTCACTCTTCTACCAATCCATAAAACAGATTGGTCTTTTTCTTAAAATAATCTAATTTTATTTATTTAAGAAATTAAATTTCGTAAATCAATAATTTCCAAAGGACTTTCAATCGAAGACTTTTCCATGGACCTTGGAAATTTTCTGATCTGCTAGGTGTAAGTGTAAGAAGAAGAAAAGCAAACCATTCATCGAAGAAGATGAACATTTTTTAAAATATAAAAACGAATGTAAGAGAGTTTTTATGTAATTTTACTGGAGATCCAGTGTTAGTGTGTGAGATGTGCGAGTAGAAAATTAAGTAAAAAGAACCATCCATCCAGTAGGATGAGATGGGCTTTCTTGATTATTTGGGCTTCAGAATTGAATTAGGATCAACTTTTGGATTTCAAAACAAAAACTTCAAACTACGGCCCATATTATGCTGTTGAAGGTTGGCCTTGATGCCTTTGGTGTGTTTTAGAGGTGTTTTGAATTCTTACTTTTTTTTTTTGAATTTTTTTTTTATTTTTTATTTGTGGTTGAAAAACTTGGTCGTTCAGATATCATTTTGAAGGTTTTCCAACTTTTCATGTAAAGAAAAAAGACTAACTTAGTTCAGAATTTTATTCAGCAAAAGAACTTAGGCAGTTATGCTAATTATATTATATTGTTATCCTCAATAGTGTGCTTAATTGATTTCTTGATTATCTTAGTGGATAAATATATTTTACACAGACATTAGAAACCAAATCAAGGGACATGATCATGCAACATTTCGTTAATAACTTTCAGAATACAAGATTTGATTCATTAGAGGAAAAAAAAAAAAAAAGGGGGTAAAAATTCATGCAGATCTCGCGGCCAAATTTATTTTGTTATGATATTTTGGTTGAAAGTTACGAATATTTTATTAACACAGAGAATTTACATGGAATGGTTGGTGCTTTACATATATATATATATATATATCCATCTAGTGCTTAGTGGAGGTGCTTTGTCTTCCAACAAATACGACTCTGCCTTAGGACTTTTCCAACAAGTATTGGCCAAGGTATTATAAACGATGTAGACTATAGTATTTTCTGAATGACAAACGATGTAGACTATAGTATGAAAATTACCAAGCTTTTTCCGATCTTTTTCCTTTAATTATTTTATTTGATTATTAAATAATCAAGTCCACTTTAGTTAGATCAAATTTCATGTCGGACAGTATTTGAAAAAATAAAAATAAAAATTCATGCCCTTTTGATCTTTTTTAGTGTTGTTCCGGCTATTTTTTCAAGAAAAAGATTCGCTAGGCAATTGGTTCGCCCAAGAACCACTCATTTCCATTTCTTTTCGAGTTAACTGCATGGAATCTTATCACATACGAGCTGATTCAATGGGATCTCTTCTTTCTATTCCTTTCTTTTTTAATTTAAAGAAATTGCTTGAGCAGGTTTAAAATCTTACCTTTAGCAATGGCAGGAGTCTCTCTTTGTGCATTACCTTTAGGCACCGGACAGTATTTCGGGAAAATATAAAAAAAAAATAATAATAATAATAATAATAATAATCTTTCACATCAAACAATTCAGTTGACAATGATATTCCACCTTTTTTATTTTTTATTTTTTTAAGTGATATTGGGGGTAAGAAAGTACATTTATCATATAATGTAAGGGGGTTTGTATTTTTCTATTTGGATTGACCTGTAGAAATTCCTATGTTGGTCAGCAAAATGTTTATCTGGACTTTATTCAACCCTAAAGATTTCAACCTTTTGCCTACAAATTAAATTAGAAAAAAAAAATGCGACTGTCAGGTGAGATATATATGCATCGACCAAAATGTCGTCTCTGAAAATTATCTATAATATTTAATTTTCAAATAAGCATATACTGTTGTTCATTTATAAATTTGGTTATTCACATATATCAAATTAATCACCTAGTAAATTAAAACCTACATTCTTATTGAGAATAAAACCTAAGGTGGTGCCATTAAAATTGAGAATAAAAAGCTTGGGTTTTGCAATCATGGTGGAGTTTGGGTTAGTAAACGGAGTTCATAAGACTTTAAAAGAGACAGAATAAGAATAAATGATATAACATGAATAAGATGTTAATATTTAAATAGTGAAACAGGGTTAGATATAGAATGTTAATATTTAAATGGTGGAACATGGATGGATACAGAATACCCATTAAAGGACATGCTGGGAGGCATATGCTTCTGATCTTTTTTATTTTTATTTTTATTTTTATTTTTATTTTTGGGGCTTAATGCATAACCTATTTACAGAAAAGGAAAAAAAAAAAAAAAAGAATCTGATAAAAATTATGAAATAAAGGAATCTTAATTTAGAAATATATTCCATTCAAAATTTGGAAACCAATCGCATGGAGGTCCAAACTCTTGAAAAAATAAAAAGTAAAAAATAAAAAATAAAAACTTTTCCTTTTATCATTTATAATAATTTGCACGTTTCAATCGAGTGTCTCAAACCCAAATACAATAATTTACAATAAAAATATTTCCAATAATTTTGTTTATTGCTACATTTTTTTTTTTTTTTTTGGTGTCATATTAGAGAAATAGAACATTTTCAATGGGTATGTTTAAACACTTTGTCAAGTTAATATTGCAAAAATTAATATGATTCTTTACTTTTGAAGAGTTTGTCAAATATTGCAAAGTTTCCTTAAAAGTATAATTTTCTTCAAAAATTTTTTTTATCAAAAATAAAAAAACTTGATATAATATTTGTAATTAATTAATAGTCGTAACAAGGTTTAAAATATCTAATATTTCTTCGATATTTCTATTTTTTGAAGGGGTCAAAATAAAATTTAACTTCGATATGGAAATGGATAGAATTTCCATAATATCCATTGAAATTTCTGAAATTTTGACAAAATTTCCATGAAAGTTTCCATAAAATATCTATATCAAATCCTTAACGATTTGGTTAAAAAATTTATAATTTTCATGGAAATATTCAAAATTTCCACTGAAATTTCAAAAATATCTGATATTTTTCTTTCTTTTTTTTTTTTAAAAAAAAATTCATAAATATTATTGATATTGAGTAAAACTTTTTATCAACTTAACTTCATTGATAATTAAAATTTTTTATCAAATTAAATTCATTGATAATTTTTTTTACCCTTTAATTGCTTTTTAAACATTTAGTGATATAAGCAAAATATAATGAATTGAATTGAATAACATTAATAAGTTCTATTTATTTATTGAATATTGATAAAACAAAAATACAAAGATTGTGGATTATATTTTTGAACCGTAGAAATCTTAATATTTGAAACTATAATGAAAGATGATGATGAAGAGGGCAATCAAATGTACCAATGGATGAACATGAAGGGAATCCTGATCCAAAGATTGCTCAACAAGCTGAAAAAAAAAAAGAATAAAAATTTTCAAAAAATTATTGCTGAAGAAGTAAATTCTAATAGTAGTGATTTATTTTAAAGGCTTATGAGAGAACCAACTAGAACTACTAGTGCTTCAGCTCCATCAGATGGTACACATTCACAATTTGAGACTCAGGAAATTCTGGTCCAAAGATTGCTCAACAAGCTAAAAAAAAAAAAAAAAAAAGGAATAAATGTTCAAAAAGTGATTGCTGAAGAAGTAAATTCTAGTAGTGGTAATTCATTTCAAAAGCTTATGAGAGAGCCAACTAAAATTACTAGTACTTCAACTCCATCAGGTGGTACACATTCACAATTTGAAACTCTTAGTAGTCATTCTAACTCCAGTAGTGATGAAGATTACTTTAATAAATTATTTGAATTAGAAGTTAGAAGAGGTAGTGGCCAAAGGAAATCACCAAGTCAAGAAGTTAAATTAAGTCCATTCACTGATGAATAATATTATACACATGCAATACAAGATGAAGATCATGGGAGTAGAGATGCATATCAAAGATTCAGTTCTATTGGAAAAGACTATATACGTAAAGAAAAATCTATAATGGAGATGTCACAACAATAAAAAGATTCAATTTTTATGACTTTTGGATCTATAAGGGTTGGAAGTCATTTTCATAATTCTTATTCAATAGATATTTATGGAATATCATCAAGTAGCAACTCATAGTTACCATCTCAAACTCAACCATCAGAAAGTAGTAATTATGCACATAGTCAACCAATATGCAAGATCCATATAGTAGGTATATTAATAATTATATGCAAAATTATCAGGGAGATATATTTTTTCATAACTATTTCTCACATTTTACATCTCAAAATCAAAATGAGAAATAAACAGATGATTTTCAACCACCCAAAAATTCTATGTGGTATTAAGATGACATTTATGAACTATAATATAATTGTAATAATCATTTTATATAGTTTAGTTAATAAATAATTTTATCATATATGTATTTTTTTATATATTTTTATTAATAATAATTCATCTATGATCATTAATGCTTATTATAAATCAATTCACTAAGAAGAATATAACATCCATTCAATATTTTAGCAAGTTTTATAATCAATTTGATAATCAAGCTAATTCTAAATTTTGAATAAAAAATTCTACTTTTTAAAACAAATTTCTATCATTTTTTATAATTTTTTTTTATATTCGATATTTTTTGATATTTTTATGAAAATTTTTATATTTTAAACTCTCGATATTTCTATCGATATCGATTTTTTAAACATTGGTTGTAAATAGACTTATGTATATCACTCCAATGGATTTATCTAAACACACTTGATGTGGCAAAAAATATATATATTATTAAGATCACTATTTATTTTTGGAGGATTTGTCAAACATCGTAAGTTTCTTTAAAAAAATATAATTTTTCTAAAAAGTGTTTTTTTAAAAAGAAAAAACTTAATATTATATTTGTAATTAATTAACAACCATAAGTAATTTTTTATACATTATCATTGGAGAACATTTTAAAATTAATTGTATAGTTATACCACCTAGGCTACATGATATCAATTTCTATACCATATTGATAACAATTGATATTCATTATTGAAAATGCTCTAAAACTTTTTATTTGGCATCCATATTTACATGTCTATTTCACTTTTCTTTGTAAGATTGAGAAAGTATTTTATATCACATGTATAAATTGTAAGGTGTTGCCCATTCAAATTACATATTATATATTATTATAAAATAAAGAATCTTTAATACCAAGCCGTAAATTATTTTTTATGTTTTAACTTTTTAGTTTAACCAAACCAAAGAGTATTGATTAATGGACTAAAATATCATGTATTCTTTAAATATTAAATATAATTTTAAATTTTAAACTTTAAAATAGTATAAAAATTAATAATAAAAATTTTAATAAAAGATTAACTATATAGATACATGTACACATGCGTGCGGACGTACGTCAGAATTTTATTTATTTATTTATTTATTATTATTATTTTTCTTTGAGATTCCATTAAAAGATTTAAAATTCAATACTCATTGTGCACTAAGCTGTAAGATGTGGTGGTACACAAAGTCAATCAGATAATGCCACGTGTCAATTAATTAAACATCAATGTTTAAAATGTAAATCAGTATGGCTGAACAATTAAACGCCGTTTCAAAATTTTGCCTTTTCGATTTTTTGTTTTTTTGGTTTTATGCTGACCTCTTTACTCAGATCACGAACCAAGCAACCAGATCTAAATCGCATAGCAGTAAAATTCAAAATCTAGCAAACTAATTCATTAAAATGCATTTTCATCACGACACAGCAAAAAAATTTCCATTCCACCCCCCCCCCCCCCCCCCCCCCCCCCCCAATATTTAATGTGATTCGGTTATTAGCAACCTATATCCATGGGTCCGCAAAGGCGAGAGTTTCGAATTAATTGATAAAGAGAAGAATACAAGTATATCACACCCACACTGTCCTTCACAGCAAGAACAGAAAAGTTTCGGTCTATTTCGAAAACCTTCAAACAATGCTCTGTTTTTGTTCAACCGGAAGAGCACCACTCCCACCGTTCACATATATGGATCCCAGTTTATATTTTCTATATAAAGCAATCTCACGTGAGAAACAAGAGAAGGCACATAATGCTTACACATCTCTGATTGAATTAAATGCCACATCAGCTCATACTTGTCAAAGTAAGCGTCCCAAAGGCTATGTAAGTGTGGGACGTCCCGCTGCTATACGTATGTATTGGCATAAAATTTCCTGTTCAATTGGCGGCCAACTCGTTGTTAGTTCTGTTTCCATCTGAATCTGCACTACAAATTGTACAACTCGAAATAAGAAAAATGTTCCAAAACAAAAGATGATTTAATATTAGCAAATGAAGCCGTACATGCCTCTCTTTCATTTTTGTTTTGTTTTCTTTATTCGTTTTTTTTGTTTTTTGTTTAGTATTTCACAGTTCAACATTATCTGCTAGTGAAACACTTCTGTTTCTCCATGGCTTGGCCATCTTTCCCAACTTCCATTGTTGTCTATAAAAATGATCCCTTTCCCTCCTTAGTCCCACCATCAATATCAAACACTAATTTCCTCAAAAAGACAAAACATGGCATACCTGCCACTGCTTCATCATCTTCTTATCATCATCACATGCTTTGCTTATTTTGTGCAGCCACTTTGCCATAATGATGACAGCATTGCCTTGTTGGAGTTCAAGAACAGCTTTATTATAGACAAGTTTGCTTCTAGAAATCCTTTTGTATATCCCAGAGTTTAATCCTGCAGACTAGAAGAGAATAGAGATTGCTGCTCATGGGATGGTGTAGAGGGCGATACTGACACCGGTCGTGTCTTTATGCTAGACCTTAGCAGCAGTTTCCTTCATGGTTCTATCAACTCCACCAGCACCTTCTTCAACCTTTCTCAACTTCAAAGGCTTAACCTTGCTTATAATGGTTTCGACTTCTCTCAAATCCCTTCTGCAATGGGTCATCTTTCAAGGTTGACATATCTCAACCTTTCTCATTCATCTTTTTATGGTCAAGTTCCATTTGAGATCTCACGACTCTCAAATCTGTCTTTCCTCGCTCTGTCTTACAATGATTTGGTATTGAAGAGTCCAAATTTGAGTAGCTTGGTTAGAAATATAAGGAACTTGAAGCAACTTCATCTTAGTTACGTTGACATATCCTCCACAGTGCCGAGCTTTTTGGCAAATTTTTCATCATTAACATCCTTACTTCTAAGGGATTGCGAATTGCAAGGTAAGTTTCCCAATGTTAGCAGATTAGAGATTTCGAGAATAACTCGAAACAATTTCACAATATTGAAGAACAATCTTACGCCGTTGAAAGCCAATTTTGCAACTACACATATTCTAATGAATTTTCATAAAACAAAATCCTAATTACAAACAATATTTCAACATTGAGGGTTTACCGCTGGTTTTCTAGATTTCTTGGTGGCGTCTGTTCGTGAGGTGTTTGCGTGTCCAGTTATGATCTTCTATAGTGGTAGTGGTGGCGTTGGTTTTAGCGATCGATGTTGCATTGCGTTTGGTGTCCGTTGGTGTGGTTATTCGGGTGTGAGATTCTAGGTTTTTTCACACCAGTGTCAATGGGTTTTCAGAGGTGCTTCCTCGCATTCCTTTTTGGCGTTTTGGCAAGCCATGTTTCTGCTTGCTGGTTCATTTTTGCTCGTTAGTGAGTTGTGCTGGAGTTTGTTCGACAGTGGATCCTCAATTTTCTTCGCCACCGCCGTCTTGTTGGCTTCATTTTCTTTTCGACAGCCTTCTTTTGGGATGGTCTTAAGTTTCATTTTGTACATTGAAACAGTAAAGTGAAGAGAGTAAGTGTGAGTTTTGTTTGAAAAGAGTTATTTTAGAGTGAAATTTTTGTAATTTCATCAAACTTTGGTTTGTTTTTGAGTTTTGCTGCGTTTAAAGAATGTAAAACAACTTGTGAGATTGTATAGAGAGAGATAGGGAAGATAAAATACTTTTCAAACCCCAAGAATTTAAAAGAAAATTGAACATGCATTGGACAGCTGAGGATGACATAAATAAAAGATTTACAATTGTGACGACATATGCCTTTTTGTGGCCCATGAAAGAGGCACAAATCCTACTTCCCCATATTGAATATGGATGGATTATTTATTGGGCAAATTGTGATTTCAAGAAGTGTAAGCTGTTTGCCATGAGTTTTTAGAAAAACAAAAATTCAAGAAGAAGAAAGGGATGAATGAGGCTTAGGAAATGATGTCAACCAATCACGTAACAAACAATCCAGTTTGTGTTTTATAGTTTTTCTAAGATTATTTTATTTTATTGTTTCTGTAGATCGAGTGGGTTAAGATGGGCGTTGGGCTTTAAAATTCAAATTTGGACCAACTTTTGGATTTTCAAAACAAAAAAAAGTTACGGCCCATATTATGCTGCTGAAGGTTGGCCTTTCCGGCCTTCGGTTTGTTTTAGACTTGTTTTAAATTCTTAAATAATTTTCTTTTGTTTAATTCTTATTATATTTTGGTTGAAAATCTATGATTAATATATTACCATGGGCATTCAGATATTACTTTGAAGGTTTGCTAACTTTTCATACAGAAACAAGAGTAACTTATTTCAAAATTTCATATATATCTTAAATATTTTACTGGATAATATATTTTACATAGACTTTGCAAACCAAATTAAGGGGCATGATGTAACATTATGTAATCCTCAATAACTTTCAGACTTCATAATGTGAATCATCAATAAAAAAAAGTAAAAATTTATGCACATTTAGCGGCCAAATTTATTTGGTTATTATTTTTTGGTTGAATTTACATGGAACTGTTGGTGCTTTACATATATATAAATATATTCATTTTAATGCTTGATGGAGACAATATATATATACACACACACACACATTAATTCAAACAATATGTATTTGGTGTATTAAAAGTATTGGCCAAGCCTTTAATTTTTCTTCTTCTTTACAATGTTTTCTTAATGACAAACCATATATATAGACTATAGTATGACAATTACCAATCTTTTTCGGATCTTTTTTCCTTTAATTATCTTATTTGCTATATATATAATTTAGAACTATCTATTTAATTAGCCCAAGTTCCATGTTAAATAGCCCAGTTGACATTGATCACTGGTTATATCTCTTAGATTCTGAGTTTAACATCTAAGTACTGAAATCCCCGTTTCCAAATTTATCCAAAAAAATAAAAAAATAAAAAATAACAAATACTTGTGGGGTCAAATAGTGCTGAAACATGGAATTAGAGAGAAAAAAAAGCCTAAGTTAAAAAATATATGATCACTCTGAATTTTATTGATAAAGTTTTTCATATTGACTTCCAATGTGGTAATTTGATCGATGCAAGAATGATTTTTTCAACAATATATATTTGTTGTGATAAAAGTATTGGCCAAGATGGCCTCTAACCTTTCTTTTTCTTTACAATATTTTCTTAATGACAAGCCATATCGATTATATTATGACAATTATAATGCTTTATCCGATCATTTTTTTTAATTATCTTATTTGTTACTATAATTTTGAAGTATTTTTATTAATAATTTACTCAAAGTTTCATGTTAAATTACCCAATTGGCAATGACAATTGGTAATAACCGTTAGCTTGTGAATTCAAAATATGGTGTTGAAATCTTCCCTTCCCAATTTTTCCCCCAAAAAAAAAAAAAAAAAAGTTTCATGTGGCCTCCAATGGTGTTGAAGCATGGAATCAGAGAGAAAATGCGTAAGTTTAAAAATATTATTACTTTGAATTCAAGTGATAAAGTTTTTCAGGTTGACTTCCAATGTTGTAATTTAATCGATATATACAAGGATGACTTTTCCAACAATATATATTATGGGTTGTATAAGTATGGGTCAAACCTTCTATTTTATTTTATTTTTTAACAATTGTTTTCTTAATGTCAAACCATGTAGACAATAGTATGACAATTACCAAGTATTTTACGATCTTTTTCCCTGAATTGTTTTATTAGTTATTATAATCTAAAAGTATCTATTTTAATTGGTTCAAGTTTTACATTGGACGATCCAATTGACAATGATCATAGATAAATCCTTAGTACTAGATTCAAATTTGGTGTTGAAATTTCTCCCTTCCCAAATTATTAAAAAACAAAAGAAAAAAAAAAGAAAAAAGGAAAATGGAGCAAGGAATTAGAGAGAGAGAGAGAGAAAAAAAAAAAAAACTAAATTTAAAAATATCATCATTCTAAATTTGATTGATAAAGTTTTTAAGATGACTTCCAATGTTGTAATTGATCGATGAAAGAATGTGGCTTAATTTTGATTATTACAATATTTGGAAACAAGGATGATAAATGATTTTTTTTTTTCCTTAGAAATAAGTCCTATTAGCAAAAAAATTCTAGTTCAATTGGCCAACAACTTGTTAGTTCTGTTTTCATCTATTTCTACTAATCATTTGAAATCTGCTTACCAATTGTATGAATCTCGAAAAGAAAAACGCTCCTAAAATTTATAAAAAGAACAAAAGATCATTTATTAATGTCATGATTACATTTTTTAAGCATGAAGACTCTATTTCAGAATCTCCTAGATGAGTGCTTAACAGAATATGTTTCTCCATATATATATATTAACAGTATTTCATAGTCCAATATTAGATAATTATCTGCTAGCCTAAAACCGTATTTTGCTATCTTTATTTCTTATTTTTTACTTTTAATTTACGGATTGACCATCTTTCCAACTCCATTGTGTTCTATAAAACTAACATCCATTTCCCTCCACATCCCTCCAACAATATCAAACATTAATATCCTTAAAAAAAAAAAAAAAATCATGGACTTTCTACCACTGCTGCATCTTCTTCTCAGCATCACCACTTGCTTTGCTTCTTTTGGGCAGCCACTTTGCCATAATGATGACAGCGTTGCCTTGTTGGAGTTCAAGAACAGCTTTAATTTAGACAAGTTTGCTTCTACAAATCATTTCGCATATCCCAAAGTTTCATCCTGGAGAGTAGAAGAGAACAGAGATTGCTGCTCATGGGATGGTGTGGAGTGCAATACTGACACAGGTCGTGTCGTTGCTCTAGACCTTACCAGCAGTTTCCTTCACGGTTCTATTAACTCCACCAGCAGTCTTTTCAAGCTTTCTCAACTTCAAAGGCTTAACCTTGCTGATAATGATTTCAACTTCTCTCATATCCCTTTTAAAATGGGTCATCTTTCAAGGTTAACGAACCTCAACCTATCTCATTCATCTTTTTATGGCCAAGTTCCATTTGAGATCTCACGACTCTCTAATCTGTCTTTGCTCGACCTGTCGTCCAATGATTTGGAATTGAAGAGTCCAAATTTGAGTAGGTTGGTTAGAAAGTTAAGAAACCTGAAACAACTTCATCTTAATTACGTCGACATATCCTCCACAGTGCCGAGCTTTTTGTCAAATTTCTCGTCATTAACATCCTTACTTCTAGATGGGTGCAGCTTGCACAGTGAGTTCCCAAATGGAATTTTTCAAATTCCACACCTACAAGTCCTTGATTTGCAGAACAACCCTCACCTTATGGGTTATCTACCTGAGTTTCACTCTAACAGTTCTCTGGAGGTATTGCTACTTCACAACACAGGTTTTTCTGGAAAAATACCCTCTTCCATTGAAAACCTTCATTTCCTGCATCAGTTAGATTTCAGAGCGTGTAGGCTTTCAGGGTTGGTTCCGTCTTCGCTTGGTAAACTAACCAAGCTTACTTCTTTGGAACTTTCAGGAAATAATTTTGAGGGAAATCAATTCCCTTCTTTTCTTCAAAACCTCACCCAGCTCACCAAGTTATGGCTAAAAGAATGTCAGTTAATTGGTGAAATTCCAGCTTGGCTTGGAAACCTAACCCAATTAACAGATGTTGGACTTCATGTAAATAATATGCATGGTCACATCCCATCATCGCTTGGTAAACTAACCAGGCTTACCAATTTGAACCTTGTAGAAAACAATTTTGAGGGTCAAATCCCTTCTTTTCTTCAAAACCTCACCCAACTCACTGTGTTATGGCTTGGTGACAATCAATTCAACGGTGAAATTCCATCTTGGTTTGAAACTTTTACCCATTTAACTCAGTTAAATCTTGGAATGAATAAGTTCCATGGTCTTATCCCATCTTCCCTTGGTAGACTAACTAGCCTCATTGAGTTGGACCTTCAACAAAACAAGTTTGTGGGTCAAATCCCTTCCTTTCTTCGGAACCTCACAAACCTTATATACCTTTCTCTTCAAGACAATGAATTGAGCGGCTCACTGTACTTTGACATGTTTTGTGGCTTGAAAAATCCGAGTTCCCTTAAATTGCTTGATTTTTCTAATAACCATTTGACTGGCATGCTTCCACAATGTTTTGAAAATCTCAACAATAGTCCTTTGATGTTCTTGAAGATGAGTAACAACCGTTTTCATGGTAACATTCCCCAAATATGTGCACATGGAAGTAATTTGAGAATGATTGATCTAAGCCACAATCAGTTCCAAGGACCTTTACCGCACATGTTGGCCAATTGTCTGATGCTTGAAGTTCTCAATCTCGGGAATAATCGATTCGATGATGTTTTCCCTTCATGGTTAGGCACTCTTCCAAACTTAAGGCTACTTATACTGCGATCCAACAACCTTCATGGAGTGATAAGGAAGCATAGCAATTATGGGTTTTCTAGTCTGCATGTTTTTGATCTCTCCAATAATAGTTTAACAGGTAAATTGCCATCTGAATTCTTCAAAAATTTGAAGGCCATGAGATTTAGAGATGCTGCCAATTCATCGTATCTTGTGGCAAACTTGGATTATTTTTCGGAGGCTATTTCATGGAACGGGGACATTGCTTTCTCAATAACTATAACAAACAAAGGCAGGGTAATGCAGTATGAAAAGATTCAAGAAATTTTTGCTGTCATTGACCTTTCAAGTAACAGATTTGAAGGATCAATTCCAGAGAGTTTGGGGATCTTACAAGGGCTTCATGTGCTTAACCTTTCAAACAACATTCTCACTGGTAAAATCCCGTCATCCTTGGGAAACATAACGGAGCTTGAATCACTTGATCTCTCCAACAACAAGCTCTCAGGACAGATCCCTCTGCAACTTGGACAATTGACATTTCTTGGTGAGTTTAAGGTCGCTCATAACCATCTCACTGGCCCTATACCCCAGCTGAACCAGCTTAACACATTCGATGTAAGTTCGTATGAGGGGAACATTGGACTATGCGGAATTCCATTGCCAAAAAAGTGTGGAAGTTCAATACCACCTTCTCGTTTTGAAGATGAACAAGATTCAGGGTCCGCATTGGTGTTTGATTGGATCACAATCCTACCAGGATATGTTAGTGGACTAGTAATTGGAGTGGTTATTGGGCAGATATATGCAACCAAGAAGCATGACTGGTTTGTTAAGACTTTTGGCCAGTGGAAACAAAAACGCAAGAGGAGGAAGATGCAGAGGTTTCCATGGAGATATTGAAGCTCAGGCAATATGTCATAAAAATTTAAAGTTTTCCGTAACTTGTATTCTCTTTTATTATTATTATTATTATTATTTAGCTAGAGTTGCTTAAAGTTATATTCTGGTTTTGTTTAGGCTATATCTCATAATGTTATATATAAACCAGTTGGCTCCACAGAAGTTTCCCTTTTTTTTTTTTTTTTTTTTTTTTCTTTTTGATTTTTTTAATGGTAGTAAATTACACGGTGAAATTCTAAATAGAAGTCTAAGATGACAATTCTCGATTTATTTTCTTTTTTTGGGGGAGGGGGTAAAAAAAGAAAAGACATTTTTCTTTCAATCGCTTATTTGATTTTTTTGCTTCTATTTTTTTTTTTTTTAATTGCATATTGCCTCTATCAAAGCAAAAATACGTAAATACCAATATGAGATATTTCCAGTGCAATTCCATCCATATCCAAGAAGAGATATTCACAACACAATCAGTGGGTATGAGATCCATTATATATAGAAAAATGGTGGATTGAAAAACAAACTCTCTTTCTCTCTGTTTGCAATCAATCAGATCCATATCTTTCTACTACTGTGAACTAGGAAGACCTACCACATACACAAAGCATGGCTTCGGAAGTGGTTGGTGGAGCTTTCCTATCTGATTCCCGTCAGCTGCTGTTTGATAGGATGGCTTCAAAGCAGGTGGTTGACTTCATTCGTGAAAAAGAATGTGGATTATGATCTGCTGAACAAGTTGAAGTTCAAGTTATCGTCCCTTGATAAAGTGTTGGATGATGCTGAGAAGAAGCAACTCTCTGACCCAGCTGTGAGGAAATGGCTGAATGAGCTCAAATACACATACTACAATACAGAGGACTTGGTGTATGAGATCAACACCGAAGCTTTACGATGCGAGATCGATGGTAAACATCCTCATCTATTCAGCTTCTTATCTACTAGATCTTATGCTAAATCTAATGCTAAGCAAATAAACCAAAGGATAGCCAAGATCCTTGGCACACTTGAATCTATTGTGCAAGAAAAGGATCAAATTGGTTTGAACGCAGTGTTGAAAATAAATCTTCACCTAGACCAATAATAGCACCATCTTTGGAAGATGAATCTGATATTTATGGTAGGGATGCTGATAAAGAGGCCATTTTTAAGTTGCTGCTATCGAATAATAAAGATGCAGATACTCGTAATAAAATATCTGTAATTCCTATTGTAGGCATGGGTGGGTTGGGCAAGACCACCCTTGCTAGGCTCGCTTACAATGATGTCCAAGTAAACAACTTATTTGACATCAAAGTGTGGATTATAGTATCTGATGAGTTTGATGTTCTTGACTTAACAAAAAGAATTCTCAAAGAGATCAATCCGCCAACGTCCTCTATCGATATCGAGGAGCTATACAGCTTTCAGCTCGAACTGAAAAAGGTTTTGAAAGACAAAAAGTTTCTCTTGGTCCTTGATGATGTTTGGAACAGGAATTATGACCGCTGGAATGCATTGAGGACTTCACTTTAATTTGCAGCATGCGGAAGTAAGATTATCGTGACAACACGTAGTCAAGATAGTGGATTGAAGATGGGCAGCGTTCCAAATTATTGTCTTCAAATAATATCAGATGAAGATGGCTGGAAATTATTTAAAAAACACGTATTCAGTAATAATAATAATGCAGAGCCAAGTGGATATCCAGATATAGAAGTAATTGGTAAAGAAATTGTTGAAAAATGTAAATGTCTCCCTTTAGCAATAATTTCTCTTGGTGGTCTTTTGCGCTCCAAACTTAATCCCAAAGAGTGGGAAAAAATACTAGAGAATGACATATGGGGTTTGATTGGTGAAAAGGAGTGTGATATTCTTCCAACTCTATGGTTGAGCTATTATTATTTGCCAGTGCATCTAAAACGTTGCTTTGCTTACTGCTCCATTTTTCCTAAAGATTATACGTTTGAAGAAGAAAGATTAATTTTATTGTGGATGGCAGAGGATCTTCTGCAACCACGACAAAATATGAATTTAGAAGAAGTTGGAGATGAGTACTTTAGTGATCTAGTGTTAAGGTCATTCTTTCAAGGCAAGACGACTTTATTTTCTATGCATGATCTTATGAATGATTTGGCTAGTTATGTTTCAGGTGAATTCTGTTTGAGATTAGATGACAATCATTCAAAAATTCTTTCAAGAAATGCTTGCCATTCATCACATATGAATTTTGACAAAAGATTCAAGAATTTAGAGGCTTTTTTGGAAAATAAGTTTTTCCCTACAAATTTTTTATATTGATAAATGAAACAGTACCTTCCTCTGTTTCATTTTTATTTATTTTTTGTTAGTGTTTAACAGTCCAACATTATCTGCTAGTCCAAAACCGTGTTTTTATTTTTTCACGGCTTGGCCATCTGTCCCAACTCCATTGTTGCCTATAAAACTGATCTCCATTTCCCTCCCTAGTCCCACCATCAACATAAAACACTAATTTCCTCAAAAAAACAAAACATGGTATTTCTATCGCTGCTTCATCTGCTTCTTATAGTCATCACTTGCTTCGCTTATTTTGTGCAGCCACTTTGCCATAATGATGACAGCGTAGCCTTGTTGGAGTTCAACAGCAGCTTTATTATAGGCTAGTTTGCTTCTACAGATCCTTTTGCATATCCCAAAGTGTCATCCTGGAGACTAGAAGGTAATAGAGATTGTTGCTCATGGGATGGCATAGAGTGCGATGCTGACACCGGTTGTGTCGTTGCTCTAGACCTTAGCAGCAGTTTCCTTCATGGTTCAATAAACTCCACCAGCACCAACCCTCTTAAACCTTACTCAACTTCAAAGCCTTAACCGTGCTGATAATGATTTTAACTTCTCTCATATCCCTTCTGCAATGGGTCATCTTTCAAGGTTAACATATCTCAACCTTTCTCATTCATCTTTTTATGGTCAAGTACCATTTGAGATCTGAGGACTCTCAAATCTATCTTTCCTTGATCTGTCTTACAATGATTTGGAATTCAAGAGTCCAAATTTGAGTAGGTTGGTTAGAAATTTAATAAACTTGAAACAACTTCATCTTACTTATGTTGACATATCCTCCACAGTGCCTAGCTTTTTCGCAAATTTCTCTTCATTAACGTCCTTACTTCCAAGTGATTGCGGATTGCAAGGTGAGTTCCCAATTGAAAATTTTCAACTTCCAAACCTTCAAGTTCTTAATTTGAGGAACAACCCTGGTCTTACTGGAAATCTACCTGAATTTCACTCTAATAGTTCTTTTCAGGCATTGCTACTTTACAACATAAGTTTTTCTGTAAAAATCCCCCTTTCGTTTGAAAACCTTTATTTCATGCTTCAGTTAGATTTTGGAGCTTGTAGGCTTTCAGGTTGGTTCCATCTTCACTTGGTAAACTAACCAGGCTTACTTTTTTGGACCTTTCAAAAATAATTTTGAGGGAAATCAATTCCTTTCTTTTCTTCAAAACCTCACCCAGCTCACCACCTTGTAGCTAACAAAATGTCAGTTAACTAGTGAAATTCCAGGTTGGCTTGGAAAACTTACCCAATTAACTAATCTTGGACTTTATACGAATAATTTGCATGGTCATATCCCATCATCGCTTGGTAAACTAACAAGCCTCACCTATTTGGACCTTGCAGCAAATAATTCTGAGGGGCAAATCCCTTTTTTTCGGGGAAACCTCACCCAACTCGCTATGTTATTGCTTGATGGTATTCAATTCACAGGTGAAATTCCATTTTGGTTTGAAACTTTTACCCTTTTAAATCATCTAAATCTTGGACAGTATAAATTGCATGGTCTTATCCCATCTTCCCTTGGTAGACTAACTAGCCTCAATTATTTGGACCTTTCAACTAACAGTTTCAAGGGCCGCATCCCCTGTTTTCTTCAAAACCTCACAAACCTTCAATACCTTTCTCTTCATGACAATAAATTGAGTGGCACACTGAACTTTGACATGTTTCTTGGCATGAAAAATCCAAACACACTTTTATTAGGGCATAACAAGTTGTCTAAATTTGTCCAAACTAGCAAAATGAAGGCGACTGTTCCAAGGTTCCAAAGTTTAGACTTGAGTTCAAGCAATTTAACCAAATTCCCTGATTTTTTAAGGTATCAAGATAGATTAGAGTGGTTGGCTTATATGGAAACAAGATACACGGTCAAGTACCCAAATGGATATGGAACATGAGCACAGAGATGATGGCCAATGTGGACATTTCTGACAACTCCTTGACAGGCTTTGAACAAACTCCAGTTTTCATTGCTTGGGTTCACTTAATCAGCTTAGATCTCTCATTCAACAAACTAAAAGGCCTGTTACCAATTCCTCCACCGTCCATCATGGACTACCATGTCTCAAACAACAAACTGACTGGAAAAATTTCACCTTTTGACAGGACTCACCCCGGGAACCCTCCCAGGATCTCCTGGGTGGTCCTACCTAGTGAAGTTCCATCGGATAGTACCTAGAGAATATCCAATGAAGTTCCACCGGACAGTACCTAGAGAATATTCAATGGAACCTCACTTAAAATGTGGACAATCGATCACAAGCATTATCAATAATACCTCAATATATATAAATATAAAAATAAATCCACAACGTCATAAGGTCCACAACCGGCTTACTATACTATAGGCCATAACTACCCATATAAGTATCATGGTCTCTATTGAGTCCCATATTTAAAATCAGAACATTCTAAAAGTGCCAACGAAGTTTAGGAGTACACACAAGTAATAAATAACTCTAGAAGATAATGATAAATAAAGAAAGGATAAGTACGACTGCTGTTGTGGAAGGAACAAAGTAATAAGTTGTGTATGAGGTAGACTGCTACTAGCTACCTGGGCCTAGGGAAATGAATTTTAAAACAAATAAAATGTGAGATAAGGGAATCTTAGTGAGTGGCAAAGTATAATATAAAAATAATAATTTATTTTCGTAAAAATCTTTCTCTCAAGACTTCTCGTGCCACTCGTTTGAAGTGTTCCCCATTTAAAAATCATTTTAAAAAACCCAAACTTGTATCCTAATGTAATATCATAAAAACCGATGCTCAAAAGTATAAACGAACGATCATTATAATATTATAAAATATCTCAAATCAAGATATAAATATTTGAGCATAAAATATAATAAACACAGTTCTACCAAATATTTATGAAAATGCAGTAATGATCATAATATTTGAAAATCAATAATGTACTCAAACCATATAGAATGTACCAATCGATGCACCAACTGTAAACTGTGGGATATACTCACCTCACGAGCCTCAATATAGGAAAAGCATTGTGGAAATAATAAACTATAAGCATGTACCCAACCTCACGGTCCGTGGCAATAAATATCCTATGGGCTGAACCCAACCTCACGGTACCGTGACAATAATAACCTGTGGGATAAATCCAACCTCACGGTCCGTGGCAATAATATCCTGTGGGCTGAACCCAACTTCACGGTACCATGACAATAATAATCTGTGGGATAAACCCAACCTCAGAGTCCGTGGCAATAATATCCTATGGGTTGAACCCAACCTCACGATACCGTGGCAAAAATCAGAGCGCTGTAATATAATATAATATAATAATGATCTAAGGTATTGGCACTACATGGTACATCAATTTAAAAATAACCAATATAGTATTCTTAAAACAATCTTGTAAGGTCATATATACTTTTCCCAAACGATACTATATCATAAAACATAATTTAATATTTAAATTTCACCGCTTATTTAAATATTTCAAAATTTTTAAATCATCATTTTATGCGAAACCAGAAATATCACAGTGAAATATATTCATCAATAAACCAATTTTAAGTATTTAAAAATTATAAAATATTTAAACATGCTTAAAATTATATAAATTTTCAATCTGCTCCTCAGATAAAATATTTTCCAAAATGATCTAAATTCTCAATTCAAATATAAGAATATTTAATTAACATAATTCACAAGTTCACTATGAACTTATTAAAATTTGAAATCATTAAAAATATTATTAAAATCTACATTAAATGATGACTTATATAAGTGAAAGCAGATATTTTATATGCATAAAGTAAACATTTCAATCAATTTATATATACATAAAATATCCAACCATGCATATATATTATTCTATAGCCCCAAAACATTTTAAAAATAATAACCACTCACAGTACTGTAGATGCTCACTTTTGCTCCTCTACAGGATCGCCTCCAGGCTCAACTAGAGTACCTATAATATAATAAAATATTCCTCAGGCTCTAAATAATTAAACCAAAGACACTTGTATGATCCAAATGTTATAAATTAATTTTTAGTACTATAAAATTACATAAATTGGATACCGGACAGTCCAATTATACAGCGTGTTCTTAGGATCCGGTACCCATAATTGGGGATTTTCACCTGAAGACTAATCTTTCAAAATTAAACCTTCTAATGGATCCTAATAATATCCAATTTTATTAATACAACTCTAATTTTAGCCAATTTGATAAATATTATCCAAACACAATCCCAATTTATCCGATAATTAATTAAATGACCCAAAATGGAAAAATTATCAAACGACCTCCAAAATTCATAAAATTTATATCCGCAGAAAGCCCAAGAACAAGAAACTCACCAGTATGCTTACCTCGCTCCAAAAGTTCCTCCGGTGGTCGGAAAACTTGGGTGAAGCTTCGGTCGAAGTCCAACTTGATGTATCTCTTATACGATGAGGAATATTGAAAAATGGACCATGGAAATGAGTTCAGAGAATCCAAAAATGATAGAAAAGGTCCATGGGTTGGCCTGAAACGGCCAAAAAAATGAAAATCCACCGACCCACCTCGTTGGCTGCCACCACCTTCTCCGGCTAGATCCAACTCGTCCCTCTGCCATTCGCCATGAAATTTCACAGCCAAGCTCAACTCAACATGGTCTTCCTCCCTAGATGGCGCATGTAATAGTTTGGAAACTAGAATGGGCAAAAACAACAATGATCCGGTTCGACGATAAATGGGTCGAAACGCAATTAAAACCCACTGGTCTGGGGGGAGAATTTCTCAGGTTTCGGGGATGAAATGGATATTTTGGAACTTGTTTCCTACTGGGCATGGTTTTCCATATTTTTATAAAGCCTTGGATCACTAACAGCGAAAACTGGGGACTGTTTTGGACACTGATATAAAATTTATGCTTAAAATTTCTCATGCAATATTGGCACCTCATCCAAGCTCACTATATGATTCATAAAGAGTTCCGCTAACTTCTGATGAGAAAACATCTCACGAATAGGTAGGAAATGTGCAAATTTGATGAGTTGATCAATTATCACCAAATACCATCCTGTGTTTGAATATAAAATCTATTGTATTGCACTCCTATTTTCATTCTGGAATAGGTAAAGGCTATAGAAGTCCAGAAGGCTTTTGTCTTTCTACCTTCAATTGCTGGCAAATGAAACACTTGGATACATATTTAGCAACTTCTCTCTTTATTCCTGCCCACCAATAATACTCTTTCAGGGTACGGTACATCTTAGTACTACCAGGGTGCATGGCATAAGCAGAACTATGTGCTTCCTACAAAATTTTCCTTTTCAACTCTTCATTATCTGGAATACAAAGCCTAGAACCAATCACAAAGGCTCAATTGCCTCTATTAGTGAAATTTGACTTTCTCCTTTATTTAACTTTTCTTCTCATGCTTATCAAGTAAGGGTTTTCAAATTGGGCTTCAAGAACATGATCCATAAGTATAGGTCATAGTTAAAAGCTAGCAAAAAGTGCTCCTGAAGTATGCATCCACAAATTAACATCTAACTCTTATAACTCAACCATCGAAGGAATAATGCAATCTTATCCATCTCCTTTGCCTTAAGTTCAACTCCTTCTGAGTGAACAAATACTTAATGTAACACTCCGTCCCAAATCAGACCGGAATCCGTGCACGTTGACCGAGGTTGACTGTTGACCGAGGGGGTCAAAAGTTGACTTTTTGTCCCAGTTGGAATTTCTAGTTGACCAGGGTATCGTGGCGAAGTGCATGATGCCCCGAGTTTGTCGACTAGTAGCACGTCGAAAACGGAGCTACGGTTTGAAAGTTATGGGCAAAACAAGTCGAGGTGCAAAGAGTCCAAAAGGTGCTGGGAGTTGACTTTTCTTGTTATGTAATTTTGTTTTGACTCTTGTATGGTTGTAAAGTACTCGTCGATACGAGTTCATAGATTAGCGGCACGTTTAAATTGGACATTTGGTTAAAAAGTTATGGATGTTTGAAATTCGCCGGATATCGTAATATTTTATTATATCTGGCTTAAGTGCATAGTAACGCCACGTGTCATCACCTGATTGGTCCATGTGGATGAACAGTGTCACCACGATGGCTTTTATTTGGCAAAAACACCGGGGAAGAGAGAGAAAGAGAGAGAGGAGAGAGAGAAACCGATCGGCCGCGAAAATCGTCCAATTTTTCGGCCAATTTTTGCTACACGCACCAGCCAAACGGGAGCGGCTTCCCATTTCCAGCCAAACCCCAAAATCTTACGGCTGTTGGTCGCCGGACGCGCCCGAATCGAGGTGGCGAAGCTCGGCGGCGAAGCTCGGCGGCGATTTTTCCCTCCACCGCCGGCCACCGCCGTTTGCCCTGTTTCTGGCCATTTTCAGGCTAGACGCGCTAGCCACCCCTCACCACCTCCTCAAGTCCGGCCTACCCACCAAATTTCACGGCCACCGGACCTCCGACGCGTTGGGATCGGAGTGTTTTCTGACGAGGGGCCGAAAATCTTCAAACCCCGATTTCTCCACCGTCCGGCCTCTGTTTGCCTCACCGCCGGTCCCGTTGGAATCCTCTCCCCTCGATCTACAAAACCGCCAAAAATCTCAGCCAACGGCCACCGTACGGGCCGCTGCCAGCGACGGTTGCCGATGACCGCGGCGGCTCGCCGGAAGTTACTGTTCCAGCGAGTACCCAGTTGCACCGCTGGTCCCTGTCCATTGATTCCGACCTCTTGAATCCAAATCCGGCATCCTTTTCTGCCAATTCGCGATGGTTTAGGAGAATTGAGGAGTCGAATCCCGAAAGCTTTCCGGCGAGATTCCGGCCACCTCGGGTTCGATCACCGGAAAGTAAGACCGAATCCGTGATCCTCATCACTCAAGCTTCGATTCGGTATATAACTCGTAACTTTTAGTTGTCGTTTGTGTTCGCTCCCCGGGTACCCATTTGGGAGTTACCCGATTAAAATATTAATATTTGGTTGGTATACGCGCTTAAGGTGAGTGACCCACCTTTAAAAATATTTTGGGCAATTAATTATGTTTAATTGGTGTTTAATTAGTATTTAAATTATGCTCATGTGGTACAATTTAATTATGATTTTATTGTGATTTAATTTATTTATTATGCATGAGCAAAGTATATTTCGGTAATAATCGTATGTGGTTTTAAAAATTAACTTAGGCATAATTGGTTTAAATATTTTATGAAAATATTTGTTAAATTGGTGGTTTAATTCTATAATTATGCCCACGGTATTTTATTTGTTGAACCTCGTATTACGAGAAAAATTATGGTTTTATTGGTTATCGATGTTTTCGTACCGGTTTGTTAAATAAAAATATGTGGGATGGTAAGTGTGAAGTTTTGGTATATTTCCCACGGTAATTTTGGAAAGAACGGTACGGTTGATTAAATAATTATTTTAGATGCATTCATACAGTATTGGTGTTTTGGTATATGTATATGTGGTTTAGCGCACAAGTATTATGTCTCCCGTGAGTTGCCATTTGGACCGTGGGCAGGCAAGTTGTTATTGGCCACAGCCGCCCCCCTCCTTGGCCGGGATGACGGTTTCAGCAGCGGTACTGTCGGGATGCCGAAGTGCCGTTTGCAAGTTTCTCTCTTTAATCTCCCCGCCATTCGGTGCTCAGGACGCTGGGTATTAGAGGGCATCACCGGTATATGGTGTGGTGCGTCAACTATAAATTTTCAGATAAAGTTCCAACCCCCAAAAAGTGTTCAAAGTTATTTATTATGATTTACTACATTTTAATTATATATTGGGGTATTTATTTATTTATTGTTTATCAAGTGGTTTGATCCCTTGGTTTTCGGGAAGTACGAATATCGGGTTTTGTGAAATTGTTTTAAAAAGGGAACATTTCCAACGGAGTGATTAGTGAGAGATTTGAGGGAAAATTATTATTTCCAACTGTCATTATTATTTATTTATTAATTGTTGATATTAATTCAATTTCCTTATTTGTTATATTATTATTATTATCATTATTAAAAGTGTTCAGTAGCTAGGGTCACTCATTGAGATGATTAGCATCTCACGTTTTTAAGTTCCGTTCCCTTAGGTGTAAGGGGTGGTAGACGTTCTTCCGGGGCGAACCAGTTCTCCGCCGCTATTGTGTTTCGAGAAGTACTTTTGTACTCATTCCTTTCAGTTGTATTATTTCTTTCATCTTGTTGTATTTTCTGTTGATTCGCACTTCATGAAGCTCTGTATACTATTTGGGCACTTATGTTTTATTTATGCACTGGTTTACCGTTATTGTTGTGAAGTGCTGTAAATTTGTGGAATCAATTTGTAGTTTTGCGGGAGGAATAAGGGGATGAGTATAGAAGTGTGTTTTCAGTGCAGGTAATTTTTGGTAAGTCCTACCCTTAGGGGAGGTGCTGCAGGATTTTCCGTTGGAAGGTTCGGTGGTATTTCCCTGGGATCAGGGCTTGTCTAGGGTTTCGGGGAAGGAATTCTGGGCGGGTCCTGACACTTAAAGCTCTTATGGTCGGTAAAGATTTAACAAGTAGCTCCATATAAGTAGTACCTCCAAGTCTTCAAGATGAAAATCACCGCAGCAAGCTCTAAGTCATGAGTAGGATAACTCAGCTCGTGCTTCTTCAACTATCTAGAAGCATAAGTAACAACTCATAACTTTCTAAAAGAACATCCATCCATCAATTCAAAAAGAAGGCTTAGAATTTAAATCTAATTTCTTCAAACCAAATACCAGTGTCACAAAGTTAAAATTTAGATTATTCTTTTTGCCTCCGATTACACTCCTAGAACTTGCAATTATAAGATCCATATTGCTTATTGATTATCCAATTTTCTTAACCTCGACAAATATCTTTCTTTTAACCAAATTCATCAAAGTCATAAAATAAAATTCCTCATACTTGTGCTAATGGAGGGCTTTAGATTGCTTAGAAAGTCTAATATAATCCTCAAGATTATTAACACCAAGAACTATCAAACTAAAAGATCAAGTCCGAGTCCTCTCGTCAACTTAAATATCATTCTTGAGGAAACCTCAAGTTCTTCTGATTCCAAAAAAACTCCAAGAATTTATAGCTCAAGCAATAAAGAAATCTAAATCTTGATTCTAATATCACAACCACATACTATTAATTAATTACCAGATCCTTAAACCATAGAAAACATTCATCACTTTCTTATATTCTAGCTACGCCCTAAAAATCATATTCCTTAGGAGATTAAGTTATCATCAAAAATATCAACCACCTCAACTCCATAAAATATCTTGGCATAAAATTCTCAATCTCCAAGAAAATAAAATATCAAAACAAAGATCTAAAATCATCACCCAAAAGCAGATGCCACAAAACTAATTTATGAAATTTACAGCTTAGTTCTCAACAAGTTGTCCCATACCAGATCACCAAAATACATCAACTAAACTTGGTCTGTACCAGATTCTAATATTAAGATCTTAATTTCCATGCAATAAAGATAACTACTCTTAAACATCTGGTAAGGTCAAAACAATCATCCTATGGATGTGGAACTTTTCAGGTAACACCTGAAAGGAACTGCAGTCATCCTGAATTGTGCAACATATTCACGTAAAACAAAAAGGCCTGTGGTCCTTGAGCCAATAAAATATGTCCGTCACTACCAAGCATAGATAATGTGTCTGTCACAACATCGGGGTGATTTCTGCCTCTTAACTGATCATAGCATATACCTTGCCTCTAGTAAGTAGTAGTCCTCTCTAACCTCCGCCTTTAGCTATGGATGACGACCGTTGTCCAGTGTTGGTAAAACCACACGAAGTCTAGCCTGCTTATCTATCATGTACTTGGTACCCATCAACCCGTTGAAATTGTGTGCCCAACCTTAAACCTCTAGCATGACCATGTTCTCAACAGGGTCAATCTTTTTTAAAGTGTTCTGACTGCCTATAATGAAAGCATGATCCATCCCACTATCACTGCCCATCATGAAATAATCGATAACTTTTAAAGTGAACCGTAGATCTCTGTTAGATATAATCCATCCCACTATCACTGCCCATCCCTTCTGTAGTTCTGATAATGATTTTAACTTCTCTCATATCCCTTCTGCAATGGGTCATCTTTCAAGGTTAACATATCTTAACTTTTCTCATTCATCTTTTTATGGTCAAGTTCCATTTGAGATCTGAGGACTCTCAAATCTATCTTTCCTTGATCTATCATACAATTATTTGGAATCGAAGAGTCCAAATTTAAGTAGGTTGGTTAGAAATTTAATAGACCTGAAACAACTTCATCTTACTTATGTTGACATATCCTCCACAGTGCCTAGCTTTTTGTCAAATTTCTCTTCATTAACGTCCTTACTTCTAAGTGATTGTGGATTGTAAGGTGAGTTCCCAAATGGAAATTTTCAACTTCCAAACCTTCAAGTTCTTAATTTGAGGAACAACCCTGGCCCTATCTACCTGAATTTCACTCTAATAGTTCTTTTTAGGCATTGCTACTTTACAACACAAGTTTTTTTGGAAAAATACCCCCTTCCTTTAAAAACCTTTACTTCATGCTTCAGTTAGATTTTGGAGCTTGTGGGCTTTCAAGGTTGGTTCCATCTTCGCTTGTAAATTAACCAAGCTTACTTTTTTGGACCTTTCAGAAAATAATTTTGAGGGAAGTCAATTCCCTTCTTTTCTTCAAAACCTCACCCAGCTCACCACTTCATGGCTAACAAAATGTCAGTTAACCGGTGAAATTCCAGTTTGGCTTGGAAAGCTTACCCAATTAGCTGATATTGGACTTTATTCAAATAACTTGCATGGCCATATCCCATCATCCCTTGGAAAAATAACTAGGCTTACTGATTTGAATCTCGCAGTAAACAATTTTGAGGTCAAATCCATTCTTTTCTTCAAAATCTAACCCAACTCTCTGTGTTATGGATTGATGACAATCAATTCATTGGTGAAATTCCATCTTGGTGGGAAACCTTTACCTTTTTAACTCGTTTAAATCTTGGAATGAATAAATTGCATGGTCTTATCCCATCTTCCCTTGGTAGATTAACTAGCCTCACTTATTTGGACCTTTCAGTGAATAGTTTCATGGGCCATATCCCCTGTTTTCTTTAAAACCTCACAAACCTTGAATACCTTTCTCTTCATGACAATGAATTAAATGGCACACTGAACTTTTACATGTTTCTTGGCATAAAAAATCTAAACACAATTTTATTAAGGCATAACAAGTTGTCTAAACTTGTCTGAACTAGCAAAATGAATGCGACTGCTCCAAGGCTCTAAAGTTTAGACTTGACTTCAAGCAATTTAACCAAATTCCCTGATTTTTTAAGGTATCAAGATAGATTAGAGTGGTTGGCTTTATATGGAAACAATATACACGGTCAAATACCCAAATGGATATGGAACATGAGCATAGAGACGATGGCCAATGTGGAAATTTTTGACAACTCCTTGACAGGATTTGAACAAACTCCAATTTTCATTGCTTGGCACTTGATAAGCTTAGATCTCTCATTCAACAAACTAAAAGGCTTGTTACGAATTCCTCGACCATCCATCATGGACTACCATGTCTCAAACAACAAACTGACCGAAAAAATTTCACCCTTCTTCTACAATCTGAGTTCCCTTCTAGTGATTGATTTGTCTAATAACCAATTGACCGGTAAGCTTTAACAGTGTTTGGAAAATTTCGGGAATACTTTACTGGTCATGAATATGAGTAACAACCAATTTCAAGGTAGCATTCCCCAAATATGTTCAAATGGAAGCAATGTGAGAATGATTGATCTAAGCCACAATCAGTTTCAAGGACGTTTACCAAAAATGTTGGCCAATTGTACAATGCTGGAAGTTCTCAATGTTAAGAACAATTAATTCAATGATGTTTTCCCTTCATGGTTAGGGACTCTTCCAAACTTAAGGCTACTTGTACTTCGATCCAAAAACCTTCAAGGAGTGATAGGGAAACATAGCAACCCTGAGTTTTCTAGTTTGCATGTTTTTGATATCTCCAATAACAGTTTTAAAGGTGAATTGCCATTTGAATTCTTTAAAAATTTGAAGGCCATGAGATTTAAAGATGCTACCAATTCATCGTATCTGGTAGCAACCTTTAGTTTTGTTGTAAAGGCCGTTCCATGGAGAGATGAATTTGCTTACTCAATAACCATAACAAACAAAGGTAGGGTTATGCTTTATGAGAAGATCCAAGAAGCTTTTGTAGTCATTGACGTTTCAAATAGCAGATTTGAAGGATCAATTCCAGAGAGTTTCGAGATCCTATAAAGGCTTCATGTGCTTAACCTTTTGAACAACATTCTCACTGGTAAAATCCCATCATCTTTGGGAAGCATTACAAATCTTGAATCACTTGATCTTTCAAACAACAACCTCTCAGGACATATCCCTCCACAACTTGGACAATTGACATTTCTTGTAGTTTTTAAGGTCTTTTATAACCATCTGACTGGACCTATACCCCAAATGAACCAACTTATCACATTGATGTCAGTTCATATGAGGGGAACTTGGGATTATGCGGAATTCCATTGCCAAAAAGGTGTGAAAGTTCAGCACCTCCTTCAGGTTTTCAAGATGAACAAGATTCAAACTCTACATAGGAGCTTCATTGGATGACATTTGTGCTAGGATTTATGAGTGGGCTAGTAATTGGAGTGGTTATTGGGTAGATATTTGCAACCAAGAAGCATGATTGGTTTGTGGAGACTTTTCATCAGGCAAAATTAAAAGGCAGAAGGGTGAAAAATGGTCGGTGAACAAGTTGAAGTGTAGGCATTATGTCATAATAATATGGAGTTTCCTGATTTCCTTGTATCTTTTAGTAGTGTGTACCATTAAGATATAAGGTGGTTATTAATATTATTATTATTTATTTTGTTTATTTTATTTTTTCTCATGCAAGCACTATGCAAAAATTGATATCTAGCGACATTCACTTAGCGATGCTACGAAATAAACGTGTCTGAAAAAATAAAATCGCGACTCTAAGGTTAACGCGTCATTAAAAATTCAATAATTATACAACGTATCCCAAAACAGTCGATGTCAAACGGTCGCTAAAACAACAACACGCGACACATCCATTAAGAGTCATTGAATATGCGGCTGAACAGAGTCGCTTTTAATACTATGCGTATATTTTATCTGAATTGTATTGTTTAAATGCTAGACTTATGAAAAATGATTAATCATTCACTTTTCTATGTTTATATAATAAAAAAATTTAATTACACGAGGTTGTTGTTCAATTATGTAATTTTTTATATACAGTTTATTCTTGCAAATCTCTTAAATAGTATTCTTTTTTTTTTTTTTTTAAAGATATTGGTGACAGGCGACACACAAAAATCATTCTGTGTCTCCTGTTCCTTTTTTTTTTTTTTACATCAATATGATTTTCTTGAAAACTTCAAATAACCAGTGAAAATATTTAAGCAACATAACTGAACTGATTTTTTTTTAAAAAAGAAATATAGGTAACAGGCGACGCACAGTCTTCTTTATGTGTTGCCTGTCCTCTTTTTCATTTTTCATTTTTTTTTGTTCTTTTAATAAATCTAATGTTATTCCAACTTCAAATAACCAGTGAAAATATTAAAGCAACATAACTGAGCTGTTTTTTTTTTTTTTTTCTTCTTTTAATCAATCTAATTTTATTTCAACTTCAAATAACCAGAAAAAAATTTAAACAACATAACTGAGCTGATTTTTTTTTTTTTTTAAATATAGGTAACAGGCGACCCACAATCTCCTTTATGGGTTGCCTTTTTTTTTTTTTTTGGTTCTTTTAATCTATCTAATTTTATTTCAACTACAAATAATCAGTGAAAATATTATAGTAACATAACTGAGCTGGTTTTTTTTTTTTTTTTTTTTTTTAAAGATTTTGGTAACAAGTGACATCACGCACAATGAAGATCGTGTGTTGTCTATTCTCCTTTTTTTTTTTTGTTTTTTTTAGTCTATCTAATTTTATTTCAACTACAAATAACCAGTGAACATATTAGAGTAACATAACTGAGCTATTTTTTTTTTTTTTAAGATTTTGGCAATAGATGATTTGCATTATGCGTCTCCAATTAGTAATAGGTGACATACATTGTGCGTCTCCCATTAGTAATAGGCGACTCTAGTAATAGGCGACGCACATTGTGCGTTACCAGTTACCAATATATATTAAAAAAAAAAAAAGAGCTCAGTTATATTGCTCTAATATTTTCATTGGTTATTTATAGTTGAAATAAAATTATATTGACTAAAAGAACCAAAAAAAAAAAAAAAAAAAGGAGAACAGGTGACACACAATGAAGATTATGCACCGCCTGTTACCAAAATCTTAAAAAAAAAAAAAAAGAGCTCCATTATGTTGCTCTAATATTTTCAGTGGTTATTTGTAGTTGAAATAAAATTAGATTGACTAAAAAAAATAAAAAATAAAAACAAAAGGAGAACAGGCGACGCACAATCTAAATTTTGTGATTGTGCGTCGCCTATTACCAAAATTAAAAAAAAAAAAAGCAGCTCAGTTATGTGGCTCTTACATTTTCATTGCTTATTTGTAGTTAAAATAAAATTAGATCGACTAAAAGAACCAAAAAAAAAAAATGGAGAACAGGCTACGCACAATCTTCATTGTGCATTGCCTGTTATCAAAATCTTAAAAAAAAAAAAAAAAGGAGCTCAGTTATGTTGCTCTAATATTTTCACTAGTTATTTGTAGTTGAAATAAAATTAGATTAACTAAAAGAATAAAAAAAAAAAAAAGGAGAACAGGGGACGCACAATCTTCATTGTGCGTCGCCTATTAACAAAATTTAAAAAAAAAAAAAAAACCAACACAGTTATGTTACTCTAATATTTTCACTAGTTATTTGTAGTTGAAATAAAATTAGATTGACTTAAAGAACCAAAAAAGAAAAAGAAAAAAGAGAACAGGCAACGCACAATCTGCATTGTATGTCGCCTGTTACCAAAATCTTTAAAAAAAAAAAAAAAAGAAACCAGTTCTGTTATATTACTCTAGTATTTTCACTAGTTATTTGTAGTTGAAATAAAATTAGATTGATTAAAAAAAAAACAGTTGATGCACAATGAAGCATGTGTGTTGCCTGTTACAAAAATCTAAAAGGTAAAAAAAAAAAAAAAAAAAAAAACAACTCAATTATGTTGCTCTAATATTTTCACTGGTTATTTGTAGTTGAAATAAATTAGATTGACTAAAAGAACCAACAAAAAAAAAATTGAATCCAGAATCTCTTACACTCTGAAGGAATCACTACATCGACAGGCCAAATAACTTGGATGTAATAATACAATAAGAACTAGCTAATATAGTTTTAGGCGATGCATTCTTTTAACAAAGAGTCGCCAAATAGATGAAAAGGTGATGCATTTGGAACAATGGCATCGCCTTTTCACTTAACCAATTTTTAACTTTTTTTGAATTTTAAAGTTTTTTGAATTTGAAAGTTGTCTTTAGTAATTTTTTTAATTTCGTAAATATGCTTTTTTTTTTTAATTTATAGATGAGCAATCAACAAAACAATTAAAGGTTAAAAATAATAATAATAAAACATGGAATAGGTGATGCGTTTTAATAGAATTGCATCGTTTGTTGCTTCAATTTTTTTTTATTTTTTTTCAGAAAAAGCAATTTAATAGACTTTCAATTTTTAAAAACAAGTAAGCTATCATTGACCATAAACACATATAAGTTAAGCTCATTTAACATGCTTATGTAGATAAATTGGTCAATAAATGCTTGTTGAATTAGAATTCTATATTCGGTATCCTATCTCAAATTAGGTCTTGAGATGTTTTGTGTTTCGTCTATACACATATAAGTGAATAATTGAGAAGAGCATTGACAAAACTATTTTTTGTTTTTAGATCAATGGAGTTTATGTTCATTGGATTGCTACATGAATATATTTGTAGATGAACAATTAGAAAACCATTTAAAGATTATAAAGAAAATATAAAAATTAGAACCAGCGACGCTTTTCGACCATAATGCATCACTTTATCTCACAATTCAAGAACAAGCGACCCTTCTTGAAGAGAATGCGTCGTCTGTTCTCTCAATTAAAGAAACAAAAATTTTAAAAGACATGCAAATTTTATAAAGAATAAAGGTGTACTTGAAAAAGAGAAAAATAAATAGCAATCTTTGATATTTTGCTTTGCATTTTTATGAAATATTTTCATTTTTTATTTGTAGATGAAAACTAAAAAATGAATCAAAGAAAAAAAAAATTTGAGAGAAAAGGTGTGTTTTTGCCATTTTTTGAAAATTTTTGATGCATTTTAAAATTTTGATGTGTGCCTTTGAATCGATTTTCTTTTTAAAAACTATATCAAGTACACTATCTAATAGATATTACATTTGGAAGCAATCTAAGAAAGACTTGAAGAGTGGGATATTTCGGGTTTCATTTTTCATTTGCCTATGTTGTAATCGGCCGGGAAGTTGGATTTCTATGTGTTCCGTGATTTTCTGGTTTTCTTCTTTCTTCGTCTCCATCGTTTAGGTGAGTTTGTTTTTTCTTTGTGGTTGGCGGAGACATGTGGTGGGTTGGGTTGTTTTTTTTTTTTTTTCCTTTTTTTTTTTCATTTTAACCGCAGGTTAGGGTCGTTGGGTTTTATTAATCTTGCTTTTGTAGAAATTTTATTTGTGATACTGCTTGCCATTGTTTGCTAAATTCAACAAGTATTTTATATTGAAGATCAATTTGATTTGAGATGATCTGTTGTTTTAACTTCACCACAATATCGTACTTTTGTTGAAGAAGATGTTCTTGGAGATACTACGATGGCTCACAATTCATTTGTCATATAGTTGCCAAGTATCGATGAAAATGATAATAAGGATGAATGTGAGAGTGGCTATGTTTGTAATGATTGTAAGGGGATATGGATAAACAATATCTTCTAAATAAATTGGTACGTATATTTATTAACTTATGTTTTAAGTAATATTTATAACATTTACTATTATTTATTTAATTATTTTTTGATCCACTTCATTATGTGTTTTTCACTTTTAATTAGGAGAAATGCACCTCACCAAATCTTAAGAACGATAGTAATATTCTTTAAATTTTCATGTATTAAATTATAAATTTAATAATGATTATTATTTTATTTATTTTGCATAAGTGTTAATAAGTTTTTAAATTTTTCCATATGCAGTATGAGGGTGTACATTAACTTCCATCTCAATGAGTGTACATTCATGGAAGTTTAATTAATATTAAATTTGTTATGAAAAAATACAATAGTTTACAAATTATGTAAAAATATGTCAATGAGATAATATTTAATTTATTTGATAATTAATTTGTTATGAAAAAATATTTGTTTTAAATTTTTGTATTCTAATTATTTTGGAAGAAGTTAGTTTTAGTTTTTTTGTATTTTAATTATTTTTATATTTTTACCATTTTAATCACTTTTCACAAAAAAAAAGGCACAGAAAAAAGAAAAATTATATTTGTAATTAACATGTAGATTATTTGATTTTTTGTTCTCTTTTTTCTGTGCCTTTTTTTTTTTTTTGGCTTTAACATTCTTGTTAGTCTATCATTTAAAATGAAAAATATACAGATTAGTTTCCATAAAAAGATTGATGGCTAAATTTTCGTTATGAACACGAGTCATGCATATATATTCTACCAACTAAGAAGAGCAATAGTAGATATATATATATTTTTTTTTTGGGTTCAAAAAATCAAAAATATTGTTCGATTGCAACCAGGCAAAACAATTATATATATGTTGTCCTCATTATACAGGGGGGAAAAAAAAACAATTAGTAATTTTTTTTTCAATTATTCATTTGCAAAACAATCAAACTAGTTTTCAAAGTTCTAAAACAAAAGAAAAAAAAGATATTTCAAATGCATATATATATATATATATATTAAATTTCGAGTATCATTAAACCTTTGATAAATAACTGCTCAATAAATAAATAATCTCTCTAAAAATAAAATTATTTGGTTCCAACTCACTAAATGCATAAGATGATAAATTTTTAGAAGCTATTTTAGGACCCATTATATATATAAATTAATAATTGATTAAATTTTGGTAAAAATAATATATATAAATATATATATAGTTAGTCAAAAATAAGGTTCATCTTATGTTATTAAATTAAGATCCAATTTTGACAACTATTGAATTACATCAAATTTTTGAATTTAAAATTTAAAAAAATTGTCAAATATGGATTTATTGACAGAATAAAATCATATTTAAAGAAAATGAACATTGTCAAGATTCAGTAATTAATAAATGTAATTTTTAAATCTTAATTCATAATGTGATGCAAGGGCTAAAAAAAAACTCACGTTAGACATCATATTAAGGTCTTATTTGATCCTAATTATAATCAAGTTCAAATAAGGTCCTTAATATAAGGATTAATGTAACACCCCGTTCCGAAACACATCGGAAATTCTAAAATTTGACCAAGGTTGACCGGGTTTGACTGTCGTTGACCGAAATGGGGTCAAATGTTGACTTTTTGTTCCTGATGGAATTTCACATTGACAGAGATACCGTTAAAAAGTACACGTTGTCACGAGTCCATAGACTAGTAGCACGTTGAAAACGGAGCTACGGTTTGAAAGTTATGAGCAAAACAAGTTGAGGTCCAAACTATCCAAAGGGTGCCGAAGTTGACTTTTTGTTCACGCAAAGTTGAGCTTTGACTCATGCATGGTTGTGAAGTACCCGTCGATACGAGTTCATAGACTAGCGGCATGCTTAAATAGGACATCTGGTTAAAAAGTTATGGACATGCGAAGTTTTCCGAATACCGTAATATTTTAATATATTTGGCTTGAGTGAACAGTGTGTGCCATGTGTCGCAATTTCAGCCAATCCCGTGAGTGAATAGTATCACCCACGGGTGGCTTTTATTTAGGCAAAAATGCATGAGCCGGCGGAAGGAGAGAGAAACAAGGAGGAGAGAGAGAGAAAGAGAGAGCTAGAGAGAGAAACCAACTGGCCATCAGAACAGTACATGCGCCACCCCACCTTGAAGCCCACCTGAAAACCGACCGGCCAGCCAAAAACCACAGCCAGCCGGCCGCCGACGCGCCCACATCGAGGCTTTTTTGGGCGACGGCGCCGATTCCTTCAAACCTCGATTTCTCCCTATTCCGACCACTGTTTGCCTCACCTCTGGTCCCGTTGAGTTACCCATCACCAGATCTACCTTCCCACCAAAAATCACGGCTAGTGGCCGGACACACCACCGGCGGATGTATTTGGTATTAAGAGAATTTCCATCTAAATTATATTGCCAATGTATGTTGTTTTAATATATGTTTGGGTGTCAAAAATATATTTGGGAACTAAAAGAAATTGTGATTTAATTGTATTTATTACGCATGAGCAAGATGTTTTCATTTAATTAATTGTATTTGGGTTTTAATATTATTTTTGGGCATAATTTGATTTTAAATATTTCAAGAAAAGTATTGGTTTAAGTTTGGTGGTTTCAAATCATATAATTATGCCATTGGAATATTATTTGATTGATTTTATGATTTGGGGAGAATTATTTGTATATTATTATTAATGGATTTATGCTGGTGTTGTTAAAGAAAAATGTGGGATGGTGAATTTGAAAAAATGGTATAATTCCCATGGTGAATTTTGGAACAATTGTTATTTTTTTAAAAATAATATGGTTATTTGTTTTAGACACACTCATATAGTACTGGTGTTCTGTACTATGTATGTGGATGAGCGCGCAAGTTATAATGTCTCCCGTGAGTTGCCATTGGACCGAGGGTAGGCAAGTTTGATATTGGCCATAAGTCGCCCCCCTCCATGGCCAGGATGACGGTTTAAGCAGCGCCGCTGTCGGGACGCCGAAGCGACCGTATGCAAGTTTTTCTCTTTAACCTCCCATTACATGGTGCTTGGGACGCTGGGTATCGTGGGACATCACTGGTATATAGTGTGGTGCGTCAAGTAATTATTTTTCTGATATAAATTTCAATTCCTAAAGTTTTAAAGCAGTATTTAAATTAGAATGTATTTAATGTTGTTTTTATTATTTATTTAAATTTAAAGCTTTACACAAATTTTATGAAATTGATATCGTAATTTTATTACCTATTCTCATAAATGTTTAAAAGTTATTTGCCTTGATTTTATCATTTAAATCGTTTGGTATTTTAAAATAAATTCTATTATATTTTTATCATTTGTTTTATATCGATGTTTAAATTGATTTAAAATGTTTCTTTGATTATTTCATTGATTTAATTAATAAATTTTATAATTTATATATTGGGTTTATTTTTGTTCTTATGCCAAATTTCTTTAATATAAGTTTATTTATGATTTTATTTATTGTATCCAATGATGTCTTATTCTATATTTCCATTATAAATTTGGATCCTTAAATTCTTGTATTTTATTTGAAAGTTATTTGATTAATTATTCCTTGATTTTTGGGGCATAAAAGATTGGGTTGAAAATGTTTTAAAAGGGGAACCTTTCCAACGGAGTGAATGGTGAGGGTTTTGAGAGAAAATATTATTTTTAATTAATTATTATTTATTTACTTATTTATTCTTAATTAATCAAATGTACTATAATTTTTGTTACTATTATAATTGTACAGTAGATAAGGTCACTCACTAAGATGATTAGCATCTCATATTTTTAAATTCCATTCCCCTAGGTCCAGGTTGGGAGACGTTGATCGTCCGAAATGAACTCGACGTCTCAGTTCATTGCCGAAAGTCCAAGAAGCATTTGTTTCCTTTTTTCCTCTCCATCTTGTATTGCTTCTTTATCTGACATTGTATTAATTACACATTTATTTGTATAATGCTCTGTATACTGTATTGGACATTTAGTTATTAATTATGCATTGATTTCATGTTATTCATTTGGAATGCTGTAAATTTGTGAAATTAAATTGTAATAATGTGGGAGGAATAAGGTGGTGTTTATAGAAGTGTGTTTTCAGTGCAGGAAATTTATGGTAAGTCCAACCCTTAGGGGAGGTTCTGCCAGATTTTCTATTGGAAGGTTCGGTAGGGTTTCCTTGGGATCAAGGCTTGTCTAGGATTTCGGAGAGAGAAATTTTGGACGGGTCCTGACAATTAATGTAAGATTTTTCTTTTTTCAATCATTGCATCACATTAAGAATTGATATTTAAAAATATATTTATTAATCACAGGTCTTGATGAAGTTTATTTTCTCTAAATAGAGTTTTTATATATCAATAAATTCATATTTAATCATTTTTTAAATTTAAAATTCTAATCCTTAATGTGATTCAATAATCATTATGGGTGGACTTTACTTAAAGTTTAACAATGTATATATATATAAACATTTATAATACATATTAGGGAAATTTTACTTAACAATTTTTATTTTTATTTTTTCAATTTAGCTTTTTCTAAAATATGTGTCATCTTAAATTATTTGTAACTCACACATCATCTTGGACATATTCATTTTATTTTGTAACAAATAATTGCTTAAATTACTACAGTTTGAAAGGCCAAGAAACATTGGTTAAAATATAACTGTTATGTGGATCATTATCATTATGGATGATCATATTTATTAAGCCTTGAATGAATATAAGAATAGTTTTTTTGAGCTTTTGCGAATGTATGTTAGTATTAACTTTTATCTATTTATATGTTAATTTTAAGGTTCTATATGTACAAATTAATTTTTTACCTTCTATATGCACAAATTAATTTTTTACTTTGTATTTATTTATTAGTTATAAATATCTCTTTTTTTAATAAATAGTTATAAATAATAAATTATTCATTTATCAAAAAATAAATAATCTGTTTAAATTAATAATTTTTTTATAATCACATGAGTATATTTTGGGTATTTTATTTTAGAGGTTTTAATGCATAAGGTTTGGGTTCTCGAACATCTTGTGAAAGCAAACAAGTCATAGGGCGTTGGAAGGGTCTCAATGAACTCAACTTGTTCAATAATAACATTCACAGTGGTGGAATACCACCATTTTTTGGGAACTAAACAGAGCAAAAATTCTTGGATTTTTCTCAGAATAAACTCTCAATAGAGATACCCCAAAACTTGACAAATCTCCAAGTTTCTTCAAGTCTTTGATGTCTCGCACAATCCTCTCTACAGGGCGTATACAAAGGAAGTCAATTTGACACACTTGACAGCAGTTCATACGAAGGAAACTTGGGATTGTGTGGTAATTTTGTGGATATTGGATATGGATCGTGTGCTAGCAATTGGATTATTTATTGGGCAAATTGTGATTTCAAGGAAGTGTAAGCGGTCTGCCAAGTGTTTTAGAATAAACATTAATTCATGAAGAAGAAAGATATGGGTGAGGCGTAGGAAATGAGGTCAACCAGTCACGTAAGAAACAATCTTCTTTATTTATTTATTTTTAATTATTTACAATAATTTTTTTACATGACCGTATGTGGGGCATCGAGGTAAGTTCCGTTGGGATTTTCCAGGTGCACTCAGGTCTATAACCCGGCGGTTTCTGGAGCACTGGTTTCATTGGTAGCTCTCCCAGTGTTTTTAGCTCTTAATTTCACTCTTCTACCAATCCATAAAACAGATTGGTCTTTTTCTTAAAATAATCTAATTTTATTTATTTAAAAAATTTAATTTCGTAAATCAATAATTTCCAAAGGACTTTGAATCGAAGACTTTTCCATGGACCTTGGAAAATTTCTGATCTGCTAAGTGTAAGTGTACGAGGAAGAAAAGCAAACCATTCACTAAAGAAGATGAACATTTTTTTAAATATAAAAACGAAAGTAGGAGAGTTTTTACGTAATTTTACATGGAAGTCCAGTGTTACTGTGTGAGATGTGCGAGTAGAAAATTTTCGTTTTCCAATTTATCACCAAAAAAAAAGAAAAAGAAAAAAGTTTCATATGGCCTTCAGTAGTGCTGAAGCATGGAATTGAAGAGAAAAAGCATAGATTTAAAAATCTGATCATCATATGAATTCCACTTATAAAGTTTTTCAGATTGATTTCCAATGTTTTAATTTGATTCATGCAATGACTTTTCCAACAACATATTTGTTGTAGACCAAGCCTTTAATCTTTCATTTTCTTTGCAATATTTTCTTAATGACAAACCATATATAGATTATTATATGAATTACTAGCTTTTTTCTGGATCTTTTTCCTTTAATTATCTTATTTGTTATTATAATCTAGAAGTGTATATTCCAATTAGCTCAAGTTTCTCATCCAACAACTCAATTGGTAATAACCATAATGATAACCTCCGGGACTTGGGTTCAAAATTTGATGTTAAAATCCCCCTTCCCAATTTATTGCAAAAAAGTATTTAAAAAAATTTCACATGTGGCTTGCAATAGCAGTGAAGCATGGAATTAGAGAGAAAAAGTCTAGCTTCAAAAGTATGATTGTAACACCCCGTCCCAAAGTACGTTGGAATTTTTATATGTTGATCGAGGTTGACTGAGGTTAATCGTTGATCGCAAAGGTCAAAATTTTGACTTTTTGTTTTCGATGGAATTTTGCATTGGCCGAGGCACTATTGCAAAGTACATGTTATCCTGAGTTCGTAGACTAGTAGCACGTAGAAATCGGAGCTACCGTTTGAAAGTTATGAGCAAAACAAATTAAGGTCCAAATTGTCCAAGAGGTGCCGAAGTAGACTTTTTGTTCGTATAAATTTGAGCTTTGACTCATGCATGGTTGTGAAGTACTCATTAATACGAGTTCATAGACTAGCGGCACGCCTAATTTGGACATGTGGTTTGAAAGTTACAGACCTATGAAGTTTTTCCGAGACAGCATTTACTATTTATGGATCTGTATGTGTGTAAACAGTGATGCCACATGTCACAAAAAATGGACCCACCCATGAGTGCACAATGGGACCCACCCATGGCACCCACGGGCGTTTTGACTGGCTGAGAAGGGGAGGGAGGAGAGAGAAGGAGAAGGAGGAGAGAGAAAAAGGGGAAGGACCGGCCAACCGCCGTTCACCTATTTTCAGCCACCAGAACAGTACACGTGCCTAACCACCATGACCCACCCATCAAAACCAGCCGGCTAGCCAAAAATCACGACCAAATCGCCGGTGACGCTCCCGGATCGGGGTGTTTTTCGGAGAGCGGCCTATTTCCTTCTCCAGCCGACTTCTCCCAAACCAGACCTCCGTTTGCCTCATTGCCGGTCTCATTGAGTCCACCATTCCCCAATCTACCTTCCCACCAAAAATTACCAGTAGTGGCTGCCAGACGCGTCGCCGGCGGTGATGGGTTCCAGCGACCGCGGCGCCTCGTCGGGAAATTGACTTTCCGGCAAGTTCCTAGTTACACCGCCCATCATTTTCCACTAGTTTCGACCCTCTGAACCCAGATTTGAGGTTGGTTGCCTTCAACTCGCTACGGTTTGTGAGATCCGAGGATCCAAAACCCGATACCTTTTCGCGAGATTCCGGCCACCTCGGATCCGATATTCGAAAAGTGAGTCCAGATTCGTTATCTTCGTTTCACAAGCTTCTATTCAGTATATTACTCATAAATTTTGGTTGTCGTTTGTGTTCGCTTCCAGGGCACCCATTTGGAAGTTACCCGATTAAAATATTAAAATAATTAGTTTTCTGTATTGTGGATATTTTAGGTATACGTGTGGGTAATAGAGTTGATCCTACAGAAGATCTCGATTGATACATGTGCTTGAGGTGAGTGACCCACTTTCAAAATTATTTTGGAATGTTAAAAAATATATATATATATATATATATTTTTAATTAGTTATTTGAAAAATATGTTTTATGTGTTGAATGTTTAGTAAATTTATATTTGGAATCTTGATGCCAAAATTGAATGAATTATAATTATTTGTGCATCAAAAAAATATTTTGATTTCAAGAATTTTATGGATATGGGATTTTATTAATAATTGTTAAATTTTATTATTGGAATATTGTGTAATTAGAAAGTTTTCATGTGAATTTTAATATATGTTTAATATTTGAAGGAATTTCCATTTAATTTTACAATGCCGATTTATAATGGTTTTAATATATCTGTTGTTGCGAAAAATATATTTGGGATTTTAAAGGAATTATGGTTTAAGATTTTTAATTAATTATTGTTGAGTTTGATGTTGATTTTATAATGCATAACAAATGCGTTTACATTATTTTAAGAATATATGAATTTCATGTGGTTTTAATATTATTTTTTGTATGATTTGATTTTAAAGATTTCAAGAAAAATATTGGTTTAAGTTATGGTGCTCTCAAAATCTATATTTATGCACTTGAAATATTATCTAGTTGATTTTATGATATGAGAAAAATTATATATTATCGATGGATTTATGCTGGTGATATTAAAGAAAAATGTGGGATGGTGAATTTGAAAAATGGTATGATTTCCACGGTGAATTTTGAAAAAATTGTTGTTTTTAAAAATAATATGGTTATTTGTTTTAGATGCACTCATACAGTACTGGTGTTCTGTACTGTGTATGTGGATGAGCGCGCAAGCTATAATATCTCCCGTGAGTTGCCATTGGACCGAGGGTAGGCAAGTTTGATATTGGCCATAAGCTGCCCCCCTCCATGGCCGGGTTGACGGTTTAAACAGCGGCGTGACCGGATGCAAGTTTCTCTCTTTAACCTCCCGTTGGACGGTGCTCGGGATGCTGGGTATCGTAGGCCATTACTGGTATATAGTGTGGTGCGTCAAGTATTATTTTTCAGATATAAATTTTTTCAAATCCTAAAGTTTTAAAGCAGCATTTAAATTAAATGTATTTAATTTGTTTTATCACTTATTTCTAATTAGTATTTTCTAAAATGTATTTATTCATATTTTATATCATTTATTTTAAATTAATATTTTTAAAATACATCTTGCCATAAAAATATTATATAGATTGGTTGAATATTTCAAAATGAATATTATAGTATTTTTCTACCACTTATTTTACATGATTTTTTATAATTATTTAAATTATATTTTTGATACTGTTTATTTTAGTTTATTAAATCAAATTTTATGAATTATATATTGAATTTCACTTTTATGTTATATTTCTTTAATGCAAGTATTCTAAAATTATTTTATTATATTTTATTCGTATTTGAATTATTTAAATTTTTATTAAATTAATTATTCCTTGATTTTTTTGGGGTATAAAAGATTGGGTTTTGTAAAAATGTTTTAAAAGGGGAATTTTTCCAACCGAGTGAATTGTGAGAATTTTGAGTGCAAGTGTTATTTTCTAATAATAATAATATTATTATTATTATTATTATTATCGTTATTGATTAGTAGATCGGGTCGCTCATTGAGATGATTAGCATCTCATATTTTTAAATTTCGTTCCCCTAGGCTCAGGTTAGTCGAGGTTAATCGTCCGGGGGCGAGCTCAATGTCTTGGTTTGTTGCCGAAAGTTCCAAAGGCTTTTCCTTCCTTCCTTTCTATCTTGTATTATTTCCTTTTATCATTTATTGTATGAAATTTCATACTTAATTGTATTGTATAATGCTCTCTATACTGATTGGACACATATTTATTGAATCATATATTGATTCCCTGTCATTTACTTGGAGTGCTGCAAATATGTGGAAATATATTGTAGTAAGAAGGGAGGAATAAGGGGATATATCTAGAAGTGTTTTTCGTGCAGGATAATTTTGTGGTAAGTTTAACCCTTAGGGGAGGTTCTGTCAGATTTTCCATTGAAGGGTTCGTTAGGGTTTCCCTGTGATCAAGATTTATCTAAGGTTTCGGTGAGGGATCTTGGATGGGTCCTGACAATGATCATCCTGAATTCTATTGATAATGTTTTTAGATTGACTTCCAATATTGTAATTTGACTGATGCAAGAATGTGGCTTAGTACTTTGGATTATTACAATATTTGGACACAAAGATGATATATTATTATTATTATTTTTCTGTGGAAATAAGTTCCCTTGGCGAAAAGTTTCTAATTGAATTGGCCAACAATTTGTTAGTTTTTGTTTCCATCTATTTCTACTAGTTATTTGAATTCTGCATTACAAATTATACAACTCTCTAAGACACAAAACGTTCCTCATATTCACTAAACAAGTACGAAAGATCATTTATTAATGTTGTAATTATGTATACTTTTTAAGTATGAAGACCTCATTTATTAACAACATATGTTTTTCCCTTTAAATTTTTTATATTAACAAATGACACTGTACAAGCATCTGTTTCAATTTTGTTTGTTTTTTTTTTTTATATTTCGGTCCAGTATTTATTGCAAAACCGTGTTTTATTTTTATTATTATTATTATGGGTTGGCCATCTTTTCCAACTCCATTTTTGCCTATAAAACTGACCTCTATTTCCCTCCTCAGTCACTCCATCAATATCGAACATTAATTTCCTCTCCAAAAAGGGGAAAAAAAAAAATTCATGGACTTCCTACCACTGCGTCATCTTCTTCTTCTCATCATCACTTGCTTTCCTCCTTTTCTGCAGCCACTTTGTCATGATGATGACAGCATTGCCTTGTTGGAGTTCAAGAACAGCTTTAATATAGCCAAGTTTGCTTCTGCAAATCCTTTTGCGTATCCCAAAGTTTCATCCTGGAGACTAGAAGAGAATAGAGATTGCTGCTCATGGGACGGTGTGGAGTGTGATACTGACACCGGTCGTGTAGTTGCTCTAGACCTTAGCAGCAGTTTTCTTCGTGGTTCAATGAACTCCACCAGCACCCTCTTCAACCTTTCTCAACTTCAAAGGCTTAACTTTGCTGATAATAATTTCAACTTCTCCCAGATCCCTTCTGCAATGAATCATCTTTCAAGGTTAACATATCTCAACCTTTCTGCTTCATATTTTTATTGTCAAGTTCCATTTGAGATCTCACAACCATCTAATCTGTCTTTCCTCAATCTGTCTTGTAATGACTTGGTATTGAAGAGTCCTAATTTGAGTAGCTTGGTTAGAAATATAAGTAACCTGAAAGAACTTCATCTTAGCTATGTTGACATATCCTCCGGTGTGCCTAGCTTTTTGGCAAATTTCTCATCATTAACATCCTTACTTCTAGATGGTTGCAGCTTGCACGGTGAGTTCCCAAATGGAATTTTTCTACTTCCAAACCTACAAGTCCTTGATTTGCAGAACAACCCTCATCTTATGGGTTATCTACCTGAATTTCAATCTAACAGTTCTTTTGAGGTACTGCTACTTCACAACACAATTTTTTCCGGGAAAATACCCTCTTCCATCGAAAACCTTCATTTCCTGGTTCAGTTAGATTTTGGAGTATGTAGGCTTTCAGGGTTGGTTCCATCTTCGCTTGGTAAACTAACCAGGCTTACTTCTTTGGACCTTTCTGGAAAAATAATTTTGAGGGAAATGAATTCCCTTCTTTTCTTCAAAACCTCACCCAGCTCATCAAGTTATGGCTTGAAGAATGTCAGTTAACTGGTAAAATTCCAGTTTGGCTTGGAACACTAACCCAATTAACTGATATTGGACTTTATTCAAATAACTTGCATGGCCATATCCCATCATCCCTTGGCAAACTAACTAGGCTTACCGATTTGAACCGCGCAGCAAACAATTTTAAAGGTCAAATCCCTTCTTTTCTTCAAAATCTAACCCAACTCTCTGTGTTATGGATTGGTGACAATCAATTCACTGGTGAAATTCCATCTTGGTTGGAAATCTTTACCCTTTTAACTCATTTAAATCTTGGAATGAATAAACTGCATGGTCTTATCCCATCTTCCCTTGGTAGACTAACTAGCCTCACTTATTTGGACCTTCAAATGAACAATTTGAAAGGTCAAATCCCCTGTTTTCTTCGAAACCTCACAAACATTGAACTCCTTATCTTTGTTGCAATGAATTGAGCAGCACATTATACTTTGACATGTTTCTTGGCTTGAAAAAGCTAGATTCACTTCTTTTAGGGGGTAACAAGTTATCCAATTTGTTCAAACTAGCAAAATGAACGCAGCTGCTCCAAGGTTACGAAGTGTAGGCTTGCGTTCATGCAATTTAACCAAATTCGCTGATTTTTTAAGGTATCAAGATAGATTACGATCGTTGTACTTGAATGGAAACAAGATACATGGTCGAATACCCAAATGGATATGGAACATAAGCACCGAGACTATGGCCTATCTGGAAATTTCTGACAATTCCTTGACAGGATTTGAACAACCTCCAGTTTTTATTGCTTGGGTTCAATTGGTCATCTTAGATCTTACATACAACAGACTAGAAGGCCAATTATCAATTCCACCAGCATCCACCGAAGAGTACCAAATTTCGAACAACAAACTGAGTGGAGAAATTTCACCCTTCTTTTGCAATCTGAGTTCCCTTCGGTTGCTTGATTTGTCTAATAACCTGTTGACTGGTAAGCTTCCGCAGTGTTTTGAAAATTTCAGGAATACTTTACGGGTATTGAATATGAGTAACAACCAGTTTCATGGTAGCATTCCCCAAATGTGTGCAAATGGAAGCAATGTGAGAATGATTGATCTAAGCCACAATCAGTTCCAAGGACGTTTACCACAAATGTTGGCCAATTGTATGATGCTTCAAGTTCTCAATCTTGGGAATAATCGATTCAGTGATGTTTTCCCTTCATGGTTAGGGACTCTTCTGAACTTAAGGCAACTTATATTGCGATAAGGAAACATAATGGCAATCTAGTATTTTCTACTCTGCGCGTTTTTGATCTGTCCAATAACAGTTTTACAGGTAAATTGCCATCTGAGTTCTTCAAAAATTTGAATGCCATGAGAGTTAAAGACGCTGGCAATTCATCATATCTGTTTGCAAGCATCACGAATTTAGAAACAAGATTCCTTGAATATTACTTTGAAATTCCATACTCTATAACGATAACAAACAAAGGAATGTCATGCTTTATCAGGAGATCCAAAAAGTTTTTACTGACATTGACCTTTCAAGTAACAGATTTGAAGGATCAATTCCACACAGCATCGGAATCTTGTAAGGGCTTCATGTGCTCAATATTTCCAACAACATTTTCAATGGTAAAATCCCATCATCCTTGGGAAACATAACAGAGCTAGAATCACTTGATCTCTCTAACAACAAGCTTTCAGGACAGATCCCTCCACAACTTGCACAACTGACATTTCTTGAAGTCTTTGAGGTTTCTCATAACCATCTCACTGGACCTATACCCCAAATGAACCAACTTAGCACGTTTGATGTCGGTTCATACGAGGGGAACTTGGGATTATGCGGGAATCCATTGCCAAGAAAATGTGAAAGTTCAGTACCACCTTCAGGTTTAGAAGAAGAACAAATTTCAAAATCTACATTAGAGTTTCATTGGATGACAGTTGTGCCAGGATATGTGAGTGGACTAGTAATTGGAATGGTTATTGGGCAATTTTTTGCACCGCAGAAGCATGACTGTTTTGTGAAGACTTTTGGGCAGCGGAAACAAGGCAGAAGGAGGAAGAGGAATCCGTGGAGAAATTGAAGTTTAGGCAATCATATCATAATAATATTGAGTTTCTGTTGTTGTTGTTTTATTTTATTTTATTTTTTTAAAGATAATGTAACGAAATAATTGAAATTCTAGCTTAACAGCTAGTTTCCTTCCTTTCATAGTTCCGCAACCAGTGGTGAGAAAGGTTGTCAAATTGGTGTCTAACTAGCAGCCATTAAACATAGTTCTCCATTCTAAATCACCACTCCCTGCATCCTCTCCAATGACGTAGATGGTCTTTTTTGTAATTTTCTTTGTAGGATTCTTTAGGCGTTGTGACTGAAGTTGTTTTCTACTCAAGTAGTCAATGGTTGTTGTGTGGAAAATTTGAGCTCTGCCTCTTTGGTTCTGAAAGTGTAGTCAATACTTTTTTAATTTTATGTCAGATTAATGTCAGTATCACCTTCTTGTATGGTTCCAACAAATACTTTATGAAACTTGTATTCCACCCTTTTATTTATTTATTTTATGTTTTAAGTGATAGTAAGGGTAAGAAAGTAAATTTATCATATAATGCAAGGGGGTTTGTATTTTTGTATTTGGTTGGCCTGCAGGAATTCCTAGGTTGGTCAGCAAAATGTTTATATGGACAATATCTGACCCTGAAGATTTCAACCTTTTGCCTACAAATTAAATTAGAAATAACAAAATGCAACTGTCAGGTGAGATATATATGCATCGACCAAAATGTCATTTCTGAAAATTATCTATGATATTTAATTTTCAAGTAAGCATATACTGTTGTTCATTTATAAATTTGGTTATTCACATAAATCAAATTAACCACCTAGTAAATTAAAACCTACATTCTTATTGAGAATAAAACCTAAGGTGGTGCCATTAAAATTGAGAATAAAAAAGCTTGGGTTTTGCAATCATGGGGGAGTTTGGGTTAGTAAACGGAGTTGATAAGACTTTAAAAGACACTACTAGAATCGCGTTGATAACTGACGCAATAAATGCGTCGCACAAAATAAATAACGACGTATCGCACGGTGTCGCCTAACGTCTTGTCGCTAAATCTATAAGACAACTAGCGACGCATTATAAGAGTCGCCTATCTTTGACTTTTTAGCGACTCATATTTACTTTTAGCGACGCATTAATAGAGTCGCCTATTTAGCGACGCATTGACTATTTAGCGACGCATTATTAGGGTCACCTATTTAGCGACGCATTTTACTATTTAGCGACGCATTAGTAGAGTCGTCTATTTAGCGACGCATTAATAAAGTGACTATTTAGCGACGCATTAATAGAATCGCCTATTTAGCGACGCATTAATAGAGTTGACTATTTAGCGACGCATTAGTAGAATTGCCTATTTAGAGACGCATTAATAGAGTCGCCTATTTAACGACGGATCGACACTTTTAGCGACGCATTATTTCTTAATGCGTCGCCCCTTCTTTTTTTTTTTAATTTTTTTAAATTTTGTGAAAAGTGATTAAAATAGTAAAAATATAAAAATAATTAAAATACAAAAAAATGAAAACTAGCTTCATCCAAAATAAATAGAATACAAAAATTTTAAATAAATATTTTGTCATAACAAATTAATTATCAAATAAATTAAATATCATCTCATTGATATATTTTTACATAATTTGTAAGCTATTGTATTTTTCATAACAAATTTAATATTAATTAAACTTCCATGAATGCATATTCATTGAGATGGAAGTTGACCTCTTGTTGACGATATTACATCCTCATACTGCATATGGAAACATTAAAAAAGTTATTAGCACTTATGCAAAATAAATAAAATATTAATCATTATTAAATTTGTAATTTAGTATAAATGAAAATTTAAAAAATATTACCATTGTTCTTAAGATTTGACGAATCACATTTCTCCCCTCACAGTCATTACAAACATAGTCACTCTCACATTCATCCTCATTATCATTTTCATCGACACTTGGCAACTATATGACAAATGGATTGTGAGCCATCTTTGTATCTCCAAGAACATCTTCTTCAACAACCGTACGATGTTGTGGTGAAGTTAAAACAATAGACCATCTTGATTCAAGTTAATCTTCAACACAAAATACTTGTTGAACTTAGCAAAATAATGTCAAGCAATATCACAAACATAATTTCTAAAAAAGCAAGATTAATAAAACCCAATGAACCTAAGCTGCAGTTAAAATGAAAAAAAAAAAAAAAAAAACAACCCACCTCATGTTAAGAAAAAAGAAACTCACCTAAATGATGGAGATAAAGAAAGAAGAAAACCAAAAAATCACGAGGGCGACAAAGAGAAATCTAGCTTCTCGGCCGACGACAACGTAGGCAAATGAAAAATGAAACCTGGAATATCTCACTCTTCAAGTCTCTCTTAGATTGCTTCCAAATCTAATATCGATTAGGTGGTGTACTTGATGTAATTTTAAAAAAGAAAAAATGGATTTAAAGGAGCGCGTAAAAATTTAAAAACGCGCCAAAAATTTTCAAAAAATGGCAAGAACGCGCCTTTTCTCCCAATTGCATTTTTTTTCTTTGATTAATATTTTTATTTTTCAACTACAAATAAAAACTGAAAATATTTCTTAAAAATGCGAAGCAAAATATCGAAGATTGCTGTTTATTTTTCTGTTTTTCAAGTACACCTTTATTCTTTATAAAATTTGCATGTCTTTCAAAATTTTGTTTTTGTTAATTGAGAGAATAGGCGACGTATTCTCTTCAAGAAGGATTGCCTGTGGTGTCGTGATTTCTTGAGAGTGTAGGAGGTCTTGGGTTCAATTATTGTTATGGTCCTATTTTGATTTTATTTTTTTTAAATGTTTAAACAAAAAAATTGAAAAAAAAAAAAGGAACAGGCGACGCATTTGTTGAGGAATGCGTCGCCTGTTCTTGTATTTTGCGACGCATTATTTCAATAATGCGTTACCTAACACTATATTAGCCAATTTTTGCTATAATAGTACATATAAGTGATTTGGCCTAGTGGTGTGGTGATTTCCTGAGAGTGTATGAGGTCCTGGGTTCAATTCTTGTTATGGTCCTATTTTGATTTTATTTTTTTTAAATGTTTAAACAAAAAAATTGAAAAAAAACAAAGAACAGGCGACGCATTTGTTGAGGAATGCGTCGCCTATTCTTGTATTTGGCGACGCATTGTTTCAATAATGCGTCGCCTAACACTATATTAGCCAATGTTTGCTGTATTAGTACAAATAAGTGATTTGGCCTAGTGGTGTGGTGATTTCCTGAGAGTGTATGAGGTCTTGGGTTCAATTCTTGTTACGGTTCGATTTTGATTTTATTTTTTTTAAATGTTTAAACAAAAAAATTGAAAAAAAAAAAAGAACAAGCGATGCATTTGTTGAGGAATACGTCGCCCGTTCTTGTATTTGGCGACGCATTGATTCAATAATGCGTCGCCTAACACTATATTAGCCAATGTTTGCTATATTAGTACATATAAGTGATTTGGCCTAGTGGTGTGGTGATTTCCTGAGAGTGTATGAGGTTCAGGGTTCAATTCTTGTTATGGTCCTATTTTGATTTTATTTTTTTTAAATGTTTAAACAAAAAAATTGAAAAAAAAAAAAAAGAACAGTCGACGCATTTGTTGAGGAATACGTCGCCTGTTCTTCTATTTGGCGACGCATTGTTTCAATAATGCATTGCCTAACACTATATTAGCCAATGTTTGCTGTATTAGTACAAATAAGTGATTTGGCCTAGTGGTGTGGTGATTTCCTGAGAGTGTATGAGGTCTTGGGTTCAATTCTTGTTATCGTTCGATTTTGATTTTATTTTTTTTAAATGTTTAAACAAAAAAATTGAAAAAAAAAAAAGAACAGGCGATGCATTTGTTGAGGAATACGTCGCCCGTTCTTGTATTTGGCGACGCATTGATTCAATAATGCGTCGCCTAACACTATATTAGCCAATGTTTGCTGTATTAGTACATATAAGTGATTTGGCCTAGTGGTTTGGTGATTTCCTGAGAGTGTATGAGGTCTTGGGTTCAATTCTTGTTATGGTTCGATTTTGATTTTATTTTTTTTAAATGTTTAAACAAAAAAATTGAAAACAAAAAAAGAACAGTCGACGCATTTGTTGAGGAATACGTCGCCTGTTCTTGTATTTGGCGACGCATTGTTTCAATAATGCATCGCCTAACACTATATTAGCCAATGTTTGCTGTATTAGTACAAATAAGTGATTTGGCCTAGTGGTGTGGTGATTTCCTGAGAGTGTATGAGGTCCTGGATTCAATTCTTGTTATGGTCCGATTTTGATTTTATTTTTTTTAAATGTTTAAACAAAAAAATTGAAAAAAAGAAAAGAGCAGGCGACGCATTTGTTGAGGAATGCGTCGCCTGTTCTTGTATTTGGCGACGCATTGATTCAATAATGCGTCGCCTAACACTATATTAGCCAATGTTTACTATTATAGTACATATAAGTGATTTGGCCTAGTGGTGTGGTGATTTCCTTAGAGTGTATGAGGTCCTAGGTTCAATTTTTGTTATGGTACTATTTTGATTTTATTTTTTTTAAATGTTTAAACAAAAAAATTGAAAAAAAAAAGAACAGGCGACGCATTTGTTGAGGAATGCGTCGCCTGTTCTTGTATTTCGCTATTTTGATTTTATTTTTTTTAAATGTTTAAAGGTCCTGGGTTCAATTCTTTTTATGGTCCTATTTTGATTTTATTTTTTTTAAATGTTTAAACAAAAAAATTGAAAAAAAAAGAACAGGCGACGCATTTGTTGAGGAATGCGTCGCCTGTTCTTGTATTTCGCTATTTTGATTTTATTTTTTTTAAATGTTTAAACAAAAAAATTGAAAAAAAAAGAACAGGCGACGCATTTGTTGAGGAATGCGTCGCCTGTTCTTGTATTTGGCGACGCATTGATTCAATAATGCGTCGCCTAACACTATATTAGCCAATGTTTGCTGTATTAGTACATATAAGTGATTTGGCCTAGTGGTGTGGTGATTTCTTGAGAGTGTATGAGGTCCTGGGTTCAATTCTTGTTATGGTTCGATTTTGATTTTATTTTTTTTAAATGTTTAAACAAAAAAACTGAAAACAAAAAAAGAACAGGCGACGCATTTGTTGAGGAATACGTCGCCTGTTCTTGTATTTGGCGACGCATTATTTCAATAATGCGTCGCCTAACACTATATTAGCCAATGTTTGCTATATTAGTACATATAAGTGATTTGGTCTAGTGGTGTGGTGATTTCCTTAGAGTGTATGAGGTTCTGGGTTCAATTCTTATTATGGTCCTATTTTGATTTTATTTTTTTTAAATGTTTAAACAAAAAAATTGAAAAAAAAAAAAGAACAGGCGACGCATTCAACAAATGCGTCGCCTGTTCTTGTATTTGGCGACGCATTGATTCAATAATGCGTCGCCTAACACTATATTGGCCAATGTTTGCTGTATTAGTACATATAAGTGATTTGGCCTAGTGGTGTGGTGATTTCCTGAGAGTGTATGAGGTCCTGGGTTCAATTCTTGTTATGTTTCTATTTTGATTTTATTTTTTTAAAATGTTTAAACAAAAAAATTGAAAAAAAAAAAAAGAACAGGCGACGCATTTGTTGAGGAATACGTTGCCTGTTTTTGTATTTGGCGACGCATTGTTTCAATAATGCGTCGCCTAACATTCTATTAGCCAATTTTTGCTGTATTAGTAGATATAAGTGATTTGGCCTAGTGGTGTGGTGATTTTCCAAGAATGTATGAGGTCCTGTGTTCAAATCTTGTTATGGTCCGATTTTGATTTTATTTTTTTTAAATGTTTAAACAAAAAAATTGAAAAAAAAAAAAGAACACGTGACGCATTCCTCAACAAATGCGTCGCCTGTTCTTGTATTTGGCGACGCATTGTTTCAATAATGCGTCGCCTAACACTCTATTAGCCAATTTTTGCTGTATTAGTACATATAAGTGATTTGGCCTAGTGGTGTGGTGATTTCCCGAGAATGTATGAGGTCCTGTGTTCAACTCTTGTTATGGTCCGATTTTGATTTTATTTTTTTTAAATGTTTAAACAAAAAAATTGAAAAAAAAAAAAAGAACAGGCGACGCATTCCTCAAGAAATGCGTCTGTTCTTGTATTTGGCGACGCATTGATTCAATAATGCGTCACCTAACACTATATTAGCAAATGTTTGCTGTATTAGTACATATAAGTGATTTGGCCTAGTGGTGTGGTGATTTCTTGAGAGTGTAGGAGGTCTTGGGTTCAATTCTTGTTATGGTTCTATTTTGATTTTATTTTTTTTTAAAAGTTTAAACAAAAAAATTGAAAAAAAAAAAAAGGAACAGGCGACGCATTTGTTGAGGAATGCGTCGCCTATTCTTGTATTTGGCGACGCATTATTTCAATAATGCGTCGCCTAACACTCTATTAGCCAATTTTTGCTGTATAAATATATATAAGTGATTTGGCCTAGTGGTGTGGTGATTTTCTGAGAATGTATGAGGTCCGGTGTTCAAATCTTGTTATGGTCCGATTTTGATTTTATTTTTTTTAAATGTTTAAACAAAAAAATTGAAAAAAAAAAAAAGAACAGGCGACGCATTCCTCAACAAATGCGTTGTTCTTGTATTTGGCGACGCATTGTTTCAATAATGCGTCGCCTAACACTCTATTAGCCAATTTTTGCTGTATTAGTACATATAAGTGATTTGGCCTAGTGGTGTGGTGATTTCCCGAGAATGTATGAGGTCCTGTGTTCAACTCTTGTTACGCATTTGTTGAGGAATGCGTCGCCTGTTCTTGTATTTGGCGACGCATTGTTTCAATAATGTGTCGCCTAATACTATATTAGCCAATTTTTGCTGTATTAGTACATATAAGTGATTTGGCCTAGTGGTGTGGTGATTTCTTGAGAGTGTAGGAGGTTCTGGGTTCAATTCTTGTTATGGTTCTATTTTGATTTTTTTTTTAAATGTTTAAACAAAAAAATTGAAAAAAAAAAAAGAACAGGCGACGCACAATCTTATTGGTGTGTCGCCTGTTAACTATATATATATATATATATATAAACCTCAGTTTTGGTGCACTAATATTTTTATTGATTGTTATTATTAAAATAAAATTATATTGATTAAAAGATCTAAAAAAAATTAAGTGAAAAGAGAACAGGCGACGCACAATCTTACTAGTGGGTCGCCTGTTACACGTATAACAAAAAAGAAAAAAAAAATCAACCTCAGTTATGTTGCTCTAATATCTTTATGGGTTATTTATTGTTAAATTAAGATTAATTAAAAGAACTAAAAAAAAAAAGTGGAGCAGAGAACAGGCGACGCACAATCTATATAGTACGTCGTATATTTATTGAATTTTTACTGACGCATTAACTTCAGAGTCGCAGTTTTGTTTTTTCAGACGTGTTTGTTTCGTAGCGTCGCTAAATAAGTGTCGCTAGATATCAATTTTCGCGTAGTGAGAGACAGAATATGAATGAATGATATAACATGAATAAGATGTTAATATTTAAATGGTGAAACAGGTTAGATATAGAATTTTAATATTTAAATGGTGGAACAGGGATGGATACAGAACACCCATTAACGGACATGCTGGGAGGCATATGCTTGTAATCCTTTTTTTTCTTTTATTTTGGGCGTCATGCATAACCTATTTACAAAAAAGAAAAAAAAAAAAAAACAGAATCTGATAAATATTATGAAATAAAGGAATCTTAATTTAGAAATATATTCCATTCAAAATGTGGAAACCAATTGCATAGACGTCCAAAAACTGAAAACAAATAAATAAATAAATAAAGAAAAAAAGAAAATAAAAAAAAAGTTTTTTTTATCATTTATAATATTTTTTCCTCTTCAATGGTGTCTCAAACCCAAATATAATAATTTACAATAAGAATATCTCTAATAATCGTGTTTATTGCTAGATTTTTTTTTGTTACAGCAAAAAAATAGACAATTACTTGAAAAGAACCTTTTAAATGGATATGTTTAAACACTTTGTTAAGCTAATGTTGCAAAAATTAAGATGATTCTCTATTTTTGAAGAGTTTGTCAAATACTGTAAAGTTTTTTTAAAAGTATAATTTTCTTTAAAAAAATTTTTTATTAAAAAGGAAAAAAATTTGATATAATATTTATAATTAACTAATAGTCGTACATAATCTTCTGTATGTATATCACTCCAATAGGTCTATCTAAACATAGTTGATTTGCCAAAAATATATATATTATTAAGATTACTCTCTACTTTTGGAGGGCTTATCAAACATCGAAAAGTTTATTTAAAAGTATAATTTTTCTTAAAAAATATTTTTTTAAAAGAAAAAACTTAATATTATATTTATAATTAATTAATAACCATAAATAATTTTCTATACATTACCATTAGATAACAATTTTAAAATTGACTATATAATTATACTACTTAGACTTACACGATGTTAATTTCTATGCCACATGGATAATAATCAATATTCACTATTGAAAATGCTTTAAAAATTTTTATTTGCAATCCATATTTACATTTCAATTTTCACTTTTCTTTGTAAGATTGAGAAAGTATTTTATGTCACATGTATAAATTGTAAAGTAAAGTGTTGTCCGTTCCAATTATATATTATAAGATAAAGCATCTTTAATGCTGAGCCTTTTTTAATTTAACCAAATCAAAAAGGATTGATTTCATATACTTTTTAAATTTTAGATATGATTTTAAATTTTAATTTTTAAAACAATACAAAACTTAATATAAATGTGATTTTAAATTTCAATTTTTAAAATAATACAATATTTAATATAGATAAGATTTTAAATTTTAACTTTTCAAAATTTAATATAGATATGATTTTAAATTTCAAATTTTAAAATGATACAAAACCTAATAAATGTTAAAAGAGGATTAACTATATAAATACAACATGTATACACACACGTGTAAAATTCAACGTCAGAATTTTATTTATTTATTTATTATTATTATTATTTATCTTTGAGATTCCATTAAAAGATTTAAAATTCAATACTTGTGTACTAAGGTCTAAGATGTGGTGATACACAAAGCCAATCAGATAATGCCACGTATCAATTAATAAAACATCCACGTTTAAAATGTAAATCAGTATGGCTGAAAAATTAAACGCCGTTTCAATTTTTCCTTTTCTTTTTCTTTTTTATTTATTTTTTGGTTTGGTTTTATTCAGACCTCTTTTCTCAGATCACGAACCAAGCAAACCAGATCTAAATCGGATAGGAGTAAAATTCAAAATCTAGCAAGCTAATTCATTAAAGTGCATTTTCAACGACGCAGCAAAGATTTTTTTTTTTTTTTCCCTTCATTTTGCATAACATTTTATTTTATCTTTTGTTCTTTGCTGCATATTATCTAAAGAACTTAGAAATCACTGTGACAGCCACCACTCAAGATCCAAGGATCAAGTCAAAGATCAAAATAAAGCAGCAAAGATAATGAAAAACCAGAGCTAGCATATAAACTAAAATAGCATACCAGAAACTAATATAAAAATATATATATTTATCGTGATTCGGTTATTGGCAACCTATATCCATGGGTCCGCAAAGGAGAGAGTTTAGAATTAATTGATAAAGAGAAGAATACAAGCATTTCACACACCCACTGTCCTTCACAGCAAGAGCAGAAAAGTTTCGTTCTATTTCGAAAACCTTCAAACAATGCTCTGTTTTTGTTCAACCCGAAGGGCACCACTCCCACCGTTCACATATATGGATCCCAGTTTATATTTTCTATATAAAGCAATCTCACGTGAGAAACAAGAGAAGGCATATAATGGTTACACATCTCTGATTGAATTAAATGCCATATCAGCTCATACTTGTCAAAGTAAGCGTCCCAAAGGCTATGTAAGTGTGGGACGTCCCGCTGCTATATGTATGTATTGGCATAAAATTTCCTGTTCAATTGGCGGCCAATACGTTGTTAGTTCTGTTTCCATCTGAATCTGCATTACAAATTGTACAACTCGAAATAAGAAAAATGTTCCAAAACAAAAGATGATTTAATATTAGCAAATGAAGCCGTACATGCCTCTCTTTCATTTTTGTTTTGTTTTGTTTTTTTGTTTTTTGTTTAGTATTTCACAGTCCAACATTATCTGCTAGTCAAACACGTCTGTTTCTCCATGGCTTGGCCATCTTTCCCGACTTCCATTGTTGTCTATAATAATGATCCCTTTTCCCTCCTTAGTCCCACCATCAATATCAAATACTAGTTTCCTCAAAAAGACAAAACATGGCATTCCTACCACTGTTTATTGTTGTCAATAAAAATGATCCCTTTCCCTCCTTAGTCCACCATCAATATCAAACACTAATTTCCTCAAAAGACAAAACATGGCATTCCTACCACTGCTTCATCATCTTCTTATCATCATCACATGCTTTGCTTATTTTGTGCAGCCACTTTGCCATAATGATGACAGCATTGCCTTGTTAGAGTTCAAGAACAGCTTTATTATAGACAAGTTGCTTCTAGAAATCCTTTTGCATATCCCAGAGTTTAATCCTGGAGAAGAGAATAGAGATTGCTGCTCATGGGATGGTGTAGCGTGCGATACTTACACCGGTTGTGTCGTTGCGCTAGACCTCAGCAGCAGTTTCCTTCATGGTTCTATAAACTCCACCAGCACCTTCTTCAACTTCAAAGGCTTAACCTTGCTTATAATGATTTCGACTTCTCTCAAATCCCTTCTGCAATGGGTCATCTTTCAAGGTTGACATATCTCAACCTTTCTCATTCACCTTTTTATGGTCAAGTTCCATTTGAGATCTCACGACTCTCAAATCTGTCTTTCCTCGCTTTGTCTTACAATGATTTGGTATTGAAGAGTCCAAATTTGAGTAGCTTGTTAGAAATATAAGGAATCTGAAGCAACTTCATCTTAATTACGTTGACATATCCTCCACAGTGCCCAATTTTTTGTCAAATTTCTCATCATTAACATCCTTACTTCTAAGGGATTGCGAATTGCAAGGTAAGTTTCCGAATGTTAGAACATTAGAGATTTCCCTAAAACAAACCATTCGTGAACCTCATCTCCCTCTTAGCAGATTAGAGATTTCGAGGATAACTTGAAACAATTTCACAATATAGAAGAACAATCTTACGCCACTGAAAGCCAATTTTGTAACTACACATATTCTAATGAATTTTCATAAAACAAAATCCTAATTACAAACAATATTTCAACATTTAGGGTTTACCGTTGGTTTTCTAGATTTCCTGGTGGCGTCCGTTCGTGAGGTGTTTCCGGTGTCCAGCCAAAAGTTTTCTATAGTGGTAGGTGGTGGCTGTGGTTTTAGTGATCAATGTTGCATTGGGTTTGGTGTCCGTTGGTGTGGTTATTCGGGTGTAAGGTTCTAGATTTTTTCACACCAGTGTCAATGGGTTTTAAGAGGTGCTTCCTCGCATTCGTTTTTTGCGTTTTGGCAGGCCATCTTTCTGCTTGCTGGTTCATTTTTTTTTTTTCAGTGTGTTGTGCTTTGTTCGACAGTGGATCCTCAACTTTCTTCGCCACCGCCGTCTTCTTGGCTTCATTTTCTCTTCGACAGCCTTTCTTTGGGTGGGTCTTAAATTTCATTTTTGTACAATTGAAACAATAAAGTGAAAAGAGTAGAGTGTGAGTTTTGTTCGGAAAGACCCATTTTAGAGCGAAATTTTTATAATTTCATCAAACTTTGGTTTGTTTTTGAGTTTCGCTGCGTCTAAAGAATGTAAAACAACTTGTGAGATTGTAGAGAGAGAGAAAGGGAAGATAAAATACTTTTCAAACCCCAAGAATTTAAAAGAAAATTGAACATACATTGGACAGCTGAGGATGACAAAAATAAAAAATTTACAATTGGGAAGACATATGCCTTTTTGTCGCCCATGAAAGAGGCACAAATCCTAATTCCCCGTATTGCATATGGATGGATTATTTATTGGGCAAATTGTGATTTTAAGAAGTGTAAGCTGTTTGCCATGAGTTTTAGGAAAACAAGAATTCAAGAAGAAGAAAGGGATGAATGAGGCTTAGGAAATGATGTCAACCAATCACGTAACAAACAATCCAGTTCGTGTTTTATAGTTTTCCTAAGATTAATTTATTTTTTTTTTTGTGTAGATCAAGTGGGTTAAGATGGGCGTTGGGCTTTAAAATTCAAATTTGGACCAACTTTTGGATTTTGAAAACAAAAACGTTAAGCTACGGCCCATATTATGCTGCTGAAGGTTGGACTTTCCGGCCTTCAGTTTGTTTTAGACTTGTTTTGAATTCTTAAATAATTTTCTTTTGTTTAATTGTTATTATATTTTGGTTGAAAAACTATGATTAAAATATTACCATGGGCATTCAGATATTACTTTGAAGGTTTGCTAACTTTTCATACGGAAACAAGAGTAACTTATTTCAAAATTTCATATATATCTTAAATATTTTACTGGATAATATATTTTACATAGACTTTACAAACCAAATCGAGGGCATAATTCAACATATCAATATGTAATCCTCAATAACTTTCAGACTTCATAATGTGAATCATCAATAAATTTTTTTCTAAAAAGTAAGAATTTATGCACATCTAGCGGCCAAATTTATTTCGTTATTATTTTTTGGTTGAGTTTACATGGAACTGTTGGTGCTTTACATATGTATATAAATATATTCATTTTAGTGCTTGATGGAGACAAAATATATATATATATATATATACACAGATTAGTTCAAACAATATATATGTGGGGCATTAAAAGTATTGGCCAAGCCTTTAGTTTTTCTTCTTTACAATATTTTCTTAATGTCAAACCATACAGGCTATAGTATGACAATTACCAATCTTTTGCGGATCTTTTTTCCTTTAATTATCTTATTTGTTATATATATAATCTAGAAATATCTATTTAATTAGCTCAAGTTTCATGTCAAATAGCCAAGTTGACGTTGATCATGGGTGATATCTCCTAGATTCTGAATTTAACATCTAAGTATTGAAATCCCCGTTTCCAAATTTATCCCCCCCCCCCCCCAAAAAAAAAAAAAAAAAAAACTTGTGGCGTCAAATAGTGCTGAAACATGGAATTAGAGAGAAAAAGCCTAAGTTAAAAAATATAAATGTGGTAATTTGATCGATGCAAGAATGAATCTTCCAACAATATCTATTTGTTGTGATAAAAGTATTGGCCAGGCTATAGCCTTTAATCTTTCTTTTTCTTTACAATATTTTCTTAATGACAAGCCATATCGATTATATTATGACAATTACCATACTTTTTTCGATCATTTTTTTTAATTATCTTATTTGTTACTATAATTTTGAAGTATTTATTTTAATAATTTGCTCAAGTTTCATGTTAGATTACCCAATTGGCAATGACAATTGGTAATAACCGTTTCGGTTGTGAATTCAAAATATGGTGTGGAAATCTTCCCTCCCCAATTTGTCAAAAACATAAAAAAATAAAAAATAAAAAGTTTTATGTGGCCTTCAATGGTGTTGAAGCATGGAATCAGAGAGAAAATGCGTAAGTTTAAAAATATGATTATTTTGAATTCAAGTGATAAAATTTTTCAGATTGACTTCCAATGTTGTAATTTAATCGATATATACAAGAATGACTTTTCCAACAATATATATTTTGGGTAGTAAAAGTATGGGTCAAACCTTTTATTTTATTTTATTTTTTTAACAATTGTTTTCTTAATGCTAAACCATGTAGACAATAGTATGACAATTACCATGTTTCTTAAGATCTTTTTCCTTGAATTATTTTATTAGTTATTATAATCTAAAAGTATCTACTTTAATTAGCTCAAGTTTCAGAATTCAATTGATAATGATCACAGATAAACCCTAAGTACTAGATTAAAATTTGGTGTTGAATTTTCTCCCTTCCCAATTTATTAAAAAAGAAAAAAAAAAGAAAAAGAAAAAAAAAAAGATTTCATGTGGCCTCCAATAATGATAGAGCAAGGAATTAAAGAAAAAAAAAAACCTAAATTTAAAGATATCATCCATCTAAATTTGATTGATAAAGTTTTTAAGATGACTTCCAATGTTGTAATTGATCGATGCAAGAATGTGGCTTAATTTTTATTATTACAATATTTGGAAACAAGGATGATAAATGATTTTTTTCTTAGAAATAAGTCCTATTGGGAAAAAGAGTTTAGTTCAATTGGCCAACAACTTGTAAGTTCTGTTTCCATCTATTTCTACTAGCTATTTGAAATCTGCATACCAATTGTACAAATCTCAAAAAGAAAAACGCTCCTAAAATTTACTCAAACGTACAAAAGATCATTTATTAGTGTCGTGATTATATTTTTAAGTATGAAGACCCTATTTCAGAAAGAGCACCAATCATCTAGATAAGTGCTTAACAGAATATGTTTCTCCCTATAATATTTTTTATATATATTAACAGTATTTCACAGTCCAATATTAGATAATTATCTGCTAGTCCAAAACCGTGTTTTGCAATCTTTATTCTTATTTTTTACTTTTAATTAATGGATCGGCCATCTTTCCAACTCCATTATTGTCTATAAAACTGACATCCATTTCCCTCCCCATCCCACCATGAATATCAAACATTAATATCCTCAAAAAAAAAAAAAAAAAAAAATCATGGACTTCCTACCACTGCTTCATCTTATTCTCATCATCACCACTTGGGTTGCTTCTTTTGGGCAGCCACTTTGCCATAATGATGACAACGTTTCCTTGTTAGAGTTCAAGAAAAGCTTTAATTTAGACAAGTTTGCTTCTATAAATCCTTTTGCATATCCCAAAGTTTCATCTTGGAGACTAGAAGAGAATGGAGATTGCTGCTAATGGGATGGCGTGGGGTGCGATACTGACACCGGTCGTGTCGTTACTCTAGACCTCAGCAGTAGTTTCCTTCATGGTTCTATAAACTCCACCAGCACCCTCTTCAACCTTTCTCAACTTCAAAGGCTTAACCTTGCTGATAATGATTTTAACTTCTCTCATATCCCTTCTGCAATGGGTCATCTTTCAAGGTTAACATATCTCAATCTTTCTCATTCATCTTTTTATGGTCAAGTTCCATTTGAGATCTCAGGACTCTCAAATCTGTCTTTCCCTGATCTATCTTACAATGATTTGGAATTGAAGAGTCCAAATTTGAGTAGGTTGGTTAGAAATTTAATAAACCTGAAACAACTTCATCTTACTTATGTTGGCGTATCCTCCACAGTGCCTAGCTTTTTGGCAAATTTCTCTTCATTAACATCCTTACTTCTAAGTGATTGCGGATTGCAAGGTGAGTTCCCAAACGGAATTTTTCAACTTCCAAACCTACAAGTTCTTAATTTGAGGAACAACCCTCGTCTTTCAGGTTATCTACCTGAATTTCACTCTAATAGTTCTTTTGAGGTATTGCTACTTCACAACACAAGTTTTTCTAGAAAAATACCCTCTTCCATTGAAAACCTTCATTTCCTGCTTCAGTTAGATTTTGGAGCATGTAGGTTTTCTGGGTTGGTTCCATCTTCGCTCCGTAAACTAACCAGGCTTACTTCTTTGGACCTCTCAGGAAATAATTTTGAGGTAAATCAATTTCCTTCTTTTCTTCAAAACCTCACCCGCTCACCAAGTTACGTCTAAAAGAATGTCAGTTAACTGGTGAAATTCCAGGTTGGCTTGGAAAACTAACCCGATTAACTGATCTTGGACTTTATTCAAATAACTTGCATGGCCATATCCCATCATCCCTTGGCAAACTAACTAGGCTTACCGATTTGAACCTCGCAGCAAACAATTTTGAGGGTCAAATCCCTTCTTTTCTTCAAAACCTAACCCAACTCTCTGTGTTATGGATTGGTGACAATCAATTCACTGGTGAAATTCCATCTTGGTTGGAAACCTTTACCCTTTTAACTCATTTAAATCTTGGAATGAATAAACTGCATGGTCTTATCCCATCTTCCCTTGGTAGACTAACTAGCCTCACTTATTTGGACTTTCAAATGAACAATTTGAAGGGTCAAATCCCTTCTTTTATTCAAAACCTCACAAACGTTACATACCTTTCTCTTCAAGACAACGAATTGAGTGGCACACTGTACTTTGACATGTTTCTTGGCTTGAAAAATTTAGAGTCACTTTTATTAGGGCGTAACAAGTTATCCATACTTGTTCAAACTAGCAATATGAATGCAACTGTTCCAAGGTTCCGAAGTTTAGACTTGGCTTCATGCAATTTAACCGAATTCCCTTATTTTCTAAGGTATCAAGATAGATTAGAGTGGTTGGTTTTGCATGGAAACAAGATACATGGTCAAATACCTAAATGGATATGGAACCTGAGCATACAGACCATGGCCAATGTCGACGTTTCTGACAACTACTTGACAGGCTTTGAACAAACTCCAGTTTTCATCGCTTGGGTTCACTTGATCAGCTTAGATCATTCATGCAACAAACTAAAAGGCCAGTTACCAATTCCTCCACCATCCACCATTGAGTACCATGTCTCAAATAACAAACTGAGTGGACAAATTTCACCTTTCTTTTGCAATCTGAGTTCGCTACTAGTGCTTGATTTGTCAAATAACCAGTTGACTGGTAAGCTTCCAAAATGTTTGGAAAATTTCAGGAACACTTTACTGGTCTTGAATATGAGTAACAACCATTTTCGTGGTAGCATTCCCCAAATGTGTGCAAATGGAAGCAATGTGAGAATGATTGATCTAAGCCACAATCAGTTCCAAGGAAGTTTACCACAAATGTTGGCCAATTGTATGACGCTTGAAGTTCTCAATCTCGGGAATAACCGATTCAATGATGTTTTCCCTTCATGGTTGGGGACTCTTCCAAACTTAAGGCTACTTATACTGCGATCAAACAATCTTCATGGAGTGATTAGGGAACTTAGCTATCCTGGGTTTTTTAGTCTGCATGTTTTTGATCTCTCCAATAACAGTTTTGCAGGTAAATTGTCATCTGAATTCTTAAAAAATTTGGAGGCCATGAGATTTAAAGACCCTGCCAATTCATCGTATCTGGTGGCAAACTTCAGTTTTGATGTAAAGGCTGTAACATGGAGCAATGAATTTGCTTACTCAATAACCATAACAAACAAAGGAATGGTTATGCTTTATGAAAAGGTTCAAGAAGTTTTTGCAGTCATTGACCTTTCAAGTAACAGATTTGAAGGATCAATTCCAGAGAGTTTGGGGATTTTACAAGGGCTTCATGTGCTTAACCTTTCCAACAACATTCTCACTGGTAAAATCCCATCAACCTTGGGAAACATAACGGAGCTTGAATCACTTGATCTTTCCAACAACAAGCTCTCAGGACAGATCCCTCAGCAACTTGCACAATTGACATTTCTTAGTGTGTTTAAGGTTGCTCATAACCATCTCACTGGACCTATACCCCAACTGAACCAGCTTAGCACATTCGATGTCAGTTCGTATGAGGGGAACAATGGATTATGCGGAAATCCATTGCCAAAAAAGTGTGAAAGTTCAGTACCACCTTCAGGCTTTGAAGATGAACAAGATGCAGAGTCCGCATTGGAGTTTTATTGGATCACAATCGTGCCGGCATATGTTAGTGGACTAGTAATTGGAGTGGTTATTGGGCAGATATATGCAACCAAGAAGCATGATTGGTTTGTGAAGACCTTTGGCCAGTGGAAACAAAAACGCAGGAGGAGGAAGATGCAGAGGTTTCCATGGAGATATTGAAGCTCAGGCAATATGTCATAATAATTTGGAGTTTTCCGTAACTTGTATTTTATTTTATTATAATTATTTTTTAGCAAGAGTTGCTTAAAGTTATCTTATGGTTTTGTTTAGGCTATACCTCATAATGTTTTATATATATATATATATATACACACCAGTTGACTCCAAAGCATTTATTCATTTTCTTTTTGTCGTTGTCGGTTTTGTTTTCTTTTGATTTTTCCTTGTTTTTTTTTTTTTAATGGTAATAAATTGAACGGTGAAATTCTAAATAGAAGTCTAAGATGATAATTCTCGATTTTTTTTTTCTTTTTTGGGGTAGGGGGAGAAAAAAGAAAAAACCAATCGCTTCTTTGATTTGTTTTGCTTCTTTTTTTTTTTTTTTTCTTTTTTTCTTTTTTCCTAAATTGCCTCTATCAAAGCAAAAATGCGTATTTGTACAAGTCAATACACCAATATGAGATATTTCCAGTGCACTTCCATCCATATCCAAGTAGAGATATTCAAAACACAATCAGGTGAGTATGAGACCTACTATACATAGAAAAATGGTGGACTGGAAAATTGATCGCAACAATTGCAATTTATTTTACTCTTATCATAAAGGAAACAGGACGAAACTGCCTATTAATTTCCTTGTTTACTTGGAAACATTTCTCTAATTATTTAACAATTGCTAGTTTCTTGGATGCAAATATATTTGCGTGTTAGGTGTAATTTAATTTGTTTTCTGCCGTAGTCAAGATTTGTCATACATAAATTATAGTCCTCTAAAACTTTTTGTTTGATTGAAGATTTTTTTTTTAATTAATTTCCATTTTTCTTTTGGTGAATCTTTAATTTCAAATTTGATTCAATTTAATTATTAGGAGAAATGAACAAAATTTGATAATAAAACTCGAATAGCCCATCAATATCACTGAGTTCAGAAGGATCAATAAGATAAATATCAATGCCGACACTACTTAGACCTCTCTAGAAAAATCTATCATTATCTTGATTTCTCCTAGGAACGGACAGCTAGTGTTTAGAGATTGAAAAAAAAAATTGTAATTAAAATATTAAATCTAGAATCATCTAAATGGGTGAAGGAAACCAGACTCTTACTGGTATAAAAGGATGAATGAGTTTAAAGTTAATCTAATATGATTTTATTTTTAATAACGTTTATTTAGTACATAAACTATTATTGAATAATTATATTTTTCCATGTAAATTGTGCGTAGTTATTTTTTTGTTGGATAATTATTTTTTACACATCAATTTGCATAAAATTTAAAAATAGTTAATAACTTTATTTGAATCAATGAAAATTGTAAAGGGACGTGATGAAACAATATTTTTGTAACACACCGTCTCGAAATACATCGGAAATTTCTCAAGTTGATCGGGTTTGACTGTCGAAAATGGTCAAATGTTGACTTTTTGACTGGGATGGCATTCTAGGTTGATTGAGGCATCGTTACAAAGTATGCGTCGACACGAGTTCATAGACTAGTAGCACGTTGAAATCGGAGCTACCGTTTGAAAGTTATGATCAAAATAAATGGAGATCCGAACAATCCAAGGGTGCCAGAGTTGACTTTTTATTATTGTGAAATTGAGCTTTGACTCATGCATGATTGTTAAGTACTATTCGATACAAGTTCATAGGCTAGTGGCATGCCTAATTTGGATATTTCTTTGAAAAGTTATGGACCTCTAAAATTTTCCGAATTTTGTATTATTTTATTATTATTTTTAGAAGTGTGTTTTCTGTACAGGGAATTTTGTGGTAAGTCCAACCCTTAGGGGAGACATTGTCGGATTTTCTTTAGAAGGTTCGATCCCTGGGATCAGGGCTTGTCTAGGGTTCTGGTGAGGAATTTTGAACGGGTCCTGACAATTTTAATATGTAATCATCAATAATTTCGGTACTTTTTCATGATGCGATTCCCTCCTTGGTTGGCTACCGTTACAGTGGAGGGAGCCTAAGGCCTTTTTTGGCTATGTTTTCCATTTTTAGTTTTCAAAACATTATTTTAAAAATTAAAAACTAGAATTGTATTGGGCTAGTCATGTTTGAAAATAATTTTCAAAACTAGAAAACAGAAAACAGAAAGCATCATTTTAATGTTTTTTGAATTTTATTTTATTTTTTAAATTTGTTTTCTAAAACTGTTTTTGAAAACTGATGGCCAAACATGTAATCTTTTGTTTTGGAAACATTTTTCTGTTGTATAAAACAGAAAACTGTTTTAAAACCTAATGGCCAAACAGGCCCTAAGTTGCTTCCTTTGAAGCGGATCAACTCCTCAGTAGGCTCCCGTTAGACCTGATTAGGGTGCTTTGGATCGACAGTAATCGCTAGTGATAGGGTAAAAATCTTTGGATTTATTATTTTCTTTTTTGGCATAACATTTTATTTTATTATTTTTCGTTCTTTTCTGCATATTTCTTAAAGAACTTAATAATGGAGGTGCAAGTTTTAGAAGCCCTCCTCCACCTCCATCACTGCCAAGGTTGAATCTGATGGCAACAATGCTTTGCCCAGATAGTTGAAAACTGATTATATTTTAAAGTTTCAAAACTATTGAAGATGAAAACTGATCAGATAGTTGATCTAGTCAAAGATCAAAATTAATGAGCAAAGATAATATAAAAAGTAGAGCTACATGTAAAATAAGAAAACATACTAGAAACTCATATGAAAACACAGACAAACAACATAAATATTTTACATGGTTCGGTTATTAGCAACCTACATCCATCCGCCCATAAAAGAGAGTTCAGATTTCATTGATCAAGAGAAGAATACAAGCATTTCACACACCCACTATTCTTCATAGCGACAAGAGATAACTTTGGCTTTATTACAAAAACCTTTGAGCAATTCTCTGTTTTCGTTTCGAAGCCAAAGAGCAGCTCTCCCACCGTTCACATATATGGGTTTCGGTTTATATATATTCGAGTAGGAAAAACTATTTTCTAACTTCCACATATCATATAAAGCAATCTCATGTGATAAACAAGAAAAGGCAGGCAACATCACGTGTGCAGAAATCATCCATTAGTTACCAAGATAAGCAAGTAGCGTAACAAAAAAACTTGTATCCACCAACTTCAAATGTTTGAGGGTACTGCCCCAATGAAATTCTGGTAAGTAGACTTTGAGTTTTTGGTTGTGCAACATTTTAAGAAACTCTAGGCTTGGAAGCTAGAAAGTTTGAGCTGGAAATTCACCATATGAGCCAGAATCTTCAAGATGTAGACTTGTTAAATAGATAAATTTGCTATCATGTCAGGAATTGTGGATCCTATGTTAATATTGCTATACGACAAGAATTTTCATGCTTGTTAGGTTCCAGATTAAGCGTATGAAAGTGGAATGTTCTAAGTTCAAATTTTATTGTTTTGATAGCTGTGGGATTTCATTTGGGACTTGATCAGATAAATGCAAACAAGAGAGGTTGAGAAATATGAGCTATGAAGGATGAACAAAACCAGTTTCGATTTAGGAGAAGTTGAAATAGTTGTTGGAAAGTTAAGGCTTTGAAGGTGAACAAGATGAAAAAGGGTGCTAGTAGAGTTGAGAGAAACCATAGACGCGGCCATTACCATGGTCAATTCCATGACAAAACCAGTATCTTCATTACAATGTATGCCATTTCATGACCAACAATCTTCATCAACTTTTCATGATGGAAACTTTGGATATGATGAAACTTCATAACCAGAAACACACTATTTCTTGTCAATGATAAATATATCATTGAATCACATTAAAACAGATCTCTCATGGTCATGGCACTTGGGGTGCATAAAAGAGAATTGTGTTTTAAAGTAATAAAATAGACAAGATGGACTTGGGGTGCATAAGAGTGCACATTAAGTAATAAAATGAATTGGACTCCATAAATATATGTTTTTAACAGAATATTTTTTATTCCGAAGAGATCGGCAGTTTATAGAATGAGCTTGATATGTATATGCACACAATTATGATCAACAATAATAATATTCCAAACAATTAAGTCTTTAAAGTACTCATAATCTCTATCTGAACAGATTGATTGAAATTGCTGTTGTTTTCAAACATTTTTTGAACTTTATCTTTCTCTAATTCCATGCTTTAAAGGAGCTACTTCTCTTACCTAGAAAATAAATAAATATATGTAGAAACGTTTAGAAAGTGCCATATGAAAATAACAAAGAAAGCATTGATTTATTATAAAACACCTCCTCTCCACCAAGAGAATTGTTTTTTAGGGATTACAAACAAAATCAAAGAAAAAAAAGAAAAAAAATTCACATTTAAAAATATAAAATAGTTTTGCCAAAAATAAGCTACTTATCCGTTATGCATATAAAATGAAGAAAAAAAAACTATTTGTAAATTGCAATGCTAATAAGAAAAAGCAAAAAGACTAGTTATGCAAAGCAGCTACTTTATTCTTTGGTAGCCTAATCCCAAATGTATAATCAAACCAATCATATATCCTATTAATTACAAACTGACCAACCACAATCCCAATGACTGACCTACAACCATACCCCATCACTACTGGTTTCCAACCAAATTCCAATGCAGACCCTTTCTCTTTGTCTTCTTCTTCAACTGTACTTGAAGATGGAGGTTGTAAGTCATTCGGGTCCCCACATTCCTTTGACAATGGCTTCCCACACAAACTTGCATTTCCTTCATATGAGTTGTCCAGAAATGTGTCAAATTGGTTACCATGCGGGGCCCAATGAGGTTATTAAGCGCCACACTGAAAATTTCAAGAAAATTAAGCTGTGTAAGCCGTTGAGGAATCTACTCTGATAGCTTGTTTGTAACACCCCATCCCGAATCACATCGAAAATTTTCATGTTGATCGGGTTTGACTGTCATTGACCAAGTGGGGTTAAATTTTGACTTTTTGCTTTGGATGAAATTTTTTGTTAGCTGAGATACCATTGTAGAGTACACGTCGACTTGAGTTCGTAGAATAGTAGCACATCGAAAACGGACCTACGATTTAAAAAGTTATAAGCGAAACAAGATACAATTCGGATTGGTCAACGAGTTCGATCGACATTGACTTTTTGGTTACATACATATTGGTGTTGATCCACATGTTATATGAAAGTGCTCATCAAAATGAGTCTGTAGACTGGTGGCATGCCTAATTTGGATATACGGTTTAAAAGTTACAGGTCTGTAAATTTATATATATTTTTCTTGAGACTAATTTTACCAGATCATAAAATGTTTAAAAAATCTTTGATTCATGCCATGTGTTACCAGTTAGGATGAACCACATGTCACATTTATAAAGTGCCACATATCATCTCTAATAAAATATTGTTTTATCATTTTATTTTATTATATAATTATTTTATTGTTTTATTTTATTTTATTTTATTTTATTTTTAATTTTCTTTTCTTTTGGGGGCATGTGGGGGAAAACAGCCTCCCTTCTTCTTCTTCTTCTTCTTCTTCTTCTTTCTTCTTCTTCTTCTTCTCTCTCCTTCCTTCTCCCCTCCTCTTTCTCGACCCTATCTCAACTGCACCCTTTTCCAGCCGTCAAGTGGCCATATGTGCCGGACGACGTGATGGCCCACGGCTAGACGAGCTTGGTCACCGAATCTCTGACTGATTGGCTGACGGATGCACGGGGATCGGCGACCAAGGCCCGCAGCCAGCGTTCTCCTTGTTAGCCAATTTTTCAGTGGCTACCGGCCATGTGACTAGTCCTTCCACCTATTTCGAATCCCCTGATCTCAAAAATGACCTCCATTTGTTGAAATTTCAAACGGATTGAGAGATATGTTGAACTGAAGTTCGGCCGAGATTTCTTTATCATTTTCAGGTCACCGGTGAGGGGATATGGAAGATTAAGTTAGGTATCCTTGATCCTCATTCCTCAAGCTCTTATTTGACATATAGTTTGTTAATTTTGGATGGATATTTGAATTTTACTATTTTGAGGAATTTTTAAATATATATATATGTGTGTGTGTGTGTGTGTATGTTTATATATTTTTAAATGTATAACTTCACAGATGTAAATATATTTATAGACATCCATGGGTAAATGTATGTATGTATATATATAATCGTGCATATATGTATATGCTTGTATATATATAACAGTATATATATGTACATATGTGAAAGTGCACATAATTATTAGAAAGTTGTACATATATGTGTGTGTGAATAAGTATATGTTAGCGTATATGAAGATGTTTTATATATATATATACACACACACATTGTGTGTTATTTTTTGTGATATAAATTATTGTTATATGAAAGTTATTCCATGGTTTTAGTGAAATTTTTGGTATAAATTGATTTGAAGGTTTGAGAAATTAATTATATTGAATTATTGCAATAAAAAATATATTGATGTGTTTAACTATTTATTTATGCATGGATTTGGTATTATGGTGGTAGAAATTGAAATATTCAATTTGATGTAATTGAGATGATGGATTACAAGATAATATGGAATTTCATGAAATAGGTAAAAGTGTACAATTTGATTTTATTTTATTAAAATTTGATCTTTGATATTATTATAAAATTTAATCGATTTTCGATGCACCATACACGTACCGATGTTCTATAGTTGTTGATGTAATTAGCGCGCAGGTGGATTGTTATGAGCGTGCAAGTTTAGACTCTCCCGTGGTTGCCATCGGATTGAGGGTAGGCAAGTTTGATATTGGCCATAGCCACACCCTTCCATGGCCGGGATTGAGAGTTATAGCATCGATGTTGTTGGGATGCTAGGGCAGCTTGGATGCAGGTTTCTCTCTTTAACCTTCCGTCAGGCGGTGCTTTAGGACGCTGAATACCATAGGGCATTGCTAGTATATATTATGGTGCATCAGGTATCTTTTAATATATATATATATATATATAATTGTATGTTGTATTATATTATGTTTGAATGTATCACACCGTACAGGGATAACGATTTGATGTGCTTCATGAAGAGCTAGCCTCGTAACTATATTGCCTATGAGTCCAAGGGACCGGACAACCAATATAGGCAACCACCCCTGGACTGTATAGGTAGCAGGGTGCCAGCAACAGCTGAAATTATGGATCGCATAGCATATTGGAAGGTACCTCCGATACAAGTGTATGTTTCATAACATGTTATGAATTTTGAAATATTATTTTACCTTATATTATCTTTATCTATTCATAATCTGATTTTCTAGCATTATACTTAATTGCTTTATTCATCATTACTATTATTAATATTAATCTTGTTATTAATATTGCTATTATTATTGTTGTTATTGTAATTGTTATTATTATTTATTATGATTATTTTTAGTATTAATTTCGTTTTTGTATTATTATTATTATTATTATTATCATTAATTATCATTGTTGCTACTATTTTTATTATTTGTATTTTGTGATTATTGTTACTATTATTATTAATATTATTATCATTATCATTATCATATGGTACCTTCGGACAAATATCACAGCCTATGGGTAAGAAAGATAGCAATCGAGCAAGTATAATAGTCCTTGGACAAGTGATAGTCTTTAGGCAGGTGAAATAGCCCTTGGGCAGGTGTGGTTATGTGATAGCTCTTGGACAGGTGATCACATTCGGATAAGTATAATAGCCCTCAGGCATGTATGGTAATATGATAGCCCTTAGACAAGTTTATTAATACTATTATTATCGTTAAAATGGTTGTTATTATTATTATTGTTGATGTGGTGGTTGTTTTACCTTTATATATTACACATTGATATGTTTGTAAAACAATATTTGAATGTGTTGGAAATGTATGGCACTAAGTGGGTGGTATGGGCGGACGTGAACATTTAAAGGTATATTTTTGTTCTTTACTTATTAGTTTGTTTCTATTGTATATATATTGTTATAGTTTGATATTGAAGTGCTGCTAATTGTGGAAATTTTTGTAGTCAGGTGGGAGGAATAAGGAGATATCATTAGAAGTGTGTTTTTTGTGTAGGAAATTTTGTAGTAAGTCTAACCCTTACGGGAGATGCTGCCTGATTTTCCATTGGAAGATCTGGTAGTGTTTCCCTAGGATCAGGGCTTGTCTAGGGTTCCAGAAAAGGATCATGGACAGGTCCTGACATTGTTACATGAAAGGTCCAACGCTTCTAGCTTAGAAAGGTCCTTAAGAGACGATGGGATGTGACCTACAAGTAAATTGTTGGAAAGGTGGAGTGAATTAAGACCTTTTAGATTTTCTATCAACACTGGAATCTCTCCTTCAAATCTGTTGTTTGAGAGATCTAACAAATTCAATGATTTTTGGATCTCCCAATATTCTCTGGCTGTGCCTTTATTTGTTATTGTAATTTTAACAGAAACATAATGGTCATGCTCTCCAAAAACTTTCATGGCATCCCATTTTTGGAAGTAGTCATAAGACAGACATCCAGAGAAAGAGTTTTGAGCGAGATCAACGATGTGCAACTTTGGGAATATTGCTCTGCTTTCGTTTTGATGACAAGGATCCCTTATAGCACCATTAAATTTATTAAAACATAAAATAAGAATCTTCGATACAAGAAGAGTTTCCGGACAAAATGGAAATGTATCTTTGATCGGATTGTTACACACATCAAGAATCTCAAGCTTTTTACAGTCTGCCATTGATCTTGACAACTCATGTTTAGACTGGTTTGCATTTGATATCATGCCCCAATGTTGCATCCATTTGTCCCTATATCTGGAATGGTTCCGCTAAAGTGGTATCGTTATAATCTTAGGATATAAAGAGAACTACTCAAGTTTGCTAAATATGGAGGGAGTTTTCCATTAAAACTATTGTTAGACAAATAAAGGGAACCAAGTGAAGTCAGATTGCGAAACAAAGGAAGAATTTTGCCTTCCAATGCATTGTTTGACATGTCATAATCAACGATGGATGGTGATGGAATTAGGAGAGACCCTTTAAGATTGTTATCGTTAAAGTGTGGGTTGAAACACACTGTAGATTGATCAAAACCAATTAGGAAATGAAAACTAAGGTCTAAGTATTTTTAAACTTGAATTATTAAATATACATGTGGGTATTCATCCTTTAATGCAGCAATTGTATCAACTAAGTTCTAACAATTTGGTTTGGCTCCGGAGGAAATCGGCAAGCTTTGTTAGTTTTCAAAAATCCAAGTCTAGAATTTGTAAGTGTGCAATGGTTGTGCTTGTGTTTGAACTTGTGGAACTCGAAACGAATGATAAATTGTTGTCCAACAAAGAAAGAAATGATAAATTTTTTAGCAAAAGAAACATTTCTAGATCCACCATACCACATAGCTAATTAACAGACAGGTGATAAGTCTCAAGATTCATAAGTTGATAAAATGAGCTGGGAATCTAACCTTCCAAATTACTGAATCCGTGGTTTAAAGTAGTTAATAAAGAGAGGTTACCGATTGAGGAAGGGATGTGGCCACTTAAATTGTTGCCTGAAAGGTCTACTTCATAAGTTGGCCAAGGTTACCGCTTGTCGACAAGATTGAGTCTCCAAAGGCTAACAAGACAAAAGAGGGAGTTACTATAGTTGATAGAACCAAAGAGGAGGCTGCTATTGAGGTCAAGGCCTATGGCATGACCAGTATCCTCATTGTAATCAATGCCATCTCACATGCAACAATCTTTGCTGCTATTCCAAGATGAAACCTTTGGATATGATGCAACATATTTAGAAGCACTTTCGTCAATGACAAAGGATTGCTTGAACTACAATAATGCAACCCTTTCATGGTCATGGCATCTATAAGAGAATGCTGCTTTATGAGGATAAAAGAGGGACAAAAGCATTATTAGGATATTAAGCGCCAAGTAATTACAGAAAAATTTGAAAGAAGGCTCCATTGAGATTAATGTTGACTGTGTTTCATAGTAGGCCCTATGCAGACATTTATATTAATGTCATTCATGCTTCTATCTAATAGTCGTAGGCGTTCAAATCCTGATTCATTTACTTATTTATTTTTGGGTCGAAAGTTTTCATTTATCTAAGTGTCTTGCTGTGTATTTTTATTTTTGGCAATTCATGTTGTCGTGTGTTGTTTGTGTCAATTCGTTTATTAATTGTGCCAAAATTGCTTAACTTGAACACGACCCGTTTATTAATTGTGTCAAAAATCTTTAACTCAAACACGACCTGTTTAATAAAATAGGTAACCTGACACGACCCATTTAACCCATTTATTAAATTGGTCAATTTTGGTCAACACGATCCGTTTACACGAAATTGACCTGTTTATACGAAATTGTCCTACTTACACAAGATTGATCTATTTACAGGAAATTAACCCATTTACACGAAATTCATCTAATTAAATAAATTACCTTATTTAAATTAATTATTTCATATAAAAAAATAATTTAGTCATTAATTAATTCAAAATTAAAATATATATGTAAAACCATATAATTATAGTTACAAATTTACAATAATATAACATATGATATGATAATATAAAAATCTCATACAATAGTTAAATATCAATACATATATATACATAGTAAACCTAATACTACTTCTTTAAAAATAATATAAAAATTTTTCTACATCTCCAATACTCTTATACATATTAATTTATATTTTTTTCAATCTCCATAAATCCAAACATGTGTTAAACATGCTATATTTAAGTAAACAAATATTATTTCAATAAATTTTATTTTTTATTTTTAATTAATAAAAGAAAATCAATAATATAACCTTAAATAAGTTTGATATTTAGCAATAAAAAAGTAATAGTTAAAAATTTATTAATAGTAAATTTAATATATTAAAGTTATAATTAAAACGGGTTATAATCATGTAGGGTTTAGATTAAACGAGTCAAACCAAAATTGACACGTTTAATTAAATGGGTTAAACAGGTCAATTTCGGATTAAGCAGGTCAATCCAAAATTGATACGTTTATTAATCGTGTTAAACGGGTTAACCTGAACTCATTTATAATAAACCCAAACCAGTTAAGTTCGTGTAATTTTTGAGTCACGTCATCGTGTCATGATCTAAATTGCCACCTCTAGCAAGACTATTAGGTAAATGAAAACTTTTGACCTAAAAATAAAAAATAAAAAATAAAAAGAAAATGATTCACACTTGAAAATGTGTACGATTGCTAGGTAGAAGCATGAATGACATTAATATAAATGTCTGCACAGGGCTAATTATGAAACTCAGTTCACCATTAATCTCAATGGAGTTTTCTTCCAAATTTTTATGTAATTACTTGATGCTTAATATTCTAATAATGCTTTTGTCTTTTGTCCCTCTCTTTGCTTGTTTATCCTCAGAAAGCAGCCTACTCCTACATGTTCTATGACCATGAGAGGTCTGCATGCATCATGCTACAATTACTAAAACTAGTAACATATATATTTCTTTCATTTAATTTATTTTTTTTCTTTTTTTCTTTCTACTTATCTGAGTTGTTAATGATGAAGACAAGTTGGTAAGGGTTTTAGGAATGATGGTAACAGTTGACATGTTAACATAGCTAAGAACTAGCTGTTTGATGTTTGTTAAGTTGTGAATCAGACTTTTGAAATTGGAACCATTTAGAGTCAATTGGTTTTCAAACAAATCGAGGGATGACAACATGGAGAGATGTTAAATTTCATTAGGAACTTCACCATAAAAAAAGGAATGGGAAAGATTGAGTTACGTGAGCTTTGAAAGATGGACTCACCATGTTGGTATATGAGAGAAGGTGAAGCCATTGTAGGCAAGATTGAGGCTCCGAAGGTGAACAAGACGAAAAAGGGAGTTACTAGAGTGGATAGAACCAAAGAGGAGGCTGCTACTGAGGTCAAGGCCTATGGCATGACCAGTATCCTCATCACAATCAATGCCATCCCACATGCAACAATCTTTGCTGCTATTCCAAGATGAAACCTTTGGATACGATGCAACATATTTAGAAGCACTTACATCAATGAAAAATGATTGCTTGAACTACAACAATGTAGACCTTTCATGGTCGTGGCATCTATAAGAGAAGGCTGCTTTCTGAGTATAAGAGAGGGACAAAAGCATTATTAGGATATTAAGCACCAAGTAATTACAGAAAAATTTGAAAGAAAGCTCCATTGAGATTAATGTTGAACTGAGTTTCACAATTAGCCTTGTGTAGACATTTATATTAATGTCATTCATGCTTCTATCTAACAGTTGTAGGCGTTCAAGTGCTGATTCATTTACTTTTTTTTTAATTTTTTATTTTTGGGTCAAAAGTTGTCATTTATCTAATAGACTTGCTGTGTATTTTTATTTTTGGCAATTCATGTTATCATGTCTTATTCTTGTCAACCCATTTATTAATTATGTCGAAATCGCTTAACCCAAATCCGACCCATTTATTAATCGTGTTAGAAATCTTCAACTCATACATGACCTGTTTAATAAATAGGTAACCTCACATGACCCATTTAACCCATTTATTAAATGGGTCAATTTAGTTCAACACGATTCATTTATATGAAATTGACCTATTTATACGAAGTTATCCTATTTACATAAAATTGATCTATTTATACGAAATTAACCCATTTACACGAAATTTATCTAATTAAATAAATTATCTTACTTAAATTATTTATTTCATATAAAAAAATAATTTAGTCATTAATTAATTCAAAATTAAAATATATATGTAAAACCATATAATTATAGTTACAAATTTACAATAATATAACATATGATATGATAATATAACAATCTCATACAATAGTTAAATATAGATACATATAGATACATAATAAACATAATACTACTTTTTTAAAAGTAATATAAAAAAACTTTATTAATAATTATGTTTCTAATTTTCTACATCTCCAATACTCTTATACATATTAGTTATTATTTTTTTAATCTCCACAAATCCATACTTGTATTAAACATATTATATTTAAGTAAAAAAATATTATTTCAATAATTTTGTTTTTTATTTCTAAATAACAAAGGAAAATCAATAATATAACCTTAAATAAGTTCGATATTTACTAATAAAAAAATATTAATTAAAATTTTATTAATAGTAAATTCAATATATTAACGTTATAATTTAAACGGGTTATAATTGTGTCGGTTTTAGACTAAATGGGTTAACCCAAAATTCACACGTTTAATTAAATGGATTAAATAGGTCAATTTCGGATTAAGCAAGTCAATCCGAAATTGACATGTTTATTAATCATGTTAAACGGGTTGACCTAAACCCATTTATAATAAAGCCAAACCTGTTAACTTCGTGTCATTTTTTAGTCGTATCACCATGTCATGATCTAAATTGCCACCTCTAGCAAGACTATTAGATAAATGAAGACTTTTGATCAAAAAATAAAAAACAAAAAAACAAAATGATTCAGCACTTGAAAACACGTCCGACTTTTAGGTAGATGCATGAATGATGTTAATATAAATGTCTGCATAAGGCTAACTATGAAACTCAGTTCACCATTAATCTTAATGAAGTCTTCTTCCAAATTTTTCTGATATTACTTGATGCTTAATATTCTAATAATGCTGTTGTCTTTTGTCGCTCTCTTTGCTTGTTTGTTCTCATAAAGCAGCCTACTCCTACAGGCGCTATTACCATGAGATGTTTGCATGCATCTAGCTACAATTACTAAAACTAGTAACATATATATTTCTTTCATTTAATTTCATTTTTATTCTTTTTTCTTTCTACTTTTCTGAGTTGTTAATGGGGCAAACAAGTTGGTAAGGATTTCAAGAATGATGGTAACAGCTGACATGTTAACATAGCCGAGAACTAGCTGTTTGATGCTTGTTAAATTTTGGATTAGACTTTTGAAATTGGAACTATTCATGGTCAATTGATTTTCGGACAATTCGAGTGATGACAACATGGAGAGATGTGAAATCCTTTTAGGAACTTCACCATAAAAAAAGGAATGGGAAAGATTGAAAGATGGACTAACCCTGTTGGTATATCAGAGAAGATGAAGCCATCGAAAAGATTGAGGCTCCGAAGCTGAACAAGATGAAAGAAGGAGTTACTGAAGTTGATAGAACCAAAGAGGAGGCTGTTACTGAGATCAAGGCCTATGGCATGACCAGTATCTTCATCGCAATCAATGCCATCCCACATGCAACAATCTTTGCTTTTGTTCCAAGATGAAACCTTTGGATACGATGAAGCATATTTAGAAGCACTTTAGTCAATGACAAAGGATTGCTTGAACTACAGTAATGCAGACCTCTCAAGGTCATGGCACCTATAAGAGCAGGTTGCTTTCTAAGGATAAACAAGCAAAGAGAGATACAAAAGCATTATTAGAATACTAAGCATCAAGTAATTACAGAAAAATTTGGAAAAAGATTCCATTAAGATTAATGTTGAACTGAGTTTCACAGCTAGCCCTGTCGGACATTTATATTAATGTCATCCATGCTTCTATCTAACCGTCGTATGCAGTTTCAAGTGTTGATTCATTTGCTTTCTTTTTATTTTTATTTTTGGGCCAAAAGTTTTCATTTATTTATTAGTCTTGCTTTTTATTTTCCATTTCCAGGCAAGCATTAATTAAGATAGCACACTACAATGAAAAAAGATAAGAACTATCCTACATATATATGTTACAACTCAGAAAAGTAGAAAGAAAAAAGAAAAAAAAAAGAAATCAAATGAAAAAAAAATATATATGTTACTAGTTTTAGTAATTGTAGCTAGATGCATGCAGACCTCTCATGGTCATAGCACTTGTAGGAGTTGGCTACTTTCTGGGGATAAACAAGCAAAGAGAGGGACAAAAGACAAAAGCATTATTAGAATACTAAGCATCAAGTAATTACAGAAAAATTTGGAAGAAGTAGTTTTAGGTTTATTATGTGTATATATGTATCTATATTTAACTATTATATGAGATTGTTATATTATTATATTATGTGTTATATTATTATAAATTTGTAACGATAATTAGATGGTTTTACATATATATTTTAATTTTGAATTAATTAATTTTGAATTATTTTTTATATGAAATAATAAATTTAAATAAGGTAATTTATTTATTTAGATAAATTTCGTGTAAACGGGTTAGTTTCATGTAAATAGGTCAATTTTGTGTAAAGAGGACAATTTCATATAAATAGGTCAATTTCGTGTAAACGGATCGTGTTGATCTAAATTGACCCATTTAATAAATGGGTTAAATGTTATGTTTGGGTTGAAGATTTCTGACACGATTAATAAATGGATCAGGTTTAGGTTGAGCAATTTCGACACGATTAATAAACGGGTTGATACGAAAACGACACAAAAACATGAATTGTCACCCATACTTGTGCTTACCATTTTCTTTTTTTTTTTTTAAGTAAATCTGATACATTTTCATATAATAATATAAAACACTTCTAAATTAAAATTAGATATAACAAACACCCAACAATTGATAAATCATTAAATAAAAAGTAACATTTTAAGAAAATTAAAGGAATTGCCATAATTTTACCTCAAAAAATATATTTATTTTTTTAAAAAAATGAAACGATATGAAATTATATTCTATATATCTTGAACTATGAAAAGTGAAAATGGAAATATATTGAGCTAATAAAAACCTTCCAAAATCGACAATGAATATATGGAAAGTTTCAATCAAAATATAGGAAATAGAAGAAGAAGAAGAAGAAGAAGAAATTGTGTGGAAAATTTGGAAAAATAAGGAATAGTTGCCTTTTAATTATGTTCTATAAAGAAGCTTATATAAGTAGATTTATAACTAAAGAAACTTAAATATCTTTATTTTCAAAAGTTGGTTATATTTCATTAAAGACCTAAATTATGAGCCATTGGTTCAAATTTCCTATTTTCATTTATATATACATATATATATATAAATGACATATATCTATACTAATAGTAAAAAAAAAAATTTATTAACTTAATATTCTAAATATTGAAATGTTAATTGATTTGTTAGATAATTGCAATGATTGGTTTTCCTTATTTAGCTTTAATTAAATTAAAAAAATGTATAACTTATATCTTTTATGTTTTTTTTTTGTTTTTTTCATTTAGTTCCTCTTATTATGCATTTATTACTAAAACTAGTGACCAGCTTCGTTTTATTCCTTTCTAGTTTCCAACCTTGTCTCCTATCTGTTTTCCTATAAATTCATTTAAACATTCGAAGACATCCAAATTAGAGAAATTGTTCTGTTAAGTAATTAATCTGCAAGGTTAGAGCAAAGAGTTTAAAAAAAAAAAATGGCCACGTTCAAAGCTAATGTGACATAATTGATTCTTGTTGGATTCTTTATCTTGTCAATAGGTGCGTATCATCTTGGCATATCAATTTAATGAATGGATGGTTTTGGTTTTAGTTTTAATATTTTGCTTTTTGTTAATTAATTTTTATGGAATCTGATACTATCCTTTTTTACCCTTTTTTTTCCTTTTGGTTATTTAACAGAATACAATAAAGTTGATGCTGCAGTGTATTGTGCTGAGACCGTGAAACTTGGGATGTGTATAAAAGGAAAAGATGATGGCAAGTGTAACACATTCTGCAAATCAGACTGTAGATAGGGTTGGCAATTTAAGTCATGACACAGTGACACAACTGGAAAGCGATACAAAATTAATGGGTTTGAGATTATTATAACTGGGTTTGGATCAAATTCGGATCAACCCATGATGAGAATCTGCTCGAGCTTGCATAACCGACAACCCGCTGGGGTACCGACCCAATACGGATGAAGACCGGACCAATTACTAGAGGTCAAGCTAAGAGGTTTAGGGATCACCTTGCTGCCTTTATCGAGGAAATCATTCATTCTCAAGAGGGCGTGTCTATTCCCAAAGAACCAAGACCTGTTTTGAGCATACAAGTGGTAGAAGCTGATACTGGCCCAGGCAGCTATTTTAGTACTTTTTAAGAGTCTGGACAGCATGAAATGGTTCCAATGCTTCATGGATTCAATAAATATGTCTAAGAGATATGGAATCAAGTCAAGGCAGCTTTAAAACCATTCAAAAGAGGGGTGTGCGCATAAGGAGAAATTTGGCCGGGTTTTTACTGAATTTTGTGCTGACATTACTATATTTTGCTAAGTTGGCTTTTTCTCTTTCTTCCAAGCAAGGGCCACATGTGGGACTTCATGGTCAGATTATTTGGCATCCTACAAAGCATATTGAAGCTGATTTGGAGCTCAAATTGGTCAAAAAAGGTCAAAGTCAACTTAATCAAAAAGCTAATATTTTTGTTTCCTAATTTAATTCTATTTTTTGTTTTAGGAAATTACCATTACTTTTTGGTTTTTATTTATTTATTTGCTGGACGAATAAGTTTAGGAAAGTTATTATTTTAATATTTTTATTGTAAATTAATTAATTCCTAATTCAAAATAACGGAATTAATTAATCAAAATTAGTTTAGGAAAGAAATGAGAATTTCAACCACCATTGGAAACCACTTTGTATGGCCAGTTTTCCCTTTTGTTTTTAGGGTTTTATTTTGTGAATTTGTAGCCTATTTAAAGGCTTATTTATCAATAAGAATTAAGGTTGAATTTTATACAGAAAATTATTTGTGAGATTGAATTCTCTTTGTTCTTTTGAACACCTAAAACACCATTAGTGAATGATTGTTTTAGTTTGACTTATCAATAGGCCTTCCATCACCTATTGTGGTGTCTTCATTATATACCAAGGTTTCTAATCACAGGTTGGTTAGGGATCAAGGTGACTATTAGAACTTGAACATAATTAGATCTGGACTAATATAATACGGGTTTAGGAGCAGGTCGTCCTAGGTTTGTATCATATGGTATTAGAGCCAAATTTTGTTCAGGTTGGATCTATCTTTATTTTCTTTATATGTTTTTGTGTTATTCTGCAATTTTAGCATTAGGTTAAGGTTCCATCCTATACACGTTTTGTATTTTTTTTTTTTAAAAAACATACACTCCTAGTTGAGTTAGGATTTCCTAGTTTTATCGTATTTTTGTTTCCTAGTTTGTTGGTTGTTTTTCATCATTGTTCTTGTTAATTTTGGTTTTTGTTGATTTTTCTTTGCTGTTTTAGTCTTGAATATTTACATTCATATATTCAAAAAAAAAAAAAAACTGCACTTTTGTTTTTGTTGGAGGTCATGGGTTTGGTGGATTTTTGGTGTGGAATTGTAATTTTTGGTGTTGATCTTTGCTACTGTAGTTGTTTTATGTTCTGTGAGTAAAAAAAAAAAAAAAAAAAAAAGAAGAGGAAGAAAAAGCCGAATAAAAAAAAATTTTGGTTTATTGAATTTGGTGTTTGTTGGAAATTTCTTTGAACTGCTGCATTGTTGATTATTTGTTACATATTTGGAGTTGCTGGAGAATTATTTTTGCTGCTGGATATTTGGATTTTGGGTGCTTAAATTATTTGGATAAAAATTAGATAAAGGAATTGATACAAAACTTGAATTACAAGAATAACAACCAACATTATTCTATATTTTTGTTCAATTTGATTCTTGTTTGAGTTTGAAATTCTTTTTCGTAAATTTTATTCTTGAATCCTTAATCTCTTACCATCTGGTCCAGTTCTTAAAAATTCCAAAATTTTCTCATTGTTTTGCCTTATTTTGCCTAGAAAAGCCGAAAACTAGGATTTGTTAATTCATTGGTATTGCTTACTTTTATCTACTGTTTTGTTGATAAGTTTAATTAAAACATACTTATGATCTAATTGCTATTTTATGGGTGTTTTAATTAGAACTTTGAGATAATTGATTGAGTGGAAAAAGGCAAAAATGTGTGAGCTTAAAAGAGGGTAAAAGCTGAAACTAGTATGAAAACACGAGTGTCGAGACCTTGATTGAATGAAACACATGAGGGAGTGATATTTGGTGAGAATTTATTTTATTTTTCATTATTTATACTAACATGGCAGATTCAAAGGTGAGAAGAGGAGATCCACCTTTGAGAATTAATGAAAAGGAGTCCGTAGGATTCCATGGTGGTTCCCGAGCTACGGGGAGTGGTGATTAAACGGACATGAGGGCTATATTAGAGCAATTACAGCGGATGAATGCCCGATTTGACAGCATAGATCAAAGGACAGACATGATAGAAACATCACAAAGAGGGTCGAATATAAGGTTGTGATGTGATTCCGCCCGAGCCGCTCAACCGATAACCCGCTGGGGTGCTGACTCGACACTGATGAAGACTAGGCCAATCACAAGAGCTCAAATTAAGAGATTTAAGGACAACCTGGGAGTATTTATACAAGGGGTAATCAATCTCGACAGAGCTTGTCCATACTTGAAGATACAAAGCCTATTCTAAGCATCCAAGTGGTGGAAGCCGATACGGACCCGGGTGACGGTTTTGGTACATTTTTGGAGTCTGGGAAGCATGAAATGGTTCCAATGCTTTATTGGTTCAATAAATATGCCTAAGAGGTCATGGAATCAAGTTAAATAAGCCTCAAATGCAATCAAAAAGGGCTTGTACGGACAGCATCAACAATTTGGCCGAATTTGCTGTATTGCTTGCTGGCTTTACTGTATTTTACTGTATTAGCCTTTTCTTATTTTTCCAAGCATGGGCAACGTGTGAGACTTCATATTCAGCTTATTTGGCATCCTAAAAAGAATCTAGAAGCTGATTTGAAGCTCAAAGAGGTCAAAGATTGATCAAAGTCAACTTGATCAAAAGGCTAGCATTTTTAGTTTCCTAATTTGTTTTTACTTTTTTTTTTAGGAAACTACCATTACTTTTTGTCTTTTATTTATTTATTTTCTGGACAAATAACTTTAGGAAGGTTTTTATTTTATTCTTTCCATTGTAAATTAATTAATTCCTAATTTAATATAAAGGAATTAATTAATCAAACTTAGATTAGGAAAGGAAGTATAGTTTCGGCCAACTAGGTTTCTTTATGTGTGGTGGCCGGTTTTCTTTATGTTCTAGGGTTTTATTTCGGGGCTTTGTAGCCTATTTAAAGGTTCATTTTTCAATAAGAAAAAAAAACTTTGATTTGATTGAGAAAATACTTGTGAGATTAATTATCTCTTTTTTCTTTGAGAACACCTAAAACACCATTAGAGAATTGGTTGTTTTAGCTTGACTTATCAATAGGTTTACCATCCCTTATTGTGGCGTCTACATTATACCAAGGTTTCTAACCACAGGTTGGTTAGGGGTTGAGGTCCATTCCATTAGAACTTGAACTTAATTAAGATCCGGACTAATATAATACGGGTTTAGGAGCAGGTCGTCCTAGGTTCGTATCAGGTTGGATGCTCATGGAGGTCGAGGAGGTCGAGGGCGACCAAGAGAGGAATTTGGTGGAAGTAACTTTGGAAATGACTTGGATGAGCATTTTGATGAAATTTTTGAACCTCAAGAAAGGCCAATCCGTGGGAGACCAGCAAGGAATGAAGATGATGATCTAGGGAATATCAAGGTAAACATTCCACCTTTCATGGAAAAAAGTGATCCGGAAGCATATTTAGAATGGGAGGAGAGAATGGAGATGATTTTTTATTGTCATAATTATTCAGAGGCCAAGAAGGTGAAGTTGGTAGCAATGGAATTTGGTCATTATGCACTCCAATGGTGGACCAATGAGCAAAATACCCGAAGGAGAGTTAGTGATGACTTGATCACTACATGGCGACAAATGAAAGGAGCCATGAGGAAGCGGTTCGTGCCATCACATTATCATAGGTTGTTGTATCAAAGTCTTCAATCCCTATCTTAATGAAGTAGGTCCGTGGAGGATTATTACAAGGAGATGGAGATGCTTATGATGAGGTTAAGCATGAATGGGAATAAAGAAGCAACCATGGCAAGGTTCCTTGGTGGTTTGAATCGTGAGATAGCCAATAAACTAGAATTGCAACAATATGTGGAATTGGAGGAGATGTTGCATATGGCTATTAAATTGGAGCATCAATTCATGAGGAGGGGTGTAGGCTCATGGTTTGGAGGAGTTTCCAACAGCGGAAGATTAAACCCAAGTGGCTAGAGAAACAATCCAACCTATGAAAGCAAGCTAAAGCCGAAGGTGGGAGAAGAAAGCACCAATCGGCCAAGAAAGGAGCTTAAAGCCGAATATATCCAAGCACATAAAAATGAGGTAAAATATGATCCTAAACCTTCAAGATCAAGAGATATCATTTGTTTTAAGTGCCAGGGACGAGGACACATCGCTAGCCAATGCCCAAATAAAAGAATCATGGTGTTAAAGGGTAATGGTGAGCTAGAATCAAAGTGAAGAAAATGGTGATGAAACTGAGCAAGAGGAGGAGGAAGAGCTTGAAGGTGAGGCTAAAACTTTGAATGCTTCTCATGCTGAGCTAAACTTGGTTTCTAGGAGAGTGCTGGTTGCATACAAAGATGAGGATGAGATTCAAACAAAGAACATCTTCCACACCCGATGTGAGATCCAAGGTAAGATTTGCAGCATGATTATTGATAGTGGGAGTTGTAGCAATGCAATTAGTAATCTTGTGGTAGATAAATTAGGCTTGACAACAATTAAACATCCATAACCATATAGATTACAATGGCTTAATGATAGTGGTGAGATGAAAGTTAATAAGTAAGCCAAAATAAAATTCAGCATTGATAAATATGTGGATGTGGTTTTGTGTGATGTTATGCCTATGCATGTAGGACATATTTTACTTGGTAGGCCTTGGCAATTTGATAGAGATGCTATTCATCATGGTAGAAAGAATAGTATTGTTTTTAAATTTAAAGGTAAGAAGGTCAAGCTGGATACATTAACTCCTAAAGAGGTGTACAAATATCAAATACAAATACAACAAAGGAGGGTGGCCAAACAACTCAAGGAGAGAGCTAACATGGCCCCCATGGCAACAACACCCATCCAAAGAGTCCAAGCCATGCAAGACCAACCAGGTAAGTGTTCTAAAACCTAACTTAAGTGGAAAAACCAAGAGAAAGCCGAAAGTGATGTGAGAAGGAGAGAGAAAACCGAGAGTGTGAGAAAAGCCAAGAAGGAAGGAAATTGTGTGGTGACCGAGAGAGAGGGGGGGAAAGAAAGAATAAAAATTTTTAATTGAGTTTTAGAGATGTAAATAAAGCTATCTTGAGTAAGAAACCATTGCTGGTCATGATTTATAGAGATAATTATTTTGATGATCAAGCTAACCTTGAAGAACTTGAATTGCCAAGTTCAATTCTTTCTCTTTTGCAAGATTTTGAAGATGTCTTTCTGGATGAAATCCCAAAGGGATTACCACCAATTAGAGGAATTGAACATCAAATTGATTTTGTTCCAAGGGCTGTCATACCAAATAGACCTGCATATAGAAGCAATCCCGAAGAAACAAAGGAGCTACAAAAATAGGTAAGTGAGTTACTTGATAAAGGTTATATTCGTGAGAGTAAAACTCCATATGTTGTTCCTATTTTATTAGTGCCTAAAAAAGATGATTATTGGAGAATGAGTGTTGATTGTAGGGCTATAAATAATATCATCATTAAATATAGACATCCAATTCCTAGATTAGATGATATGCTTGATGAATTGCATGGTGCTTGCTTGTTTACTAAAATTGATCTTAGGAGTGGATACCATCAAATTAGGATGAAAGAAGGTGATGAATGGAAGACCGCATTTAAGAGTAAATATGGGCTATATGGATGGTTAGTCATGCCTTTTGGTTTAACTAATGCACCTAGTACTTTTATGAGGCTTATGAATCATGTTATGCATCCATTTATTGGTAAATTTATGGTTGTTTACTTTGATAACATTTTAGTGTATAGCCGAAACTTAGATGAACATGTAGACCATCTTAGGCAAATTTTAAATATCATTAGGAAAGAAAAGTTGTTTGCTAACATGAAAAAGTGTGACTTTTGCAAAGATGAGCTTGTTTTCCTAGGATTTGTAGTAAGTGCTGCTGGAATCAAAGTTGATCAATCTAAAGTTTAAGCAATCAAGGAGTGGTCGACACCAACCTCTATCACTCAAGTTAGGAGCTTTCATGGTTTGGTAAGTTTTTATCGAAGATTTGTTAAGGACTTTAGCACCATCACAGCACCTTTGAATGAAGTTGTAAAGAAGAATGTTGGTTTTAATTGGCGGGAAGTACAAGAAAAATCTTTTAATTTGTTGAAAGAAAAACTATGTAATGCACCTTAGTAGTTTTGCCAAACTTTTTTGAAACTTTTGAAATTGAATGTGATGCTTCAGGTGTAGATATTGGAGCTGTATTAATGCAAGAAGGAAGACACATAGCCTACTTTAGTGAGAAATTAAATGGAGCTGCACTAAACTACCCGGCATATGACAAGGAGATGTATGCTTTGGTGAGGGCTTTGGAAACGTGGCAGCACAATTTCATGCCAAAAGAATTTGTGATTCATACGGATCATGAATCTTTGAAGCACATTAAAGGTCAAGGAAAGCTCAACTTGAAGGCATGCCAAGTGGATTGAATTTATTGAGACCTTTCCATATGTGATCCACTACAAAAAACGTAAGGAAAATGTGGTTGCCGATGCATTATCCCACATGTATGTTCTTTTTTCTACCTTAGATGCTAGATTGCTTGGTTTTAAACAATTAAAATAACTTTATGAGCATGATAGTGACTTTGGAGAAATATTTAAAACTTGTTTGAAACATGGATTTAATAAATTTTACAAATTTGAGGGGTATTTGTTTAAGGAAAACAAACTTTGTGTGCCTAATTGTAGCATTAGGGAGTTACTAGTTCGGGAAGGTCATGGAGGTGGTTTAATGGGACATTTTGGTGTTTTTAAAACTTTATCCTTACTGCAAGAATATTTTTATTGGCCTAACATGAAGAGAGATATTGAGAAAATATGTGAAAGGTGCTTGAAATGCCGAAAGACCAAGTCCACATTGAAGCCGCACCGATTGTACCATCCTTTGCCGATTCCTTCTCATCCTTTGGTAGATTTGTCTATGGATTTTATTCTTGGTTTGCCTTGGTCAATGACAGGTAAGGATTCAATTTTTGTTGTTGTGGATAGATTTTCTAAGATGACACATTTTATTGCATGTAATAAAACTGATGATGCATCTAATGTTGCTAATTTATTTTTCAAAGAAATTGTCAGGTTACATGGAATGGCTAGGACAATTGTTTTAGATAGGGGTGCTAAGTTCTTGAGTTATTTTTGAAAAACTTTGTGGGATAATTTAGGTACTAAGCTTTTATTTTCAACTGTTTGTCATCCATAAACTGAAGGACAAACCAAAGTAGTAAATAATACTTTGTGTGCATTGTTGAGAGCATTAATTAGTAGAAAATCGAGAACTTGGGAGGATTGTTTACCACATGTTGAATTTGCTTATGATAGGTCTTTTGTAACACCCCATCCCGAAGTACGCTAGAATTTTCTCATGTTGACCAAGGTTGACTGGGTTTGACCGTCGTTGACAGAGAAGGGTCAAGCTTTGACTTTTTGACTTGGCAAGAATTCTAAGTTGATCGAGGCCCCATTATGAAGTATGCATCAACACGAGTCCGTAGACTAGTAGCACGTCGAAAATGAAGCTGCGGTTTGAAAGTTATGAGCAAAACAAGTTGATGTCCGAACTGTCCGAGGGTGCCAGAGTTAACTTTTTATTTTTGTGAAATTGAGTTTTGACTCATATATGGTTGTGAAATACTTGTCAATAAGAGTTTGTAAACTAGCGGCATGCTCGATTCAGACATGTGGTTTTAAAGTTATAGACCTGCAAAGTTTTTCAAATATCATATTATTTTTAAACGTGTGAACAGTATATGCCACGTGTAACTTAGTTAATGGTGCCGTGTGTCACAATGAGAAAATGCCACCTGTCAGCCATAAGTAAATGTTATGTTATATTATATTATATTATTTTTGTTATTATTTTATATATTATATTATTATGATAAAATTTTATTATTTTAATATTATTTATTTTTAATTCTTTTTTTTTTCTTTTCCTTTTTTGTTTTCTTTATTTTTCTTTTTTTCCCCACGTGGGAAAACACCACCGGCCCCTCCTCTCTTTTTCTTCTTTTCTTCTTCTTCTTTTTTCTTCCTTCTTCCTTCTTCTTCCCCCCGTCGATCTCTCCTTGCTGCATCTCTTCCGGCCACCAGACAACGACACGCGTCGGACAGATAGAAAGCCGGTGGAAAACCCGGTCGGTAACCGGAAGGACAAGGCCAAACGTCACCGGACGCACCCGGATTAGGCCTCCATCGTCATTGACGGCAAGTTGGTTTTCCGGCGATCCGGCCATCACCCGGCCAAATTGATACTCCTTTCTACTATTTTCGAACCCTCTGAGCTCAATTTTGAGATCCATTCAAGCTCAATTCCTTGTTGTTTGAGAGATATGAGAAGTTAAACTTTGACCGAATCTTTCCATCCATTTTCCGGTAACCGCCGGTCAATTTGAGCCCAACTGAAGTCGGTAACATATTTCTCGTCTCTTTAGCTTCTTATAGGTACCTTATTTGTGAATTATGATTGAGTATTTTGAAAGATGCCATTTTTGGATAAAATATTATTATTTTAATATGGTAGTTTGAAAGACGTACTATTTAATATTTAAACAATTGTTATTTATATTGAAGATGTTGAATTGTGTTGAATTGTATAAATATGGGTTGAATTAATATTTCTGAAATTGGAAAGTTGTTACTTTTGAAGGTGCTATTAAATTATTATTAAATTATTGTTAATTTTATTGTGAGATTATGGTATCTGTTAGAATATATTTTTGTATACTTCTTTATATGTGAAGTTGTGAAATTATATATGGATTAAATGATATTTGTTGTAAACTGATCTGAAAATTGAAGAATTAATTGTGTTAAATTACCATGATAACCAAAATATATTATGTAATTTAAATTATGTAAGAATTTTTATATTGTTTTGGTGAAAATTGATTTTATGGATTTGAAGAAAAATATTTATTTAAAATTTAGTATTTCCAAAAAATATAATTAATTAATTATTCATAAATTTGATTTTATCTTATTTTATCGAAACTTATTATTTTAATAATACTATAAAAAAAATTTATAGTTTTTAGATGCACCATACACATACCGGTGTTCTGTAGTTGTGGATGTGATTAGCGTGCAGGTTGTAATGTCTCCCGTGAGTTGCCAATCAGACCGAGGGCAGGCAAGTTTGATATTGGCCATAGCCGCCTTCCTCCATGGCCGGGATGATGTTAAGCAGCGACACGGTGGGACGCCACGCAATAGTATGTCGGTTTCTCTCTTTAACCTCCCCGTCAGACGGTGCTTTGGGACGCTGGACACTGTAGGACACCACTGGTATATAGTATGTGCATCAAGTATCTTTTGTATATATATATATGTTATATTTGTATATATCACAACGTACGGGGATAGCGATCCGATATGGTCCATGAAGAGCTAGCCTCGTCAATATGTTGCCTACGAGTCCAGTGGATTGGACGGCCAATCTAGGCAACCATCCTGAACTGTATTGGTAGCAGGGTGCAGGCGACAGCTAGAATCATGGATTGTGCAACATGTTAGAGGGTATCGTTATTACTCTTGATACGAATGTATATTTGATAATATTTTTTGAATTTTAAATTATAATTTGATCTCGTATTATTCTATTTATTCATAATTTGATTTTCTAGCATTATACTTAATTGCTTTTATTGTCATTACTATTATTAATATTATTCTCGTTATTAATATTACAATTATTATTTATCAGAATTATGTTTACAATTATTTTCATTATTACTAATATTATCATCATCATTATGATTATTATTATTGTCATTATTTATTTTTATTTTATTATTATTATCGTGATTTTCATACTGTAGCGTTGAACAAGTATCACAACCAATGGGTGAGAAATATGGCCATTGGGCAAGTATGATAGTCTTTGGGCAAGTGATGGCCATCGGACAAGTATGACAGCCCTTTGACAGGTGTGGTTATATGATAGCCTTTAGGCATGTGGGATAATTGTTGATAGCCTCGGATGAGTTATATTAATATCATTATTAGCATTAAATGGTTGGTATTATTATTATTGTTGATATAGTGGTTAATTTATCTTTCTTTCTATATTACACATTGGTATATTTTTCAAACGATGTGAAATGTATTTGAGATTTGCAACACTAAGTGGGTGGTGTGGGCGATCATGAACCTATGATGGTATATTTTGGTTGCTTACTTAGTAAATTATTTCCGTTGTATATATATAATTTATATCTAATTTGTTATCGAAGTGCTGTCATTTGTGGAATTTATTTGTAGTAAGGTGGGAGAGATAAGGTGGTAGTATATAGGAGTGCATTTTCATGCAAGTAAATTTTGGGCATGTTTTACCCTTAGGGGAGATGCTGCCAGATTTTTCATAGGAGGGTTCAGTAGGGGTTCCCTGGGATCAAGATTTTTCTAGGGTTCCGGGAAGGGATTATGGACGGGTCCTGACATCTTTGCATTCAGAAACTAAATTTACTCCTTTTGAAATTGTTTATGGTTTTAATCCTTAAACTCTATTAGATCTAACATCTTTTCCTTTAAGTGAACGTTCTAATCTAGATGAAAAACAAAAACCTGATTTTGTAAAGCTAATTCATAAGAAGACTAAGGCAAATATTGAAAGGAGAAGCGAGCAATATACAAGGAATGCTAACCAAGGCTGAAAACAAGTTATCTTTGAACCTGGAGATTGGGTTTGGTTGCACTTGAGAAAGGAGAGGTTTCTCGAACACTGGAAATCAAAATTGATGCCAAGAGGCGATGAACCTTTTCAAGTTTTGGAGCGGATAAATGACAATGCTTATAAACTTGATTTGCCCGGTGAGTATAATGTTAGTGCGATATTCAATGTTGCTGATTTATCTCTTTTTGCTGCAGGTGATGACTTTGATTTGAGGGAAAATCATTTTCAAGAGGAGGGGAATGATGAGAATCTGCCTGAGCTTGCACAACCGACAACTCGCTAGGGTACTAACTCGATACGGATGAAGACTAGGCAATCACTAGAGCTCAAGCTAAGAGGTTTAGTGATCACCTTTCTGTCTTTATCCAGGGCATAATCTATTCTTAAGAGGGCGTGGCTATTCTCGAAGAACCAAGACCTGTTTTAAGCATATAAGTGGTGGAAGCCGATACGGGCACGGGTAACGGTTTTGGTACTTTTTAGGAGTCCGGGCAGCATGGAATGGTTCCAATACTTCATGGATTCAATACATATGTTTAAGAGGATATTAAATCAAGTCAAGGCAGCTTTAAAACCATTCAAAAGAGGGGTGTGCGCATAAGGAGAAATTTGGCTGAGTTTTTATTATAATTTTTGCTGACTTTACTTTATTTTGCTGAGTTGGCTTTTTCTCCTGTTTCCAAGCAAGGGCAACATGTGGGACTTCATGGTCAGCTTATTTGGCATCCTATGAATCATATTGAAGCTGATTGGGAGCTCAAATTGGTTAAAGAATAGTCAAAGTCAACTTAGTCAAAAACTAGTATTTTAGTTTCCTAATTTAATTCTACTTTTTGTTTTAGGAAATTACCATTACTTTTTTATCTTTATTTATTTATTTGTTGGACAAATAAGTTTAGGAAAGTTATTATTTTAATATTTTCATTGTAAACTAATTAATTTCTAATTCAAAATAAAAGAATTAATTAATCAAAATTAGTTTAGGAAAGAAGTGACAATTTCGACTACCATATAAAACCACTTTGTATGGCCGATTTTCCCTTTTGTTTTTAGGGTTTTATTTTGTGACTTTGTAGCCTATTTAAAGGCTTGTTTTCAATAAGAATTAAGGTTGAATTTTATACAGAAAATTATTTGTGAGATTGAATTTTCTTTGTTATTTTGAACACCTAAAACACCATTAGTAAATGATTGTTTTAGTTTGACTTATCAATAGGCCTTCCATCACCTATTGTGGTGCCTTCATTATATACCAAGGTTTCTAATCACAGATTGGTTAGGGGTCAAGGTGACCATTAGAACTTGAACATAATTAGATCCGGACTAATATAATATGGGTTTAGAAGCAGGTCGTCATAGGTTCGTATCAACCCGTTTAACACGATTAATAAACATGTCAGTTTCGAATTGACCTGATTAATCCAAAATTGATCCGAATTGACCCATTTAATCCCAAACCCGACACGATTATAACCCATTTGAATTATAACTTTAATATTTTAAATTTACTATTAATAAAACTTTAACTAATACTTTTTTATTACTAAACATCAAACTTATTTAAGGTTATATTATTAATTTTTTTATTAATTAAAAATAAAAAATAAAAATTATTGAAATAGTTTTTATTTACTTAAATATAACACGTTTAATGCACGTATGGATTTATGGACATTGAAAAAATAAAAATTAATATGTCTAAGAGTATTGGAGATGTAGAAAATTAAAAACATAATAATTAATAAAGTTTTTTTTCATATTATTTTTAAAGAAGTAGTATTATGTTTATTATGTATATATATGTATCTATATTTAACTATTATATGAAATTGTTATATTATCATATCATATATTATATTATTGTAAATTTGTAATTATAATTATATGGTTTTACATATATACTTTAATTTTGAATTAATTAATGACCAAATTATTTTTTGTATGAAATAATTAATGTAAATAAGATAATTTATTTAATTAGATAAATTTCATGTAAATAGATCAATTTTGTACAAATTGGACAATTTCATATAAATAGGTCCATTTTGTGTAGACGGATTGAGTTGACCCAAATTGATCCATTTAATAAATGGGTTAGATGGGTTGTGTCAGGTTATCCATTTATTAAATGAGTCGTGTTCGGGTTGAAGATTTCTGACACGATTAATAAACAGGTTGGGTTTAGGTTGAGAAATTTCGACACGATTAAGAAATGGGTTGACACGAACATGAAAGGACAGCACGAATTGCCACCCTAAGTCTTGCTATGTATTTTCTATTTCCATGCATGCATTAATTAAGATAGCACACTACACGATCGCTTTTGTAATTTTTACGTCGATCATTTAATTCTTCACACACTATAATCAAAACTCAAAATATCTGTTTTGATTGATTTTTCTATCTGGTTTTTCTCAAAATTTTGTTATATAAAATTTTGGTTACACATTAATACAATGGATTCTTTATTCAAATGTTATTTAACATTTCCTTATAATGTATAGATTTTAATAATAATATATTCAAGAACTCAAATTAGAAAATACTCCAGTTCTTTACAAAGTAATTTTCTATATATGTGAATATAAATTTTGCAAGAGCCATCTATATTTGGACATGACATCTAACATTCATGCCTAAGCATTTTACTGTCTATTGAAATGTGGCACTAACTAAATCATGCTCAAAATTATTTCTTTCCTTTATTTTCCTTTCTTTCTTTTTTTCCCCTACTTATTGATGTTTTAAATAATACTTTAATAATAGAGACTTCTTAAAATAAATTGTTAAAAATATAACGGCTTCAAATTTTCTATAAAAACTTATCTAGCCCAAAAAAAAAATATTTCTTTAGAAAAAATAAAAATCATTTAAAAATTACAAAATTATAAAATATTATTTTAAATCTATACCATTAATAAAAAATAGGAAAAAAGTTATGTAAATAAAAAAAAATTTAAGGAAAAAGAATTGTGAAAATACTAAACAAAAGATTGATAGCTGCTACAGTAAAACTTTTGGTAATTCTTTTATAATCTATAGCAGCTCTAAATTAAGCCAGAATTGAATTGAATTAGATTAATTATAATTTTTTTCACACTATATTTAATATTACTCTATCTAAATGGACCTCGCTCCCTTACCTGACTAAGCTGTTTTATAATGCCCCCCCAACAAAAAAAAAAAAAAAAAAAAAAAAGCTGCAGTGTTTTGTGTAGATTTCCAATTATCTTTGACAACGGGATCAATGAGGCAAATGAATTGGTTTACATTGCCCACCGCTCCAGAGTTAACAATTTTTATATATATCATGAATATTAATATATCCTATGGACTCATAAATATTGAAATATTTTTAAAGACAGCCCACTTATATTAATTTGTTTAATATTTAATCAATTTTGTTAAGTTCTAACGAAATTGAAATTTGAAGGTGCATATATATGACCAGTTTTATATGACATGGTTCAATGAAAAACTTCTTTACTTTATAATAATAATAATAATAAATTGAAATTTTGGGTGAAACTTGGAGAGTTCATTTATAACTTTTTCCGATGAAAAATCCAAGAACTATCCTATATATATGTTACAACTCAGAAAAAAAGAAAGAAACAAGAAAACAAAAATTCAATGAAAAAAAAAAATATATATATATATATATATATGTTACTAGTGTTTATTAATTGTAGCTAGATGCATGCAGGCCTCTCAAGGTCATCGCACCTGTAAGAGTAGGCTGCTTTCTAAGGATAAACAAGCAAAGAGAGAGACAAAAGCATCATTAGAATCAAGTAATTACACAAAAATTTTGAAGAAGACTCCATTGAGATTAATGGTGAACTGGGTGTCGCAGTTAGCCCTTTCAGACATTTATATTAACGTCATTCATGCTTGTATCTTACAGTCATACGCGTTTTCAAGTGCTGATTCATTTTTTACTTTCCTTTTATTTTTATTTTTATTTTTGGGTCAAAAATTTTCATTTGTTTAATAGTCTTGCTGTGTATTTTCTATTTCCATGCAAGCATTAATTAAGATATCACACTCCAATGAAAAAAGCCAAGAACTATCCTATATATATGTTACAACTCAGAAAAGTATAAAGAAAAAAGAAAAAGAAGAAATTAAATGAAAAAAATATATATGTTACGAGTTTTAGTAATTGTAGCTAGATGCATGCCGATCTCTCATGGTCATAGCACCTGTAGGAATAGGCTGCTTTTTGAGGATAAACAAGCAAAGAGAGGGACAAAAGGCAAAAGCATTATTAGAATACTAAGCATCAAGTAATTACAGAAAAATTTGGAAGAAGACTCCGTTGAGATTAATGGTGAACTGGGTTTCATAGTTAACCCTGTGCAGACATTTATATTAACATCATTCATGCTTCTACCTAACAGTCGTACGCGTTTTCAAGTATTGAATCATTTATGTTTTTTTATTTTTTATTTTTGGGTTGAAAGTTTTCATTTATCTAATAGTCTTCCTAGAGGTGGCAATTTAGATCATGACACGCTAACATGATTCAAAAACGATATGAAGTTAACAGGTTTGGATTTATTATAAATGGGTTCGAATCAACCCGTTTAACACGATTAATAAACGTGTCAATTTCGGATTAACCTGCTTGACCTAAAATTGTCATGTTTAACCCATTTAATTAAATGTGTTAATTTTGGGTTGACCTATTTAATTTGAATCTGACACGATTATAACATATTTAAATTATAACTTTAATATATTAAATTTACTATTAATAAATTTTAACTAATACTTTTTTATTACTAAATATCAAATTTATTTAAGGTTATATTATTGATCTTATTTTATTAATTAAAAATATAAAAGAAAAATTATTGAAATAATATTTGTTTACTTAAATATAACATGTTTAATACACGTATGGATTTACGGAGATTGATAAAATAAAAATTAATATGAATAAGAGTATTGGAGATGTAGAATATTAAAACATAATTATTCTTAAAGTTTTTTATATATTATTTTTAAAGAAGTAGTATTAAGTTTATTATGTATATATATGTATCTATATTTAACTGTTATATAAGATTGTTATATTATCATATCATATGTTATATTATTTTAAATTTGTAATTATAACTATATGGCTTTACATATACAATTTAATTTTGAATTAATTAATGACTAAATTATTTTTTATGTGAAATAATTAATTTAAATAAGGTAATTTATTCAATTAGATTAATTTCGTATAAATAGGTCAATTTTGTGTAAATAGAACAATTTTGTATAAACAGTTCAATTTCGTATAAACAGATCGTGTTAACGTTGATCGTCCGGGGTGAACTCGACGTCTCAATTCATTGCCGAAGGTCCAAGAGAAGCTTTTCCTCCCTTTTTCCTCTCCATCTTGTATTGCTTTTTTATCTGTCATTGTATTAAAGTCATATTTATTTGTATAATACTCTGTATACGAATTGGATAGATATTTGTTTAATTGCTTACTGATTCCTTGTTGTTATTTTGGAGTGCTGTAAATTTATGGAAACAAATTGTAGTAAGGTGGGAGGAATAAGGTGGTGTTTATTGGAGTGTGTTTTATGTGCAGGGAATTTTGTGGTAAGTCCTACCGTTAGGGGAGATGCTGCTGAATTTTCCATTGGAAGGTTCGGTGGTGTTTCCCTGGGATCAAGGCTTGTCTAGGGTTTCGATGAGGAATTTTAGACAGATCCTGACAAAATAATTTGTAAGTATTTGACTAATAAGAGCCAAATAAATATATTTTTCTAACAAATCCTTTAGGAAAGTCCCCCACACCAACTGGTTATTATATGTCATTTTTTAAAATCATGTTAAATTTTGTCTAAACCAATCCACAGTGTAAAGTACAGGGGTACCGTACTAAGGATAGCGTAGTAGGATCCTCTATGTTTGTATGAAGACAAAAGAATAGTCATATAAACCGTAAACAAGTAAACATGTTTACTTTGTTAATGCTATCAAACATGAACAATTAAAACATATATCATTGTAGCACTATAAACCCAAGGTCTATACATATTCACAGAATTGTATTTAATTAACTTACTAACCTTTTAAATGCAGCCATTGATTTATCAGATTTACTTACAAAACAAAACACAAAAGTAACACCATAGTCGTGCCTAATGGACATACTCCTCTCTAACTTTTCTCTCTCAAATTTTCACCAAATAGGCATCATAGATACCTCAAAACCCTAATCACTTAATATATGTGTATCGTATATTAACACTAGTGGCTCATTCCCAATTTATATATATATATATATATAAATTAATAAATAATAATAATAATAATATCATATAGTATAACATAATATAATAATAAAACAGGGAATAAGTCAATTGGTCTTCTAGAGAGAATAAGTTATTCAGTCCAATGAGCCAACTAAAGTATTATATATATATATATATATATATAAAATAATTAATAAATAATAATAATAATAATATCATATAGTATAATATAATATAATAATAAAACAGAAAATAAGTCAATTGGTCTTCTGGAGAGAATAAGTCATTCAGTCCAATGAGCCAACTGAAGTATTACAGAGAGCATGTGGCCATGGGCTCTATTGAAAAGGTCAATAAACAAACTAGTCCCATTACTGGTATAAATAAGCCCTATAAGTGAGTCACATAATTATGACTAGTCCATATAGAATATCTAACAGTCTCCCATTTGGACTGCATAATCATCACAGGCAACAACAAACTCATTTACTATAGAATCTCCCAAACCAAAATACCATTTCATCTAATCATATAGCATGCCAACAAGGCACAACAATATACTAGATTGGGTGGTAAAGATTCTCTTAGTAAATCTCCCAAAAGTATGTACCATTTCAATTGAGTACTTTGCATGCCATAAACTGAGTTTAGGTAATAGAGATATACTATTTCAACTGAGTACTTTGCATGCCATAAACTCAGTCTATGTAATAGAGATTACCTTATCCCATGGAATCCCCTAACACATGATACCATTTCAGTCAAGCACATTGCATACCGACAGAGTATGACAATATACTCAAACTACTTAGTAGGGACTCATCATAGTACTTATGGATCAACGTACACATATACACGTAGAATCAGTCTCAAACAGGCCTGCTAACATAAGGAACAATAATATGTATAACAAACATCACATTATAATGATCCATATACATACATGTATTACTTACAAGGCAATACTCAATCATATATTACGTACAACATGGACATTATTGAAGATTACAAAATTCCCACTGAGCTATAGCAATCTCAACTGCTACTCACTCATACAGTGACATATGTTCCTCAAATAAATTTATAGGTTAGCCTTTGTTAGTGGGTTTGCCATTATGTTGTAACAAGCATGTACACAACAAAAAAAAATAATGAGACCACAAGCAAAATGATACAGCCATGGAATTACCACAACAATATTACTGGCCATAATACAAAAGTACACCCAAAAGCTAGTCTCAAAACAGGCCAATACACTGCCTCTACAATTAATGCAACTATACACTAAATCATAAAATAGCTTCTATTGCCATGATAAATAACATTTTCGATGTTAAACATTTAAACATTTATATATATATATATATATATAGCCATTATAATCAGCTCACAAAATCTCACTGCATCAAAGTAGTGGTACGCTGAACTCAAAACCAAAAAATGACTGTTTCATAGTACATATAATCGAGACTAGTCAAGCATTTACAAAAACACATCCACAAAATAAACAATATTCAATGATGTGCAATCTTAAGTGAACATCAAACTGATAAATGCAGATTGGACTATTATAATTTGTCCATTTTATTACTCTCTCATTTTTGGAACATAGATCCCTAGAGAGTTTATAACCGGCACCACCGATACCATACTAGGAGAATATTGTGCATATTAAAACTTAACACAATCCTATCAACATAGGCTCTAAATAAGACAATTGTAATACACAATTAGCCTTATCTTAAAGAATCTTTATTTTTAGTACCAATGAAACCACTTAACATCCTTCAAATTAAAAAGGCTACTTATCAACAAATTTTTCTTAGTCAATAGGTCAGTATCACTGAAAGCTAACAATATGTCTTCAAAATACAATACTATAAATACTAAATTGCTCCCACTAGCTTTCAAATATATGCACAAATCAACAATATTCTCCTTAAAACAATTTTAGGTTACAACTTCATCAAAAAATTAAAACACCACTGCCATGAAGTTTACTTAAGATCATAAATAGATATTTTAAGTTTACGAAATAAATTTTCATTCTCCACTACTTGGAAGCCAATTACATGGACCATATATATACACATTTGAATATAAAATTCCATTTAACAAAGCAGTTCTAACATCCATATAATACAACTCCAAAACATAATTAGCCATGATTACCTTAGTGATTCTAAAAGAATCTTTTGTGCATTCATGTCAGGACCCGTCCAAAATTTCTCACCGGAACCCTAGACAAGCCATGATCCCAGGGACCTTCCAATGGAAAATCTGGCAGAACCTCCCCTAAGGGTTGGACTTACCACAAATTTCCTGCACTGAAAACACACTTCTATATACATCCCCTTATTCCTCCCACATTACTACAATTTAATTCCACAAATTTGCAGCACTCCAAATGAATAGCAGGAAACCAGTGCATAATTAATAACTAAATGTCCAATACTGTATACAGAGCATTATACAAATAAATGTGGAATTAATACAATGGCAGATAAAGAAGCAATACAAGATGACGAGGAAAAAGGGAGGAAATGCTTCTTGGACTTTCGGCAATGAACTGAGACGTCGGGCTCGTCCCGGACGATCACCGTCTCCCAATCCTTGTACCTAGGGGAACGAAATTCAGAAATATGAGATGCTAATCATCTCAGTGAGTGACCCTATCTACTGTACAATTATAATGCAATGGTAATTATAGTACATTTGATTAATTAAGAATAAATAAGTAAATAAATAATAATTAATTGAAAATAATATTTCTCTCAAAACCCTCACCATTCAATTTGTTGGAAAGGTTCCCCTTTTAAAACATTTTTGCAAAACCCGTTATTTGTATTCCCCGAAAACCAAGGAAACAATTAGTTAACTAAGTATCAAATAAAATATAATAAATCAAGCATCCAAAATTTATAATGAAAATAAAATAGGAATAGAAATGAAAATAATTTTAGTAACAATTACTAAATGTCATTTAATCCTCATAAAATCCATAATAATCAAAATTCTCATAAATATACATTTCAAACACATAATAAATCCATCAATGAAACTATCAATAATTTAAAATAAATATTCCTTCAATTTATCAAAATCAAAATATGCTTTAATGCACGTATACATTTCAATTTATTCAAATTGTGCCATCAAAATTTCAAATATAATTTTGCTAAATATTTAACACATAAATATTAAATCTAAATATTTAATTATCACAAAATAAATATAAATTAACACCTGAAAATTAATTTGAAGGTGGATCACTCACCTCGAGCACGCAATTAACCTAAGATCCTCCATGGGATCAATTCCACGACGCACACGTGCTCCTAGAACAACAATATTACACATCTCAAATAAATTAATATTTTATTCGGATAAATAATACCCGGTACCTGGGGGACTAACACAAACGTTAACCAAAATTGACGAGTAATATACCGAATCGAAGCTTGTGGAACGAGGATTATATTACCGGCCTTCATTGACCCCAATTTCGCCAGTGGTGGTCGGAATTTGCCTGTGAAGTACCGGCTGAACTTCACCTCCTTATAACTCACGAACCACTTCAAATTTAAACAATTGGAGACCATATTTGAACTCAGAGGATCCAAAATAGGGGGAAAGGGGTGGCAATTCGAACTGGGCTTGCCGGAAACGGCAAGAACGGCCGGAAAAACAAAGTGAGCCACTGCCGGCTTCAACCTCCGATCTGGGCGCATCGCCGGTCCGCCGGCCACCAATCTTGGTGTTTGAGCTCGCCGACAGCTGGGCTTCACCAGTGGCCGGCACGTGTGGCCGTCCGGTGGGCAGAATCTGAGAAACTTCAAGGACCCAAGAGGAGGAAAAGGAAGGAGAAGAAAGAATTTGGGGGGCTGGGGTCTTTTTTCCCACGTAGGAGAAGGGAAATAAAGAAAGAAAAAGAAAAAAGAAAAAGAAATAAAAAGAAAATAAAAGAAAATAATTAAATAATATTAAAATAATATTATTGTATAAAATAATATGGTATTTAACCATAGTTGACATGTGGCATCTCACCATTGTGACACATGGCACCCTTTATTAAGTTACACGTGGCATACTGTTCACATATTTAAAAATAATATTAAAATAATACTGTATTTGAAAAATTCTACAGGTCCATAACTTTCAAACCACATATCCAAATCGAACGTGCCACTAGTCTATGGACTTGTATCGACGAGTACTTCACAACCATGTATGAGTCAAAGCTCAACTTTGCATGAATAAAAAGTCAACTCCGGCACCCTTTGGATAGTTAGACCTCAACTTGTTTTGCTCATAACTTTCAAACTGTAGCTCTGTTTTCAACGTGCTACTAGTCTATGAACTCGTGACAACGTGTACTTTTTAACGGTACCTCGGTCAATGTGAGATTCCATCAGGAGCAAAAAGTCAATATTTGACCCCTTCTCGGTCAACGAAGGTCAAACCTGGTCAACTTTGGTTAAATTTTAGAAATTTCCAATGTACTTCGGGACGGGGTGTTACAATTCATGAGAGAACATCTCTTTATATAGTCAATTTCTTTCTTCTGACTAAAACCTTTGATAACAAATCTAGTTTTATACATGTTCACTTGACTATTGGAGTCTCTCTTGGTCTTATAGATCCATTTGCACCTAACAAGCTTTCCACTTTCAAGTAACTAAACCAAAATATAAGAAGGCATTAACTGCTTGTTGGCTTCCTCATAAGTGATTAGATAAAATTCATCACTTATATTAAACATATGTTCCTACAAATAAACCACATAGTTATCAAGTATAGTAAATTTTTAAACCCTTTTGACCTTCTTAAAAGGCATACATCAACATTAGCTGTAACAAAAAAATCCCACCTATCTTAATGGGTTCAATCTTGACTCAATACTACTTCCACAATTATGAAAAACTATAAAAAATTTATAACATGAACATCAACAGTGGAAATCAATACAGTTTCCTCTCTAAAAAACAAGAATCTCTGGACCTTTGCTTTTACCAAAACTGAAACATCTTTAAAATAAATAATCATGTTTGGCTTAATGACCTTGCTATGAAAGATGAAAAATGAAATCTAGAAACTTTGGATCCTTTTATAAGAACCAACAAAAAATAACCAATAGAGGTTTTAGGAACTAACTTCTTAATATCGTAATTATACATCATAACATCAACTCTGAAACCTCAGGCATAACTTGCTACCTATAAGGAAAGATGGTAAATTAAAGTTTGCCAACACACACCACACTATATCCATCAAAAGTGCAACTCCTCCTCTCTTTTATGTCATTTGCTAAAGAGTGCCAAGTATTGTAAAATAAACATCAATTCCACATTCAAACAAATAAATTACGAAAGACATTGGGTTTTACCCAATCTTATCATGTCTGCCATAATATTCAACACCCTACCAAACCTCATAGTCTTCAACTTCTTATTCTTCTAAAGCTTCATTTTCATCTTGAATTTCTTAAAGACAACCAATGTAACAGCCCAGTCCACCCACATCAAGATATTGTCCGCTTTGGGCCCAGCCCGCACGGTTTTGTTTCTGCCAGTCCCACTCGCAAAAGGCCTCTTGAAGGGAAAGGTATCCACATGCTTATAAGCCATGCTTCGTTCCCCTTTCCAACCGATGTGAGATGTTACAATCGTTGTAACACCCCGTCCCAAACCACATCGAAATTCGTGCATGTTGACCGAGGTTGACCGCTGACTAAGTGGGTCAAAAGTTGACTTTTTGTTCCAGTAGAACTTTTGAGTTGACCAGGGTACCGTGGTGAAGTGCATGATGCCCCGACTTCGTAGACTAGTAGCACGTCGAAAACGGCGCTACAGTTTGAAAGTTATGGGCAAAACAAGTCAAGGTGCAAACTGTCTAGAAGGTGCCGGGAGTTGACTTTTTATCATTGTATAATTTTGCTTTGAATTTTGTATGGTTGTAAAGTACTCATCGATACGAGTCCATAGACTAGTGGTACGCTTAAATCGGACATCTGGTTAAAAAGTTATAGACGTGTGAAGTTTGCTGGATACCGTAATATTTTATTATATTTGGCTTAAGTGCATAGTAACGCCACATGTCGTCACCTGATTGGTCCACATGGATGAACAGTGTCACCACTGTGGCTTTTATTTGGCAAAAATCTCAGGGAGGAGAGAGAAAGAGCGAGAGGAGAGAGAGAGAGAGAGAGAGACGACCGGCCGCCGGAATCGATAAATTTTCCGGCTAACCCTTGCTACAGGCGCCGGCTAGACGGAAGTGGCTCCCCATTTCCGGCCAAACCCCAAAATTTAACGACCGCCGACCGCTGGACGCGCCTAGATCGAGCCGGCGAAGCTCGGCAGCGATTTTCCCCTCCACCACCGACCATCGCCGTTTGACCCCTTTCCGGCCATTTTCAGGCCACACGCACCAGCCACCCCTCACCACCTCCTCATTTCCGGCCAACCCACCAAATTTCACGGCCACCGGACCTCCGACGCGCCGGGATCGGAGCGTTTTCCGGCAAGGCGCCGAAAACCTTCAAACCCCGATTTCTTCGCCGTCCGGCCTCCGTTTGCGTCACTGCCGGTGCCGTTGGAATCCTCTCCCCTTGATCTACAAAACCTCAAAAATCTCATCCAACGGCCACCGCACGTGCCGCCGCCGGCGACGGTTGCCGGTGACCGTGGCGGCTCGCCGGAAGTCACTGTTCCGGCGAGTACCCAGTTGCACCACCGGTCCCTGTCCACTGATTCTGACCCCCTGAATCCAAATCCTAGGTCCTTTTCCGCCAATTCGCGATGGATTAAGAGGATCGAAGAGTTGAATCCCGAAAGCTTTCCAGCGAGATTCCGGCCACCACCGGTCCGATCTTTGGAAAGTAAGACCGGATTTGTAATCCTCGTCGCTCAAGCTTCGATTCGGTATATTACTCATCAACTTTGGTTGTCGTTTGTGTTCGCTCTCCGGGTACCCATTTGGGAGTTACCCGATTAAAATATTAATATTTTTGGTTTGGTGTATTGTGGATGTTTTAGGTGCACATGCGAGTAGTGGAGTCGATCCTGCGGAGGATCTTGATTGAGATACGTGCTTAAGGTGAGTGACCCACCTTCAAATTAATTTCGGGAATTAAATTTTTGAATATTTGGTGTGATTTGAATATTTGAAATTTATATTCTATGTGTCAAATATTTAATTGATTTATTGTGGAAATTATTGGTGGATTTATTTTGATTAAAGAAAATATGCATTATATAAATTTATGCCCTGTGAAAATTATTTTATGCTATTGAGAATTATGGAGTTTAATTATATATGAAATTCTTGTGGTTTTAACATTATTTTGGGCATGATTTTATTTTTAAATATTTGTTTATGTTGGTGATTTCAATTTTTGTAAGTATGCCATGGAATATTATGTGATTCAATTTATTATATTTTTGAAAATATTTTATGCTATTGGAAAAATTGGAATATTTAAACTGGTGGATTTGGGAGTTGGTGGATTTGAAATTCATGGAATTTATGATGTTGATTATAAAGAAATTGTGGAGAATTTCCGGGTTTAATTGGATGGGATAAACCCGGTATGTTTATGGAAAAAATTTAAAATTTTGAGATGTATTGATTTATGATTTTTAGATGCACCATACACGTACTGGTGTTCTGTTTATATGTGATATGGTTCGTGTGCACACGGATGTGATTAGTGCGCGGGTGGGTGTGAGAAGCGCGCAGGTGATTTTATGGGGTTGTCCTGTGTTTGCCATCGGATGAGGGTAGGCCACCCCTCCATGGCTGGGACACCTGTTTGCAGCGGCGTGGTGGGACGCCACGCGACAGTATGCCGGTTTCTCTATATAATCTCCTATCTGGCGGTACCTTGGGATGCTGGGTACTGTTGGCGCCACTGGTATATAGTGGGTTCATCGATTGATTTCAGAACTGGGATTTTAAAATAAATATTTTGAAATTTTTTTGGAATTAAAAATATAATTGATACTGCTTTTGGTATTTATTCGAGTGGGGATTTTAGATTGGTTTAATTTTCCCTTTACTTAATTATTCAATAAATTAATCTCTTTTAATTATAAAATTTGGATGCTTGACTTATTATATTTTATTTGATATTTAGTTGAATAAATTGATGTCTTGGTTTTCGGGGAATACGAATATAGGGTTTTGTGAAAAGGTTTTAAAAGGGGAACTTTTCCAACCGAGAGAATTGTAATGGTTTTGAGAGAAATTATTATTTCCAATTAATTATTATTTATCTACTTTATTACCGTGGTATTATAATTGTATAGTAGATAGGGTCACTCACTGAGATGATTAGCATCTCATATTTTTAAATTTCGTTCCTCTAGGTACTAGGTTTGTCGGTATTCATCCGGAGCGGACTTGATCTTCATCGTTGTCTTAGTTCGAGAAGTACACTGTTCTTCTTTTATTGCAGTTGTAATACTTCTTTCACTCTTGTTGTATTCTATGTTTAATAGTAATTCATGAAGCTCTGTATACTGTATTGGACACTTATGTATTAATTATGCACTGGATTACTGTTGTTCATTTGAAGTACTGTATATTTGTGGAATCAACTTGTAGTATTGTGGGAGGAATAAGGAGACGATATAGAAGTGTGTTTTCAGTGCAGGAAATTTGTGGTAAGTCCATCCCTTAGGGGAGGTTCTACCGGATTTTCCATTGGAGGGTCCGGTAGGGTTTCCCTAGGATCAGGGCTTGTCTAGGGTTCCGGTGAGGAATTTTGGACGGGTCCTGACAGTTGCTATCAGAGCATAGGTTCTTGTAATCCTAAGGGACTGTGCATTACTGTACAGCCCATCCATAAATTTCTTCCTTTTGTAATCGTGCTTAAGTGTCTCTGTTTCTAAACTCTTGTTTGTTCCCTCAGAATTAGCTATGATGTGTAGGCGGGAGACACGTAGAACTCGGGAACGCTCGGCTGAGAGTTCAGGGAGTAGATCGAGCCTTAGAAATCTGGTCTCTCAACTAACTCGAGCCTTAGGAGGTTCAAGCTCTAGTAATCGATCCGTGGATCAGGCTCGACGTCTGGGAGCCGTGAATTTCGATGGAAGCCAAGGCCCAGCTGCAGCCATGAATTGGCTATCCAACATGGAGAAAATCTTGGAAGAGGGGATGCAGTGCCCGACGAGGATATGGTGAGGATTTCTGGTTTCATGTTAGAAGGAGACGCTCGGAAGTGGTGGCAAATAGAAAATACTCGCAGAAGGCATACGTGGGATCAGTTTAAGGTTGCCTTCTCTACTGAGTATTGTCCTCCTGCCTACCGTGAGGCAAGACGGAGAGAGTTCGAGGAACTGCGACAGGGGAACATGACAGTGCCCGAGTACGAGAGAAGGTTTCGGGAACTATCAGAATTCTGCATGCACATGATTCCCGACGATCATGCGAAGAAGGTGAGGTTCATAGACGGCTTGAACGAGAACATAGCCCTCACCCTTTCTGGATCAGTACATCCCACTTATCAATCCGCCAGGGATGCAGCGCTCGAGCTAGAGAGACAGGTGGAGATGCGCAGACCCTCGAGGCGCATATCATTCGAAGGTTCATATAGTGGGGTACCTCGACAGGGGGCAGCTAAGAAAAGCCACAGTTCAGGCTCCTCAGATAGTGATGGGTTAAGCCCACGAGGTAGATTTCAGTGGAGAGGTAGCTATCGGATGCCCCAACCCGCTCGTCATTCCATTAGCAGTGGCACGAGTTCATATCAACGATCTAGTTTTAGTCCCAAGCCATTTTGCAGACGTTGTAATAGAGCACACCATGGAATTTGCCAGTATGAGGGTGTGTGTTTTCAGTGTGGACATACGGGACATATAAAGAGGCATTGCCTTTATGGAGAGACGGGGGTGTTAGGGGCAAACCCACCATCACAACAGGCCAGTGGATCTCGGGGCCAAAGCTCCCGAGGGAGTCATGCGGTAGGAGGTTCATCGGGATTAGCCCCACAGCCTATTGGGCCGAGGAGAGGTAGAGGACGGAGACCCCAATAAACAAGTCAGGGTCGAGTGTTCACGATGACGCAACAAGAAGCCCTAGCTACATCGGATGTGGTGACAAGTACATTGAATATATTCAGTAATGATGCACTTGTACTTATAGACCCGGGAGCAACACATTCATTCATCTCCAAGGAGTTTGTCACTCGGGTCGGTATGACCCCTACTCCTTTAGGATGTTTATTAGAGATAGCCACTCCTGCAGGAGAATCCTTGTGGCCTAGCCAGTTGATCAAGGAGTGTTTCTTCTGTATCGAAGATCAGGTGATGGAAGCGGATTTGATCCTGTTGGATCTATCTAAACTTGATGTAATCTTGGGCATGGATTGGTTGTCAAGGAACCATGCATCCGTAGATTGTTTTAGCAAAGAAGTTACATTCAGGAGGCCAGGTTTGCCTGAAGTGGTATTCCGTGGGGAAGTTGGAAGGCCTTTGCCGAGATTGATATCTACCTTTACCGCCAAGAAGTTACTGAATAAGGGTTGCCAAGGGTATTTGGCTCATGTGATAGATACCCGAGTAAGTGGGGTCAGGTTGGAAGACATGCCCGTTGTGAGGGATTTTTCGGATGTGTTTCCTGAGGAGTTACCAGGATTGCCTCCGGAAAGGGAAGTTGACTTTCCCATTGAATTAATTCCGGGCACCGTGTCTATTTCTTTACCACCGTATCGGATGGCTCCAGTGGAGTTAAGGGAGCTAAAGGTCCAATTGCAAGATTTGGTAGATAAGGGGTTTATTAAACCAAGCATATCCCCTTGGGGAGCTCCAGTTTTGTTTGTGAAAAAGAAAGATGGTAGTCTAAGACTGTGCATCGACTACCGAAAACTCAATAAGGTAACCATCCCTAATCGATATCCGTTGCCAAGGATAGATGATCTATTTGACCAACTCCAAGGTGCCAAGGTGTTTTCCAAGATCGACTTGAGGTCTGGATACCATCAGTTAAGGATCCGAGAGTCGGACATTCCTAAGACTGCCTTTAGGACGAGGTATGGACATTATGAATTCCTAGTGATGTCGTTCGGACTCACCAATGCCCCAGCAACTTTTATGGATTTGATGAATAGGGTGTTTCGTCCGTACTTGGATTGTTTTGTCATTGTATTTATAGATGACATCATAATCTATTCTAGGAGCCAAGAAGAGCACGTGAGGCATTTGAAGAGAGTGCTCCAAACTCTAAGGCAGCATCAGCTATATGCTAAATTCGATAAGTGTGAGTTTTGGTTGAATCAAGTGGGTTTTCTCGGACATATCGTGTCAGCCGAAGGCATCTATGTGGATCCTGATAAGGTGAAGGCAGTGTTGAGTTGGGAGCGCCCTACCACTGTGAGGGAAGTACGAAGTTTTCTTGGATTAGCAGGATACTATCATCGTTTTATAGAAGGGTTTTCGAGGATTGCCGGGCTGCTTCATAAATTAACCCGAAAGAATGTTGAATTTAGATGGACGGACAGGTGTGAGCAGAGTTTTCAGGAATTGAAGCAAAGGTTAACATCCGCACTTGTCTTAACTTTACCTAATGGGAATGAGGGTTTTGAAGTCTATTGTGATGCATCCCATCAAGGGTTGGGTTGGGTGCTAATGTAGAATCAAAGGGTGGTAGCATATGCCTCACGGCAATTGAAGCAGCACGAACAAAATTACCCTACGCATGACTTAGAATTGGCGGCGGTAGTCTTTGCTCTAAAGAAGTGGAGACACTACTTGTATGGGGCCACATGCCAAGTTTATACCGACCACAAAAGCCTCAAGTACATTTTCACTCAGAAGGAATTAAATATGAGGCAAAGGAGATGGATGGAGTTATTGAAGGATTATGACTGTGTGATTGATTATCACCCAGGCAAGGCGAATGTAGTGGCAGATGCTTTGAGTAGGAAGGCTATTGGATCTCTTGCTCACATTCAAACCATCCAACTACCTTTCATGGTGGAGTTGAAGAAAATGGGGGTGTTAATGCATATGCATCCTTCAGGAGTTCTTATGGCTAGTTTTCAGGTGCGACCGGTGTTGGTGGATCATATAGTGGAGACCCAAATGGAAGATCCTAAATTGAGAACAATCAAGAGCAAGGTACAAGAAGGTCTTGATCTGGAGTTTTCCATAAGGAGGGATGGAGCCCTCGTGTATAAAGGACGACTTTGCGTTCCTGATAACCCAGAACTCAGGAAGGAGATTTTAGAAGAGGCGCATAGCTCGATGTATGCGATGCATCCTGGAAGTACCAAAATGTACCGAACGCTTGTTAAGTATTATTGGTGGATTGGCATGAAGAGAGAAGTGACAGATTTCGTATCAAAGTGTTTGATTTGTCAACAGGTGAAGGAAGGAAGATAGAAGCCTTCAGGGCTACTCCAACCCTTACCTATTCCCTTGTGGAAGTGGGAAGAACTCAACATGGACTTCGTATTCAAGCTTCCTCCCACACCTAGAAGGTACGACGACATTTGGGTGATCATCGATCGTCTTACCAAGTCAGCACACTTTCTACCTGTAAGAGAGCACTTCTCACCTGAGAATTTGGCCCAATTGTTCGTACAATGTATTGTAAGTCTTCATGGAGTACTACTAGCCATCGTATCTTATCGAGATCCACGTTTTACTTCACGACTATGGCAAAAGTTGGCTGATGCATTAGGAGCAAGACTTAACTACAGCACCGCCTTTCACCCGCAATCTGATGGACAAGCTGAGCGCACAATTCAGACATTAGAAGACATGCTAAGGTCTTGTGTTATGCAATTTCGCGGTAGTTGGGATGACCAATTACCATTGATAGAATTTGTCTACAATAACAGTTATCAGGTGAGTATTGGGATGTCCCCGTATGAAGCTTTATATGGCAGGCAGTGTCGGACACCTTTGTGCTGGAGTGAGGTAGGAGAAGAGAGACTCCTTGCAACGAATAATGCGGTCGGATCTGAGTATTTACGGATGACCTTGGACAAGGTGAAGATCATTAGGGATCGGTTGAAGGTTGCCCAAGATCGACAGAAGAGTTACGCTGATGTGCGTAGAAAGGATTTGGAATTCGAAGTAGGAGATTGGGTATTCCTAAAGTTATCTCCATGGAAAGGAGTAGTACGCTTTGGTCGACGAGGTAAGTTGGATCCTCGTTATATTGGGCCTTACGAGATTACGGAGAGGATTGGCCCTGTGGCTTATAGATTGGCATTACCGGAAGAGCTAGCCCGAGTGCACAACATGTTTCATGTTTCGATGCTACGGAAATACATTGCAGACCCCTCACACGTACTCGAGAGTCCGGACATAGAATTAAGGGAAGATCTTTCGTATGTGGAGCAACCAGTGCAGGTTTTGGATCATGAGGAGCGGGTGCTACGCAACAAGACTATTCCTCTAGTTAAAGTTTTATGGCGGAACCATTTAATCGAGGAAGCAACGTGGGAGCCCGAAGCGCAGATGCGTGATCAGTACCCTCATCTGTTCCAGTGATGTGCGGAATTTCGAGGATGAAATTCTTATAAGGGGGGAAGGTTGTAACACCCCGTCCCAAACCACATCAGAATTTGTGCACATTGACCGAGGTTAACCGTTGATCGAGTGGGTCAAAAGTTGACTTTTTGTTCCAGTTGAAATTTCGAGTTGACCAGGGTACCGTGGCGAAGTGCATGATGCCCCTAGTTTGTATACTAGTAGCACGTCGAAAACGGAGCTATGGTTTGAAAGTTATAGGCAAAACAAGTCAAGGTGCAAACTGTTTAGAAGGTGCCGGGAGTTGACTTTTTATAGTTGTATCATTTTGCTTTGACTTTTGTATGGTTGTAAAGTACTCGTCGATACGAGTCCATAGACTAGCGGCACGCTTAAATCGAACATCTGGTTAAAAAGTTATAGCCATATGAAGTTTGCCAGATACCGTAATATTTTATTATATTTGGCTTAAGTGCATAGTAATGAAATGTGTCGTCACCTGATTGGTCCACGTGGAAAAACAGTGTCACCACTGTGGCTTTTATTTGGCAAAAATCTCGGGGAGTAGAGAGAAAGAGCGAGAGGAGAGAGAGAGAGAGAAAGAGAAAAACGACAGGCCGCCGGAATCGACAAATTTTCCAGCTGACCCTTGCTACAAGCGCCAGCCAGACAGAAGCGGCTCCCCATTTCTGGCCAAACTCCAAAATTTCACGACCGCCGGCCACCGGACGAGCCTAGATCGAGCCGGCGAAGCTCGGCGGCGATTTTCCCCTCCACCGCCGTTTCACCCCTTTCCGGCCATTTTCAAGCCACACGCGCTAGCCACCACTCACCACCTCCTCATTTCTGGCCAGCCCACCAAATTTCACGGCCACCTGACCTCCGATGCGCCGGGATCGGAGCATCTTCTAGTGAGGCACCGAAAACTTTCAAACCCCGATTTCTTCACTGTCCAGCCTCCGTTTGCCTCACCACTGGTCCCGTTGGAATCCTCTCCCCTTGATCTACAAATCCCCCAAAAATCTCAGCCAACAGCCACCGTACGAGTCACTATTCCGGCGAGTACCCAGTTGCACCGCCGGTCCCTGTCCACTGATTCCGACCCCTTGAATCCAAATCCGGGGGTCCTTTTACGCCAATTCACGATGGATTGAGAGGATCGAAGAGTAGAATCTCGAAAGCTTTCCGGTGAGATTTCGGCCACCACCGGTCCGATCTCCGGAAAGTAAGACCGGATTTGTAATCCTCGTCGCTCAAGCTTCGATTCGGTATATTACTCATCAACTTTCGTTGTCTTTTGTGTTCGCTCTCCGGGTACCCATTTGGGAGTTACCCAGATTAAAATAGTAATATTTTTGGTTAGGTGTATTGTGGATGTCTTAGGTGCACATGCGAGTAGTGGAGTCGATCCTGCGGAGGATCTTGATTGAGATACGTGCTTAAGGTGAGTGACCCACCTTCAAATTAATTTCGGCAATTAAATTTGTGAATATTTGGTGTGATTTGAATATTTGAAATTTATATTCTATGTGTCAAATATTTAATTGATTTATTGTGGAAATTATTGGTGGATTTATTTTGATTAAAGAAAATATGCATTATATAAATTTATGCCCTGTGAAAATTATTTTATGCTATTGAGAATTATGGAGTTTAATTATATATGAAATTCTTGTGGTTTTAACATTATTTTGGGTATGATTTGATTTTTAAATATTTCAAGGAAAATATTTGTTTATGTTGGTGACTTCAATTTTTATAAGTATGCCATGGAATATTATGTGATTCAATTTATTATATTTTTGAAAATATTTTATGCGATTGGAAAAATTCGAATATTTAAATTGGTGGATTTGGGAGCTGTTGGATTTGAAATTCATGGAATTTATGATGTTGATTATAAAGAAATTGTGGAGAATTTTCAGGTTTAATTGGATGGGATAAACCCGGTATGTTTATGGAAAAAATTTGAAATTTTGAGATGTATTGATTTATGATTTTTAGATGCACCATACACGAACTGGTGTTCTGTTTATATGTGATATGGTTAGTGTGCACACGGATGTGATTAGCTCGCGGGTGGGTGTGAGTAGCGCGTAGGTGATTTTATGGGGTTGTCCTGTGTTTGCCATCGGATGAGGGTAGGTCGCCCCTCCATGGCCGGGACATCTATTTGCAGCGGCGCGGTGGGACGCCACGCGACCGTATGCCGGTTTCTCTCTATAATCTCCTGTCTGGCGGTACCTTGGGACGCTGGGTACTGTTGGCACCACTGGTATATAGTGGGTGCATCGGGTGATTTCAGAACTGGGATTTTAAAGTAAATATTTTGAAATTGTTTTGGAATTAAAAATATAATTAATACTGCTTTTGGTATTTATTCGAGTGGGGATTTTAAATTGGTTTAATTTTCCCTTTACTTAATTATTCAATAAATTAATCTCTTTTAATTATAATTTTTGGACGCTTGACTTATTATATTTTATTTGATATTTAGTTGAATAAATTGATGTCTTGGTTTTCGGGGAATACGAATACAGGGTTTTATGAAAAGGTTTTAAAAGGGGAACTTTTCCAACCGAGAGAATTGTAAGGGTTTTGAGAGAAATTATTATTTCCAATTAATTATTATTTAGCTACTTTATTACCGTGGTATTATAATTGTATAGTAGATAGGGTCACTCACTGAGAGGATTAGCATCTCATATTTTTAAATTTCGTTCCTCTAGGTACCAGGTTTGTCGGTATTCATTCGGAGCGGACTTGATCTTCATCGCTGTTTTAGTTCGAGAAGTACACTGTTCTTCTTTTATTGTAGTTGTAATACTTCTTTCACTCTTGTTGTATTCTATGTTTAATAGTAATTCATGAAGCTCTGTATTCTGTATTTGACACTTATGTATTAATTATGCACTGGATTATTGTTGTTCATTTGAAGTGCTGTATATTTGTGGAATCAACTTGTAGTATTGTGGGAGGAATAAGGGGACGATATAGAAGTGTGTTTTCAGTGCAAAAAATTTGTGGTAAGTCCATCCCTTAGGGGAGGTTCTACCGGATTTTCCATTGGAGGGTCCCGTAGGGTTTCCCTGGGATCAGGGCTTGTCTAGGGTTCCGGTGAGGAATTTTGGACGGGTCCTGACAACCAAGATATCTAATTTCTCATAAATAATCTCAACATATCCATAATAGGAGAAGTTATTAATATAGGTAATAAAATATCTATAGTCTTTCAAAGTAGGTGGTCTATAGAAAATATAGAAATTAATAACATGACATAAAGAATTATTACAAAATTCTAGCACATACAAAAGCAATTATAGGAGTAACAACAACAAAATAAGGAAAATTAATACAAGCAACAACTTATAAATCAAATTACCATAAAATATTACATAAAGTCTCAAGCAACTTATCATTCCTTATCATCTCCTATCGACCCATCAATTTCCAATAATTGATATTTCTTACCAAAATCCTTATCAAAGTCTATAAGATAGATATAATAAGAAGAAAGTTTCAAGATAAACCCATTCACATCACTAACTTCATCATACATAATAGAATTCAATAAATCCAAATAATTTATTAAAACTGATAAATTTCATACTAATCTCAAAGAGCTTATGAATAGTATTTATAGAACATAATACATAAATATATATATATATATATCCATGACCATCACATTACACTTATACAAGTACTTGAGATGCTTACACAATATTTAAGCTCGGCAGTATTACAAATATATGGTATCTCTCGTGGTCCAATTTTCAAAGCCACATCTAGCTTTATAAGAGTCGAACATTATCATTAACTTTCACCACTTTTGATAATTAGTTTATTTAATTTTATTATGGCATTCATAGGCAGAGTATTGGGGTGTTCCCAGCTATGAAAATTACAAATAATAGGAATACACTATGTCACAAGAACTATGTAAATGCTATCTTTCCAGCCCCTTTTAATCATATCAAAATACATAATATCGCTAGGGTCCTCATAGCACAAAGGATACCCATACATGGGCTAGAGACAGTCAACCAAATCACCACACTCAATTGCAGTGAATTAAGTCATCAACAGGATAACTTAGAACCTGTGATTCGTAGTATTCAATCAACTTTCACTGCCATTTCAAGCATCCTACCAAGTAATCAAACCAGCAACAGGGTAGTCTAACCGCCCGTGTGGGCCCTAGTTCAGAAGTGGGAGAGAATATGAGTTACATTGGCAATTTCATGAAATAGGCAAGCTAAGTTTTATGACAGGTATATACTCAACATCTTATCCACTATGCTAACTCCAAGTTGACAACCATAAATAACACAAACTAAACCTCACTATAAGTGAGTGCATAAAATTACATTTACTATGTCAACTTTTATTACATTGACAATTTCATGATATAGACAAATTAAGTCTCACGACAGGTGAATAATTAAAATTCCACACCACTATGCCAACTAAACACACAGCCTCTAACAATTCGTGGTTTGGACATACCAAATCTTGCGACAGGCAAGCACTATATTTTATTCAAATAATTAACACACAGTACCCGGAAAAGCTAACACAAACGGTAACTAAAATTCACGAATAATATTGTCACGATCCATTAAAAATTCCTCACCGGAACTTTAGACAAGTCCTAATCCCAGGAAAAACCCTATCGGACCCTCTAATGGAAAATCCGGCAGAACCTCCCCTAAAGGTTGAACTTACCACAAATTCCCTGCACAGAAAACACACTTCTATATACACCACCTTATTCCTCTCACCTTACTACAATTTAATTCCACAAATTTTTAGCACTTCAAATGAATAACAGGGAATCAATGCATAATTAAAAAAATAAACGTCCAAAATTGTATTGGAAGGTCCGGTAGGGTTTCCCTGGGATTAGGATTTGTCTGGGGTTCCGGTGAGGGATCTTGGATGGGTCCTGACAATAAGCATCTAGCACAAATCAAATTAATCAATCAAGAATTAAATCAATGAAATAATCAAGAAATACTAATTAATAAATAAAATGCAATTGATATGCAATAAATAAAATAATGAGACACCAATTAATTAAATAATAAGACCACAACTAAATCCACTAATTTTAAAAGATGATTTTAAAACATATTTTCGTTTAAGAAATCATGTCACAATATGCTGACGCACCATACTATATATCAGTGATGTCCGACGGTGCCCAGCATCCCAAAGCACCATCTGGCGAGGATGTTAAGAGAGAACCTGCATCCAGTCACTGTGGCATCCCACCGGGCTGATGCTATCAACAGTCACCTGGCCATGGAGGGGGCGGCTGATGCTCATTGTGCATTATACCCTGCCAACCCTCAAGTCCAATGGCCTAATCATGCGCACTAATCATGTCCATGTAAATACAGTACAGAACACCAATACTGTATGAGTGCATCTAAAAATCATAAAATCAATATATTTTTAAATATCGAAATCTCATAAATTTCACTTTTCAAATTCGTTAGTTCACATCACCTTTAAATCCAGAATATTTTCACATTTCTTTTAAATCATCCTCATAAATCCTCAAGTTCAAATCTATCAACTTTCAAATGCATCAATTTTCCAATCCACAATATTCAAATGCGTAAGCATAATTTTTAAAATAATAACCTTAGATCCTTAAAATTCAAGATAAGCATAATTTCATTAAAATCACATAAAAATTCCAAAATTCGTAAATCCATATAAATGCATTTTTATTGCTTAAAATAAACTCATAATAAATTCAACAATAAATCAATAATGTTAAATTCACAATTTCTTTAAATATCAAATTTTCATAAAATCTAGATTTCCATAATTTATCAAAATCAAAATATGCTTCAGTGTACACACATATATACATTTCAAATTATCCAAATATTAGCATAAAAATTTAATTCACAATTGATCTAATAATTAACACAAAATAAAAACATTCAAATATTAAAATATAACAAATATAATTAATTTGACACCCAATATTAATTTTGAAGGTGGGTCACTCACCTTGAGCACGCATATTAATCAAGATTCTCCACAGGATCATTCTCACAATCCACACGTGCTCCGAAAATATCAATATTATAAAAGACCAATTAAACTAATATTTTATTCAAATAATTAACACACAGTACCCGGAAAAGCTAACACAAACGGTAACTAAAATTCACGAATAATATTGTCACGATCCATTAAAAATTCCTCACCGGAACTTTAGACAAGTCCTGATCCCAGGAAAAACCCTATCGGACCCTCTAGTGGAAAATCCGGCAGAACCTCCCCTAAAGGTTGAACTTACCACAAATTCCCTGCACAGAAAACACACTTCTATATACACCACCTTATTCCTCTCACCTTACTACAATTTAATTCCACAAATTTTTAGCACTTCAAATGAATAACAGGGAATCAATGCATAATTAAAAAAATAAACGTCCAAAATTGTATACAGAGCTTTATCAAGATACAATTAAATATGAAATTTAATACAACAAAGGATAAAATAAACAGTACAAGATAGCAAAGAAAAGTAAGGAAGGCTCCTTAAACTTTCAGCAACGAACAAGACATCGAACTTGCCTTCGGATGATCAACGTCTACTAACCTGGGTCTAGGGAAACGAAATTTAAAAATATGAAATGCTAATCACTCAGTGAGTGACCCTGACTACGACATAGTTATAATAATAATAATAATAATATAACGATAAGATGAACTTGATTAATTAATAATAAATAATCAAATACATAATAAGTAGTTGAAATATTTTTTCTCTCAAAACCCTCACAATTCACTCAGTTGGAAAAGTGTTCCTTTTAAAATATTTTCACAAAACCAAATAATTGTACCCCAAAAATCAAGGAATAATTAATTAAATAAATTATAAATAAAATACATTAAATAAAAAATCTAGAATGTATAATAAGAAATGAGAATAATTTTAATAAGAATTATTAAATTGTACACAAAATGTAATAAATAAAATAAGCAAAATCATAATAAATTTACATCAATAATAATCAAGGAAATATTAAATTAAATGGAATGCAATAATTTAGAATGCACATAAAATACAAATATTAATTTAGAACTCAAAAGTTTATATTGGAAACACTTTAAAAACCAATTATTAAATTTAGAATAAGATATTATAAGATGAAATAAAATAAAAGCATAAATAAACTTGTATTAAAGAAATTTGGCATAAAACAAAAATAAACTCAATATATAAATTATAAAATTTATTATTTAAATCAATGAAATAATCAAACAACCATTTTCATAGATTTTAAACCTCAATTTAAAATAGATAAAAAAATACAATCAAATTCATGTTAAAATCTCAAAATTTAAATAAATAATATCAACATGGTAAAATAAAATTCTAAAACACCAATTTAAAATACTTGATAAAAACATGAATAAATACATTTTAGAAAATATTAGTTTGAAATAAACAATAAAACAAAATTAAATACGTTTAATTTTAAATACGATTTTAAAGAATTTTGGTTTGAAATTCGTATCGAGAAGTTAACTTGACGCACCACACTATATACCAGTGATGTCCTATGATACCCAGTGTCCCGAGCACCGTCTGACGGAAGGTTAAAAAGAGAAACTTGCATACGGTCGCTTTGGTGTCCTGACAGCGCCGTTGTTTATAACCGTCATCCTGGCCATGGAGGGGGGCGACTATGGCCAATATCAAACTTGCCTGTCCTCTGTCCAATGGCAACTTACAGAAGACATTACAACCTGCGCGCTTATCCACATATACAGTACAGAACACCAGTACTGTATGAGTGCGTCTAAAATCAATTACTAAATTTATTATTAAAATACCAAGTTTTCCAAAATTCACGGGGGGAGTTATACCATTTTTCAAACCCACATTCTTTTAAATCCACATCATAAATCCATCGATATAATTATACAATTTTTCCAATACTATAAAATCAATTAATTAATAATTTAAGCGCATAAATATATAATATATATATATTTTGGAAGCACCAACTTGAACAAATATTTTTCTTAAATCATTAAAACCACTATGCCAAAAATAATATTAGAACCACATGAAATTCATATATCCTTAAAATCATATAAACGCATTTATCATGCATCATAAAATCAACATCAAACTCAACAATAATTTATTAAAAATCTTAAACCATAATTCCTTTAAAATCTCAAATATATTTTTGGTAACAGCACATATATTAAAACTGTCATAAATTGGCATTGTAAAATTAAATGGAAATTCCTTTAGATATTAAACATATACTAAAATTTACATGAAAGCATTTCTAATTACACAATATTCCAACAATAAAATTTAACAATTATTAACAAAATCCCATATCCATAAAATTCTTGAAATCAAAATATTTCTTAATGCACAAATAACCAAATATATAATCAACACAAAATATATATACAATTTATCAACCCAAAATAATTTTGAAGTTGGGTCACTCACCTCGAGTGCTCAATTCAACCAAGATTCTCCATAGGATCGATTCTACAATTCACATGTGTTCCTAGAACATTGACAATACACAAACTGATTAAATTAATATTTTAATCGGATAAATTATACACGGTTACCTAGAGGATTTAACACAAACGTTAAATAAAATTAGCAAATAATATATCGAAACGAAGCTTACAACATGAGGATTAAGGATTGACCCTTACCTTATGGAGATCGGATTCGAGGTGGCCAGAATCTCGCTGGAAAGGTTTCGGTCTTTAGGTCCTTGGATCTCATAAACCGCCGTGAATTGGAGAAAACTGACCTCAGATTTGGGTTCAGGAGCTTTCGGTTAGTGGGAAAAGGTGGGCAGTGTGATCAAGAACTCGCCGGAATCAAGTTTTCCGATGAGCTGCCGTGGTCATCGGAAACCATCACCACCGACGGAGCATCCGGTCGCCATTGATCATGATTTTTGGAGGAAAGGTAAACTGAAGGACGGGTGAACTGATGGGACTGGTAGTGAGGCAAACGAAAGCCAGATTAGGGAGAAATCTACGTTTGAAGTAATTGGCGTTGTCGTAGGAAAAAGCCTCGGTTCGAGTGCATCGATGGTTGGCTGACGTGGGATTTGGTGGGCTCGCCTGAAATGAGGAGGCAAAGGTGGTGGGGTGGCACGTGTATGGAAGCGGTGGTCAGAATGGAAGAAACAGCAGTGGTCGGTTGGTTGTAGCTCTCTCTCTCTCTCGTCCCCGCTCTCTCTCTCTCTTCTCACATGGCTCACACATGGGTTTGAGTCAACAAGAAACCATCCCGTGGGTGCCATTGTGCACTCACAGGAGTGGCTAAGATTTTGACACGTGGCATATACTGTGCACACGTTTTACACAACCATAAAATAATAATAAAATAATACGATATTTGGAAAACTTTATAGGTCCATAACTTTTCAACGAAATGTCCAAATTAGGTGTGCCGCTAATCTATGAACTCGTATCGACGAGTACTTCACAACAATGCATGAGTCAAAACTCAATTTTACAAATATAAAAAGTCAATTCCAACACCCTTGGATAGCTCGGACCTCAACTTGTTTTGCCCATAACTTTGAAACTGCAACTCCATTTTTATCGTGCTACTAGTTTATGAACTCGAGTCGATGCGTACTTCACAACGGTGCCTCGGTCAACCTTGAATTCTTACAGAGTCAAAAAGTCAAAGTTTGATCCTTCTCGGTCAACGACGATCAAACCCGATCAACTTGAGAAATTTTCGGCCTACTTCGGGACGGGGTATTACAAATATACCAAAATGAAGTTTAGGGAACAAGGATCACGGATTGGGTCTCACCTCCCGGTGATCGGACCTGAGGTGGTCAGAATCTCGCCGGAAAGGTCTTAGGTTTTCGATCCTCGAATCTTACAAACCACTATGAGTTGGAAGAAACCGACCTCATATTTGGGTTCAAGGGGTCAAAATTAGTGGAAAAGGATGGGCGGTACGACTAGGAACTTGCCCAAAATTGGGTTCCTGATGAGCCGCTATGGTCATGGGAAACCGTCACTGTAGGCGGCACATCCGGTGGCCACTGGCCATGATTTTTGAAGAAAAGGTAGATCAAATGATGGGTGAATGGATGGGACCAATGGTGAGGCAAATAGAGGTCGGACTGGAGAGAAATCTAGGTTTGAAGCAATCGACACCGCCACCGGAAAAAGCCCCGATCTGGGCACGTTGACGGTCGGCTAGCCGTGATTTTCTAGGGTTCAGTCGGAAACCAGATGTTGGTTGTGGGTTTCTGGCACGTGTGGATGGTGACTGGTCGGACGGCGGTCAACGGTGGTGGCCGATGGTGGTTTCTCTCATCTCTCTCTTCTCTCATTCTCCCCCTTCTCTCCACCCCACATGCCCATTTTGCTAAAATAAAAGGCCAACCCATGGGTACCACTGTGCACTCACGGGATTGGTTAACAAGCCAACATGTGGCACGCACCGTGCACATGTTTTACCATGCTTAAAATAATATGGTATTCGGGAAACTTTGCAGGTCCATAACTTTTGAACCAAATGTCCAAATTAGGCATGTTACTAGTCCATGAACTCATATCGACGAGTACTTTACAACCATACAAGAGTCAAATCAAAATTCTACATAAATGAAAAGTCAAACTTGGCACCCTCGAACAATTCGGGCCGCAAACTTGCTTTACTCATAATTTTCAAATGGTGGCTCCAATTTCGACGTGCTCATAGTCTACAAACTCGGGATGACATATACTTTGCTATGGTACCACGATAAATGCAAAATTCCACCCGAAACAAAAAGTCAAAATTTGACTCTCTCAGTCAATAGCAGTCAACCTTGGTCAATATGAAGAAAATTCCAATGTACTTCAGGATGGGATGTCACATAAGACTCAATCCGCAATCCTCGCTTCATAAGCTTCATTTTGGTTTATTACTTGTGAATTTTAGATACCGCTTGTGTTAGATCCCCCGAGTATCCTCGTGTAAAATACCCGAATAAAATATTAATTTATTTAATCTTGTGAACTGTTGATCTTTTAGGGGCACGTGTGAGTCGTGGGATCGATCTCGTTGAGGATCTTGATTTATACACATGTTTAAGGTGAGTGATCCACCTTCAAATTTATTTTCAGATGTTAAATTATATATCTATTGTGATAATTAATAATTTGGATTTGACATTTTATGTGTTGAACTTTCAATAAAAATTATATTGAATTTATGAAGCACATTTGGGATGAAATAAAAATATATGCTGTGCAAGAATCATATCTTGATTTTTAAGATATTATGGTTTAAGGTTTTTAATAAATTATTGTTAAGTTTAATGTTGAATTTATGATGCATAATAAATGTGTATATGATTTTAAGAATTTTATGAGGTTTTAATATTATTTTTGGTATAAATTGATTTTACGGATTTGAAGGAAAATATTCATTTAAATTTATTATGCATTGGAATAATTGTGGAATTTATTTTATGGTATTGGTGAATTGTGGAAATTTAATTATGCATGAATTTTACGTAGTTTTAATGATATTTTTTTTATGATAATTAGATTTTAAAGATTTGAGAAAAATATTGTTTTAAATTATTATGGTTCAAAAATATATTTATGCATTTAAATATTAAGGGTTTGACTTATTGCCTCAGGAAATTTGGTATATATAAATTGATGGATTTCAAATTGATGGATTTGCATTGACGGATTTTAAGTGATTGGATTTATGGTTTAAAGGTGATGTGGATTAATGGATTTGAAAGTGGTATTTATGAGATTCAAGATTTGGAAAACATATGATTTTACTGGTTCTTACACTACAAGACAATGATCCTTTAGCGACGAAATTTTTACCGATGAATTATTTTATTGTCGCAAAAGAGATCATTACGGGCAAAAAACATATTCCTCGATAAAAACTATACTTTTGGGGACAAAAAATAAAATCATTGGAAAATATTACATTTTTAGCAACGAAAACACAATTTTACCGGTATTGGACTGACTTTTACCAACGAATTCTAAATATTGTCGGTAAAAATCAACTATTTACCAACGAAAAAAAATATCATTGGCAAAAGTTATAAATTTTACCGACAACAATAAATATTGTCGGTAAAAACATAGCAATTACTAACGAAATTCAAAATAGTTGGAAAAAGTGATACCTTTTAATGACAAATTATAATTTTCTCAGTAAAAGGTTAACATGTGAAAAGTTATACTTCTTCCAACAAACACCACAATTATTTGTTTGTAATTAATATATACTATGTATTTCAATTTTGGTAAGGAGGTAGTAAAAAAAATAAAATTTGCCAACAAAATTTTACATATATGCCGCATGGCTTTGTTTTGGATTTTTAAAATTTTAAACATCAAAATTACTTTCTATCCTAACTTACATTTAATTATTACCTTCTATGTACTTTACTTTTTTATGAAATTTATATTTTATTTATTTGGCAAAGGGTATTGCTTTTTTATTCCTTTTGGATGTATTTATAAAAAACTGATATATATTATACATATTTAATTGTTTGGAACTTTTGCCAATGAAATATATTTTTCTTAGAAAAATTGCTATTGCCGACAAATTGATAAAATTTGATGGTAAAAATTTGGATTTTTTGGCAAGAAACAATTTGTCGACAATAGAAAAAAAAATTTCGCGCCTACCCATCCCGCGAATCCTAAAACGAAAAAATAAATTAAAATACAGAGGTTATCTAAGAGCATCCACAAGGGGCTCTTTATCCATTATAGGTTCTTTATTTTGAAGAGTCAATCTCTAAAAACAAGCTCCAATTCACTCTGCATTTTGACTTTTTAAAATACAGAGTGGGTTTGGCTCTCCAAATTTGGAAAGCTAGAAACACTCTTTATATCTAATATTATATTAATATTATTGAATGCTTATCAAATTCCAAAGCCACTATATTATATTAATATATTTTAATTACTATTTATTGTTAATAAATAAAAAAAAAGGAAGGAAATACAAATAACAATAAATGTTCATTGAAAAAATAAAAATAAAGAGTGTGATACAAAGAGCATTATTGGAGAAGTTTTAAAAGTTCTACTTTTTATATTTAAAGATGTTCTTTGTTATATGAAAGATGCTCTTTATTCTTAAAGAGTCATTTGGAGATGCTTAACACATTATTTTTCGCTAAGTCTCTGTTGCATCTCCTTCTCCTTTCTCTCTTTTTTTTTTTTTTTTTTCTTTTGTCAAAATTCTTTTCCACTGCAAACCCACTTTCTTCCTTCAAAACCCATTTTTTGCATTGAATCAAATCAGCTGCTCTCCGCATCTCTAAAGGTTGAAGAAAACCCATTTTCTTTTTCGTATTTTAACTTTGAATATCTCTTCAAATTTCTCTTTGATTTTCTTTGATTTTCTTTTTTCTACATGTGCTAGTCGCCTGTCGATCTGCCGGTTTCCGTTTAAAGCCGTTCTGGTTGTTGTCGTTCTGGTCCCCAATCTGGTTGTTGCCATTCTGCAGGTTGCCTTTCTGGAGGTATGGAATTCTTCCCTTCTCTAGTTACTTAGTTGGGATGCGATGATGCCACGTTGTTAAGGTATGGATTGCAGGCCACAAGGTTGTATTATAGGAGTATAGCTCAGCAGGGTGTTGGGTAAGGAAGTGGTAGGGTTTATATGTATGTGATGAAAATTTGTTTGCTCTGTAATAGAACAGTTAGGTGCTAAAGTTTTAGAATTAAAAATATAGCACACAATTATGTAATAAAAAAAATGATAAGTGTTAAAATCCATTATTTTTACTTGGTTTATTCAAGGATTTGTGCTGAATGAGTAAATATACTTTTAACCACTTAGAATTAAAAGCTATTTCGACCATGATCAATTTTGAATGTATTTTATTTTCTAGAAACCATCAACCAGATCATTCATTGCTCAACATTATTTTATTTATGTCATCGGTTTCTATTTTTGTGCCTCTTGTTTGGATGCTTTTAGCTTTTTGTGTCGCAATTTTGTCTCATTTTGCGACTGTTGTAATTTGGAATTGGCTTATAATGGGCACATCTTGGTGTAAGGCTTTGAAAGATTGGGACTCATCCCCCCCATGCATGGCTGGTATTTTAAGGTGCATGGGTAAAGTATCTCGTGCTGCTCTATTTGCAATAGCTAGGCATCTTCGTTTGCAAAACGAGTAAGGATGGTGATGATGGATCTTTAACTTTTATTTACTTAGTTGTTTTATGTTAGTTTATCAATTAGTATATCTGACTAAAATAAACTATGCCGTGTATTTAATCACTTACTTGATGACACCCCATTGCCTGCTAATGAAGTGTCCTCATCAGTGCCTATTGCAACAACAAATAAAAAATTCCTCATTAAGTGAGTACCTGAAACTATTGGAACCGCTGGTGTCAATTTCCTTTCCTACTTAGGGGAGGTAGTGGGAAATAAAGAGGACATAGATGAATCAATTTTTTATTTTTTATTTTATTTTATTTTATTTTATTCTCATTTTGTTAATCCCTTACATAATGCAATTCATAACCTTATATCTCTAATTGATTCACACTTAGAAAAACAGTCTTCCTGTTGGATAAGCATAAACATCCTATTAAGGACAACCCCTTATTCACTCTTCGTAGTCTTCATAGTGCAATATATGGTGGATCTAGCTATTCAACGATCATTGCAAATTTTCATATATAGTCACTGATGCTGTTGTTTTATTCCTTGAAATATTTTAAAAATTTTAGATAACATGTGAGGAAGTTCCATATTATCGTTAAATCAGTGCAAAGCAGATGGTATAAAATCTTATGTCCTCGACATGTTTCCTTATCCTAGGTTGGTTTCTCTATCCCACTCAATCTTGAAATTTCAATTCTTTAATCTTAAATATATGATGGCCATGTTTCAGTAGGACAATTTGAATTGTGAAAATCGGGTTTATTTGGAAAATTTGGGATGGTTCTGGTGAGTTTATATTTTGGGAGTACTTGTAGTGTGATTTTGTTCTCATTTTTGGTCAATTGTTGTAGTGGAACTGGGCTACATGTTGGTCATCCACTAGGATATACTGCCACAGATATTCTTGCTAGATTCTAACTAATGCAGGGTCATAATGTTTTGCACCCAATGGGATGGGATGCATTTCGATTGCCTGCAGAGCAATATGCAATAGAGGTTTTCATTTTTTTTTTTTTTATTTTTTTTGGGCAATCTTGTATATGGTTTGCAACAATTTCAATTTTTTGTCGTGGATATGCACATTTATCAGCTGGGTTGCATTTGTATCCTGCATACAGGAACCCGTCCAAAGATCAAGACGGAGATGAACATTAACCACTTCTGCACCCAGGTATCTGCAATGTGCTTGTTGTTAATTTGTAATTTGTGCAGTGATATTTGTCTCAGGGTGTGTAATACTCTAACAAATCACTGAAGGAGATATTTGGATAATTTCACTGCACCACTCAATTTTAGTCACGTTTCTTGGCTAAAATTTGACTTATATAATCACTGGTGCTCAATTCGAAGATGAAGTATAAAACTTTTGTTACCTATAGTTTGAAATATTGTTAAAGGTCCCAACAATTCCAACTAGGAAATTATGGTAAAACTCAGTTTGTTTCTTGGTTACAGTATTATCTCATACCTATGGATGAAAATATCATAAAATTATTTGATAATTCAAAAATAGCAAAGCTTTCTTTTAATTTTTTAGAGTAGTGTTAATGCAATCCATCTAATTTCGAAAATATTTCCTTTAAGTTGGTTTTAGAGTAGCTAGGTGTGCTTAAGAAAACATTGATGGCAAGGTAACAAGCATAGGATTTTGAGAATATCAATGTTATTATTCTAAGAATTTTTTTAACTCCTTAGTTCCAGGTACAGCATGTTGCTTTCTTAGTTCTTCCTGGATAGTATAGTTTATTCTCTTAAAGTTTGGATTAACATTTTGTATTAGTATTGCAGCTTAAATCATTGGGCCTTATCTTATGATTGGGATCGTGAAATTTCTACAAGAGAGCCAGAATATTATAAATGGACCCAATGGATCTTTCTTTAGCTGTTAAAAAGAGGATTGGCATATCAGGTCTAAGTAATATCCGGTTTCCAGTAGTTTTTTGTCAGTTATTCTTTGCTACACCCAAAATAGATACTATTTATGTTTCATTCAGGCTGAAATGCCAGTTAATTGGTGCCCTGCTTTTGGCACTGTGTTAGCAAATGAGGAAGTGGTGGATGTTATAAGTGAGCATGGGGGTTATCCAGTTATAAGAAGGGTATGTTTAGCTCTATGTATGTCATGTAGTATAAGTTATCAAATTTATGCAGCTTATTACGTACTAGCTTAATTCCAATTTTCTATGGTTTCATAATTTTAGAGTGTCATTATTTATTACCAAGCAGCGGCAATGGATGCTAAAAATTACTGCATATACTGATCGTCTTCTTGAAGATCTAGATGACCTTGACTGGCTTGAAAGTGTAAAAGACATGCAGAGGAAGTGGATAGTGAGGTCATAAGGGGCTGAGATGGAATTTTTTATTCTTAGTACTGATGGGAAGGAAGGAGACATAAACATTAAAATTTATACCACAAGCCCTGACACCATCTTTGGAGCAACTTCATAAATGACTCACTTTTTTTCTATCTTCTTATTTGATAGATTTCATGGCTTTGATGTACTCATGTGAGGAAGTTCCAGACTATTGTTTAATCAGTGCAAAACAATTTCATCACTAAAAGTTAATCATTTTCCCTCCAAACCTTTTGCTGGAAAAAACCTTATTGTCGGCCACCTGTTTTGGTTGATAAAATAAACCTTTGCCGATGAATTCTACTTTTGACGACAAATCACTTATCGCGGAAAAAATATTTTCATCACTAATTAGACTTTCAAAAATGTAAAAATAGTTTTCCAAATCATATTTTTTTGTTGCTAAAATCTCTTACGAACAATTTCCAATTTGTTGGAAATAGTATTTGGCGAGGAAAAACCAATTTTTGTTGGCAAAAGTTTTAGCTGGGAAACATTTAAACTTTGTTGGTAAATACAATTGCAGAGGAAGCATAAGGGACGAACTTGGCAACGACTTTAATTTCCTCGATAAATGTTTTATCGACAAGTTTTATGTTTTTTCGGACAATAATGTTTTGTCGGTAAAAGTTGAATTTCTTGTAGGGTTAGATGCACCATACAGTACTGGTATTCTGAACTGTATTTGTGATATGTTGATAAGCATGCAACTTGTATGCTCTCTCTTGAGATGCTATGGACCCGAGGGCAGGCAAGTTTGACATATTGTCCATAGCCTCCCCCTTCCATGGCCAGGATGGTAGCTATAAGCATCAACGCTGTTGGGATACCAAAGCGGCCAGATGCAAGTTCACTCTTTAACCTCCCTATCAGATAGTGCTTGGGCGCTGGACACCATCGGGCATAAATGGTATATAGTTTGGTTCATCAAATGGTTTTATCGATACGATTTCCAAAATAATAATGTTTTACAAGAGTATTTAAAATTAAAATGTATTTAATTATGTTTTTATCATTTATTCATATTAATGTTTTAAAGATGCATTTTACCATGATTTTATTATTTAAATTGATTTGTTGATTTAAAATGGATTTTATTATATTTTTACCACTTATTTCAAATAGCTGTTTTAAATTGATTTAATATTTCTTCTATTATTTAATTGATTTATTCTACTGACTGAAATTGATCATTTAAATGCATTTATTCATGTTTTCATTACTGTTTCAAGTTTGGATTTTAACATGAAATTTAATGTATTTTATTGCCTATGAAAATTGAGGTATTTTAAACCAATTAAAATAATTCTCTTATTATTTATTATTTCATTGATTTATATAGTAAATTTCATAAATTATATATTATGTTTAATTTTGTTCTACGCCAAATTTCTCTACTACAAGTTTATTTATGATTTTATTTTTATCTTATGATATTTCATTGTAAATTCAATTATTTGTTATTAAATTATCATCAAGGTTATATTGTAAGATTTAAATTATTTGTATTTTATTTATTATTTACTTCATTGATTTTGGGGTAAAAAATGATGGGTTTTGTGAAAATGTTTTAAAAGGGGAGCTTTTCCAATTGAGTGGAATGGTGAGGGGTTTGAGAGAAAATGTAAATTTTACTTATTTACAATTATATAATTATTTATTTATTTATTATTATATTATTATTATTATTACTATTATTGTATAGTAGTGTATAGTAGACTGGATCACTCACTGAGATTGTTAGCATCTCACATTTTTAAATTCGTTCTCTTAGGCTCAAGTTGTAGGCATTGATCACTCGAGGAGAGTTTGGCATCTCACGATCGTTGCTAATTTCAGAGAGTTCTTCATTTCTTTTTTTTCTTTTTTTTTCTTTCTTGTATTATTTCTTTCCAGCTGTTTGTTGTATTAAATTCATATTCATTGTGATATTCAATGTTCTATATACTACATTGGATAACTATTCAATTAATATTGCACAGATTCATTGTTTATTATTTAAAGCGCTGTAAACTTTTGGAAATAAATTCTAGTAAGGTGGAAGGAATAAGAGGATATTATTATAAGTGCATTTTCTGTTCAGGGAATTTTGTGATAAAGGTTTGGTAGGGATTTTCTAGAATAAGAACTTGTCTAAAGGTTCCGGTGAGGGATCTTGGACGGGTGATCTTTACAAAACAAAACTTATAACATTACTTTTTAGTTAAATTTGACAATGGAGATAAAATTACTAACTCCAATAATAATAGTAGAATTTAAAGTAGAATGAAGAATACAAACTACCAAAAACATGTAATATTACATGCCTAGTATATGAAATTGAATATGCAATATGCTTGTTGCATATCTAATAAGCCCATATTTTAAACAGGATGGTTATTTGACAGATATATATATATATATATATATGAATAAGAAAATGGAAAGAAAATCCCACACAAAATGACATAAAAAGCAGGCCGCTATGGAGATAATGCAGTGCGAAAATTATATAATCTTTTGCACAATTAATAAAGAAAAAGGTAAGCTTTGTGTGTTCATTATGAAACAATGCCTAAACAAAGTCTATAATTTTTCTATGCATCAAATTAGCTTGTTAATTGAGGGGATTAATAAACATGCATATTCTAATGGAGTCTTGTGCATTTTCTTCCTTTGTTAGTGTTTTTGCGCTTTTGTTCCTCTTGCTAATATATGTTCCTAACAAGCTTTTTCTTTTGTGCAAACGAGTTGCCATGACCATGAGAGGTCTGCTGTTGTTGCAATTTAAAGAAAGCTTTGTCAATGGAAACTGTGTTCCCGATGATTCTTTTTCATATCCTAAGCTTTCAACCTGGAAAATTACTGAATGTAAGAGCACTAACATAGACTAATAAAAAATATATTTATTTCTACAAAAAGCGAAACAATATGAAATCATATTCTAATATCTCTTAATATATTGTGCTAATGAAAACCCATCAAAATCAACAATGAATATATGGAAAGTTTCAATCAAAATATAGGAAATAGAAGAAGAAGAAGAAATTGTGTGGAAAATTTGGAAAAATAAGGAATTGATGCGTTTTAATTATGTTCTACATAGAAGGTTGTATTAGTAGATTTATAATTGAAGAAACTTAAACATCTTTATTTTCAAAAGTAGGTTATATTTCATTAAAGACCTAAATTATGAGCCATTGGTTCAAATTTCCTAAGTACATTTACATATATATATAAATGGAATATATCTACACTAATAGTAACAAATTATTATTAACTTAATATTCTAAATATTGAAAATGTTAGTTGATCTGTTAGATAATTGCAACGATTCATCAACGATTGGTTTTCCTTATATAGCTTTGAATAATTTAAAAAATGTACCACTTATATCTTGAACGAATTTTTTTTTATTTAGTTCCTCTTATTATGCATTTATTACTAAAATTAGTGACCTGATTCGTTTTATTCCTTTCTAGTTTCCAACCTTGTCTCCTATCTCTTTTTCTATAAATTCATTTAAACATTCGAAGACAACCAAAATAGAGAAATTCTTCTGGAAATTAATTAATCTGCAAGGTCAGAGCAAAGAGTTGGAAAAAAAAAAAATATGTGCACGTTCAAAGCTAATGTGACAGTACTGATTCTTGTTGCACTCTTTGTGTTGTCAATAGGTGCGTATCATCTTGGCATATCAATTTAATGAATGGATATTTTGGTTTTAGTTTTAATATTTTGCTTTTTGTTAATTAATTTTTATGGATTTTGATAATATCCTTTTTTTAACATATTTTTGTTTTTCTTTTGGTTATTTAACAGAATACAACAAAGTGGACGCTGCAGTGTGTTGCACTGAGAATGAGAAATTTGGAATTTGTATACGAGGAAATGATGACGGCAGATGTGACGCATTCTGCAAACCAGACTGTAGAGGAGGTGAATGTAAACTAAGAGGCGGCCGTCACAGATGTCACTGCTATTGCTGATCTCTTCTGCATGCTCTCTCACTTAATGATTTTATAATCAAATAAATTATATAAACATAAATAAAGCAAGCTGAACAACGTTGTTCTGTAATTGGACTGGTTTTCTAGTAAGGTAATCTTGCAAGGCTGTTGTTTGTGGCCAATTAAACAATTATTTCTTCCAATATTAACATTCGAGTTTTTTTTTTTTGTTTTTTTTTTTTATAAATATTCCACCGTACTTTGCTTGGCTTTTATTTTCACGTTTGATAGCATTGATTGATAGTGTATTATTTTCATTCATGCATGTATTTTCATAAGAAAATCAAATAATTTGTAAATATTTGATCCATAAGAGCCTAATAAACATATTTTTCTAACAAATCCTTTAGGGAAGTGCCCCACACCAACAGGTTTATATGTCATTTTTTACATCATGTTAAATTTCATCTAAACCAATCAACGGCGCAGATTACAGGGATACCATATTAGGAATACCGTAGGAGGATCCTCTCTTTTTGTATGAAGATAAATTTTGGCGCAGGAGACAGTCATATAAACCATATAAAGGGAAACATTTACTTTTTCCATTTCAAGATTATTGGGAAATTTGGCAGCATGTAAGTTGGCCTTTTAAACCCAACTGTTGCAGAATTTGGAGCTGGCTATATGATACGAACCTAGGACGACCTGCTCCTAAACCCGTATTATATTAGCCCGGATCTTAATTAAGTTCAAGTTCTAATGGAATGGACCTCAACCCCTAACCAACCTGTGGTTAGAAACCTTGGTATAATGTAGACGCCACAATAGGGGATGGAAAACCTATTGATAAGTCAAGCTAAAACAACCAATTCTCTAATGGTGTTTTAGGTGTTCTCAAAGAACAAAGAGATAATTAATCTCACAAGTATTTTCTTAATCAAATCAAAGTTGTATCCTTATTGAAAAATAAGCCTTTAAATAGGCTACAAAGCCACAAAATAAAACCCTAAAAACAAAAGGGAAAACCGGCCATACAAAGTAGTTTCCTATGGTGGCCGAAATTCTCATTCCTTTCCTAATCTAATTTGGATTAATTAATTCCTTTATTTTGAATTAGGAATTAATTAATTTACAATGAAAATAATAAAATAATAACTTTCCTAAACTTATTCTTCCAGAAAATAAATAAATAAAAACTAAAAAGTAATGGTAGTTTCCTAAAACAAAAAGTAAAAACAAATTAGGAAACTAAAAATGCTAGCCTTTTGATCAAGTTGACTTTGATTAATCTTTGACCTCTTTGAGCTCCAAATCAGCTTCTAGATGCTTTTTAGGATGCCAAATAAGCTGAATATGAAGTCTCACACGTTGCCCATGCTTGGAAAAATAAGAAAAGGCTAATACAGTAAAATACAGTAAAGCCAGCAAGCAATACAGCAAATTCGGCCAAATTGTTGATGCTGTCCGTACAAGCCCTTTTTGATTGCATTTGAGGCTGCTTTAACTTGATTCCATGACCTCTTAGTCATATTTATTGAACCTATAAAGCATTGGAACCATTTCATACTTCCCGGACTCCAAAAATGTACCAAAACCGTCACCCGGGGTCCGTATCGGCTTCCACCACTTGGATGCTTAGAATAGGCTTTGTATCTTCAAGTATGGACAAGCTCTGTTGAGATTGATTACCCCCTGTATAAATACTCCCAGGTTGTCCTTAAATCTCTTAATTTGAGCTCTTGTGATGGGCCTAGTCTTCATCCGTGTCAAGTCAGTACCCCAAGGGTTATCGGTTGAGCGGCCTTGGGCGGAATCACATCACTATATATCACTATTACATCAATTAGTTGGAAACCTAAACTATAAATGCTTAATATGTGTTTACGCTCTTTAGCTATATTAAGTCTCGGTACGAGAAACCTTAGCCAATAACTCACCCGTCCTTGAAAATAATACATTGCACGGTTGCATGCCTTGTTCGCTTACAAAACTGAGGCTTACCCTTTTGGATCTTTCAGAAAACAATTTTAAGGGTTAAATCCCTTCTTTTCTTCAGAACTTAACCTAGTTTACTGTTTTATGGCTTGAAAAGAATCAACTCAAAGGTGAAATTCCATCTTCGTTTGAAAACTTCACTCTTTTGACTCACTCAATTCTTCGAACAAACAAATTGCATGGTCTTGCGGCATCTTTCCTTGGTAGACTAACGAGCTTCACTTTTTTGGACCATTCAAGTAACAATTTCAGTGTTTAAATCCCCTGTTTTCTTCAAACCCTCACCCTTTTCACTAACTTAGATCTTGATAGCAATAAGTTTCACATTCCTTCTTGCCTTGGAAACCTTACAAAATTTACTCACCTTGATGTTGAAAATAATAAATTGCATGGTTCCATTTCTCATTCATTTACATGAATGACAAACCTTGAACATCTTTACTCCGATGACAATAATTTGAGTGGAATGCTGAATTTTGACATGATATTAGGCTTGAAAAATCTAAATGCACTATCATTTTCATTGACAAGTTATCGGTTCTTATTCAAACTTTAAAAATAAATCCAACTTCTCCAAGGTTTCAAATGTTTGGCTTGATTGAAGCAACTATGGCAGTGTTCATTCCTTCTAAAGCCAAATAATGAGCCTCCACACTTGAGAACACGACAAAACCATCCAAAAGAGGCTAATCTATCCATGAAAAATTTATTCAATGGCTAAGATTAGTTCTTGGAGTCCACTCATTAAAAACTTGGAGAGGGTCGCGCCAAATATGGTGCTTAGTTGCCAAATAAACTGATTTGGGGAATCAAATGCTTGGAAAATCAGAGCTAGATGTGAGGGGCACATTGAAATGGTGAGAGATACGCGAAATTCGGTTCTTAAGCACCTTGATACTGCTTGGCCTCTTTGAAAACTCCCTAAAATGAATGTAGGCTTCTCCACAATGCTTCAAGCTTCAATAAAACCTTGAATTTGTAAGACTCCTCTTAATAGCTTCATAAATCATCCAGTTTTCAACAAAATCCAATTTTGAAGAGTTCCTACAAAGAGCACACAAAATTCATCAAAATAACTTGAAAGCTTGAGTTCTCACCACTAATTAAGCCTTAAAAAGATACCAATAAGTGAGTAAATCCTTAGTTATCAAGAAGCAATTGCATGCTAGGTGTAACAAAGTTCTAAAAATGTAACTTGTATTTTCCTCTTTAATTAGCAAACATGTAACACCCCCTCCCAAAATACACCAGAATTTTTCTTCATGTTTGCCAAGATTGGCAGGGTTTAACAGCCCATTTTCCTTCCACCACCGATTTCTCCCAAACAAGTCGCCCGGTTTCAACGTCACTAGTCCCATCGGCTTACCCTTCCTCCAATCTACCTCCCCACCAAAAAGCATGGCCATTGGCCACAAGACGCACCACTGGCAGCGAGTTTTTCCAGTGGGCACGGCGGCTTACCGTGAAATCTCATTCCAGCGAGTTCTTGGTGATCCCACCTACCCCTTCCCACTAATTTGATCTCCCTAAATCCGAATCCGAAGTCGGTTTCCTTCAATTCTTAACGGATTGTGAGATTGGAGGACATTAAACCCAAAACCTTTCTGGTGAGATTTCGGCCACCACAGATTTGATCTCCGGGAGGTAAGTGTCAAGACCCGTCCAAGACCCCTCACCGGGATCCTGGACAAACCCTGATCCCAGGTAAACCCTATCCAACCCTCCAATGGAAAATTAGGTAGAACCTCCCTTAAGAGTTGGACTTACCACAAATTTCCTGCACTGAAAACACACTTGTATATACATCACCCTATTCCTCCTACCTTACTACAATTTATATCCACAACTTGCAGCACTTCAAACAAATAGTAGGAAATCAGTGCATAATTAATCTATGCCATATATCCAACATAGTATACAGAGCATTAAAAGAATTCGAAGTATGAGAGTTATTACAATACGAAATAGAAAGCAATATTACAAGGTAGCAAAATGAGGAAATGAAGACTTCACAGACTATTGGGAACGATCACGCCACCGAACTCACCTTGATCAATCAACGCCTACCACCTGAGCCTAGGAGGAATGAAATTTAGAAATATGAGATGCTAGCCATTCAGTGAGTGACCCAGTTCTAATGTGCTATAATAATAACAATATTTGAAAAAATAATATTTGCACTCACAATTCACTCAATTGGAAAAGTTTTCCTTTTAAAACACTTTTACAAAAGCCCATAATTCGTATATCCCAAAATAAGAGAAGTCCATAATTAAAATAAATGAAATATTGAGAAATTAAATTTCACCTTGAGAATAATTAAATAACAATTAGTAGAATTTATAATAGAATACCATGAGATACACAAGGTCACAACAAATAAATAAATAAATGCTAAAATCCATATTAGAAGCATCTAGCACAAATCAAATTAATCAATCAAGAATTAAATCAATGAAATAATCAAACTCTCTTAAAACTCTTTCTCTGGACGTCTGCCTTCTGGCTACTTCTAGAAATGGGATGCCATGAAAGTTTTTGGGGAGCATGACAATTATTATTACATTGGAGTTACAATTACAAATAAAGGCATAGCCAGAGAATATTTGAAGATCCAAAATTCATTGAATTTGTTGAATCTTTCAAGCAATAGGTTTGAAGGAAAGACTCCAAAGTTGATAGGAAATCTAAAGGGTCTTCATTCACTCAACATTTCCAACAATTTTCTCTTAGGAAACATCCCACCATCTTTGAAAAACCTAACTAATCTTGAAGCTCTCGACCTTTCACACAACAAGTTATTAGGAGAGATTCCTCAATAGCTTACACAACTCAATTTTCTTGGATCCTCAGTATAGCCAACAATAATCTTATAGGACCAATACCACATGGCAAACAATCTAGCACATTTCTAAAGAGCTCATTTGAAGGAAATGCAGGCTTATGTGGGAAGCCATTTTTAGAGGGATGTGGAAACTCGCAAAACACACCACCATCATCACCAATAGTTGATGAAGATGAGAAAGGCTCTCCCTTAGAATTTGCTTGGAAACCTGTAGTCATTGGGAATGTGGTTGGTAATTTAGTAATTTATAGGAGATATGATTTGCTCATACATTTAGAATTGGGCTGCCAATGTGAAGTAAACTTGCCAGCTACTTTGCATAATTAAGTTCTATTTTTCTTTATAACACAAAAAAAAAACAAAAAAAACAAAATTGTCTTTTGCTTTTTCTTAAATAAAATATATAAAAAAGTTTTGAATTTCTTTTTAATGGATATAAGGTTTATTTCAACTGTAATCTCTAAAATTTTTCTTAAATCAATTTTAGTTTCTTAGGTTTCAGATATTTCATCTGCAGCCCTTGCCGTTTATATTTTTCTATCTTAACGGCCAAAAGGTAAAAAAGTAATTACTCATTTTGAAAAATACACATCCCAAATTAGCTTTTATCAATCAATTACAAAACCTCCATGATCACCATTTTCATTAGGGCCTATCAATCAATTTCGTTCCACCTATAGATAGGAAAAAATTCCAGTAGAAATGCATTTTTATAAATATGGAAATTAAAATACAAAGCTGCAATAAAAAAAAAGAAAAAAAAAGTATGCAGAATCCGATGCTTATGATCTTTTTTCATGACATATATATACTGTTGTTCCACAATTGAACATGAAAAACACCAGAGGGAGTAAAGCGCCCGTAAATTTTAGGTGTATCTCCATTTCTACATGTTTAACTCAGGCAAATAAGATCAAATCAACATCTCTGTCTAAATTACAAAAGATTAGTAGTTATTGGGAAATTTTTGCAACCAAGAAGCACGACTGGTTTGTTAAGACTTTTGGCCAGGAGAAGCTAGAAGGCAGAAGGAGAAAGAGAAGAAATTGATTTTTGTTGAGAAAATGATTCCTTATAAGAAATTAATTCCATAACTGTAAGTGATATACCAAATGTAATCTTAATTCAATCAATAGCTCTTCCAAACTAAATCAGACATTCCGATCTTCACTGTAAGATTAAAAATAAAAATTAAAAACATTATATATAAAGGTAAGGATGTGAAGCATTACAGTTTACAACTGATCAGATGCTTGTTTAAAAGCCACTTTGCCTAGTTATTTTGTTCATTTTAAGTGATTTATCAACAGCTGGCAGGATTTTAATTTACTATGAATGGAAAATTTAATCAATGGATATTCATATATTGAAGTATGTTATGTTACTGTTGCTTGTTTCTTGGCGTTATGTCTTGAAAATTTGAAATGAAGACACATGTACACACAAAGATTAACGCAGTTAAGTAAGTCCTTTCTGATTTTGTTTGATGCGTTTGTACGCATTAGTGTATTATGCATACTGTAAACATAACCAATGCCAATGCTTGTGCTTACCATTTTCTTTTTTTTAGTAAATCCGATATATTTTCATATAAGAATATAAAGCACTTCAAAATTAATATTAGATCTAACAAACAGCAAACAATTGATAAATTATGAAGAAAAACAAAGTAACATTTTGAAAACATTAAAGGAATAGTCACAATTTATACCTCGCAAAACATATTTATTTCCACAAAAAATGAAACAATATGAAATTATATTCTATATATCTTGAACCATGAAAAGTAAAAGTGCAAATATATTGAGCTAATGAAAAACCTTGCGAAATCAACAATCAATAAATGGAAAGATTCAATAAAAAAATAGGAAATAGAAGAAGAAGAAGAAGAAATTGTGTAAAATTTGGAAAAATAAGGAATAGATGCGTTTTAATTATGTTCTGCAAAGAAGGTTACAGTAGTATATTTATGAATAAAGAAATTTAAATATCTTTATTTTCAAAAGAAGGTATATTTCATTAAAGACATAAATTATGAGCTTTTGGTTCAAAATATATATATGTGTCATATATCTATAGTAACAAATTATTATTAACTTAATATTCTAAATATTGAAAATGTTAGTCGATTTGTTAGATAATTGCAACGATTCATCAACGATTGGTTTTCCTTATTTAGCTTTGAATAATTTTAAAAATGTACCACTTATATCTTTAACGTATTTTTTTTTTTTATTTAGTTCCTCTTATTATGCATTTATTACTAAAATTGGTGACCTGCTTCGTTTTATTCCTTTCTAGTTTCCAACCTTGTCTCCTATCTCTTTTTTTATAAATTCATTTAAACATTCGAAGACAACCAAAATAGAGAAATTCTTCTATAAATTAATTAATCTGCAAGGTCAGAGCAAAGAGTTCGAAAAAAAAAGAAATATGGCCACGTTCAAAGCTAATGTGACAGTACTGATTCTTGTTGCATTCTTTGTGTTGTCAATAGGTGCGTATCATCTTGGCATATCAATTTAATGAATGGATGTTTTGGTTTTAGTTTTATTATTTTGCTTTTTGTTAATTAATTTTTATGGGTTTTGATAATATCCTTTATTTTAACATATTTTTGTTTTTCTTTTTGGTTATTTAACAGAATACAACAAAGTGGACGCTGCAGTGTGTTGCACTGAGAATGAGAAATTTGGAATTTGTATACCAGGAAATGATGATGGCAGATGTGCCGCATTCTGCAAACCAGACTGTAGAGGAGGTGAATGTAAACTAAGAGGCGGCCGTCACAGATGTCACTGCTATTGCTGATCTCTTCTGCAAGCTCTCTCACTTAATGATTTTATAATCCAATAAATTATATAAACATAAATAGAGCAAGCTGAACGACTCTATTCTGTAATTGGACTAGTTTTCTAATAAGACAATCTTGCAAGGCTGTTGTTTGTGGCCAATTAAACAATTATTTCTTCCAATATTAACATTCCAGTTTTTTTTTTTTTTAAATATTCCACCGTACTTTGCTTGGCTTTTATTTTCACGTTTGATAGCATTGATTGATAGTGTATTATTTTCATTCATGCATGTATTTTAATAAGAAAATTAAATAATTTGTAAATATTTGACCCATAAGAGCCTAATAAATATATTTTTCTAACAAATCCTTTAGGGAAGTCCCCCACACCAACAGGTTTATATGTCATTTTTTTACATCATGTTAAATTTCATCTAAACCAATCAACGGCGCAGATTACAGGGATACCATATTAGGAATACCGTAGGAGGATCCTCTCTTTTTGTATGAAGATAAATTTTAACGCAGGAGACAGTCATATAAACCATATAAAGGGAAACATTTACTTTTTCCATTTTCAAGATCATTGGGAAATTTGGCAGCATGTAAGTTGGCCTTTTAAACCCAACTGTTGTAGAATTTTCCAGATCCTAATTCTGAGTTAGCAACCCATCTCAAGAATTGGTAGAATTTGGAGCTGGCTATATATCACTATTACATCAATTAGTTGGAAACCTAAACTATAAATGCTTAATATGGGTTTACGCTCTTTAGCTATATTAAGTCTTGGTACGGGAAACCTTAGCCAATAACTCACCCGTCCTTGAAAATAATACATTGCATGGTTGCATACCTTGTCCACTTACAAAACTGAGGCGTACCTTTTTGGATCTTTCAGAAGACAATTTTAAGGGTTAAATCCCTTCTTTTCTTCAGAACTTAACCCAGCTTACTGTTTTATGGCTTGAAAAGAATCAACTCAAAGGTGAAATTCCATCTTCGTTTGAAAACTTCACTCTTTTGACTCACTCAATTCTTCGAACAAACAAATTGCATGGTCTTGTGGCATCTTTCCTTGGTAGACTAACGAGCTTAATTTTTTTGGACCTTTCGAGTAACAATTTCAATGTTCAAATCTCCTGTTTTCTTCAAAACCTCACCCATTTCACTGACTTAGATCTTGATAGCAATAAGTTTACTGGTCACATTCCTTCTTGCCTTGGAAACCTTACAAAATTTACTCACCTTGATGTTGAAAATAATAAATTGCGTGGTTCCATTTTTCATTCATTTACATGAATGACAAACCTTGAACATCTTTACTCCGATGACAATAATTTGAGTGGAATGCTAAATTTTGACATGATATTAGGCTTGAAAAATCTAAATGCACTATCATTTTCACTGACAAGTTATCGGTTCTTATTCAAACTTGAAAAATAAATGAACTTCTCCAAGGTTCCAAATGTTTGGCTTGATTCATGCAACTATGGCAACGTTCATTCCTTCTAAAGCCTAATAATGAGCCTCCACACTTGAGAACACGACAAAACCATCCAAAAGAGGCTAATCTATCCATGAAAAATTTATTCAATGGCTAAGATTAGTTCTTGGAGTCCACTCATTAACAACTTGGAGAGGGTTGTGCCAAATATGGTGCTTAGCTGCCAAAGAAACTGATTTGGGGAATCAAATGCTTGCAAAATTGGAGCTAGAGGTGAAGGGCATATTGAAATGGTGAAAGATGCACGAAATTCGGTTCTTAAGCACCTTGACTGCTGCTTGGCCTCTTTGAAAACTCCCTAAAAATGAATTTAGGCTTCTTCACAATGCTTCAAGCTTCAATAAAACCTTGAATTTGTAAGACTCTTCTTAATAGCTTCATAAATCATCCAGTTTTCAACCAAAAAAAAAAAAAATCCAATTTTGAAGCATTCCTACAAAGAGCACACAAAATTCATTAAAATAACTTGAAAGCTTGAGTTCTCACCACAAATTAAGCCTTAAAAAGATGCCAACAAGTGAGTAAATCCTCAATTATCAAGAAGCAATTGCATGCTAGGTGTAACAAAGTTCTAAAAACTTAACTTATATTTTCCTCTTTAATTAGCAAACATGTAACACCCTATCCCAAAATACACTAGAATTTTTCTTCACGTTTACCAAGATTGGCCGGGTTTGAACGCCATTGATCGAGAAAGGATAAATTTTGATTTTTTATCCGGATAGAATTTTGCTTTGACCGAGGCACCGTTGCAAAATATGCATTGACCCAAGCTCATAGATTGGTAGTACGTTAAAAACAGAGCTATGATTTGAAAGATATGAGCAAAACAAGATGCGGTCCAAACTGTCCGATGGTGTCAGGTCTAACTTTTTCTTTTGATGGAATTTTGCTTTAACTCATGTATGATTGTAAAGTACTCATCGAGATGAGTTCATAGACTAGTGGCATGCCTAATTTCGATATTTGGTTAGAAAGTTACGGACCTACAAAGTTTTTCTAAGACATCATTTAACATGCATTGTCCAGTGACACTGTGCCACATGCCACATTTCTGGGCGAACCGGTGAGTGCACAGTGGCACCCATGGGTATTTTGATTGGGCGAGAAGGGGAGAGAAGGAGAAAGAGGAGAGAGAGGGAGGAATCGACCTTACGCTTTTCACCCTTTTCTAGCTACCTGACCATTACATGCATTGGACCACCACCATCCACACTTCATTTCCAGCCAGCCACCTAAAACCCACGGCCTGATCGCTAGCAATGAGCCCAAATTGGTCTTTTTTCTGCGACGGCCCATTTTCCTTCCACCACTGATTTCTCCTAAACAAGTCGCCCGTTTTCAACATCACCAGTCCCATTGGCTTACCCATCCTCCAATCTACCTCCCCACCAAAAATCGTGGCCATTGGCCATAAAACGCGCCACTGGCGGCGAGTTTTTCCAGTGGGCATGGCAGCTCACCATGAAATCTCATTCCGGCTAGTTCTCGGTGATCCCACCTACCCTTTCCCACTAATTTGACCTCCCTAAATCCTAATCCAAAGTCGGTTTCCTTCAATTCTTGACGGATTGTGAGATTCGAGGACATTAAACCCGAAACCTTTCTGGTGAGATTTCGGCCATCACAGGTCTAATCTCCAGGAGGTAAGTGTCAGAACCCGTCCAAGACCCCTCACCGGGACCCTGGCAAACCCTGATCCCAGAAAAACCCTATCGGATCCTCCAATGGAAAATCAGGCAGAACCTCTCTTAAAGGTTAGACTTACCACAAATTTTCTGCACTGAAAACACACTTATATATACATCACCCTATTCCTCCCACCTTACTACAATTTATATCCACAATTTGTAGCACTTCAAACAAATAACAAGAAATCAGTGCATAATTAATCTACACCATATATCCAACATAGTATACAGAGTATTAAAAGAATTCTAAGTATGAGAGTTATTACAATACGAAATAGAAAGCAATATTACAAGATAGCAAAATGAGGAAATGAAGACTTCACAGGCTATTGGGAACAATCACGCCGCCGAACTCACCCTAATCAATCAACGCCTACCACCTGAGCCTAGGGGGAATGAAATTTAGAAATATGAAATGCTAGCCATTCAGTGAGTGACCCAGTTCTAATGTGCTATAATAATAACAATATTTGAAAAAATAATATTTGTACTCAAAACACTCACAATTCACTCAATTAGAAAAGTTCCCCTTTTAAAAAACTTTCACAAAACCCCATAATTCGTATATCCCAAAATAAGAAAAGTCCATAATTAAAATAAATGAAATATTGAGAAATTAAATTTCACCTTGAGAATAATTGAATAACAATTAGTAGAATTTATAATACAATACCATGAGATACATAAGGTCACAACAAATAACTAAATAAATGCTAAAATTCATATTAGAAGTGTAACACCCCATCCTAAAGTACATTGGAATTTTTTTGCACGTTGATCAAGGTTGACCATTGACCGAGAGGGTTAAAATTTTGACTTTTCGTTTCGAGTGGAATTTTACATTGGCCGAGGCACCATTGCAAAGTTCGTAGACTAGTAGTACGTCAAAATCGGAGCTACTGTTTGAAAGTTATGAGTAAAATAAGTTGAGGTCCAAATTGTCCAAGGGGTGCCGGAGTTGACTTTTTGTTTGTGCAAATTTGAGCTTTGACTCATGTATGGTTGTGAAGTACTCATCGATACGAGTTCGTAGACTAGCGGCACGCCCGATTTGGACATGTGGTTTGAAGGTTACGGACCTGTGAAGTTTTTCCGAGATAGCGTTTACTATTCATGGATCTGTATATGTGTGAACAATGCCACGTGTCACAAAAAGTGGATCCACCCATGAGTTCATAGTGGCTCCCACGGGCATTTTTGACATGCTAAGAAGGGGACGCAGGAGAGAGAAGGAGAAGGAGGAGAGAGAAAGAGAGAGAAAAAGGGGAAGGACCGCCCAACAGCCGTTCACCCATTTTCGGCTGCCAGAATAGTACACCGGACGCGCCGCCGGCAGCGACGGGTTCCGGTGACCACGGCGGCTCATCGGGAAATCGATTTTCCGGCGAGTTTCTAGTTGCACCGCCCACCTTTCCCCATAAAATCCAACCCCCTGAACCCATATCTGATATCGGTTTCCTCCAATTCACGGTGGTTTGTGAGAGCCGAGAACCTAAAGACCGAAACCTTCTCGGCGAGATTCCGGCCACCTCGGGTCCAATCTCCGGAAGATAAGGGTCAATCCTTAATCCTCATGTTGTAAGCTTCATTTCAATATATTATTTGTGAATATTGGTTATCGTTTGTGTTCGCTCCCCCGGATACCGGATATTATTTATTCGAATAAAATATTAATTTATGTAATCCTGTCTAATATTGTTGTTCTAGGAGCATGTGTGAGTCATAGAATTGATCCTATGGGGGATCTTGGTTGGATTGCGTGCTCGAAGTGAGTGACCCATCTTCAAAACTATTTTGGGTTGACAAATTGCATATATTTTATGTTGAATATGTGTTTGGAAATTATATTCATGTGTTAATTATTTATAAATTATATTTGGGATTTTGATGCCACAATTGAATAAAATTAAAGTATATTTGTGCATTAAAGTATAATTTGATTTTGGTAAATTATGGGAATTTTATTTTATGAAATTGTGGATTTAATTTTATTTAAATTGTGGTTGAAATAAGTTGTGAAATTATTTATGTTTAATAAAAATGTATTTATCCATTGATGAATTGTGAGATTCAATTATATTTGAATTTTGAGGAATTGAAGTAATATTTATTTTAAATTATTGTCTCATTCATATATGGATTTGAAATTGATGGAAATTATGCGATGGATTTATAACGATGATTTATAAAGGAATTGTAGAAAATTTACGGGTTTAATTGAATGAAATAAACCCGGTGGATTTTTTTTTAGATTTGAAAATATATGAATTTTATAATTTTTACATGCACCATACACGTACTGGTGTTCTGTATATATGGATATGATTAGCGCGCAGGTGGATGTGATGAGTCCGCAGGTGGGTGTGAGTAGCACACAGGTGATTATGGGGTTATCCTGTGGTTGCCATCGGATGAGGGTAGGCCACCCCTCCATGGCCAGGACGCCTGTTTGCAGCGGCGCAGTGGGACGCCACGCGACCGTATGCCAGTTTCTCTCTTTAACCTCTTGTCTGGCAGTGCTCGGAACACTAGGTACCATTGGTGCCACTGGTATATAGTAGGTGCATCAAATTGTTTTGATGACATGATTTCAAATTAAATGTATTTAATAATGTTTTATTATTTATTTAAATTTAAAGCTTTATGCAAATTTTATAAAATTGTTATCGTGATTTTATTACTTATTCTCGTTAATGTTTTAAAAGTTATTGCCTTGATTTTATAATTTAAATCGATTTGGTATTTTAAGATAAATTCTATTATATTTTTATCATTTGTTTTATATAGATGTTTAAATTGATTTAAAATGTTTCATTGATTTAATTAAAAAAAATTTATAATTTATATATTGGGTTTATTTTTGTTTTTATGCTAAATTTCTTTAATACAAGTTTATTTATGATTTTATTTGATTTATCTAGTGATGTCTTATTCTATATTTCCATTATAATTTTGGATTCTTAAGTTCTTGTATTTTATTTGAAATTTATTTGACTAATTATTTCTTAATTTTTGGGGCATAAAATGTTGGATTTTGCAAAAATGTTTTAAAAATGGAACTTTTTCCAAGTAAGTGACTCATGAGGGTTTTGAAGGAAAATATTATTTTTAACTACCTATTATTTATTACTTATTTCTTGTAACAGTCCAGACCACCCACATGAGATATTGTCCTCTTTGGGCCTATAGAATCCTCTTACAACCCAGCGCTCAAGGTTTTAAAAGGTCTCTCAAGGAAAAGGTATCCATACCCACTTATATGGAGTGTTTCGTTCCCCTTTCCAACCGATGTGGGATCTCACAATCCTCCCCCCTTGGGGCCGAGCGTCCTCGCTGGCACACCGATCCGGTTCTGGCTCTCATACCATCTGTAACAGCCCAGACCACCCGCATGAGATATTGTCCTCTTTGGACCAAGGAAATCCTCCTACAACCCAGCCCTCAAGGTTTTAAAAGGCCTCTCAAAGGAAAGGTATCCATACCCACTTATATGGAGTATTTCGTTCCCCTTTCCAACCGATGTGGGATCTCACATTTCTTATTAATCAATTAAGTAAGTTATTTACCCTTTTTTTTATTATTATTGTATAGCAGATTCGGTTACTCACTGAGATGATTAGCATCTCATATTTTTAAATTTCGTTCCCTTAGGTCCAGGTTAGTCAATGTTGATTGTCCGTGGGCGAACTCGACATCTTGGTTCGTTGTCGAAAGTCCAAGAATCTTTTCCTTTCCTTTCTATCTTGTATTATTTCTTTTTATTTTATATTGTATTAAATTTCATATTCAATTGTATTGATAACGCTCTGTATACTATTTGGACGTTTATTTATTTAATTATGCATTGGTTCCCTATCATTTATTTGAAGTGCTGAAATTTGTGGTAATATTTTGTAGTAAAGTGGGAGGAATAAGGTGGTGCATTTAGAAGTGTGTTTTCAGTTCAGGAAAATTGTGGTAAGTCCAACCCTTAGGGGAGGTTCTGCTGAATTTTTTATTGGAAGGTCCGGTAGGGTTTCCCTGGGATTAGGATTTGTCTGGGGTTCCGGTGAGGGATCTTGGATGGGTCCTGACAATAAGCATCTAGCACAAATCAAATTAATCAATCAAGAATTAAATCAATGAAATAATCAAGAAATACTAATTAATAAATAAAATGCAATTGATATGCAATAAATAAAATAATGAGACACCAATTAATTAAATAATAAGACCACAACTAAATCCACTAATTTTAAAAGATGATTTTAAAACATATTTTCGTTTAAGAAATCATGTCACAATATGCTGACGCACCATACTATATATCAGTGATGTCCGACGGTGCCCAGCATCCCAAAGCACCATCTGGCGAGGATGTTAAGAGAGAACCTGCATCCAGTCACTGTGGCATCCCACCGGGCTGATGCTATCAACAGTCACCTGGCCATGGAGGGGGCGGCTGATGCTCATTGTGCATTATACCCTGCCAACCCTCAAGTCCAATGGCCTAATCATGCGCACTAATCATGTCCATGTAAATACAGTACAGAACACCAATACTGTATGAGTGCATCTAAAAATCATAAAATCAATATATTTTTAAATATCGAAATCTCATAAATTTCACTTTTCAAATTCGTTAGTTCACATCACCTTTAAATCCAGAATATTTTCACATTTCTTTTAAATCATCCTCATAAATCCTCAAGTTCAAATCTATCAACTTTCAAATGCATCAATTTTCCAATCCACAATATTCAAATGCGTAAGCATAATTTTTAAAATAATAACCTTAGATCCTTAAAATTCAAGATAAGCATAATTTCATTAAAATCACATAAAAATTCCAAAATTCGTAAATCCATATAAATGCATTTTTATTGCTTAAAATAAACTCACAATAAATTCAACAATAAATCAATAATGTTAAATTCACAATTTCTTTAAATATCAAATTTTCATAAAATCTAGATTTCCATAATTTATCAAAATCAAAATATGCTTCAGTGTACACACATATATACATTTCAAATTATCCAAATATTAGCATAAAAATTTAATTCACAATTGATCTAATAATTAACACAAAATAAAAACATTCAAATATTAAAATATAACAAATATAATTAATTTGACACCCAATATTAATTTTGAAGGTGGGTCACTCACCTTGAGCACGCATATTAATCAAGATTCTCCACAGGATCATTCTCACAATCCACACGTGCTCCGAAAATATCAATATTATAAAAGACCAATTAAACTAATATTTTATTCAAATAATTAACACACAGTACCCGGAAAAGCTAACACAAACGGTAACTAAAATTCACGAATAATATTGTCACGATCCATTAAAAATTCCTCACCGGAACTTTAGACAAGTCCTGATCCCAGGAAAAACCCTATCGGACCCTCTAGTGGAAAATCCGGCAGAACCTCCCCTAAAGGTTGAACTTACCACAAATTCCCTGCACAGAAAACACACTTCTATATACACCACCTTATTCCTCTCACCTTACTACAATTTAATTCCACAAATTTTTAGCACTTCAAATGAATAACAGGGAATCAATGCATAATTAAAAAAATAAACGTCCAAAATTGTATACAGAGCTTTATCAAGATACAATTAAATATGAAATTTAATACAACAAAGGATAAAATAAACAGTACAAGATAGCAAAGAAAAGTAAGGAAGGCTCCTTAAACTTTCAGCAACGAACAAGACATCGAACTTGCCTTCGGATGATCAACGTCTACTAACCTGGGTCTAGGGAAACGAAATTTAAAAATATGAAATGCTAATCACTCAGTGAGTGACCCTGACTACGACATAGTTATAATAATAATAATAATAATATAACGATAAGATGAACTTGATTAATTAATAATAAATAATCAAATACATAATAAGTAGTTGAAATATTTTTTCTCTCAAAACCCTCACAATTCACTCAGTTGGAAAAGTGTTCCTTTTAAAATATTTTCACAAAACCAAATAATTGTACCCCAAAAATCAAGGAATAATTAATTAAATAAATTATAAATAAAATACATTAAATAAAAAATCTAGAATGTATAATAAGAAATGAGAATAATTTTAATAAGAATTATTAAATTGTACACAAAATGTAATAAATAAAATAAGCAAAATCATAATAAATTTACATCAATAATAATCAAGGAAATATTAAATTAAATGGAATGCAATAATTTAGAATGCACATAAAATACAAATATTAATTTAGAACTCAAAAGTTTATATTGGAAACACTTTAAAAACCAATTATTAAATTTAGAATAAGATATTATAAGATGAAATAAAATAAAAGCATAAATAAACTTGTATTAAAGAAATTTGGCATAAAACAAAAATAAACTCAATATATAAATTATAAAATTTATTATTTAAATCAATGAAATAATCAAACAACCATTTTCATAGATTTTAAACCTCAATTTAAAATAGATAAAAAAATACAATCAAATTCATGTTAAAATCTCAAAATTTAAATAAATAATATCAACATGGTAAAATAAAATTCTAAAACACCAATTTAAAATACTTGATAAAAACATGAATAAATACATTTTAGAAAATATTAGTTTGAAATAAACAATAAAACAAAATTAAATACGTTTAATTTTAAATACGATTTTAAAGAATTTTGGTTTGAAATTCGTATCGAGAAGTTAACTTGACGCACCACACTATATACCAGTGATGTCCTATGATACCCAGTGTCCCGAGCACCGTCTGACGGAAGGTTAAAAAGAGAAACTTGCATACGGTCGCTTTGGTGTCCTGACAGCGCCGTTGTTTATAACCGTCATCCTGGCCATGGAGGGGGGCGACTATGGCCAATATCAAACTTGCCTGTCCTCTGTCCAATGGCAACTTACAGAAGACATTACAACCTGCGCGCTTATCCACATATACAGTACAGAACACCAGTACTGTATGAGTGCGTCTAAAATCAATTACTAAATTTATTATTAAAATACCAAGTTTTCCAAAATTCACGGGGGGAGTTATACCATTTTTCAAACCCACATTCTTTTAAATCCACATCATAAATCCATCGATATAATTATACAATTTTTCCAATACTATAAAATCAATTAATTAATAATTTAAGCGCATAAATATATAATATATATATATTTTGGAAGCACCAACTTGAACAAATATTTTTCTTAAATCATTAAAACCACTATGCCAAAAATAATATTAGAACCACATGAAATTCATATATCCTTAAAATCATATAAACGCATTTATCATGCATCATAAAATCAACATCAAACTCAACAATAATTTATTAAAAATCTTAAACCATAATTCCTTTAAAATCTCAAATATATTTTTGGTAACAGCACATATATTAAAACTGTCATAAATTGGCATTGTAAAATTAAATGGAAATTCCTTTAGATATTAAACATATACTAAAATTTACATGAAAGCATTTCTAATTACACAATATTCCAACAATAAAATTTAACAATTATTAACAAAATCCCATATCCATAAAATTCTTGAAATCAAAATATTTCTTAATGCACAAATAACCAAATATATAATCAACACAAAATATATATACAATTTATCAACCCAAAATAATTTTGAAGTTGGGTCACTCACCCGAGTGCTCAATTCAACCAAGATTCTCCATAGGATCGATTCTACAATTCACATGTGTTCCTAGAACATTGACAATACACAAACTGATTAAATTAATATTTTAATCGGATAAATTATACACGGTTACCTAGAGGATTTAACACAAACGTTAAATAAAATTAGCAAATAATATATCGAAACGAAGCTTACAACATGAGGATTAAGGATTGACCCTTACCTTATGGAGATCGGATTCGAGGTGGCCAGAATCTCGCTGGAAAGGTTTCGGTCTTTAGGTCCTTGGATCTCATAAACCGCCGTGAATTGGAGAAAACTGACCTCAGATTTGGGTTCAGGAGCTTTCGGTTAGTGGGAAAAGGTGGGCAGTGTGATCAAGAACTCGCCGGAATCAAGTTTTCCGATGAGCTGCCGTGGTCATCGGAAACCATCACCACCGACGGAGCATCCGGTCGCCATTGATCATGATTTTTGGAGGAAAGGTAAACTGAAGGACGGGTGAACTGATGGGACTGGTAGTGAGGCAAACGAAAGCCAGATTAGGGAGAAATCTACGTTTGAAGTAATTGGCGTTGTCGTAGGAAAAAGCCTCGGTTCGAGTGCATCGATGGTTGGCTGACGTGGGATTTGGTGGGCTCGCCTGAAATGAGGAGGCAAAGGTGGTGGGGTGGCACGTGTATGGAAGCGGTGGTCAGAATGGAAGAAACAGCAGTGGTCGGTTGGTTGTAGCTCTCTCTCTCTCTCGTCCCCGCTCTCTCTCTCTCTTCTCACATGGCTCACACATGGGTTTGAGTCAACAAGAAACCATCCCGTGGGTGCCATTGTGCACTCACAGGAGTGGCTAAGATTTTGACACGTGGCATATACTGTGCACACGTTTTACACAACCATAAAATAATAATAAAATAATACGATATTTGGAAAACTTTATAGGTCCATAACTTTTCAACGAAATGTCCAAATTAGGTGTGCCGCTAATCTATGAACTCGTATCGACGAGTACTTCACAACAATGCATGAGTCAAAACTCAATTTTACAAATATAAAAAGTCAATTCCAACACCCTTGGATAGCTCGGACCTCAACTTGTTTTGCCCATAACTTTGAAACTGCAACTCCATTTTTATCGTGCTACTAGTTTATGAACTCGAGTCGATGCGTACTTCACAACGGTGCCTCGGTCAACCTTGAATTCTTACAGAGTCAAAAAGTCAAAGTTTGATCCTTCTCGGTCAACGACGATCAAACCCGATCAACTTGAGAAATTTTCGGCCTACTTCGGGACGGGGTATTACAAATATACCAAAATGAAGTTTAGGGAACAAGGATCACGGATTGGGTCTCACCTCCCGGTGATCGGACCTGAGGTGGTCAGAATCTCGCCGGAAAGGTCTTAGGTTTTCGATCCTCGAATCTTACAAACCACTATGAGTTGGAAGAAACCGACCTCATATTTGGGTTCAAGGGGTCAAAATTAGTGGAAAAGGATGGGCGGTACGACTAGGAACTTGCCCAAAATTGGGTTCCTGATGAGCCGCTATGGTCATGGGAAACCGTCACTGTAGGCGGCACATCCGGTGGCCACTGGCCATGATTTTTGAAGAAAAGGTAGATCAAATGATGGGTGAATGGATGGGACCAATGGTGAGGCAAATAGAGGTCGGACTGGAGAGAAATCTAGGTTTGAAGCAATCGACACCGCCACCGGAAAAAGCCCCGATCTGGGCACGTTGACGGTCGGCTAGCCGTGATTTTCTAGGGTTCAGTCGGAAACCAGATGTTGGTTGTGGGTTTCTGGCACGTGTGGATGGTGACTGGTCGGACGGCGGTCAACGGTGGTGGCCGATGGTGGTTTCTCTCATCTCTCTCTTCTCTCATTCTCCCCCTTCTCTCCACCCCACATGCCCATTTTGCTAAAATAAAAGGCCAACCCATGGGTACCACTGTGCACTCACGGGATTGGTTAACAAGCCAACATGTGGCACGCACCGTGCACATGTTTTACCATGCTTAAAATAATATGGTATTCGGGAAACTTTGCAGGTCCATAACTTTTGAACCAAATGTCCAAATTAGGCATGTTACTAGTCCATGAACTCATATCGACGAGTACTTTACAACCATACAAGAGTCAAATCAAAATTCTACATAAATGAAAAGTCAAACTTGGCACCCTCGAACAATTCGGGCCGCAAACTTGCTTTACTCATAATTTTCAAATGGTGGCTCCAATTTCGACGTGCTCATAGTCTACAAACTCGGGATGACATATACTTTGCTATGGTACCACGATAAATGCAAAATTCCACCCGAAACAAAAAGTCAAAATTTGACTCTCTCAGTCAATAGCAGTCAACCTTGGTCAATATGAAGAAAATTCCAATGTACTTCAGGATGGGATGTCACATAAGACTCAATCCGCAATCCTCGCTTCATAAGCTTCATTTTGGTTTATTACTTGTGAATTTTAGATACCGCTTGTGTTAGATCCCCCGAGTATCCTCGTGTAAAATACCCGAATAAAATATTAATTTATTTAATCTTGTGAACTGTTGATCTTTTAGGGGCACGTGTGAGTCGTGGGATCGATCTCGTTGAGGATCTTGATTTATACACATGTTTAAGGTGAGTGATCCACCTTCAAATTTATTTTCAGATGTTAAATTATATATCTATTGTGATAATTAATAATTTGGATTTGACATTTTATGTGTTGAACTTTCAATAAAAATTATATTGAATTTATGAAGCACATTTGGGATGAAATAAAAATATATGCTGTGCAAGAATCATATCTTGATTTTTAAGATATTATGGTTTAAGGTTTTTAATAAATTATTGTTAAGTTTAATGTTGAATTTATGATGCATAATAAATGTGTATATGATTTTAAGAATTTTATGAGGTTTTAATATTATTTTTGGTATAAATTGATTTTACGGATTTGAAGGAAAATATTCATTTAAATTTATTATGCATTGGAATAATTGTGGAATTTATTTTATGGTATTGGTGAATTGTGGAAATTTAATTATGCATGAATTTTACGTAGTTTTAATGATATTTTTTTTATGATAATTAGATTTTAAAGATTTGAGAAAAATATTGTTTTAAATTATTATGGTTCAAAAATATATTTATGCATTTAAATATTAAGGGTTTGACTTATTGCCTCAGGAAATTTGGTATATATAAATTGATGGATTTCAAATTGATGGATTTGCATTGACGGATTTTAAGTGATTGGATTTATGGTTTAAAGGTGATGTGGATTAATGGATTTGAAAGTGGTATTTATGAGATTCAAGATTTGGAAAACATATGATTTTACTGGTTCTTACACTACAAGACAATGATCCTTTAGCGACGAAATTTTTACCGATGAATTATTTTATTGTCGCAAAAGAGATCATTACGGGCAAAAAACATATTCCTCGATAAAAACTATACTTTTGGGGACAAAAAATAAAATCATTGGAAAATATTACATTTTTAGCAACGAAAACACAATTTTACCGGTATTGGACTGACTTTTACCAACGAATTCTAAATATTGTCGGTAAAAATCAACTATTTACCAACGAAAAAAAATATCATTGGCAAAAGTTATAAATTTTACCGACAACAATAAATATTGTCGGTAAAAACATAGCAATTACTAACGAAATTCAAAATAGTTGGAAAAAGTGATACCTTTTAATGACAAATTATAATTTTCTCAGTAAAAGGTTAACATGTGAAAAGTTATACTTCTTCCAACAAACACCACAATTATTTGTTTGTAATTAATATATACTATGTATTTCAATTTTGGTAAGGAGGTAGTAAAAAAAATAAAATTTGCCAACAAAATTTTACATATATGCCGCATGGCTTTGTTTTGGATTTTTAAAATTTTAAACATCAAAATTACTTTCTATCCTAACTTACATTTAATTATTACCTTCTATGTACTTTACTTTTTTATGAAATTTATATTTTATTTATTTGGCAAAGGGTATTGCTTTTTTATTCCTTTTGGATGTATTTATAAAAAACTGATATATATTATACATATTTAATTGTTTGGAACTTTTGCCAATGAAATATATTTTTCTTAGAAAAATTGCTATTGCCGACAAATTGATAAAATTTGATGGTAAAAATTTGGATTTTTTGGCAAGAAACAATTTGTCGACAATAGAAAAAAAAATTTCGCGCCTACCCATCCCGCGAATCCTAAAACGAAAAAATAAATTAAAATACAGAGGTTATCTAAGAGCATCCACAAGGGGCTCTTTATCCATTATAGGTTCTTTATTTTGAAGAGTCAATCTCTAAAAACAAGCTCCAATTCACTCTGCATTTTGACTTTTTAAAATACAGAGTGGGTTTGGCTCTCCAAATTTGGAAAGCTAGAAACACTCTTTATATCTAATATTATATTAATATTATTGAATGCTTATCAAATTCCAAAGCCACTATATTATATTAATATATTTTAATTACTATTTATTGTTAATAAATAAAAAAAAAGGAAGGAAATACAAATAACAATAAATGTTCATTGAAAAAATAAAAATAAAGAGTGTGATACAAAGAGCATTATTGGAGAAGTTTTAAAAGTTCTACTTTTTATATTTAAAGATGTTCTTTGTTATATGAAAGATGCTCTTTATTCTTAAAGAGTCATTTGGAGATGCTTAACACATTATTTTTCGCTAAGTCTCTGTTGCATCTCCTTCTCCTTTCTCTCTTTTTTTTTTTTTTTTTTCTTTTGTCAAAATTCTTTTCCACTGCAAACCCACTTTCTTCCTTCAAAACCCATTTTTTGCATTGAATCAAATCAGCTGCTCTCCGCATCTCTAAAGGTTGAAGAAAACCCATTTTCTTTTTCGTATTTTAACTTTGAATATCTCTTCAAATTTCTCTTTGATTTTCTTTGATTTTCTTTTTTCTACATGTGCTAGTCGCCTGTCGATCTGCCGGTTTCCGTTTAAAGCCGTTCTGGTTGTTGTCGTTCTGGTCCCCAATCTGGTTGTTGCCATTCTGCAGGTTGCCTTTCTGGAGGTATGGAATTCTTCCCTTCTCTAGTTACTTAGTTGGGATGCGATGATGCCACGTTGTTAAGGTATGGATTGCAGGCCACAAGGTTGTATTATAGGAGTATAGCTCAGCAGGGTGTTGGGTAAGGAAGTGGTAGGGTTTATATGTATGTGATGAAAATTTGTTTGCTCTGTAATAGAACAGTTAGGTGCTAAAGTTTTAGAATTAAAAATATAGCACACAATTATGTAATAAAAAAAATGATAAGTGTTAAAATCCATTATTTTTACTTGGTTTATTCAAGGATTTGTGCTGAATGAGTAAATATACTTTTAACCACTTAGAATTAAAAGCTATTTCGACCATGATCAATTTTGAATGTATTTTATTTTCTAGAAACCATCAACCAGATCATTCATTGCTCAACATTATTTTATTTATGTCATCGGTTTCTATTTTTGTGCCTCTTGTTTGGATGCTTTTAGCTTTTTGTGTCGCAATTTTGTCTCATTTTGCGACTGTTGTAATTTGGAATTGGCTTATAATGGGCACATCTTGGTGTAAGGCTTTGAAAGATTGGGACTCATCCCCCCCATGCATGGCTGGTATTTTAAGGTGCATGGGTAAAGTATCTCGTGCTGCTCTATTTGCAATAGCTAGGCATCTTCGTTTGCAAAACGAGTAAGGATGGTGATGATGGATCTTTAACTTTTATTTACTTAGTTGTTTTATGTTAGTTTATCAATTAGTATATCTGACTAAAATAAACTATGCCGTGTATTTAATCACTTACTTGATGACACCCCATTGCCTGCTAATGAAGTGTCCTCATCAGTGCCTATTGCAACAACAAATAAAAAATTCCTCATTAAGTGAGTACCTGAAACTATTGGAACCGCTGGTGTCAATTTCCTTTCCTACTTAGGGGAGGTAGTGGGAAATAAAGAGGACATAGATGAATCAATTTTTTATTTTTTATTTTATTTTATTTTATTTTATTCTCATTTTGTTAATCCCTTACATAATGCAATTCATAACCTTATATCTCTAATTGATTCACACTTAGAAAAACAGTCTTCCTGTTGGATAAGCATAAACATCCTATTAAGGACAACCCCTTATTCACTCTTCGTAGTCTTCATAGTGCAATATATGGTGGATCTAGCTATTCAACGATCATTACAAATTTTCATATATAGTCACTGATGCTGTTGTTTTATTCCTTGAAATATTTTAAAAATTTTAGATAACATGTGAGGAAGTTCCATATTATCGTTAAATCAGTGCAAAGCAGATGGTATAAAATCTTATGTCCTCGACATGTTTCCTTATCCTAGGTTGGTTTCTCTATCCCACTCAATCTTGAAATTTCAATTCTTTAATCTTAAATATATGATGGCCATGTTTCAGTAGGACAATTTGAATTGTGAAAATCGGGTTTATTTGGAAAATTTGGGATGGTTCTGGTGAGTTTATATTTTGGGAGTACTTGTAGTGTGATTTTGTTCTCATTTTTGGTCAATTGTTGTAGTGGAACTGGGCTACATGTTGGTCATCCACTAGGATATACTGCCACAGATATTCTTGCTAGATTCTAACTAATGCAGGGTCATAATGTTTTGCACCCAATGGGATGGGATGCATTTCGATTGCCTGCAGAGCAATATGCAATAGAGGTTTTCATTTTTTTTTTTTATTTTTTTTGGGCAATCTTGTATATGGTTTGCAACAATTTCAATTTTTTGTCGTGGATATGCACATTTATCAGCTGGGTTGCATTTGTATCCTGCATACAGGAACCCGTCCAAAGATCAAGACGGAGATGAACATTAACCACTTCTGCACCCAGGTATCTGCAATGTGCTTGTTGTTAATTTGTAATTTGTGCAGTGATATTTGTCTCAGGGTGTGTAATACTCTAACAAATCACTGAAGGAGATATTTGGATAATTTCACTGCACCACTCAATTTTAGTCACGTTTCTTGGCTAAAATTTGACTTATATAATCACTGGTGCTCAATTCGAAGATGAAGTATAAAACTTTTGTTACCTATAGTTTGAAATATTGTTAAAGGTCCCAACAATTCCAACTAGGAAATTATGGTAAAACTCAGTTTGTTTCTTGGTTACAGTATTATCTCATACCTATGGATGAAAATATCATAAAATTATTTGATAATTCAAAAATAGCAAAGCTTTCTTTTAATTTTTTAGAGTAGTGTTAATGCAATCCATCTAATTTCGAAAATATTTCCTTTAAGTTGGTTTTAGAGTAGCTAGGTGTGCTTAAGAAAACATTGATGGCAAGGTAACAAGCATAGGATTTTGAGAATATCAATGTTATTATTCTAAGAATTTTTTTAACTCCTTAGTTCCAGGTACAGCATGTTGCTTTCTTAGTTCTTCCTGGATAGTATAGTTTATTCTCTTAAAGTTTGGATTAACATTTTGTATTAGTATTGCAGCTTAAATCATTGGGCCTTATCTTATGATTGGGATCGTGAAATTTCTACAAGAGAGCCAGAATATTATAAATGGACCCAATGGATCTTTCTTTAGCTGTTAAAAAGAGGATTGGCATATCAGGTCTAAGTAATATCCGGTTTCCAGTAGTTTTTTGTCAGTTATTCTTTGCTACACCCAAAATAGATACTATTTATGTTTCATTCAGGCTGAAATGCCAGTTAATTGGTGCCCTGCTTTTGGCACTGTGTTAGCAAATGAGGAAGTGGTGGATGTTATAAGTGAGCATGGGGGTTATCCAGTTATAAGAAGGGTATGTTTAGCTCTATGTATGTCATGTAGTATAAGTTATCAAATTTATGCAGCTTATTACGTACTAGCTTAATTCCAATTTTCTATGGTTTCATAATTTTAGAGTGTCATTATTTATTACCAAGCAGCGGCAATGGATGCTAAAAATTACTGCATATACTGATCGTCTTCTTGAAGATCTAGATGACCTTGACTGGCTTGAAAGTGTAAAAGACATGCAGAGGAAGTGGATAGTGAGGTCATAAGGGGCTGAGATGGAATTTTTTATTCTTAGTACTGATGGGAAGGAAGGAGACATAAACATTAAAATTTATACCACAAGCCCTGACACCATCTTTGGAGCAACTTCATAAATGACTCACTTTTTTTCTATCTTCTTATTTGATAGATTTCATGGCTTTGATGTACTCATGTGAGGAAGTTCCAGACTATTGTTTAATCAGTGCAAAACAATTTCATCACTAAAAGTTAATCATTTTCCCTCCAAACCTTTTGCTGGAAAAAACCTTATTGTCGGCCACCTGTTTTGGTTGATAAAATAAACCTTTGCCGATGAATTCTACTTTTGACGACAAATCACTTATCGCGGAAAAAATATTTTCATCACTAATTAGACTTTCAAAAATGTAAAAATAGTTTTCCAAATCATATTTTTTTGTTGCTAAAATCTCTTACGAACAATTTCCAATTTGTTGGAAATAGTATTTGGCGAGGAAAAACCAATTTTTGTTGGCAAAAGTTTTAGCTGGGAAACATTTAAACTTTGTTGGTAAATACAATTGCAGAGGAAGCATAAGGGACGAACTTGGCAACGACTTTAATTTCCTCGATAAATGTTTTATCGACAAGTTTTATGTTTTTTCGGACAATAATGTTTTGTCGGTAAAAGTTGAATTTCTTGTAGGGTTAGATGCACCATACAGTACTGGTATTCTGAACTGTATTTGTGATATGTTGATAAGCATGCAACTTGTATGCTCTCTCTTGAGATGCTATGGACCCGAGGGCAGGCAAGTTTGACATATTGTCCATAGCCTCCCCCTTCCATGGCCAGGATGGTAGCTATAAGCATCAACGCTGTTGGGATACCAAAGCGGCCAGATGCAAGTTCACTCTTTAACCTCCCTATCAGATAGTGCTTGGGCGCTGGACACCATCGGGCATAAATGGTATATAGTTTGGTTCATCAAATGGTTTTATCGATACGATTTCCAAAATAATAATGTTTTACAAGAGTATTTAAAATTAAAATGTATTTAATTATGTTTTTATCATTTATTCATATTAATGTTTTAAAGATGCATTTTACCATGATTTTATTATTTAAATTGATTTGTTGATTTAAAATGGATTTTATTATATTTTTACCACTTATTTCAAATAGCTGTTTTAAATTGATTTAATATTTCTTCTATTATTTAATTGATTTATTCTACTGACTGAAATTGATCATTTAAATGCATTTATTCATGTTTTCATTACTGTTTCAAGGTTGGATTTTAACATGAAATTTAATGTATTTTATTGCCTATGAAAATTGAGGTATTTTAAACCAATTAAAATAATTCTCTTATTATTTATTATTTCATTGATTTATATAGTAAATTTCATAAATTATATATTATGTTTAATTTTGTTCTACGCCAAATTTCTCTACTACAAGTTTATTTATGATTTTATTTTTATCTTATGATATTTCATTGTAAATTCAATTATTTGTTATTAAATTATCCTCAAGGTTATATTGTAAGATTTAAATTATTTGTATTTTATTTATTATTTACTTCATTGATTTTGGGGTAAAAAATGATGGGTTTTGTGAAAATGTTTTAAAAGGGGAACTTTTCCAATTGAGTGGAATGGTGAGGGGTTTGAGAGAAAATGTAAATTTTACTTATTTACAATTATATAATTATTTATTTATTTATTATATTATTATTATTATTATTATTACTATTATTGTAGAGTAGTGTATAGTAGACTGGATCACTCACTGAGATTGTTAGCATCTCACATTTTTAAATTCGTTCTCTTAGGCTCAAGTTGTAGGCATTGATCACTCGAGGAGAGTTTGGCATCTCACGATCGTTGCTAATTTCAGAGAGTTCTTCATTTCTTTTTTTTCTTTTTTTTTCTTTCTTGTATTATTTCTTTCCAGCTGTTTGTTGTATTAAATTCATATTCATTGTGATATTCAATGTTCTATATACTACATTGGATAACTATTCAATTAATATTGCACAGATTCATTGTTTATTATTTAAAGCGCTGTAAACTTTTGGAAATAAATTCTAGTAAGGTGGAAGGAATAAGAGGATATTATTATAAGTGCATTTTCTGTTCAGGGAATTTTGTGATAAAGGTTTGGTAGGGATTTTCTAGAATAAGAACTTGTCTAAAGGTTCCGGTGAGGGATCTTGGACGGGTGATCTTTACAAAACAAAACTTATAACATTACTTTTTAGTTAAATTTCACAATGGAGATAAAATTACTAACTCCAATAATAATAGTAGAATTTAAAGTAGAATGAAGAATACAAACTACCAAAAACATGTAATATTACATGCCTAGTATATGAAATTGAATATGCAATATGCTTGTTGCATATCTAATAAGCCCATATTTTAAACAGGATGGTTATTTGACAGATATATATATATATATATATGAATAAGAAAATGGAAAGAAAATCCCACACAAAATGACATAAAAAGCAGGCCGCTATGGAGATAATGCAGTGCGAAAATTATATAATCTTTTGCACAATTAATAAAGAAAAAGGTAAGCTTTGTGTGTTCATTATGAAACAATGCCTAAACAAAGTCTATAATTTTTCTATGCATCAAATTAGCTTGTTAATTGAGGGGATTAATAAACATGCATATTCTAATGGAGTCTTGTGCATTTTCTTCCTTTGTTAGTGTTTTTGCGCTTTTGTTCCTCTTGCTAATATATGTTCCTAACAAGCTTTTTCTTTTGTGCAAACGAGTTGCCATGACCATGAGAGGTCTGCTGTTGTTGCAATTTAAAGAAAGCTTTGTCAATGGAAACTGTGTTCCCGATGATTCTTTTTCATATCCTAAGCTTTCAACCTAGAAAATTACTGAATGTAAGAGCACTAACATAGACTAATAAAAAATATATTTATTTCTACAAAAAGCGAAACAATATGAAATCATATTCTAATATCTCTTAATATATTGTGCTAATGAAAACCCATCAAAATCAACAATGAATATATGGAAAGTTTCAATCAAAATATAGGAAATAGAAGAAGAAGAAGAAATTGTGTGGAAAATTTGGAAAAATAAGGAATTGATGCGTTTTAATTATGTTCTACATAGAAGGTTGTATTAGTAGATTTATAATTGAAGAAACTTAAACATCTTTATTTTCAAAAGTAGGTTATATTTCATTAAAGACCTAAATTATGAGCCATTGGTTCAAATTTCCTAAGTACATTTACATATATATATAAATGGAATATATCTACACTAATAGTAACAAATTATTATTAACTTAATATTCTAAATATTGAAAATGTTAGTTGATCTGTTAGATAATTGCAACGATTCATCAACGATTGGTTTTCCTTATATAGCTTTGAATAATTTAAAAAATGTACCACTTATATCTTGAACGAATTTTTTTTTATTTAGTTCCTCTTATTATGCATTTATTACTAAAATTAGTGACTTGATTCGTTTTATTCCTTTCTAGTTTCCAACCTTGTCTCCTATCTCTTTTTCTATAAATTCATTTAAACATTCGAAGACAACCAAAATAGAGAAATTGTTCTGGAAATTAATTAATCTGCAAGGTCAGAGCAAAGAGTTGGAAAAAAAAAAAATATGTGCACGTTCAAAGCTAATGTGACAGTACTGATTCTTGTTGCATTCTTTGTGTTGTCAATAGGTGCGTATCATCTTGGCATATCAATTTAATGAATGGATATTTTGGTTTTAGTTTTAATATTTTGCTTTTTGTTAATTAATTTTTATGGATTTTGATAATATCCTTTTTTTAACATATTTTTGTTTTTCTTTTGGTTATTTAACAGAATACAACAAAGTGGACGCTGCAGTGTGTTGCACTGAGAATGAGAAATTTGGAATTTGTATACGAGGAAATGATGACGGCAGATGTGACGCATTCTGCAAACCAGACTGTAGAGGAGGTGAATGTAAACTAAGAGGCGGCCGTCACAGATGTCACTGCTATTGCTGATCTCTTCTGCATGCTCTCTCACTTAATGATTTTATAATCAAATAAATTATATAAACATAAATAAAGCAAGCTGAACAACGTTGTTCTGTAATTGGACTGGTTTTCTAGTAAGATAATCTTGCAAGGCTGTTGTTTGTGGCCAATTAAACAATTATTTCTTCCAATATTAACATTCGAGTTTTTTTTTGTTTTTTTTTTTTATAAATATTCCACCGTACTTTGCTTGGCTTTTATTTTCACGTTTGATAGCATTGATTGATAGTGTATTATTTTCCTTCATGCATGTATTTTCATAAGAAAATCAAATAATTTGTAAATATTTGATCCATAAGAGCCTAATAAACATATTTTTCTAACAAATCCTTTAGGGAAGTGCCCCACACCAACAGGTTTATATGTCATTTTTTACATCATGTTAAATTTCATCTAAACCAATCAACGGCGCAGATTACAGGGATACCATATTAGGAATACCGTAGGAGGATCCTCTCTTTTTGTATGAAGATAAATTTTGGCGCAGGAGACAGTCATATAAACCATATAAAGGGAAACATTTACTTTTTCCATTTCAAGATTATTGGGAAATTTGGCAGCATGTAAGTTGGCCTTTTAAACCCAACTGTTGCAGAATTTGGAGCTGGCTATATGATACGAACCTAGGACGACCTGCTCCTAAACCCGTATTATATTAGCCCGGATCTTAATTAAGTTCAAGTTCTAATGGAATGGACCTCAACCCCTAACCAACCTGTGGTTAGAAACCTTGGTATAATGTAGACGCCACAATAGGGGATGGAAAACCTATTGATAAGTCAAGCTAAAACAACCAATTCTCTAATGGTGTTTTAGGTGTTCTCAAAGAACAAAGAGATAATTAATCTCACAAGTATTTTCTTAATCAAATCAAAGTTGTATCCTTATTGAAAAATAAGCCTTTAAATAGGCTACAAAGCCACAAAATAAAACCCTAAAAACAAAAGGGAAAACCGGCCATACAAAGTAGTTTCCTATGGTGGCCGAAATTCTCATTCCTTTCCTAATCTAATTTGGATTAATTAATTCCTTTATTTTGAATTAGGAATTAATTAATTTACAATGAAAATAATAAAATAATAACTTTCCTAAACTTATTCTTCCAGAAAATAAATAAATAAAAACTAAAAAGTAATGGTAGTTTCCTAAAACAAAAAGTAAAAACAAATTAGGAAACTAAAAATGCTAGCCTTTTGATCAAGTTGACTTTGATTAATCTTTGACCTCTTTGAGCTCCAAATCAGCTTCTAGATGCTTTTTAGGATGCCAAATAAGCTGAATATGAAGTCTCACACGTTGCCCATGCTTGGAAAAATAAGAAAAGGCTAATACAGTAAAATACAGTAAAGCCAGCAAGCAATACAGCAAATTCGGCCAAATTGTTGATGCTGTCCGTACAAGCCCTTTTTGATTGCATTTGAGGCTGCTTTAACTTGATTCCATGACCTCTTAGTCATATTTATTGAACCTATAAAGCATTGGAACCATTTCATACTTCCCGGACTCCAAAAATGTACCAAAACCGTCACCCGGGGTCCGTATCGGCTTCCACCACTTGGATGCTTAGAATAGGCTTTGTATCTTCAAGTATGGACAAGCTCTGTTGAGATTGATTACCCCCTGTATAAATACTCCCAGGTTGTCCTTAAATCTCTTAATTTGAGCTCTTGTGATGGGCCTAGTCTTCATCCGTGTCAAGTCAGTACCCCAAGGGTTATCGGTTGAGCGGCCTTAGGCGGAATCACATCACTATATATCACTATTACATCAATTAGTTGGAAACCTAAACTATAAATGCTTAATATGTGTTTACGCTCTTTAGCTATATTAAGTCTCGGTACGAGAAACCTTAGCCAATAACTCACCCGTCCTTGAAAATAATACATTGCACGGTTGCATGCCTTGTTCGCTTACAAAACTGAGGCTTACCCTTTTGGATCTTTCAGAAAACAATTTTAAGGGTTAAATCCCTTCTTTTCTTCAGAACTTAACCTAGTTTACTGTTTTATGGCTTGAAAAGAATCAACTCAAAGGTGAAATTCCATCTTCGTTTGAAAACTTCACTCTTTTGACTCACTCAATTCTTCGAACAAACAAATTGCATGGTCTTGCGGCATCTTTCCTTGGTAGACTAACGAGCTTCACTTTTTTGGACCATTCAAGTAACAATTTCAGTGTTTAAATCCCCTGTTTTCTTCAAACCCTCACCCTTTTCACTAACTTAGATCTTGATAGCAATAAGTTTCACATTCCTTCTTGCCTTGGAAACCTTACAAAATTTACTCACCTTGATGTTGAAAATAATAAATTGCATGGTTCCATTTCTCATTCATTTACATGAATGACAAACCTTGAACATCTTTACTCCGATGACAATAATTTGAGTGGAATGCTGAATTTTGACATGATATTAGGCTTGAAAAATCTAAATGCACTATCATTTTCATTGACAAGTTATCGGTTCTTATTCAAACTTTAAAAATAAATCCAACTTCTCCAAGGTTTCAAATGTTTGGCTTGATTGAAGCAACTATGGCAGTGTTCATTCCTTCTAAAGCCAAATAATGAGCCTCCACACTTGAGAACACGACAAAACCATCCAAAAGAGGCTAATCTATCCATGAAAAATTTATTCAATGGCTAAGATTAGTTCTTGGAGTCCACTCATTAAAAACTTGGAGAGGGTCGCGCCAAATATGGTGCTTAGTTGCCAAATAAACTGATTTGGGGAATCAAATGCTTGGAAAATCAGAGCTAGATGTGAGGGGCACATTGAAATGGTGAAAGATACGCGAAATTCGGTTCTTAAGCACCTTGATACTGCTTGGCCTCTTTGAAAAATCCCTAAAATGAATGTAGGCTTCTCCACAATGCTTCAAGCTTCAATAAAACCTTGAATTTGTAAGACTCCTCTTAATAGCTTCATAAATCATCCAGTTTTCAACAAAATCCAATTTTGAAGAGTTCCTACAAAGAGCACACAAAATTCATCAAAATAACTTGAAAGCTTGAGTTCTCACCACTAATTAAGCCTTAAAAAGATACCAATAAGTGAGTAAATCCTTAGTTATCAAGAAGCAATTGCATGCTAGGTGTAACAAAGTTCTAAAAATGTAACTTGTATTTTCCTCTTTAATTAGCAAACATGTAACACCCCCTCCCAAAATACACCAGAATTTTTCTTCATGTTTGCCAAGATTGGCAGGGTTTGAACGCCATTGACCAAGGAGGGATAAATTTTGATTTTTTATCCGAATAGAATTTTTCTTTGACCGAGGCACCATTGAAAAATACGCATTGACCAAAGCTCATAGACTAGTAGTATGTTGAAAACAGAGCTATGATTTGAAAGATATGAGCAAAACAAGATGCGGTCCAAACTGTCCGAAGGTGTCAAGTTTAACTTTTTCTTTTGATGAATTTTGCTTTAACTTATGTGTGGTTGTAAAGTACTCACCGAGATAAGTTCATAGACTAGCGGCACGCCTAATTTGGATATTTGGTTAGAAAGTTACGGACCTACAAAGTTTTTCAGAGACTTCATTTAACATGCATTGTCCAATGACACTGTGCCACGTATCACATTTCTAGACGAACCCGTGAGTGCACAGTGGCACCCATGGGTATTTCGATTGGGCGCGAAGGGAAGAGAAAGAGAAAGAGGAGAGAGAAAAAAGAAAGAGAAAGAGGAGAGAGAGGGAGAAATTGGCCTTACGCCTTTCACCCTTTTCCAGCCACCTGACCATTACATGCATTGGACCACCACCACCCACCCTTCATTTCCAGCCAGCCACCCAAAACCCACGGCCAGATCGCCAGCAATGCGCCCAGATTGGTCTTTTTCCTACGACAGCCCATTTTCCTTCCACCACCGATTTCTCCTAAACAAGTCGCCCGTTTTCAACGTCACTAGTCCCATCGGCTTACCCTTCCTCCAATCTACCTCCCCACCAAAAAGCATGGCCATTGGCCACAAGACGCACCACTGGTAGTGAGTTTTTCCAGTGGGCACGGCGGCTTACCGTGAAATCTCATTCCAGCGAGTTCTTGGTGATCCCACCTACCCCTTCCCACTAATTTGATCTCCCTAAATCCGAATCCGAAGTCGGTTTCCTTCAATTCTTAACGGATTGTGAGATTCGAGGACATTAAACCCAAAACCTTTCTGGTGAGATTTCGGCCACCACAGATTTGATCTCCGGGAGGTAAGTGTCAAGACCCGTCCAAGACCCCTCACCGGGATCCTGGACAAACCCTGATCCCAGGTAAACCCTATCCAACCCTCCAATGGAAAATTAGGCAGAACCTCCCTTAAGGGTTGGACTTACCACAAATTTCCTGCACTGAAAACACACTTGTATATACATCACCCTATTCCTCCTACCTTACTACAATTTATATCCACAATTTGCAGCACTTCAAACAAATAGTAGGAAATCAGTGCATAATTAATCTATGCCATATATCCAACATAGTATACAGAGCATTAAAAGAATTCGAAGTATGAGAGTTATTACAATACGAAATAGAAAGCAATATTACAAGGTAGCAAAATGAGGAAATGAAGACTTCACAGACTATTGGGAACGATCACGCCACCGAACTCACCTTGATCAATCAACGCCTACCACCTGAGCCTGGGAGGAATGAAATTTAGAAATATGAGATGCTAGCCATTCAGTGAGTGACCCAGTTCTAATGTGCTATAATAATAACAATATTTGAAAACATAATATTTGCACTTACAATTCACTCAATTGGAAAAGTTTCCCTTTTAAAACACTTTTACAAAAGCCCATAATTCGTATATCCCAAAATAAGAGAAGTCCATAATTAAAATAAATGAAATATTGAGAAATTAAATTTCACCTTGAGAATAATTAAATAACAATTAGTAGAATTTATAATAGAATACCATGAGATACACAAGGTCACAACAAATAAATAAATAAATGCTAAAATCCATATTAGAAGCATCTAGCACAAATCAAATTAATCAATCAAGAATTAAATCAATGAAATAATCAAGAAATTCTAATTAATAAATAAAATGCAATTGACATGCACTAAATAAAATAATGAGACGCCAATTAATTAAATAATAAGACACAATTAAATCCATTAATTTTAAAAGATGATTTTAAAACATATTTCGTTTAAGAAATCATATCAAAATATCCTGACACACCATACTATGTATCAGTGATGTCCGATGGTGCCCAGCGTTCCAAAGCACCATCTGATGGGGAGGTTAAGAGAGAACCTGCATCCAGTCACCGGGCCGATGCTATCAACAGTCACTTGGCCATGGAGGGGGCGGCTGATGCTCACTGTGCATTATACCCTGCCAGCCCTCAAGTCCAATGGCCTAATCATGCGCACTAATCATGTCCATGTAAATCCAGTACAGAACACCAATATTGTATGAGTGCATCTAAAAATCATAAAATCAATATATTTTTAAATATCAAAATCTCATAAATTTCACTTTTCAAATTCGTTGGTTCACATCACCTTTAAACCCAGAATATTTTCACATTTCTTTTAAATCATCCTCATAAATCCCTCAAGTTCAAATCCATCAACTTTCAAATGCATCCATTTTCCAATCCACAATATTCAAATGCGTAAGCATAAATTTTAAAATAATAACCTTAAATCCTTAAAATTCAAGATAACCATAATTTCATTAAAATCACATAAAAATTTCAAAATTCGTAAATCCATATAAATGCATTTTTGTTGCTTAAAATAAACTCACAATAAATTCAACAATAAATCAATAATGTTAAATTCACAATTTCTTTAAATACAAATTTTCATAGAATCTAGATTTCCATAATTTATCAAAATCAAAATATGCTTTGGTGTACACACATATATACATTTCGAATTATCCAAATATTAGAATCAAAATTTAATTCACAATTTATCTAATAATTAACACAAAATAAAAACATTCAAATATTAAAATATAACAAATATAATTAATTTGACACCCGAAATTAATTTTGAAGGTGGGTCATTCACCTTGAGCATGCATATCAATCAAGATCCTCCACAGGATCAGTCCCACGACCCACACGTGCTCCTAAAATATCAATATTATAAAAGACCAATTAAACTAATATTTTATTCAGGTAATTAACACACACTACCCCGGGAAGCTAACACAAACGGTAACTAAAATTTGCGAAAAATATTATCACGACCCATCCAAAATTCCTCACCTGAACCCTAGACAAGCCCTGATCCCAGAGAAACCCTATCGGACCCTCCAATGGAAAATCCAGCAGAACCTCCCCTAAGGGTTGGAATTACCACAAATTTCCTGCACAGAAAACACACTTCTATATACACCACCTTATTCCTCTTACCTTACTACAATTTAATTTCATAAATTTGCAGCACTTCAAATGAACAACAGGGAATCAGTGCATAATTAAAAAAATAAACATCCAAAATAGTATACAGAGCTTTATCAAGATACAATTAAATATGAAATTTAATACAACAAAGGATAAAAGAAACAATACAAGATAGCGAAGAAAAGTATGTAAGGGTCCTTGAACTTTTAGCAATGAACAAGACATCGAACTCGCCTCCGGACGATCAACGTCTACTAACCTAGGTCTAGGGAAACGAAATTTAAAAATATGATATGCTAATCATCTCAGTGAGTGACCCTGACTACGACATAGTTATAATAATAATAATAATAAGATAACAATAAGATGAACTTGATTAATTAATAATAAATAATCAAATAAATAATAAGTAGTTGAAATATTATTTTCTCTCAAAAACCTCACAATTCACTCAGTTGGAAAAGTTTTCCTTTTTAAGATATTTTCACAAAACCCAATAATTGTACCCCAAAAATCAAGGAATAATTAATTAAATAAATTATGAATAAAATATGTTAAATTAAAGATCTAGAATGTATAATAAGAAACGAGAATTATTAAATTGTACACAAAATGTCATAAATAAAATAAGCAAAATCATAATAAATTTACATTAAAAATAATAAAGGAAATATTACATTAAATGAAATGCAATAATTTAGAATGCACATAAAATACAAATATTAATTTAGAATTCAAAAGTTTACATTGGAAACACTTTAAAAATCAATTATTAAATTCAGAATAAGATATTATAAGATCAAATAAAATAAAATCATAAATAAACTTGTATTAAAGAAATTTGGCATAAAACAAAATTAAACTCAATATATAAATTATAAAATTTATTATTTAAATCAATAAAATAATCAAAGAAACATTTTAACAGATTTTAAACCTCAATTTAAAATAGATAAAAGAATACAATAAAATTCATGTTAAAATCTCAAAATTTAAATAAATAATATCAACATGGTAAAATAAAATTCTAAAACACCAATTTAAAATACTTGATAAAAACATGAATAAATATATTTTATAAAATATTAGTTTGAAATAAACAATAAAACAAAATTAAATACGTTTAATTTTAAATACAATTTTAAAGAATTTTGGTTTGAAATTCGTATCGAGAAGTTAACTTGATGCACCACACTATATACCAGTGATGTCCTACGATACCCAGTGTCCTAAGCACCGTCTGGCGGGACATTAAAGAGAGAAACTTGCATACGGCCGCTTCGGTGTCCGAATAGCACCGTTGCTTATAACCGTCATCCCGGCCATGGAGGGGGGCAGCTATGGCCAATATCAAGCTTGCCTGCCCTCGGTCCAATATCAACTCACAGGAGACATTACAACCTGCGCGCTTATCCACATTTACAGTACAGAACACTAGTACTGTATGAGTGCATCTAAAATCAATTACTAAATTTATTATTAAAATACCATTTTTCAAACCCACAATCTTCTAAATCCTCATCGTAAATCTATCGATATAATTATACAATTTTTCCAATACTATAAAATCAATCAATTAATAATTAAGCGCATAAATATATATATATATATATATATTTTGGAAGCACCAACTTGAACAAATATTTTTCTTGAATCATTAAAACCACTATGTCAAAAATAATATTAGAACCACATGAAATTCATATTTCCTTAAAATCATGTAAACACATTTATCATGCATCATAAAATCAACATCAAACTCAAAAATAATTTATTAAAAACCTTAAATCATAATTCCTTTAAAATCTCAAATATATTTTTGGTAACAACACATATACTAAAACCGTCATAAATTGGCATTGTAAAATTAAATGGAAATTCCTTCAGATATTAAACATATATTAAAATTCACATGAAAGCATTTCTAATTACACAATATTGCAACAATAAAATTTAACAATTATTATCAAAATCCCATATCCATAAAATTCTTGAAATCAAAATATTTCTTAATGCACAAATAACCAAATATATAATCAACACAAAATATATATACAATTTATCAACCCAAAATAATTTTGAAGGTGGGTCACTCACTTCGAGCATGCAATTCAACCAAGATTCTCCATAGGATCGATTCTACAATTCACATGTGTTCCTAGAACATTGACCATACACAAACCGATTAAATTAATATTTTAATCAGATAAATTATACACGGTTACCCGGAGGATTTAACACAAACGTTAAAAAAAATTCGCAAATAATATATTGAAACAAAGCTTACAACATGAGGATTAAGGATTGACCATTACCTTCTGGAGATCGGATTCGAGGTGGCCGGAATCTTGCCGGGAAGGTTTCGGTATTTAGGTCCTTGGATCTCACAAACCGCCATGAATTGGAGGAAACTGAGCTCAAATTTGGGTTCAGGAGGTTTAGATTAGTGGAAAAAGGTGGGCGGTGTGATCGGGAACTCGCCGGAATCAAGTTTTCCGATGAACTGCCGTGGTCATCGGAAACCATCACCACGGATAGAGCGTCCAGTGGCCATTGACTGTGATTTTTGAAGGAAAGGTAGATTGAAGGATGGGTGAACTGATGGGACTGGCAGTGAGGCAAAAGAAGGCCAGATTGGGGAGAAATCTACGTTTGAAGTAATCAGCATCACCGCAGGAAAAAGCCTCGATCCGGGCGCGTCGACGATCGGCTAGCGTGGGATTTGGTGGGCTTGACTGAAATGAGGAGGAGAAGGTGGTCGGGTGGCGCGTGTATGGAAGTGGTGGCCGGAATGGAAGAAACAATGGTGGCCGGTTGGTGGTAGCTCTCTCTCTCCCTTCCCCTCTCTCTCTCTCTTCTCACATGGCTCACACACGGGTTTGAACCAATAAGAAACCATCCCGTGGGTGCCACTGTGCACTCATGGGAGTGGCTGAGATTTTGACATGTGGCACGTACAGTGAACACATTTTACATAAGTGTAAAATAATAATAAAATAATACGATATTTGGAAAACTTTATAGGTCCATAACTTTTCAACGACATGTCCAAATTAGGTGTGCCGTTAATCTATGAACTCGTATCGATGAGTACTTCACAACCATGCATGAGTCAAAACTCAATTTTACAAAACTAAAAAGTCAACTCCGACACCCTCAGATAGCTCGGACCTCAACTTTTTTTGCCCATAACTTTCAAACCGTAGCTGCGTTTTTATCGTGCTACTAGTTTACGAACTCGAGTAGATGCGTACTTCACAACGATGCCTCAGTCAACCTTCAATTCTTGGAGAGTCAAAAAGTCAAAGTTTGCCCCTTCTCAGTCAACGACAGTCAAACCCGATCAACTTGAGAAATTTTTTGCGTACTTCGGGACAGGGTGTTACAAATATACCAAAATAAAGCTTAGGGAATGAGGATCACGGATTGGGTCTCACCTCCCGGTGATTGTACTCGAGGTGGTCGGAATCTCCCCGTAAAGGTCTCAGGTTTTGGATCCTTAATTCTCACAAACCGCTGCGAGTTGGAAGAAAACAACCTCATATTTGGGTTCAAGGAGTCAAAATTAGTGGAAGAGGATGGGCAGTACGACTGGGAACTAGCCGAAAATCGGGTTCTTAAAGAGCTGCTATGGTCACCTGAAACCGTCACTGCCGGTGGCTCATCTTGTGGCCACTGGCCGTGATTTTTGAAGAAAAGGTAAATCAAAGGACAGGTGAATGGATGGGACCAACAGTGAGGCAAACGGAGGTCAGACTAGAGAGAAATCTGGGTTTGAAGCAATCGGCACTGCCACCAGAAAAAGCCCCGATCTGGGCACGTTGGCGGTCAGCTAGCTGAGATTTTCTAGGGTTCAGTCGGAAATGGGATGTTGGTTGTGGGTGTCTGGTACATGTGGATGGTGACTGGTTAGACGACAGTCAACGATGGTGGCCGGTGGTGGTTTCTCTCACCTCTCTCTTCTCTCCTTCTCCCCCTTCTCTCGACCCCACACGCCCATTTTGCCAAAATAAAAGGCCCACCCGTGGGTGCCACTGTGCACTCACGGGATTGGTTAATAAGCTGACATGTGGCACACACTATGCATACGTTTTACCATGCTTAAAATAATATGATATTCGGAAAACTTTGCCGGTCCATAGCTTTTCAACCAAATGTCCAAATTAGGCGTGCTGCTAGTCCATGAACTCATATCGACGAGTACTTTACAACTATACATGTAACAGGCCAGACCACCCGCATCCGATATTGTCCTCTTTGGGCCTGGGGAATCCTCTTACAACCCAGCCATAAAGGTTTTGTTCCAACCGATATGGGACTTATGAAGTCCCACATCGGTTGGAAAGGGGAACGAAGCACGCCTTATAAGGTGGTGTGGATACCTTTCTCGTACAACGCATTCCCATGAGAGAAGTAAAACCGTGAGGGGTAGGATTGGACTCACCACCTAGCTTCCAAAGCGGACAATATCGTGATTGGGCCTGGAAGGCCCATGCCAGTGGGACTGGTAAGTAGGGGTTGTAAGAGGATTTCCCCTAACCATTACGACGCGTTCCCATGAGAGAAACTAAAACTGTGCGGGCTGGACCCAAAGTGGACAAAATCGTGATTGGGCCTGGGAGGCTCGTGCCAGTGGGACTGGTAGGTAGGGGTTGTAAGAGGACTTCCCAATCCCAAAGAGGACAATATCGGACGCAGATGGTCTGGGCTGTTACAGATGGTATCAGAGCCAGTACCCGGATTGGTGTGCCAGCGAGGACGCTGGGTCGCAAGGGAGGAGGACTGCGAAGTCCCACATCGGTTGGAAAGGGGAACGAAGCACGCCTTATAAGGTGATGTGGATACCTTTCTCGTACGACGCGTTCCCATGAGGAAAAGTAAAACCATGAGGGATAGGATTGGGCTCACCACCTAGCTTCCAAAGTGGACAATATCGTGATTGGGCCTTGGAGGCCCGTGCCAGTTGGACTGGTATGTAGGGGTTGTAAAAGGACTCCCCCTAACCATTACAACACGTTCCCATGAGGGAAAGTAAAACCATGCGGGCTGGACCCAAAGAGGACAGTATCGTGATTGGGCCTAGGAGGCCCGTGCTAGTGGGACTGGTAAGTAGGGGTTGTAAAAGGATTCCCCCTAACCATTACAATGCGTTCCTACGAGGGAAAGTAAAACCGTGAGAGGTAGGATTGGGCTCACCACCTAGCTTTCAGGCTAGTGGGACTGGCAGGCGAAGGGGTGGGACCCTTAACCATTACGATGCGTTTTCACAAAACCTTGAGGGGGTAGTTGTAAGAGGATTCCCCAGGCCCGAAAAGGACAATATCGGACGCGGATGGTCTGGGCTGTTACAATACAAGAGTCAAATCAAAATTCTACATAAATAAAAAGTCAAACTTGGCACCCTCGGATAATTCGAACCGCAAACTTGTTTTGCTCATAACTTTAAAACGGTGGCTCCGATTTCAATATGCTAATAGTCTACAAATTTGGGATGACATGAACTTTGCTATGGTACCACGGTAAATGCAAAATTCCACCCGAAACAAAAAGTCAAAATTTGACCCTCTCGGTCAATACCGATCAACCTCAATCAACTTGAAGAAAATTCCAATGTACTTGGGGATGGAATTTCACATAAGACTCAATTCGTGATCCTCGCTTCATAAGCTTTATTTCCATATATTACTTGTGAATTTTGGATACCGCTTGTGTTAGATCCCCCGAGTACCCTTGTGTAAAATACCCGAATAAAATATTAATTTATTTAATCTTGTGTACTGTTGATCTTTTAGGAGCACGTGTGAGTCATGGGATCGATCTCGTTGAGGATCTTGATTTATACACATGTTTAAGGTGAGTGATCCATCTTCAAATTTATTTTCAGGTGTTAAATTATATATATTGTGATAATTAATAATTTGGATTTGACATTTTATGTGTTGGACTTTCGATAAAAATTATATTGAATTTATGATGCAAATTTGGGATGAAATAAAAATATATGTTGCGTAAGAATCATATCTTGATTTTTAAGATATTATGGTTTAAGGTTTTCAATAAATTTTTGTTAAGTTTAATGTTGAATTTATGATGCATAATAAATGTGTATATGATTTTAAGAATATATGAATTTTATGAGGTTTTAATATTATTTTTGGTATAAATTGATTTTACGGATTTGAAGGAAAATATTCATTTAAATTTATTATGCATTGGAATAATTGTGGAATTTATTTTATGCTATTGGTGAATTGGGGAAATTTAATTATATATGAATTTTACGTAGTTTTAATGATATTTTTTTATGATAATTGGATTTTAAAGATTTGAGAAAAATATTGTTTTAAATTATTATGGTTCAAAAATATATTTATGCATTTAAATATTAAGGGTTTGACTTATTGCCTCAGGAAATATGGTATATATAAATTGATGGATTTCAAATTGATGGATTTACATTGAGGGATTTTAAGTGATTGGATTTATGGTTTAAAGGTGATGTGGATTAATGGATTTGAAAGTGGTATTTATGAGATTCAAGATTTGGAAAACATATGATTTTACTGGTTCTTACACTACAAGACAATGATCCTTTAGCGACGAAAGTTTTACCGATGAATTATTTTATTGTCACAAAAGAGATCACTACGGGCAAAAAACATATTCCTCGATAAAAACTATACTTTTGGGGACAAAAAATAAAATCATTGGATAAGATTACATTTTTAGCAACGAAAACACAATTTTGCCGATATTGGACTGACTTTTACCAACGAATTCTAAATATTGTCGGCAAAAATCAACTATTTACCAACGAAAAAAAATATCATTAGCAAAAGTTATAAATTTTACCGATAACTTTAAATATTGTCGGTAAAAACATAGCAATTTCTGACAAAATTCAAACTAGTTGGCAAAAGTGATACCTTTTAATGACAAATTAGAATTTTCTAATCAAAAGGTTAACATGTGAAAAGTTATACTTCTTCCAACAAACACCATAATTGTCGGTAAAAGAAAAATTCCAAAATATATATTTTTGAATTATTATTATAATTTAGTGAATCTATCTGTTTTATTTGTTTGTAATTCATATATACTATGTATTTCAATTTTGGTAAGGAGGTAGTAAAAAAAACAAAATTTGCCGACAAAATTTTACATATATGCCGCATGGCTTTGCTTTGGATTTTTAAATTTTTAAACATCTAAATTACTTTCTATCCTAACTTACATTTAACTGTTACCTTCTATGTACTTTACTTTTTTATGAAATTTATATTTTATTTATTTGGCAAAGGGTATTGCTTTTTTATTCCTTTTGGATGTATTTATAAAAAACTGATATATATCATACATATTTAATTGTTTGGAACTTTTGCCAATGAAATATATTTTTCTCATAAAAATTGCTATTGCCGACAAATTTATAAAATTTGACGGTAAAAATTTGGATTTTTTTGGCAAGAATTTTAACAATTTGTCGACAATAGAAAAAAAAATTTCACCCCTACCCATCCCGCCAATCCTAAAATGAAAAAATAAATTAGAATACAGAGGCTATCTAAGAGCATCCACAAGGGGCTCTTTATCCATTATAGATTCTTTATTTTGAAGAGTCAATCTCTAAAAGCAAGCTCCAACCCATTCTGCATTTTGACTTTTTAAAATACAGAGTAGGTTTGGCTCTCCAAATTTGGAAAGCTAGAAATACTCTTTATATCTAATATTATATTAATATTATTGAATGCTTATCAAATTCCAAAGCCACGATATTATATTAATATATTTTAATTACTATTTATTGTTAAGAAATAAAAAACAAAAAGGAAGGAAATACAAATAACAACAAATGTTCATTGAAAAAATAAAAATAAAGAATGTGATACAAAGAGCATTATTATAGAAGTTTTAAAAGTTCTACTTTTTATATTTAAAGATGTTCTTTATTATATGAAAGATGCTCTTTATTCTTAAAGAGTCCTTTGGGGATACTCTAACCCATTATTTTTTGCTAAGTCTCCATTGCATCTCCTTCTCCTTTCTCTTTTTTTTTTTTTTTTGGGGTCAAAATTCTTTTCCACTGCAAACCCACTTTCTTCCTTCAAAACCATTTTCTGCATTGAATCAAATCAGCTGCTCTCCGCATCTCCAAAGGTTGAAGAAAACCCATTTTCTTCTTCGTATTTTAACTTTGAATTTCTCTTTGAATTTCTCTTTGATTTTCTTTTATTTTCTTTTTTCTACAGGTGCTAGTCACCGATCGATCTGCTGATTGACGTTTAAAGCCGTTCTGGTTGTTGTCGTTCTAGTCCCTGATGGTTGCTGTTCTGGTCCCCAATCTGGTTGTTGCCATTCTGTCGATTGCCTTTCTGGAGGTATGGAATTTTTCTCCTCTTTGGTCACTTAGTTGGGATGTGATGATGCCGCGTTGTTAAGGTGTGGATTGGAGGCCACGAGGTTGTATTTTAGGAGTATGGCTCAGTAGGGTGTTGGGAAAGGAAGTGGTAGGGTTTATATGTATGTGATGCAAATTTGTTTGCTCTGTAATAGAACAGTTAGGTGCTGAAGTTTTAGAATTAAAAATATAGCATGCAATTATGTAACAAAAAAAATGATAAGTGTTAAAATCCATTATTTTTACTTGGTTTATTCAAGGATTTGTGCTGAATGAGTAAATATACTTTTAACTGTTAAACAAATTAATAATTGTGGACTTAGCATAATCAATTACTCACTTACAGGGCCTATTTATGACATTAATGGGACTAGCTTATTTTATTATTTTTTAGTAGGGCCCTTGGTCACACACTCTCTATAAGACTCATAGTTGGCCCATTGGACTGGAGGACCAACTCTCTTTATAAGCCCATTTATGTTTGCGGCTATTGATTGTCTGGAGATCCAAATTTTAAGTTTGAATTTTATTGATTAATTTCTTTTCTCTTGCGCAATATCGGGTTTATATTGAGTTTGTGCATATTATGTGAATTTTTTGTTTTAGTTCGAATTAAGATCTGGGCACGGTGGAAAAATAGGTTGTTGTTATGAATTGTATTCTTTAATATCTTTAATTGGACTAGAAACCTTTTTGTTTTTTGAATTAAAAAAAAAATTTGAGAAACCCCGTTTTGGCCGAACGAATAAGTTTTCTTGGGCGTTGATTTTGGTTGCTAAAACATTGAAAGTGATTTGTGGAAAACATTGCCTAAGAAAAGAGGAATCAAACGGCACCAAAATTGTAGAAAAAGATTGCCGGAAAAGAAATTATGCGACCCGCTTGGAATGGAATCGGGTCTCCTGTGACCCGGTTAGCTGAAGAAGATGAAACATACGACATGTAGTTTTGGCTGGCCTGCTGATGTCAACGTGATGACGTCAGCACGACATGTCGTTTACTGACGTCAGCTGCCGAAAATTAAAAATAAAAAAATAAAAAAAACCTGTTTTCTTACTTATATTTATTCTCATTTATTTAATTTATTGTTGATTAATTATTTATTTATCTATTGTTTTTATTTTATTATTATAAAATAAAAAATATAAATATAAAAATTTGTTATTTATTTGTTTATTGGTAATTAGTTCATTTGTTTATTTGTTTAATTATTTTATTCCAAATTTATTGAATTAAATTTAAATATCTATGCATGAAAATTTTGATTGTGTTAGCTTTCCCTAAAGAGGCTTTGTGCCTAGTTGATATAGTAATGTGGAATTTTAAGTACTCACCTATCGTGAGACTTATTTTATCTGCATTATGTGTACCAATGTAATGTATATTGGCATAGTGGATGGGATGTTTTATATTTGCCTATTTCATGAAATTGCCAATATGTTATTTTTCTCCCACTTATTAACCAGGGTCTATACGGGTAACTAGGCTACCATGTTAGTAGTTTTAGTTGCTTTGTATGACGCCTATAATGGTAGTGGAAGTTAATTAAATGCCATGTATTGCAGGTTCTGAGTTGCCCTATCGGTGATTCAGTTCAATGCATTTGGTTGTGGTTTTTTGGTTGACTGTCCCTGGCCCGCGAAAGGGTATCTTTAGTGCTACAAAGACCTTAGCGATATTGATTTTATGTTATGTGATAAGGGGTTGGAAAATAGTTATTGTTTTATATATATTAAATGCTTTGTTGTGTTTACTATTTTCACAGTTAGTAGCACCCCAAATATTCTGCTTATGACTGCCATGATGAAATTGGATGGGACAAACTATCAGAAGTGGAAGAAGATTTTAGGTATGAATTTGACCTTTATGAAATTGGATTTGGCTTTGGAGATAGATCCACCAGAGATACCAACTGATGAGAGTAGTATAGCAGATAGGAAACTTTATGAGGATTGGAGGCATTCTAATAAGTGCTGCATGATGATGATGGAGAATTATATGGATGAATCAATGTATGCTAGTATTCCTAAGGTTGATACTGCAAAGGAACTTCTTGAGGAGAGAGGAAATAAATTTATCAAGTTTGATATGAATGAGAAACATCATTATTTGGACCTTTTGAATAATACTAAGTATGATGATGCTTATCAGATAGGAGAAATGAAAGAGTACTTCAATGGACGGTGTGGTTACTGCAATAAAGTTGGACACAAGAAGATAGAGTGTTGGAATTTAAAGGGAAAGCAAGAGAAGAAAGATAATATTTTAATGATTGAGACCAATATTGTTGATGTGCCTTTGAATTCTTGGAGGTTAGATACTGGAGCACAATTCATGTTACTAATTCATTGCAAAGGATGATAAGGCAAAGGGGGCCAACCAATCTTGAGCAGCATGCTTATATGGGAGATAGCTCAAGAGTGAAAGTGGATATCATAGAAACAATTAAGTTGAAGCTTGTTACTAGATATGTTTTAGAATTATAAGAAGTTTCATATATACCCTCAATTAGGAGGAATTTATTATCTATTTCTCTTTTGGATAGTCAAGGTTATAGTTTCTTGTTTGGACATAACAAAGTTGAAGTGTATAAGGATGGCAAAGTTATTGGTTTGGGAACTTCATATGGCAATTTATATAGACTTGATTTATTTAGTAATGGTCTCAATTCTTCTATTAATTCTGTTGTTACCCCTATTATTGCTTCTAAATGTCCAAAAGTTAATGATAATTCTTCAATGTTATGGCATAAACGTTTGGGACATATTTCTAGGCACAGGATGGAAAGGTTAGTGAAGGATGTAATACTTCCTAATCTTGATTTCTCCGATCTGTCGACTTATGTAGAATGTGTGAAAGGGAAGCTAACTTCCGAGGTTAGAAAGGATAAGATAGTAAGGTGTGGAGATGTTTTGAAATTAATCCATACTGATATATGTGGATCTTTCACTCCAACTGCTTTGGGTGGTTATAAGTATTTTATTGCCTTCATTGATGATTTTTCTCATTATGGACATGCTGAGCTTATATGTGAGAAGTCAGATTCTTTAGGTGCTTTTAAAGAGTTTAAGGTAAATATGGAGCTTTAAAAGAATAAGAAGATAAAGACTGTGAGGTCTGATAGAGGTAGTGAATTTTATAGCAGATATGATGAGACTGGATGGAACCCAGGGCCTTTGCAATATATTTACATGAATGTGGCATTAATGAGCAATATACAATGCCTAGTATGCCTCAGCAGAATGGCATTGCTGGGAGGAGAAATCGTACTTTATTGGATATGGTGCAATCTATGTTGGCAAATTCTAGTTTGCCAGATTACTTATGGGGAGAGGCTTTAAGGATGATAGCTCATATTTTGAATCAAGTTTCAAGTAAATCCGTTTCTAAGACTCCTTTTGAGTTATGGTCAGGACGAAAGCCTAATTTGCATCATTTTTGAGTATGGGGTTGCAAAGCTGAAGTAAGAATTTATAATCCTCAAATTAAGAAGTTGGATCCTAAAACTATAAGTGGGTATTTTGTTGACTATTGTATAGAATCTAGGGGTTCAAGATTCTTTTGTCCATCTCGCACCACCAGAATTATAGAGTCAGACAGGGCTATTTATTTTGAAGATGATTTTGGGTTTGATGATAGTAATGCTCCAAGGGAGCCTCGATTTAGAGATGAAAATGTATTCATTCTCAGTGTAGTTTCTAAAAGAGATATTATTAATCTAGTAATTAATGAACCAGTAGTTGGTCAGGATGAATCCATTATTGAGGAACAAGATATTCCAACTATTGTAGATGCTAATGTGCCTTTGAAAAGGTAACAAAGGACCAGGAGGTCAGCTATTCCTGATGACTATGAGGTTTACTTGTAAGAGTATGATTTTGACATAAGTAATGATTCAGATCCAGTCACTTATGAGGAAGCCATAAGTAGTTCGCACTCAAATTTTTAGTTGGATGCAATGGAAGATGAAATGAAATCCATGGCATCAAATGGTGTTTGGGATTTGGTTGAGTTGCCATTGGGTAGCAAGCCTATAGGGTGCAAATGGTCTTTAAGACTAAAAGAGACTCTAATGGTCAAGTGGAGAGGTATAAGGCTAAACTTGTAGCCAAAGGGTTTAGCCAGAAGGAAGGAATTGATTACATAAAGACATTCTCTCCTGTATCCACAAAGGATTCTTTTAGAATCATTATGGCGATTGTGGCATATTATGACCTGGAGTTGCATCAGATGGATATTAGAATTGCTTTTCTGAATGGTGACTTGTATGAGGATGTATATATGGTTCAACTAGTTAGCTTCCAGCAAACAGGGAATGGTAATTTGGTTTGTAAGCTTAAGAAGTCAATTTATGGTCTTCAGCAGGCTTCGAGGCAATAGTATCTTAAGTTTGATGAGGTTGTCATCCAAAATGGCTTTAAGGAGAATGTTGTTGATAGATGCATATATATAAAGGTCAGTGGAGCAGTTTTATATTTCTGGTGTTGTATGTTGATGACATACTTTTGGCTACTAATGACACTAACCTGTTGGCTGAGACAAAGCAGATGTTGTGCAACCATGTTGATATGAAAGATCTTGAAAAGGCTTTTTTTGTTTTGGGCATCAAGATTGTTCGAGATAGGACTAATTATGTGCTTGGTAGATTTATGAGCAATCCTGGTCCTATTCATTACCAAGCAATTAAGAAGGTCTTTAGGTATCTTCAGAGTACTAAAGATCATATGTTGACATATCGACATACCAACTCCCTAGATGTTGTTGGTTATAGTGATGCATATTATAAAGGCTGTGTGGATGATAAGAAATCTACCACTGGGTATATATTTATCATGGCAGGAGGTGTTGTATCTTGGCGCAATGCCAAATAGTCAGTGACAGCATCCGCGACTATGGAGGCAGAGTATGTGGCGTGTTATGAGGCTACTCGTCATGCAGTTTGGCTTCAGAATTTTATTCATGATTTGAGAGTGGTTGACTCCATTGAGAGGCCTATTATGATGTATTGTGACAATACTGTAGCAGTATCTTTGTCCAACAATTTAAAAAGTACCCCTGGTGCGAGGTACATTGATGTTGAGTATTTTGTGGTTAAGGAGAAAGTTGAAGAAGGCCTCATTACTATTGTTCACATGCCTACTTACAGCATGGTGGCAGATCCACTGACCAAGGCCTTACCCGTAGGCATATTTGAGGAGCATGTGTCCCGTATGGGATTGTTAGACAGCTGAAACTGCTGTGGGTCAATGGGAGTTTGTTATAATTTTTGCAGTAATATCCATGTTGAGTATTATTTATTTATTTGAGTATTTTGATACATTGATGTATGTGGATCATTATTTATATATGAGATAATTTATTACACATATTATTGCTCCTATATTTACAGGCCTGTTGAGACTATTAGTCTATGTATATGTGTATGTTGATCCACAGATGCCATGGTGAGTCCCCACTACCTAGTTTGGGTATATTGTTGTATCCTGTCGATACACAATGTGCTCGGATGAAATGGTATTTGTGTGTTGGGGGATTGCACGTGGTTAGGTAAATCTCTACTACCTAGACTGAGTTTATGGATGCAAAGTGCTCAGTTGAAATGGTATCATGTTTTGGGAGATTTACTGAGAGAATCTCTACTGCCTAGTCTAGTATATTGTTATGCCCTGTCGGTGTGCTATATATTTAGATGAAATGGCATTATGGTTCGGGAGATTCTGTAGTAAGTGAGTTTGGATCATATATATGATGATGATTATGCAGTCCAAGTGGGAGAATGTTAAATAAATTAATAATTATGGATTTAGCATAATCAATTACTCACTTACAGGGCCTATTTATGCCATTAATGGGATTGGCTTTGTTTATTATTTTGTAGTAGGGTCCTTGGTCACACACTCTCTATAAGACTCTAGTTGGCCCATTGGACTGGAGGACCAACTCTCTTTATAAGCCCATTGACTTACCCATATTTTTTTCTAGTATTATTATATTATTAAATTATTAGTATTTTATGTGTGTTAAAATTAATGGGTAAGTGTGACTTGCAGAGACTATAAAAGGTCTAGGGCAAGCAAACAAATATATGCCATGCGGTATTTTGATATTATGGTTTTCAGAGATCTGAGAGTGGTTTAAGAGTAGTGTGTCCATAGGCACTACTTTACATTATTTTCTATTTTGCAGGATTAAATATTTAATTTATCAATGGCTGCGTTTGGAGGTTAGTAATTTATGATTTATAGAATTTATTATGTATGTTTAGATCCACAAATTCTAACATTAACCACTTAGAATTAAAAGCTATTTCGAGCATGATCAATTTTGAATGCATTCTATTTTCTAGAAACCATCAACAAGATCATTCATCGCTCAACATTATTTGATTTATGTCATCGGTTTCTATTTTTGTGCCTCTTGTTTGGATGCTTTTAGCTTTTTGTGTCGCAATTCTATCTCATTTTGCAATTGTTGTAATTTGGAATTGGCTTATAATGAGCACATCTTGTTGTAGGGCTTCGAAAGATTCGGACTCATCCCCCCCATGCATGGCTGGTATTTTAAGGTGCATGGTTAAGGTATCTCGTGCTGCTCTCTGTGCAATAGCTAGGCATCTTCATTTGCAAAGCGAGTAAGGATGGTGATGATGGATCTTTAACTTTTATTTACTTAGTTGTTTTATGTTAGTTTATCAATTAGTATATCTGACTAAAATAAACTATGCAATGTATTTAATCACTTACTTGATGACACCCCATTGCCTGCTAATGAAGTGTCCTCATCAGTGCCTATTGCAACAACAAATAAGAAATTCCTCATTGAGTGAGTACCTGAAACTACTGGAAACCCCGATGTCAATTTCCTTTCCTACTTAGGGGAGGTAGTGGGAGAGAAAGAGGACATAGATGAACCAATTTTTTATTTTATTTTATTTTATTCTCTTTTTTTTAATCCCTTACATAATGCAATTCATAACCTTATATCTCTAATTGATTCACACTTAGAAAAATAGTCTTCCTGTTGGATAAGCATAAACATCCTATTAAGGACAACCCCTTCTTCACTCTTCCTAGTCTTCATAGTGCAATACATGGTGGATCTAGCTATTCAACGATCATTGCAAATTTCAATATATAGTCACTGATTCTGTTGTTTTATTCTTTGAAATATTTTAAAAATTTTAGATAACATGTGAGGAAGTTCCATATTATCGTTAAATCAGTGCAAAGCAGATGGTATAAAATCTTATGTCCTCAACATGTTTCCTTATCCTAGGTTGGTTTCTTTATCCCACTCAATCTTGAAATTTCAATTCTTTAATCTTAAATATATGATGACCATGTTTTAGTAGGACAATTTGAATTGTGAAAATCGGGTTTATTTGGAAAATTTGGGATGGTTCTGGTGAGTTTATATTTTGGGAGTATTTGTAGTGTGATTTTGTTCTCATTTTTGGTCAATTATTGCAGTGGAACTGGGCTACATGTTGGTCATCCACTAGGATATACTGCCACAGATATTCTTGCTAGATTCAAACTGATGCAGGGTCATAATGTTTTGCACCTAACGGGATGGGATGCATTTCAATTGCCTGCAGAGCAATATGCAATAGAGGTTTTCACTTTTATTTTTTTTTATTTTTTTTTTGGCAATCTTGTATATGGTTTGCAACAATTTCAATTTTTTGTCGTGGATATGCACATTTATCAGCTGGGTTGCATTTGTATCCTGCATACAGGAACCCGTCCAAAGATCAAGACGGAGAAGAACATTAACCACTTCTGCACCCAGGTATCTGCAATGTGCTTGCTGTTAATTTGTAATTTGTGCAGTGATATTTGTCTCAAGGTGTGTAATACTCTAACAAATCACTGAAGGAGATATTTGGATAATTTCACTGCACCACTCAATTTTAGTCACGTTTCTTGGCTAAAATTTGACTTCTATAATCACTGGTGCTGAATTCAAAGATGAAGTATAAAACTTTTGTTACCTATAGTTTGAAATATTGTTAAAGGTCCAAACAATTCCAACTAGGAATTTATGGTAAAACTAAGTTTGTTTCTTGGTAACAATATTATCTCATACCTATGGATGAAAATATCATAAAATTATGTAATAATTCAAAAATAGCGAAGCTCTCTTTTAATTTTTTAGAGTAGTGTTAATGCAGTCCATCTAATTTCGAAAATATTTCCTTTAAGTTGGTTTTAACTGTGGCATGGAGAGGGAAACTCATAGTAGCTAGGGTGTGCTTAAGAAAACATTGATGGCAAGGTAACAAGCATAGGATTTTGAGAATATCAATGTTATTATTCTAAGAATTTTTTTAACTCCTTAGTTCCAAGTACAGCATGTTGCTTTCAGAGTTCTTCCTAGATAGTATAGTTTAGTCTCTTAAAGTTTGGATTAACACTTTGTATTAGTATTGCAACTTAAATCATTGGGCCTTATCTTATGATTGGGATTGTGAAATTTCTACAAGAGAGCCAGAATATTATAAATGGACCCAATGGATCTTTCTTTAGCTGTTAAAAAGAGGATGGGCATATCAGGTCTAAGTAATATCCGGTTTCCAGTAGTGTTTTGTCAGTTATTCTTTGCTACACCCAAAAGTGATACTATTTATGTTTCATTCAGGCTGAAGTGCCAGTTAATTGGTGCCCTGTTCTTGGCACTATGTTAGCAAATGAGGAAGTGGTGGATGTTGTAAGCAAGTGTGGGGGTCATCCAGTTATAAGCAAGGTATGTTTAGCTCTATGTATGTCATGTAGTATAAGTTATCAAATTTATGCAGCTTATTACGTACTAGCTTAATTCCAATTTTTGATGGTTTCATAATTTTACAGTGTCATTTTTTATTACCAAGCAGCGGCAATGGATGCTAAAAGTTACTACATATACTGATTGTCTTCTTGAAGATCTAGATGACCTTGACTGGCTTGAAAATGTAAAAGACATGCAGAGGAATTGGATAGTGAGGTCATTAGGGGCTGAGATGGAATTTTTTATTCTTAGTACTGATAGGAAGGAAGGAGATGTTGTAACACCCCGTCCCAAAGTACAACGGAATTTTTCCAACTTTGATCGAGGTTGACCATTGACCAAGGGGTCAAAAGTTGACTTTTTGACTTGGATGGAATTCTAGGTTGACTGAGGTACCGTTACGAAGTACACGTTGGCACGAGTTCGTTGACTAGTAGCATGTCGAAAATGGAGCTACTGTTTGAAAGTTATGAGCAAAATAAGTCGAGATTCAAATTGTCTAAGGGATGCCGGAGTTGACTTTTTATTCATGCAAAGTTGAGTTTTGACTCATGCATGGTTGTGAAGTACTAGTCGATACGAGTTCATAGACTAGCGGCACGCTTAAATTGGACATCTGGTTAAAAGGTTATGGACGTGTGAAGTTTTCTGAATACCATAATATTTTAATAGTTTTGAATCGATGAACAGTGAAACGCCATGTGTCGACATCTGAGAGGTCCACGTGGGTGAACAGTGTCACCCACGGTGGCTTTTATTTGGCAAAACGGCGGGGGGAGGAGAGAGAAAGAGAGAGAGGAGAGAGAGAGCGAGAAAGAGAAACGATTGGCCGCCGGAGTTGTCAACTTTTCCGGCCGAACCTTGCCACACGCGCTGGCCAGGCAGGATCGCATCAAAATTTCATGGCCAATTAACCGGCGACGCGCTCGGATTGGAGCATTTTCTGACGACGGCGATTTTTCCCCTCCACCACCGGCCACCGCCATTTGACCCATTTCCGGCCATTTTCAGGCCACACGTGCCAGTCATCCTTCACCACCTCCTCATTTCCGGCCAGCCCACCAAATTCACGGCCACCGGACCTCCAATGCGCCGGGATCGGAGTATTTTCCGGCGAGGGGCCGAAAACCTTCAAACCCAGATCACTTCGCCGTCCGGCCTCCGTTTGCCTCACCGCCGGTCCCGTTGGAACCCTCTCCCCTCGGTTGTCGGTGACCGCGACGGCTCGCCGGAAATCACTATTCCAGCGAGTACCCAGTTGCACCGCCGATCCTTGTCCACTAATTCCGACCCCCTGAATCCTGATCCGGTGTCCTTTTCCTCCAATTCGCGACGATTTGAGAGAATAAAAGAGTTGAATCCCGAATGTTTTCAACTGAGATTCCGGGAAGTAAGACCGGATTCGTAATTCTCATCACTCAAGCTTCGATTTGGTATATTACTCGTGAATTTTGGTTAACGTTTGTGTTTAACCCCCCCGGGTATCGGGTATTATTTATCCGAATAAAATATTAATTTATTTGACTGTGTATGAATTGTTGTTCTAGGAGCACGTGTGTGTCATGGAATTGATCCCATGGAGGATCTTAGGTTAATTGCGTGCTCCAGGTGAGTGACCCACCTTTAAAAATATTTTGGGGTAATTAATTATATTTATTTGGTGTTAAATTGATATCTGGAATTTATGCTTATGTGGTGGAATTTGAATATAATCGGGAAAAAAATATTATTTTATATATATATTTACCCATTGATGCTAAACGGAATTTTGGGTTACTAAGAATTTCCCGATTATTAATTTATTGTGATTTAATCGTATTTATTACACATGAGCAAGTATTTTTATTAATTAATTGTGTTTGGATTTTTATATTATTTTTGGGCATAATTGGTTTAAATATTTTAAGGAAATTATTTGTTTAATTGGTGGTTTAAATTTTATAATTATGCCCGTGGAATATTATTTGTGGAACCTCGTGTTACAAGAAAAATTATTTTATCACTGGTTTCGTATCGGGTATGTTAAAGGAAAATGTGGGATGGTGAGTTTGAAAATTGGTATAATTCCCACGGTGATTTTTGGAAAATCGGTACGGTAATAATTAATTTAATAATTATTTTAGACGCACTCATATAGTATTGGTGTTCTGGTGTATATGTGGTTAGCGCGCAAGTTATTATGTCTCCCGTGAGTTGCCATTGGACCGAGGGCAGGCAAGTCTTATATATTGCGCATCAGCCACCCCCCTCCGTGGCCGGGATGACGGTTTCAGCAGCGGTACTGTCGGGACGCCGAAGTGCCGTATGCAAGTTTCTCTCTTTAATCTCCCGCCAGTCGGTGCTCGGGACGCTGGGTATCAGAGGGCATCCCTCGTATATGGTGTGGTGCGTCAAGTATAAATTTTCGGATAAAGAAATTTCAAACCCCAAAGTATTCAAAATTTATTGATTATGTCTTATTACATTTTATTTATATTTGGGGTATTTATCTAGTGTTTACTAAATTAATTGATCCCTTGGTTTTCGGGAAATACGAATATCGGGTTTTGTAAAAATGTTTTAAAGGGGGAACATTTCCAACGGAGTGAATAGTAAGGGTTTTGAGAGAAAATATTACCTTCAAATGATTATTATTTATTTATTTATTAATTTGTTTGGATTGAGTAATTAAATTCCTTTTATTGTTATATTATTAATATTACAAGTGTTCGATAGATAGGGTCACTCACGACGTCTCGGTTCATTGCCGAAAGTCCAAGAAATATTTCTTCCATTTTTCCTCTTCATCGTGTATTGCTTCCTTATCTGTCATTTTATTAATTCCACATTTATTGTATAATGCTCTGTATACTGTATTGGACATGTAGTTATTATTTGAGCACTGGTTTACTATTATTCATTTGGAGTGCTGTAAATTTGTGGAATTATATTGTAGTATTGTGGGAGGAATAAGGGGATGAATATAGAAGTGTGTTTTCAGTGCAGAAAATTGTGGTAAGTCCAACCCTTAGAGGAGGTTCTACCGGATTTTCCATTGGAAGGTCCGGTAGGGTTTCCCTGGGATCAGGGCTTGTCTAACAGACATAAACATTAAAATTTATACTACAAGCCCTAACACCATCTTTGGAGCAACTTAATAAATTACTCACTTTGTTTCTATCTTCTTATTTGATAGATATCATGGCTTTGATATACTCATGTGAGGAAGTTCCAGACTATTGTTTAATTAGTGCAAAAAAATTTCATCACTAAAAGTTTATCATTTTCCATCCAAACCTTTTTGCTGGAAAAAACCTTACTGTCGGCCACCTGTTTTGGTTGATAAAATAAACCTTTGCCGATGAATTCTACTTTTGACGACAAATCACTTACTGCCCAAAAAATATTTTCGATTAGACTTTCAAAAATGTAAAAATAGTTTTCCAGATGATATTTTTTTGTCACTAAAATCTCTTACCAACAATTGCCAATTTGTTGGAAATAGTATTTGGCGAGGAAAAAAAAATTTTTGTCAGCAAAAGTTTTAGCTAGGAAAAATTTAAAATTTGTTGGTAAATACAATTGCAGAAGAAGCAAAGGAGACGCACTTGGCAATGACTTGAATTTCATCAATAAATATTTTATTGACGAATTTTATGTTTTTGCCGACAATAATGTTTTGTCGGTAAAAGTTGAATTTCTTGTAGGGTTAGATGCACTATACAATACTGGTATTCTATACCGTATTTATGATATGCTGATAAGCATGCAACTTGTATGCTCCCCCGTGAGATGCTATGGACACGAGGGCAGGCAAGCTTGATATATTGGCCATAGCCTCCCCCTTCCATGGCCAGGACGGTAGCTATAAGCATCGACGCTGTTGGGATGCCAAAATGGCCGAATGGAAGTTTCTCTCTTTAACCTCCCCATCAGATAGTGCTTGGGCACTGGGTACGGTCGAACATCAATGGTATATAGTTTGGTGCATCAAATGGTTTTATCGATACAATTTCCAAAATAATAATGTTTTAAAAGAATATTTAAAATTAAAATGTATTTAATTATGTTTTTATCATTTATTCGTATTAATGTTTTAAAGATGCATTTTACCATGATTTTATTATTTAAATTGATTTGTTGATTTAAAATGGATTTTATTATATTTTTACCACTTATTTCAAATAGCTGTTTTAAATTGATTTAATATTTGTTCTATTATTTAATTGATTTATTCTACTTTCTGAAATTGATAATTTAAATGCATTTATTCATGTTGTCATTATTCTTTCAAGGTTGGATTTTAACATGAAATTTATTGTATTTTATTGACTATGCAAATTGAGGTATTTTAAACTAATTAAAATAATTTTCTTATTATTTATTATTTCATTGATTTATATAGTAAATTTCATAAATTATATATTAAGTTTAATTTTGTTCTATGCCAAATTTCTCTACTACAAGTTTATTTATGATTTTATTTTTATCTTATGATATTTCATTATAAATTCAATTATTTGTTATTAAATTATCTTCAAGGTTATATTGTAAGATTTAAATTATTTGTATTTTATTTATTATTTACTTCATTGATTTTGGGGTAAAAAAAAATTGGTTTTGTGAAAATGTTTTAAAAGGGAAACTTTTCCAATTGAGTGGAATGGTGAGGGTTTTGAGAGAAAATGTAAATTTTACTAATTTACAATTATATAATTATTTATTTATTTATTATTAATTAATCAAGTTTATTATTATATTATTATTATTATTACTACTACTGTAACACCCCGTACCAAAAAATATACATGATTAAACAAGTTTGACCAATTGACTAAGTTTGACCAAGTAAATAATACATGGGTTCAAGTTGACTTTTTCAATAGCCAATATTTTTGGTTTGACTGAGGTACCATTGTATAGATCTCGTCGATACGAGTTCACAAACTGGCGGCACGCCAAATTCCGAGTTACAGATAAAAAGTTATGGTTCTGAGAAGTTTTAAACATAAGTTTTATATCAGTGTCCAAACCAGTCCCCAGTTTTTGTCTGTTAGTGATTTAGGCTCTATATAAGCCTCGGTAAGTGTGCCAAACAGGAAGAAAAGCCAAAAATACCCATTTCCTCTCAAAAAACCTGAGAAAAACACCCTAGACCCACGGGCTCCAACCGATCGTTTTTACCTCCAACCGGGTTTACGCTGTTTAACCCATCTGTGGCCACCACCTTGCTACACACGCCGGCCAGAGAGGAGAGGGGGACGGAGGCGAGCCCGGCCGCAGAATTTCACTGCCACCGGTCGCCGGACGCTCCCAGATCGGGCCTGAGAAGCCCGACGTCCGGAAAATTTCTCCCTCCTCTTTTCTTGTGTTTTCCGGCCAACCCAGCTCGACCCATACCTCTATCCCACTATTTTCGACCCCTCTGAGTCCATTTTTGTGGTTAGATTGCCTAAAATCCCCACCATTTGAGAGATCTCTCAAGTTTAAGTTTGGCCAAACCTTTACGTCAATTTTTCAGTCACCGGAGGAGTCACCGGACCAAGGTAAAACCACTGGTGAACTTCCTGTCTCTTAGGCTTTCCGTTGACATATAATTTGTGAATTTTGGAGGTTGTTTGATAATTTTCCTATTTTTGGGGTTATTTGGTTAATTTTCGGATAAATTGGGACTGTGTTTGGACGATTTTGGATAAATTGGTTAGAATTGAAGTTAGATTAGTGAAATTGGATAATATTAGGACCTAATTGGGGGTTCAATTTCAAAAGATTAGGTTCTGAGTGAAAATCTCCAATTTTGGGTACCGGGTCCTAAGGACACGTGGTATAATTGGACTGTCCGGTGTCCAATTTATGTAATTTTATAGTACTATAAATTATTTGGAGACATTTGGGTCACACAAGTGTCTCTGGTTTAGTTGTTTGGAGCCTGAGGAATATTTTGTTATATTACAGGCACTCGAGTTGAGCCTGGAGGTGATCCTGTAGAGGAGCAGGCGTGAGCATCTACAGTACTATGAGTGGTTATATTATTTTTAAATGATTTGGGTATATAGTATAGTATATATGTGGTTTAAATATTTTACGTATATATCATTTGATAGGAATGTTGTTTTATGCGTATATAAATATTTGCTTCACATATATGTGTTATCATTTTATATGACTTTTGATAATATTTTAAGTGATTTTCAATTTTAATGGGTCCATAAATGGACTTGTGGTATTTAAATATCTTGGTGATTAAATTGAGATTTTAAGTCATTTTGGAAACTATTTGGTTTGAGAAACCAGATTGAAAATTATATAATTTTAAGCACGATCAAATATTTTATAATTTTATATGCTTAAAATTGGTTTATGGTGAATATATTTCACTGTGGTATTTCTGTTCGTATGAAATGATGTTTTGAGATTTTAAAGGATTTAATTAAGCGATGGAAGTTTAAATGTTAAATTATGATTTATGATACAGTATTGTTTGGAAAAGTATATATATACAATCTTACAAGATTGTATCATGTATACTGTATTGGTTATTTTAAATTGATGTACCATGTAATGCCAATACCTTGGATCAGTATTATATAATATTATATGACCGCGCGCTGGGTTTACCACGGTGCCGTGAGGTTGGTTTCATCCAACGGTCATCTATTATTACCACGGACTGTGAGGTCGGGTTTATCCGACGGTTTATTATTATTACCACGGTGCCGTGAGGTTGGTTTCATCCAACGGTTATCTATTATTACCACGGACTGTGAGGCCGGGTTTATCCGACGGTTTATTATTATTGCCACGGTGCCGTGAGGTGGGTATCATCCAACGATTTATTATTGCCACGGACCGTGAGGTTGGGTACGTCCCGACAATTATTTATTATTTCCACGATACCGTTCATATATTGAGGATCGTGAGGTGGGTATATCCCACGGTTTGTATATTTGTACATCGTATGGTGCATTGTATATGTTTGTATATATATTGTTGATTTACAAATATTGTGGTGATTTCTGCATTTTCATATTTAATTGGTGGAACTGTACTTATTATAGTGTATGCTCAAATGTTTATATCTTGATTTGAGACATTTCATAATATTACAATGATCGTTCATTCATATTTTTGAGCATTAGTTTTTATGATATTAATTGGGGTACAAGTTTGGGTTTTGGTGAAATGATTTTAAACGGGGAACTTTTCAAAAGAGTGGAACGAGAGGTCTTAAGAGAAAGATTTTTCAGAAGTAAATCATTATTTTTCTATTATACTATACCACTCATTGAGATTCTTTATCTCACGTTTTATTGTTTTAAATTCATTCCCCTAAGCCCAGGCGGCTAGTAACAGTCTACCTCGCGCACAACTTACTGCTTGTTTCCTTCCACTACAGCAGCCGTATTTATCCTTTCTTTACCTATTGTTATCTTCTGGACATATTTATTACTTATTTGTACTTATAGACCTTGTTGACACTCTTAGAATGCTCTGATTTTAAATATAGAACTCAGTAGAAACCATAGTACTCATGTGTGTTGTTATGGCCTGTAGTACAGTAGGCCGGTTTTGGACTTATTGATATATATATATTTATATATTTGAGGAATTAATGTTAATGCTGGTGTTGATTATCTACATTGTAAGGTGAGGTTCCATTGGATATTTTCTAGAGATTGTCCAGTGGGACTTCACTAGGCGGGATCACCCGGGAGGTCCTGAGAGGGTTCCCGGGACGGATCCTGTCAATTACTGTATAGTAGTGTATAGTAGACTGGGTCACTCACTGAGATTGTTAGCATATCACATTTTTAAATTTGTGCTCTTGGGCCCAAGTTGTAGGCATTGATCGCTCGAGGAGAGTTTGGCATCTCGTGATCGTTGCTAATTTCAGAGAGTTCTTCATTTCTTTTTTTTTCTTTTTTTTTTCTATCTTGTATTATTTCTTTCCAGCTCTTTGTTGTATTAAATTCATACTTATTGTGATATTCAATGTTCTATATACTACATTGGATAACTATTCAATTAATATTGAACAGATTCCTTGTTTATTATTTAAAGCGCTGTAAACTTTTGGAAATAAATTGTAGTAAGGTGGAAGAAATAAAGGGATATTATTACAAATGCATTTTCTGTACAGGGAATTTTATGATAAGTTCAACCCTTAGGGGTAGGTTCGGTAGGGATTTCCTAGAATCAAAACTTGTCTAAAGGTTCTACTGAGGGATCTTGGATGGGTGATCCTGACAAAACAAAACTTATAACATTACTTTTTAGTTAAATTTGACAATGGAGATAAAATTACTAACTCCAATAATAATAGTAGAATTTAAAATAGAATAAAGAATACAAACTACCAAAAACATGTAATATTACATGCCTAGTATATGAAATTAAATATGCAATATGCTCGTTGCATATCTAGTAAGCCCATATTTTAAACAGGATGGTTATTTGACAGATATATAAACATATATATAAATATGAATAAGAAAATGGAAAGAAAAATGACATAAAAAGCAGGCCGCTATGGAGATAATGCAGTGCGAAAATTATATAATCTTTTGCACTATTAATAAAGAAAAAGGTAAGTGTTGTGTGTTCATTATGAAACAATGCCTAAACAAAGTCTATAACGTTTCTAGACATCAAATTAGCTTGTTAATTGAGGGGATTAATAAACATGCATATTCTAATGGAGTCTTGTGCATTTTCTTACTTTGTTAGTGTTTTTACGCTTTTGTTCCTCTTGCTAATATATGCTCCTAAACAAGCTTTTTCTTTTATGAAACGAGGTGCCGTGACCATGAGAAGTCTGCTGTTGTTGCAATTTAAAGAAAGCTTTGTCAATGGAAACTGTGTTCCTGGTGATTCTTTTTCATATCCTGAGCTTTCAACCTAGAAAATTACTGAATGTAAGAGCACTAACATAGACTAATAAAAAATATATTTATTTCTACAAAAAATGAAACAATATGAAATGATATTCTATACCTCTTGAACTATGAAAAGTAAAAATGGAAATATATTGAGCTAATGAAAACCCATCAAAATCAACAATGAATATATGGAAAGTTTCAATCAAAATATAGGAAATAGAAGAAGAAGAAGAAATTGTGTGGAAAATTTGTAAAAATAAGGAATAGATGCGTTTTAATTATGTTCTACATAGAAGGTTGTATTAGTAGATTTATAATTGAAGAAACTTAAATATCTTTATTTTCAAAAGTAGGTTATATTTCATTAAAGACCTAAATTATGAGCCATTGGTTCAAATTTCCCAAGTACATTTACATATATATATATATATAAATGGACTATCTACACTAATAGTAACAAATTATTATTAACTTAATATTCTAAATATTGAAAATGTTTAGATAATTGCAACGATTCATCAACGATTGGTTTTCCTTATTCAGGTTTAAATAATTTAAAAAATGTACCACTTATATCTTGAACGAATTTTTTTTTATTTAGTTCCTCTTATTATGCATTTATTACTAAAATTAGTGACCTGCTTCGTTTTAATGAATGGATGTTTTGGTTTTAGTTTTAATATTTTGCTTTTTGTTAATTAATTTTTATGGATTTTGATAATATCTTTTTTTAACATATTTTTGTTTTTCTTTTGGTTATTTAACAGAATACAACAAAGTGGACGCTGCAATGTGTTGAACTGAGAATGAGAAATTTGGAATTTGTATACCAGGAAATGATGATGGCAGATGTGACGCATTCTGCAAACCAGACTGTAGAGGAGGTGAATGTAAACTAAGAGGCGGCCATCACAGATGTCACTGCTATTGCTGATCTCTTCTGCATGATCCCTCACTTAATGATTTTATAATCCAATAAATTATATAAACATAAATAAAGCAAGCTGAACGATGTTGTTCTGCAATTGGACTGGTTTTCTAGTAAGATAATCTTGCAAGGCTGTTGTTTGTGGCCAATTAAACATTTATTTCTTCCAATATTAACATTCAAGTTTTTTTTTTTTTTAATATTCCACCGTACTTTGCTTGGCTTTTATATTCACGTTTGATAGCATTGATTGATAGTGTATTATTTTCATTCATGCATGTATTTTAATAAGAAAATCAAATAATTTGTAAATATTTGACCTATAAGAGCCTAGTAAATATATTTTTCTAACAAATCCTTCAGGGATGTCCCCCACACCAACAGGTTATTATATGTCATTTTTTTACATCATGTTAAATTTCATCTAAACCAATCAACGGTGCAGATTACAGGGATACCATATGAGGAATACCGTAGGAGGATCCTCTTTATTTGTATGAAGAGAAATTTTGACGCAGGAGACAGTCATATAAACCATATAAAGGGAAACATTTACTTTTTCCATTTCAAGATTATTGGGAAATTTGGCAGCATGTAAGTTGGCATTTTAAACCCAACTGTTGTAGAATTTTCCAGATCCTAATTCTGAGTTAGCAACCCATTCTCAAGAATTGGCAGAGTTTGGAGCTGGCTATATATCACTATTACATCAATTAGTTGGAAACCTAAACTATAAATGCTTAATATGGGTTTACACTTTTTAGCTATATTAAGTCTTGGTACGGGAAACCTTAGCCAATAACTCACCCCGTCCTTGAAAATAATACATTCCATGGTTGCACACCTTGTTCGCTTACAAAACTAAGGCTTACCTTGAGGGTCAAATCCCTTCTTTTCTTTAGAACTTAACCCAGCTTACTCTTTTATTGCTTGAAAAGAATCAACTCAAAGATGAAATTCCATCTTGGTTCGAAAACTTCACTCTTTTAACTCACTCAATTCTTCGAACAAACAAATTGCATTGTCTCGTGTCATCTTCCCTTGGTAGACTAACGAGCTTCACTTTTTTGGACCTTTCAAGTAACAGTTTCAATGTTCAAATCCCCTGTTTTCTTCAAAACCTCACCCATTTCACTGACTTAGATCTTGATAGCAATAAGTTTACCGGTCACATTACTTCTTGCCTTGGAAACCTAACAAAATTTACTTACCGTGACGTTGAAAATAATAAATTGCGTGGTTCCGTTTCTCATTCATTTACAAGAATGACAAACCTTGAACATCTTTACGCCGATGACAATAAATTGAGTGGAATGCTGAATTTTGACGTGATATTAGGCTTGAAAAATCTAAATGCACTATCATTTTCACTGACAAGTAATCGTTTCTTATTCAAACTGGAAAAATAAATGCAACTTTTCCAAGGTTCCAAATGTTTGGCTTGATTCATGCAACAATGGTAGTGTTCATTCCTTCTAAAGCCTAATAATGAGCCTCCACACTTGAGAACACGATAAAACCATCAAAAAGAGGCTAATCTATCCATGAAAACTTTATTCAATGGCTAGGATTAGTTCTTGGAGTCCACTCATTAAAAACTTGGATAGGGTCACGCCAAATATGGTGCTTAGTTGCCAAAGAAACTGATTTGAGGAATCAAATGCTTGGAAAATCGGAGCTGGAGGTGAAGGGCATGCTGAATTGGTGAGGGGCACACTGAAATGGTAAGAGATGCATGAAATTTGGTTCTTCAGCACCTTGAATGCTGCTTGGCCTCTTTGAAAACTCCCTAAAGCGAATTTAGGCTTCTCCACAATGCTTCAAGCTTTAATAAAACCTTGAATTTGTAACATTCCTCTTAATAGCTTTAAAAATCATCCAGTTTGCAACAAAATCCAATTTTGAAGCGTTCCTACAAAGTGCACACAAAATTCATCAAAATAACTTGAAAGCTTGAGTTCTCACCACTAATTAAGCCTTAAAAAGATACCAATAAGTGAGTAAATCCTCAGTTATCAAGAAGCAATTGCATGCTAGATGTAACAAAGTTCTAAAAACTTAACTTATATTTTCCTATTTAATTAGCAAACATATAACACCACATCCAAAAGTACACCGGAATTTTTCGTCACGTTGACCAAGATTGGTTGGGTTTGACCACCATTGGCCGAGAAAGGATAAATTTGCTTTTTTATCGGGATAGAATTTTGCATTGACCAAGGCACCATTGCAAAATACGCATTGACCCATGTCCATAGACTAGTAGTACATTGAAAACGAAGCTACGGTTTGATAGATATGAGCAAAAAAAGTTGCAGTCCAAACTGCTCGAGGGTGTCAAGTTTGGCTTTTTCTTTTGATGAAATTTTGCTTTAACTCGTGTGTCGTTGTAAAGTAATCGTCGAGATGAGTTCATAGACTAGTGGCACGCCTAATTTGGAGCTTTGGTTAGAAAGTTACGGAACTACAAAGTTTTTTCTAAAACATCATTTAACATGCATTGTCCAATGAACTGTGCCACGTGTCACATTTTTGGGCCAACCTGTGAGTGCACAATGGCACCCACGGGTATTTTGATTGGACGAGAAGGAGAGAGAAGGAGGGGAGATGTCAGAACCTGTCTAGAATTCCTCCCCGGAACCCTAGACAAGCCCTGATCCCAGGGAAATACCACCGAACCTTCCAACGGAAAATCCGGCAGCACCTCCCTTAAGGGTAGGACTTACCAAAAATTACCTGCACTGAAAACACACTTCTATAATCATCCCCTTATTCCTCCCACAATACTACAATTTGATTCCACAACTTTACAGCACTTCACAAGAATAACAGTAATCCAGTGCATAAATAAAACATAAGTGTCCAAAATAGTATACAGAGCTTCATGAAGTGCTATTCAATAGAAAATACAACAAAGATGAAAGAAATAATACAACTGAAATGAACGAATACAAAAGTCCTTCTCGAAACACGATAGCGGTGGAGAATTGGTTCGCCCCGGAAGAACGTCCACCACCCCTTGCACCTAAGGGAACGGAATTTAAAAACGTGAGATGCTAATCATCTCAGTGAGCGACCCTAGCTATTGAACGCTTTTAATATTAATAATAATAATAATATAACAAATAAGGTGTCAGGACCCGCCCAGAATTCCTCCTCGGAACCCTAGACAAGCCCTGATCCCAGGGAAATACCACCGAACCTTCCAACGGAAAATCCGGCAGCACCTCCCCTAAGGGTAGGACTTACCAAAAATTACCTGCACTGAAAACACACTTCTATATTCACCCCCTTATTCCTCCCACAAACTACAAGTTGTTCCACAATTTACAGCACTTCATAACAATAACAGCAGCCCAGTGCATAAATAAAACATAAGTGTCCAAATAGTATACAGAGCTTTATGAAGTTCTAATCAACAAAAATACAACAAAGATGAAAGAAATAATACATCTGAAATGAATGAGTACAAAGGTACTTCTCGAAACACGATAGCAGCGGAGAATTGGTTCGCTCCGGAAGAACATCTACCACCCCTTGTACCTAAGGGAACGGAACTTAAAAATGTGAGATGCTAATCATCTCAATGAGTGACCCTAACTACTGAACACTTTTAATGATAATAATAATAATAATATAACAAATAAGGGAATTGAATTAATACCAACAATTAATAAATAAATAATAACAGTTGGAAATGATAATTTTTCCTCAAAACTCTCACCAATCACTCCGTTGGAAATGTTCGCTTTTGAAACGATTTCACAAAACCCGACATTCGTACTTCCCGAAAGCCAAGGGATCAAACATTTGATTAACAATAAATAAATAAATAAATACCCCAATATATAATTAAAATGTAATAAATTATAATAAATAATTTTTGAACACCTTTGTGGTTTGAAACTTTATCCGAAAATTACACTTGACGCACAACACCATATACTGGTGATGCCCTCCGATACCTAGTGTCCCGAGCACCGACTGGCGGGGAGATTAAAGAGAGAAACTTGCAAACGACACTTCGGTGTCCCGACAGTACTGCTGTTGAAACCGTCATCTCGGCCAAGGGAGGGGCGGCTGTGACCAATATCAAACTTGCCTACCCACGGTCCAATGGCAACCACGGGAGACACAATACTTGCGCGCTAAACCACATAATACTTGCGTGCTAAACCACGTGTACATACACCAGAACACCAATACTGTATGAGTGCGTCTAAAATAATTATTAAATCAACCGTACCATTCTTTCCAAAATTACCGTGGGAAATATATTAAATTTTCACACTTACCATCCCACACATTTTTATTTAACAAACCAGTACGAAAACATCGATAACAAATAAAACCATAATTTTTATTGTAATACGAGGTTCAACAATTAAAATACTGCGAGCATAATTTATAAAATTAAACCACCAATTTAAACAAATATTTTCATAAAATATTTAACCCAATTATGCCCAAAAAATAATACTTAAAACCACGTACGACTATTATCGAAATATACTTTGCTCATACATAATAATTAAATTAAATCACAATAAAACCATAACTAAATTGTACCACATGAGCATAATTTAAATACCAATTAAACATAATTAATTGCCCAAAATATTTTTAAAGGTGGGTCACTCACCTTAAGCGCGTAAATCAGCTAAGATCCTTTGCAGGATCAACTCCACTACTCGTACGTGCACCTAAAACATCCACAGTACACCAACCAAATATATTAATATTTTAATCGGGTAATTCCCAAATGGGTACTCGGGGAGCGAACACAACAACAACTAAAAGTTACGAGTTATATACCGAATCGAAGCTTGAGTGATGAGGATCACGGATTCGGTCTTACTTTCCGGTGATCGGAACCGAGGTGGCCGGAATCTCGCCGGAAAGCTTTTGGGTTTCGACTCCTCAATTCTCCCAAACCATCGTGAATTGATGGAAAAGGATGCCAGATTCGGGTTCAGGAGGTCGAACACAGTGGACAAGGACCGACAGTGCAACTGGGTACTCGCCGGAACATTAACTTCTGGCGAGCCGCGGCGGTCACCGGCAACCGTCGCCAGCGGCGGCGGGTGCGGTGGCCGTTGGCTGAGATTTTTGACAGTTTTGTAGATTGAGGGGAGAGGATTCCAACGGGACCAACGGTGAGGCAAACGGAGGCCGAACGGCGGAGAAATCGGGGTTTGAAGATTTTCGGCCCCTCGCCGGAAAACGCTCCGATCCCGACGCGTCGGAGGTCCGGTGGCCGTGAAATTTGGTGGGCTGGCCGAAAATGAGGAGGTGGTGAGGGGTGGCTGGCACGTGTGGCCGGAAAACGGCTGGGAAGGGGTCAAACGGCGGTGGAGGGAAAAATTGCCGCCGAGCTTCGGTGCCTCGATCCGGGCGCGTCCGGCGACCAACGGCCGTGAAATTTTGGGGTTTGGCCGAAAATGGGGAGAGGCTTCCGTCTGGCCGGCATGTGTAACGAGAATCGATTAGAAAATTTGAAGATTCCGTCGGCCGGTCGGTTTCTCTCTCTCTCTCTCTCCTCTCTCTCTTTCTCTCTCTTCCCCGAGATTTTTGTCAAATAAAAGCCACAGTGGTGACACTGTTCATCCACGTGGACCAATAAGGTGACGACACATGGTATTTCACTGTTCATCAACTCAAAAATATTAAAATATTACGGTATCCGGCAAACTTCACGCGTCCATAACTTTTTAACCGGATGTCCGTTTTAAGCGTGCCGCTAGTCTGTGAACTCGTATCGACGAGCACTTCACAACCATGCATGAGTCAAAGCTCATTTCCCCATAAGTAAAAAGTCAACTTCGGCACCCCTTGGACAGTTTGGACCTCAACTTGTTTTGCTCATAACTTTCAAACCGTAGCTCCATTTTCAACGTGCTACTAGTCTACGAACTCGTGCCAACGTGTACTTCGTAACGGTACCTCAGTCAACCTAGAATTCCATCTGGGTCAAAAAGTCAACTTTTGACCCCTTCGGTCAATGATCAAAGTCAACAGTCAACCTCGGTCAATGTGCACAAATTCCGACATGGTTTGGACGGGGTGTTACAACCTTCTCCTCTTACAAAAAATTCATCCTCGAAATTTCTTACGTCGCTGAAACGCATACGAATATTGATTGTGGATTTGTGCCTCGAGCTTCCACGTCGCTTCCTCGACTAGATTAATTCACCACAAGACTTTTGATCTGAGAAAATTATCTTATTGACCCATACGCATTCTTCATGACTTAAAAATCTGCACTGGTCGCTCTTTACCTGACAGCTATTCGATGTCCTTTCGTAGCAACAACACATGAGTTACGTTGCATACCGATGTTTGCTTTCCCGAAAATACTAACTTGCATGCCACAAAACCAATTCTTCCAATGACCCTGTAGAATCAATGTAACAAGAACTTGGCCCTCTCTGTCAACCAAAGCGTACGATTCTCTTCTACGGAGATAATCTCAAAACTTAATCTTGGACTTCGAACTCAACATCTTTTCCATGCACGTCGGATTAACTCATTTGTCGATCTTGAGCAGCTTCCAAACTCTCTTGGATGACTTTTGCCTTATTCGTAGTCATCTGTAGGTGTTCGCATCCAATTCACGTTGGTTGTCGTACGGTGCTTCTCCTTACCTACTTCACTTCAACACTGTGGAGTTCGGTGCTGCGAATGACTACGAATAAGGCGGAAGTCATCCAAGAGAGTTTGGAACCCGCTCAGAAATCGACAAATGAGTTAAGCCGACATGCATGGAAGAGATGTTGAATTCAAAATCCGAGATTGAGTTTTCTGAAATTATCTCCGTAGAAGAGACTCGTACGCTTTGGTTGATAGAGAAAGCCAAGTTCTTGTTACATTGGTTCTACAGGGTTATTGGAAGAATTGGTTTTGTGGTATGCAAGTTAATATTTTCGGGAAAGCAGACATCGGCATGCAGCGTAATTCACATGTTGTTACTATGAAAGGACATCGAAAACCTATCATGTAAGGAGCGACCAGTGCAGATTTTAAGTCATGAAGAATGCGTATGGGTCAATAAGACTAATTTCTCAAGTCAAAGTCTCATGGTGAATTAATCTAGTCGAGAAAGCAACGTGGAAGCTCGAGGCACAAATCCGCGACTGATGTTCTTATGCGTTTCAGCGACGTAAGAAATTTCGAGGATGAAATTTTTGTAAGGGGGGAAGGTTGTAACATCCCGTCCCGAACCATGTCCGAATTTTTGCAAGTTGATCGAGGTTGACTGTTGACCGTTGACTTTGACCGTTGACCGAATGGGTCAAAGTTGACTATTTGTTTCGGTTGGAATCCTAGGTTGACTGAGGTACCATTACGAAGTATACGTTGGCACGAGTTCGTAGACTAGTAGCACGTTGAAAAAGGAGCTACGGTTTGAAAGTTATGAACAAAACAAGTTAAGGTCCAAACTGTCCAAGGGGTGCCGGAGTTGACTTTTTATTCATACAAAGTTGAGCGTTGAATCATGCATGGTTGTGAAGTGCTCGTTGATACGAGTCCGGATACTAGCGGCACGTCCGATTTGGAGATGTGGTTTGAAAGTTATGGACCTGTAGAGTTTTTTTTAAATACTGCATTATTTTAATATTATTTGTAAACGTGTAACGATGTGCCACGTGTGACTTAATAAAGGTGACCATGTGTCACCATGTTGAGAAGCCACATGTCAACCATGTGTAATATCATATTATTTTATTATTATTTTAAATAATAATATTATTATTAATATTATTTAATTAATTTTAATTTATTTCTTTTTATTTTCCTTTTTCTTTTTCTTTTTCTTTTTCTTTTTTTCTTTTCCCCACGTGGGAAAAAAGGGCACGGGCCCTTCTTCTTCTTCTTCTTCTTCTTCCTCTTCTTCTCCTTCTTCCTTTCCTTTCCTTTCTCCCTCTCGGCCTCACCGTGTTTTTCTTTCTCCGACCACCCATTGCCTACACGCGCCGGCCAGTGATGAGCGGAGGGAGGAGGGGAGCTCGGCCTCAAAATTTCATGGTCACGGGCCGCCGAACGCGCCCAAATCGGGCAGGAGAAGCCGCCGGCCGGAAATTTTCTCTCTCCTCTTTTCTTGTGTTTTCCGGCCAGCCCAGTCCAAATTGCCACCCCTCTCCCCCTATTTTGGGTCCTCTAAGTCCAAATATGGCCTCCAATTTCCAAAATTCGAAGTGGTTTGTGAGATGGGAAGGAATCAAAACCGGCTGAAGCTTTCCGGCCAAATTCCGACCACCTCCGGCGGAATTGGGGTCGATGGAGACCGGATTTGTAATCCTCGTCGCTCAAGCTTCGATTCAGTATATTATTCGACTATTTTGGATAACGTTTGTGTTTGACCCCCCGGGTACCGGGTATTATTTACCCGATTAAAATATTAATTTATTTGACTATGTGTGAATTGTGTTCTAGGAGCACGGGTGAGTCGTGGAATTGATCCCATAGTGGATCGTAGTTTAATTGCGTACTCCAAGTGAGTGACCCACCGTCAAATTAATTTCGGGAATTAAATTGGTGAATATTATGTGTGATTTGAATATTTGGAAATTATATTCTATGTGCCAAATATTTAATTGATTTATTGTGGAAATTATTGGTGAATTTATTTTGATTAAAGAAAATATGCATTATATAAATTTATGCCATGTGGAAATTATTTCATGGTCTTGAGAATTTTGAAATTCTTGTGGTTTTAATATTATTTTGGGCATGATTGATTTTCAAATATTTCAAGGAAAATATTTGTTTATGTTGGTGACTTCAATTTTTATAAGGTATGCCCATGAAATATTATGTGATTTAATTATTATATTTCAAGAATTATTTATGTTATTGGAAAAAATTGGGATACTTAAATTGGTGGATTTGGGAGTTGGTGGATTTGAAATTCATGGAATTTATGTCATTGATTATAAAGAAATTGTGGAGAACTTCCGGGTTTAATTGGTTGGAATAAACCCAGTATATTTATGGAAAATTTGAAATCTTGAGATGTATTTATTATGCACTGAATTACTGTTATTATTTTGAAGTGCTGTAAATTTGTGGATTCAATTTGTAGTATTGTGGGAGGAATAAGGGGATGTTTATAGAAGTGTGTTTCTAGTGCAGGTAATTTTTGGTTAGTCCTACCCTTAGGGGAGGTGCTGCCGGATTTTCCGTTGGAAGGTTCGGTGGTATTTCCCTGGGATCAGGGCTTGTCTAGGGTTCCGTTAACAATAAATTCATTTATTGTTAAGTTTAATGTTGCATTTATGATGCATAATAAATGTGTATATGATTTTAAAAATATATGAATTTTATGAGGTTTTAATATTATTTTTGATACAAATTGATTTTAATATTATGCATTGAAATAATTGTGGAATTTATTTTATGGTATTGGTGAATTGTGGAAATTTAATTATCCATGAATTTTACGTGGTTTTAATGATATTTTTTATTTAAATTGGATTTTAAGGATTTGAGAAAAATATTGTTTTAAATTGTTATGTTTCAAAAATATATTTATGCATTTAAATACTAAGGGTTTGACTTATTGCCATAGGAAATTTGGTATATTTTACATTGATGGATTTTAAGTGATTGCATTTATGATGATGGTTTAAAGGTGATGTGGATTAATGGATTTGAAAATGGTATTTATGAGATTCGAGATTTGGAAAACATATGATTTTACCGGCTCTTAGATGCACCATATAGTACTTGTATTCTGTACTATATTTGGGATATGTTGATAAGCATGCAAGTTATATGCTCTCCCATGAGATGCTATGGACTCAAGGGCAGGCAAGTTTGATATATTGGCCATAGTCACCCTCTTCTATGGCCGGGATGGTAGTTATGAGCATCGATGTTGTTGGGACGCTAAAGCAACGAGACGCAAGTTTCTCTCTTTAACTTCCCCATCAGGCGGTGCTTGGGACGCTGGATACCCTCGGACGTCACTAGTATATAGTTTGGTGCATCAAGTGGTTTTATCGATATGATTTCATTTGTATTATTTAATTGATTTATTCTACTTACTGAAATTGATTATTTGAATGCATTTATTCATGTTTTCATTATTCTTTCAATGTTGGATTTTAATATGAAATTTAATGTATTTTATTGCCTATGCAAATTGACATATTTTAAACTAATTAAAATAACTCTCTTATTATTTATTATTCCATTGATATATATAGTAAATTTCATAAATTATATAATAAACGGCATATATCTATACTAATAGCAACAAATTATTATTAACTTAATATTCTAAATATTGAAAATGTTAGTTGATTTGTTAGATAATTGCAACGATTCATCAACGATTGGTTTTCCTTATTTAGCTTTGAATAATTTAAAAAAGGTACCACTTATATCTTGAACGTATTTTTTTTATTTATTTAGTTCCTCTTATTATGCATTTATTACTAAAATTAGTGACCTGCTTCGTTTTATTCCTTTCTAGTTTCCAACCTTGTCTCCTATCTCTTTTTCTATAAATTCATTTAAATATTCGAAGACAACCAAAATAGAGAAATTGTTCTGTAAATTAATTAATCTGCAAGGTCAGGGCAAAGAGTTTGGAAAACAAAAAAAAAAATGGCCACGTTCAAAGCTAATGTGACAGTACTGATTCTTGTTGCATTCTTTGTGTTGTCAATAGGTGCGTATCATCTTGGCATATCAATTTAATGAATGGATGTTTTGGTTTTAGTTTTAATATTTTGCTTTTTGTTAATTAATTTTTATGGATTTTGATAATATCCTTTATTTTCACATATTTTTGTTTTTCTTTTTGGTTATTTAACAGAATACAACAAAGTGGACGCTGCAGTGTGTTGCACTGAGAATGAGAAATTTGGAATTTGTATACCAGGAAATGATGATGCCAGATGTGACGCATTCTGCAAACCAGACTGTAGAGGAGGTGAATGTAAACTAAGAGGCCGCCGTCACAGATGTCACTGCTATTGCTGATCTCTTATGCATACTCTCTCACTGAATGATTTTATAATCCAATAAATTATATAAACATAAATAAAGCAAGCTGAACGACGCTGTTCTGTAATTGGACTAGTTTTCTAATAAGATAATCATGCAAGGCTGTTGTTTGTGGCCAATTAAACAATTATTTCATCCAATAATAGTATTCAAGTTTTTTTTTTTTTTTTTAATATTCCACCGTACTTTGCTTGGCTTTTATTTTCATGTTTGATAGCATTGATTGATAGTGTATTATTTTCATTCATGCATGTATTTTAATAAGAAAATCAAATAATTTGTAAATATTTGACCTATAAAAGCCTAATAAATATATTTTTCTAACAAATCCTTTAGGGAAGTCCCCCACACCAACAGGTTATTATATGTCATTTTTTTACATCATGTTAAATTTCATCTAAACCAAGCAACGGTGCAGATTACAGGGATACCGTATTAGGAATACCGTAGGAGGATCCTCTTTATTTGTACGAAGAGAAATTTTGATGCAGGAGACAGTCATATAAACCATATAAGGGGAAACATTTACTTTTTCCATTTCAAGATAATAGGGAAATTTGGCAGCATGTAAGTTGGCCTTTTAAACCCAACTGTTGTTGAATTTTCCAGATCCTAATTCTGAGTTAGCAACCCATTCTCAAGATTTGGAAGAATTTGGAGCTGGCTATATATCACTATTACATCAGTTAGTTGGAAACCTAAACTATAAATGCTTAATATGGGTTTACGCTCTTTAGCTATATTAAGTCTTGGTACGGGAACCCTTAGCCAATACCTCACCCCGTCCTTGAAAATAATACATTCCATGGTTTGCATACCTTGTTCACTTACAACAAGGCTTACCTTTTTGGATCTTTCAGAAAACAATTTTCAGGGTCAAATCCCTTCTTTTCTTGAAAAGAATCAACTCAAAGGTGAAATTCAATCCTAGTTTGAAAACTTCACACTTTTAGCTCACTCAATTCTTCGAACAAACAAATTGCATTGTCTCGTGGCATCTTTCCTCGGTAGACTAACGAGCTTCACTTTTTTGGACCTTTCAAGTAACAGTTTCAATGTTCAAATCCCCTATTTTCTTCAAAACCTCAACCATTTCACTGACTTAGATCTTGATAGCAATAAGTTTACTGGTCACATTACTTCTTGCCTTGGAAACCTAACACAATTTACTTACCTTGACATTGAAAATAATAAATTGCGTGGTTCCGTTTCTTACACATTTACAAGAATGATGAACCTTGAACATTTTTACTCTGATGATGATAAATTCAGTGGAATACTGAATTTGGACATGATATTAGGCTTGAAAAATCTAAATGCACTATCATTTTCACTGACGAGTTAACGGTTCTTATTCAAACTTCAAAAATAAGTGAAACTTTTCCAAGGTTCCAAATGTTTGGCTTGATTCATGCAACAATGGTAGTGTTCATTCCTTCTAAAGCCAAATAATGAGCCTCCACACTTGAGAACACGATAAAACCATCAAAAAGAGGCTAATCTATCCATGAAAACTTTATTCAATGGCTAGGATTAGTTATTGGAGTCCACTCATTAAAAACTTGGACAGGGTTACGCCAAATATGGTGCTTAGGTTCCAAAGAAACTGATTTAGGGAATCAAATGCTTGGAAAATTGATTATTTGAATGCATTTATTCATGTTTTCATTATTGTTTCAATGTTGGATTTTAACATGAAATTTAATGTATTTTATTGTAACAGTCCAAACCGCCCGCATGCGATATTATCCTTTTTGAGCCTGAAGAATCCTCTTACAACCCAGCCCTCAAAGTCTATAATTTTTCTATACATCAAACAATGCACAATTACTTTGTTAGTGTTTTTACGCTTTTGTTCCTCTTGCTAATATATGTTCCTAAACAAGCTTTTTCTTTTATGCAAACGAGGTCGTGACCATGAGAGGTCTGCTGTTGTTGCAATTTAAAGAAAGCTTTGTCAATGGAAACTGTGTTCCTGGTGATTCTTTTTCATATCCTAAGCTTTCAACCTGGAAAATTACTGAATGTAAGAGCACTAACATAGACTAATAAAAAATATATTTACTTCTACAAAAAATGAAACAATATGAAATCATATTATATATATCTTGAACTATGAAAAGTAAAAATGCAAATATATTGAGCTAATGAAAACCTTGCAAAATCAACAATGAATATATGGAAAGTTTCAATCAAAATATAAGAAATAGAAGAAGAAGAAGAAGAAATTGTGTGGAAAATTTGGAAAAACAAGGAATAGATGCGTTTTAATTATGTTCTACAAGGAAGGTTATATTAGTAGATTTATAATTGAAGAAACTTAAATATCTTTATTTTCAAAAGTAGGTTATATTTCATTAAAGACCTAAATTATGAGCCATTGGTTCAAGTTTCCCAAGTACATTTACATATATATATATATATATATGGCATATATCTATTCTAATAGTAACAAATTATTATTAACTTAGTATTCTAAATATTGAAAATGTTAGTTGATTTGTTAGATAATTGCAACGATTCATCAACGATTGGTTTTCCTTATTTAGCTTTGAATAATTTAAAAAAGGTACCACTTATATCTTCAACTTTTTTTTTATTTATTTACTTCCTCTTATTATGCATATATTACTAAAATTAGTGACCTGCTTCGTTTTATTCCTTTCTAGTTTCCAACCTTGTCTCCTATCTCTTTTTCTATAAATTCATTTAAACAGTCGAAGACAACCAAAATAGAGAAATTGTTCTGTAAATTAATTAATCTGCAAGGTCAGAGCAAAGAGTTTGGAAAAAAAAAAAAAATGGCCACGTCCAAATCTAATGTCACAGTACTGATTCTTGTTGCATTCCTTGTGTTGTCAATAGGTGCGTATCATCTTGGCATATCAATTTAATGAATGGATGTTTTGGTTTTAGTTTTAATATTTTGCTTTTTGTTAATCAATTTTTATGGAATTTGATAATATCCTTTTTTTTAACATATTTTTGTTTTTCATTTTGGTTATTTAACAGAATACAACAAAGTGGACGCTGCAGTGTGTTGCACTGAGAATGAGAAATTTGGAATTTGTATACCAGGAAATGATGATGGCAGATGTGACGCATTTTGCAAACCAGACTGTAGAGGAGGTGAATGTAAACTAAGAGGCGGCCGTCACAGATGTCACTGCTATTGCTGATCTCTTCTGCATACTCTCTCACTGAATGATTTTATAATCAAATAAATTATATAAACATAAATAAAGCAAGCTGAACGACGTTGTTCTGTAATATGACTGGTTTTCTAGTAATATAATCTTGCAAGGCTGTTGTTTGTGGCCAATTAAACAATTATTTCTTCTAGTAAATATATTTTTCTAACAAATCCTTCAGGGAAGTACCCCACGCCAACAGGTTATTATATGTCATTTTTTTACATCATCTTAAATTTCATCTAAACCAATCAATGGTGCAGATTACAGGGGTACCATATTAGGAATACCGTAGGAGGATCTGAAGAGAAATTTTGACGCAGGAGACAGTCATATAAACCATATAAAGGGAAACATTTACATTTTCCATTTCAAGATTATTGGGAAATTCGGCAGCATGTAAGTTGCCCTTTTAAACCCAACTGTTGTAGAATTTTCCAGATCCTAATTCTGAGTTAGCAACCCATTCCCAAGAATTGGCAGAGTTTGGAGCTGGCTATATATCACTATTACATCAGTTAGTTGGAAACCTAAACTATAAATGCTTAATATGGGTTTACGCTCTTTAGCTATATTAAGTCTTTGTACGGGAAACCTTAGTCAATAACTCACCCCGTCCTTGAAAAAAATACATTCCATGGTTGCGTACCTTGTTCGCTTACAACACTGAGGCTTACCTTGAGGGTCAAATCCCTTCTTTTCTTCAGAACTTAACCGAGCTTACTCTTTTATTGCTTCAAAAGAATCAACTCAAAGATGAAATTCCATCTTGGTTTGAAAACTTCACTCTTTTAACCCACTCAATTCTTCGAACAAACAAATTGCATTGTCTTGTGGCATCTTTCCTTGGTAGACTAACGAGCTTCACGTTTTTGGACCTTTCAAGTAACAGTTTCAATGTTCAAACCCCCTGTTTTCTTCAAAACATCACCCATTTCACTGACTTAGATCTTGATAGCAATAAGTTTACTGGTCAGATTACTTCTCGCCTTGGAAACCTAACAAAATTTACTTACCTTGACGTTGAAAATAATAAATTGCGTGGTTCCATTTCTTATTCATTTACAAGAATGACAAACCTTGAACATCTTTACGCCGATGACAATAAATTGAGTGGAATGTTGAATTTTGACGTGATATTAGGCTTGAAAAATCTAAATGCACTATCATTTTAATTGACAAGTTATCGGATCTTATTCAAACTTGAAAAATAAATGCAACTTTTCCAAGGTTCCAAATGTTTGGCTTGATTCATGCAACAATGGTAGTGTTCATTCCTTCTAAAGCCTAATAATGAGCCTCCACACTTGAGAACACGATAAAACCATCAAAAAGAGGCTAATCTATCCATGAAAACTTTATTCAATGGCTAGGATTAGTTCTTGGAGTCCACTCATTAAAAACTTGGACAGGGTCGCGCCAACTATGGTGCTTAGTTGCCAAAGAAACTGATTTGGGGAATCAAATGCTTGGAAAATCAGAGCTGGAGGTGAAGGGCGGGCTGAATTGGTGAGGGGCACACTGAAATGGTGAGAGATGCGCGAAATTTGGTTCTTCAGCACCTTGACTGCTGCCTGGCCTCTTTGAAAACTCCCTAAAGCGAATTTAGGCTTCTCCACAATGCTTCAAGCTTCAATAAAACCTTGAATTTGTAACGTTCCTCCTAATAGCATAAAAAATCATCCAGTTTGCAACAAAATCCAATTTTGAAGCGTTCCTACAAAGTGCACACAAAATTCATCAAAATAACTTGAAAGCTTGAGTTCTCACCACTAATTAAGCCTTAAAAAGATACCAATAAGTGAGTAAATCCTCAGTTATCAAGAAGCAATTGCATGCTAGATGTAACAAAGTTCTAAAAACTTAACTTATATTTTCCTTTTTAATTAGCAAATATGTAACACCACATCCCAAAGTACATTGGAATTTTTCTTCATGTTGACCAAGATTGGTTGGGCTTGACCACCATTGACCGAGAAAGGATAAATTTATTTTTTTATCTGGATATACTTTTGAATTGACCGAGGCACCATTGCAACATACGCATTGTTCTAAATTCATAGACTAGTAGTACATTGAAAACGGAGCTACGGTTTGAAACATATGAGCAAAACAAGATGCGGTCCAAACTGTTCAAGGGTGATAGGCTTGACTTTTTCTTTTGATGAAATTTTGCTTTAACTCATGTGTGGTTGTAAAATACTCATCAAGATGAGTTCATAGACTAGTGGCACACCTAATTTGGACATTTGGTTAGAAAGTTGCAGAACTAACAAGTTTTTCTAAAACATCATTTAACATGCATTGTCCAATGAACTGTGCCACGTGTCACATTTCTGGGCCAACCTTTGAGTGCACAGTGGCACCCACGGGTATTTTGATTGGATGAGAAGGAGAGAGAAGGAGGGAGAGAAGGAGAAAGAGGAAAGAGAAAGCTGAAAGAGAAATAGGAGAGAGATGGAGGAACCAACCTTATGGCTTTCACCCTTTTCTGGCCACCTGACCATTACATGCATTTGATCACCACCACCCACCCATCATTTCCAGCCAACCACCCAAAACCCATGGCCAAATTGCCAGCGACGCGCTCAGATTGGGGCATTTTCCTATGACGGCCCATTTTCCTTCCACTCTCGATTTCTCCCAAACTAGCCACCCCTTTTTCAACACCATGGGTCCCATTGGCTTACCTATCCTCCAATCTACCTCCCCACCAAAAATCATGGCCATTGGCCACAGGATGCGCCACTGGAGGTGAGTTTCTCTTGCGGGCATGGCGGTTCACCGTGAAATCTCATTCCGACGAGTTCCCAACAATCCCACCTACCCTTTCCCACTAATTTGACCTCTTTGAATCCAAATCCAAGGTTGGTTTCCTTCAATTCTTGACGGATTGTGAGATTCGAGGACATTAAACCTGGAACCTTTTCGGCGAGATTTCGGCTACCACAGGTCTGATATTCAGGAGATAAGACTCAATTTGTGATCCTCGCTTCATAAGCTTCGTTTCAATATATTACTTGTGAGTTTTGGATACTGTTTGTGTTAGCTCCCCCAGGTACCCATATGTAAAATATCCGAATAAAATATTAATTTATTTGATCTTGTGTACTGTTGATATTTTAGGAGCATGTATGAGTCATGGGACCGATCCCATTAAGGATCTTGATTTATATGCATGTTCGAGGTGAGTGATCCATCTTCAAATTTATTTTTGGGTGTTAAGTTACATATATTTCGTGCTAATTAATAATTTGGATTTGGCATTTTATGTGTTGGACATTGGATAAAAATTATATTGAATTTGTGCTGCCTATTTGGGAGGAAATAAAAATATATGTTGCATAAGAATCATATCTTGATTTTTAAGATATTATGGTATAAGGTTTTTAATAATTTATTGTGAAGTTTAATGTTGAATTTATGATGCATAATAAATGTGTGTCAGGACCTGTCCAAAATTCCTCACCGGAACCCTAGACAAGCCCTGATCCCAGGAAAACCCTACCAAACCCTCCAATGGAAAATCCGGTAGAACCTTCCCTAAGGGTTGGACTTACCACAAATTTCCTGCACTGAAAACACACTTCTATACACGTCCTCTTATTCATCCCACATTACTACAATATAATTCCACAATTTGCAGCACTCCAAAAGAATAACAAGGAGTCAATGCAGTATTTAATAAAATGCGTCCAATACAGTATACAGAGCATTATACAAATAAATGTGGAATTAATACAATGACAGATAAGGAAGCAATACAAGATGACGAGGAAAAAGGGAAGAAAATGCTCCTTGGACTTTCGGCAATGAACTAAGACGTCGGGCTCGCCCTAGACGATCAACGTCTCCCAACTCGGACCTAGGGGAACGGAATTTAAAAATATGAGATGCTAATCATCTCAGTGAGTGACCCTATCTACTGAACACTTTTAATATTAATAATATAACAAATAAAGGAATTTAATTAATACCAACAATTAAATAAATAAATAAATAATAAACATCTGAAGGTAATAATTTCTCTCAAAACCCTCACTATTCACGCCATTGGAAATGTTCCCCTTTTAAAACATTTTCACAAAACCCCTTATTCGTATTTCCCGAAAACCAAGGAATCAATTAATTTAATAAACAATAGATAAATACCCCAAATATAAATAAAATGCAATAAAATATAATAAATAATTTTTGAACACTTTGGGGTTTGAAATTTCTATCTGAAAATTTATACTTGACGCACCACACCATCTACCAGTGATGCCCTCCGATACCCAGCGTCCCGAGCACCGACTGGCGGGGAGATTAAAGAGAGAAACTTGCATACGGCGCTTCGGCATCCCGACAGCGCCGCTGCTGAAACCGTCATCCAGGCCACGGAGGGGGCCGGCTGATGCGTAATATATAAGACTTGCCTGCCCTCGGTCCAATGGCAACTCACGGGAGACATAATAACGTACACCCTAATCCACATATACAACTAGAACACCAATACTGTATGAGTGCTTCTAAAACCAATTATTAAATTAATTATTACCGTACCAATTTTCCAAAAATCATCGTGGGAATTTTACAATTTTTCAAATTCACTATACCACATTTTCCTTTAACAGTTCCAGTACGAAACCACCGATAACAATATACAATTAATTTTTCTCGTATCACAAGGTCCATCAAATAATATTCCATGGGCATAATTATCAAATTTAAAACCACCAATTTAAACAAATATTTTCCTTAAAATATTTAAACCAATTATGCCCAAAAAAAAATATAAAATTCCAAACACAATTAATTAATGAAAATACTTTGCTCATGTGTAATAAATACAATTAAATCACAATAATAAAAATCGGGGATTTCTTAATAACCCAAAATTCCGTTTAGCACCAATAAACATATACGTACTTATAAAATAATATTTTTCCACAATTATAATTAAATTTCCACCACATGAGCATAATTCCAGATATCAAATTAACATAAAATAAATATAATTAATCAGCCCAAAATAGTTTTAAAGGTGGGTCACTCACCTGGAGCACGCAATTAACCTAAGATCCTACATGGCATCAATTCCACGACACACACGTGCTCCTAGAGCAACGATTCACACATAGTCAAATAAATTAATATTTTATTCGGGTAAATAATACCTGGTACCCGGGGGGGGGGGGGTTAAACACAAATATTAACCAAAATTGACCAGTAATATACCGAAATGAAGCTTATGGAATGAGGATCGCATTACCGGCCTCCAATGACCCCAATTCCGCCGGTGGTGGCAAGAATTTACCCGGGAAGTACCGGCCGAATTTCATCTCCTCATAACTCTCGAACCACTTCGAATTTAAACAATTGGAGGCCATATTTAAACTCAGAGGACCCAAAATAGGGGGAAAGGGGTGGAAGATCGGATTGGGTTGGGCAGAAACGGTGAGAATCGCCGGAGAAACTTAACCCGCCGCCGCCGACTTCACCGGCCCGATCTGGGCGCGTCCGGCGACGTCTGGCCGGGAAATTTGGAGGTCGGCATCATCGGAGAACAGGCTTCTTCCCTGGCCGGCGCGTGTAGCAAGGTGGTGGCCGGAATTAAAAAAAAAAACAGCAAGAATCTGAGAGGGAGAAAGGAAGGGAAAGGAAGGAGAAGGAGGAAGAAGAAGAAGAAAGAAGAAGGAAAAAGGCTCGGGGGGGGGGGGGGGGGTGGTGTTTTCCCACGTGGGGGAAAAGAAAAAAGAAATAAAAAGAAAATAAAATAAAATAATTAAATAATGTTATTATATATAAAATAACAATAATAAAATAATATGGTATTAAGCATGGTTGGCATGTGGCATCTCACCATGGTGACACATGGTCATATTTATTAAGTCACACGTGGCACATAGTTACACGTTTAAAAATAATATTAAAATAATACAGTATTTGAAAACATTTATAGGTCCATAACTTTCAAACCACATGTCCAAATCGGACATGTCGCTAGTCTACAGACTCTTATCGACGAGTACTTCACAACCATGCATGAGTCAAAGCTCAACTTTGCATGAATAAAAAGTCAACCCCGGCATCCCTTAGACAATTTGGATCTCAACTTGTTTTGCTCATATCTTTCAAACCGTAGCTCCTTTTTCAACGTGCTACTAGTCTACGAACGCGTGCCAACGTGTACTTCGTAATGGTACCTCAGTCAACCTAGAATTCCATTCGAGTCAAAAAGTCAACTTTTGACCCCTTTGGTCAACGGTCAACGGTCAACGATCAACCTCGGTCAAAGTGAGAAAATTTCCGTTGTACTTTGGGACGGGGTGTTACATGTGTGTATGATCTTAAGAATATATGAATTTTATGAGGTTTTAATATTATTTTTTATATAAATTGATTTTACGGATTTGAAGGAAAATATTCATTTAAATTTATTATGCATTGAAATAATTGTGGAATTTATTTTATGGTATTGGTGAATTGTGGAAATTTAATTATGCATGAATTTTACGTGGTTTTAATGATATTTTTTATTTAAATTGGATTTTAAGGATTTGAGAAAAATATTGTTTTAAATTGTTATGTTTCAAAAATATATTTATGCATTTAAACATTAAGGGCTTGACTTATTGCCATAGGAAATTTGGTATATTTGAAATTGATGGATTTACAATGATGGATTTTAAGTGATTGGATTTATGACGATGGTTTAAAGGTGATGTGGATTAATGGATTTGAAAATGGTATTTATGAGATTCGAGATTTGGAAAACATATGATTTTACCAATTCTTAGATGCATCATACAATACTCGTATGTTTTACTGTATTTGTGATATGTTGATAAGCGTGCAAGTTATACGCTCTCCCATGAGATGCTATGGACCTAAGGGCAGACAAGTTTGATATATTAGCCATAGTCAGCCCCTTCTATGGCCGGGATGGTAGCTATAAGCATTGGTGCTATTGCGGCGCCAAAGCAGCAGGATGCAAGTTTCTCTCTTTAACTTTCCCATCAGACGGTGCTTGGGATGCTGCGTACCCTCGGGTGTCACTGGTATATAGTTTGGTGCATCAAGTGGTTTTATCGATACGATTTCCAAAATAACAATATTTTAAAAGAGTATTTAAAATTAAAATGTATTTTATTATGTTTTTATCATTTATTCATATTAATGTTTTAAAAATACATTTTACCATATTTTATGATTTAAATTGATTTGTTGATTTAAAATGGCTTATTTCAAATAGACGTTGTAAACTGATTTAAATATTTCTTCTACTATTTAATTGACTTATTGTACTTACTGAAATTGATTATTTGAATGCATTTATTCATGTTTTCATTATTGTTTCAATGTTGGATTTTAACATGAAATTTAATGTATTTTATTGCCTATGCAAATTGAGGTATTTTAAACTAATTAAAATAATTCCTTATTATTTATTATTTCATTGATTTATATAGTAAATTTAATAAATTATATAATAAAAGGCATATATCTATACTAATAGTAACAAATTATTATTAACTTAATATTCTAAATATTGAAAATGTTAGTTGATTTGTTAGATAATTGCAACGATTCATCAACGATTGGTTTTCCTTATTTAGCTTTAAATAATTTAAAAAAGGTACCATGTCAAGACCCGTCCAAAATTCCTCACCGGAACCCTAGACAAGCCCTGATCCTAGAGAAATACCACCGAACCTTCCAACGGAAAATCCGGCATCACCTCCCCTAAGGGAAGGACTAACCAAAAATTTCCTGCACTGAAAACACACTTCTATAAACATCCATTTATTCCTCCCACGTTACTACAAGTTGATTCCACAAAAATTACAGCACCCCAAATGAATAACAGTAATCCAGTGCATAATTAATACATAAATGTCCAGGACAATATACAGAGCATTATGCCAATAAATATGAAATTAATACAATGACAGATAAAGAAGTAATACAAGATGGAGAGGAAAAAGGGAAGAAATGCTTCTTGGACTTTCGGCAATGAACTAAGACGTCGGATTCGCCCCGGACGATCAACGTCTCCCAACCTGGACGATCAACGCTTAAATTTAAAAACGTGAGATGTTAATCATCTCAGTGAGTGACCCTATCTACTGAACACTTTTAATATTAATAATATAACAAATAAAGGAATTTAATTAATACCAACAATTAAATAAATAATAAATAATAAACAATTGAAAGTAATAATTTCACTCAAAACTCTCACTATTCACTCCATTGGAAATGTTCCCCTTTTAAAACATTTTCACAAAACCCGATATTCGTATTTCCCAAAAACCAAGGGATCAATTAATTTCATAAACAATAGATAAATACCCCAAATATAAATAAAATGTAATAAATTATAATAAATAATTTTTGAACACTTTGGGGTTTGAAATTTCTATCCGAAAATTTATACTTGACGCACCACACCATATACCAGTGATGCCCTCCGATACCCAGCATCCTGAGCACCAACTGGCGAAGAGATTAAAGAGAGAAACTTGCATACGACACTTCGGCATCCCGAGAATACCACTGCTAAAACCGTCATCCCGGCCAAGGAGGGGGGGCAGCTATGTGCACTATATAAAACTTGCCTGCCCTCGGTCCAATGGCAACTCACGGGAGACATAATAACTTGCGTGCTAACCACATATACACCGGAACACCAATACTGTATGAGTGCGTCTAAAATAATTATTAAATTAATTATTACCGTACTGATTTTCCAAAAATTACCGTGGGAAATATACCAGTTTTCAATTTCACCATCCCACATTTTCCTTTAACATACCCGGTACGAAACCATCGATAACAATATAAAAATAATTTTTCTCGTAACACAAGGTCCAACAAATAATATTCCACGGGGCATAGTTATAAAATTTAAACCACCAATTTAACAAATATTTTCCTTAAAATATTTAAACCAATTATGCCCACAAAATAATATAAAAATCCAGACACAAATTAATTTATGAAAATACCTTGCTCATGTGTAATAAATACAATTAAATCACAATAATAATAATAGTCGGGAATTTCTTAATAACCCAAAATTCCGTTTAGCACCAAAAAACATATACATACTTATAAAATGATAATTTTCCACAATTACAATTAAATTGCACCACATGAACATAATTTCAAATATCAATTAAACACCAAATAAATATAATTAATTACCCCAAAATATTTTTAAAGGTGGGTCACTCACCTAGAGCACGCAATTAAACCGCGATCCACCATAGGATCGATTCCACAACGCACACGTGCTCCTAGAACACAATTCATACACAGTCAAATAAATTAATATTTTATTCGGGTAAATAATACCCGGTACCCGGGGGGTCTAACACAAACATTAACCAAAATTGACAAATTATATACCGAATTGAAGCTTGAGTGACGAGGATTAAGAATCCGGTCTTACTTCCCGGAGATCGGACCCGAGGCGGTCGGAATCTCGCCGAAAAGCTTTCGGCCTTTAAAGCCTCGATTCTCCTAAACCATCGTGAATTGGAGGAAAAGGACACCGGATTTAGATTCAGGGGGTCAGAATTAGTGGAGAGGGACCGGCGGTGCAACTGGGTACTCGCCAGAACAGTGATTTTTGGCGAGCCGCCGCGGTCACCGGCCACCGGCCACCGTCGCTGGCGGTGGCACGTCCGGTGGCCGATGGCCGAGATTTTTGGGGGTTTTGTAGATCGAGGGGAGAGGGTTCCAACGGGACTGGCAGTGAGGCAAACGGAGGCTGGACGGCGAAGAGATCTGGGTTTGAAGATTTTCGGCCCCTCGCCGGAAAATACTCCGATCCCGGCCCGTCGGAGGTCCGGTAGCCGTGCAATTTGGCGGGTAGGCCGGAATTCCCACGGGTGAGAGACCGGTCAGGCGCGTGTAGCTTGGGGTGGCCAGAAACTGGGCAAATCGGAGGTGGCCGGTGCTGGAGGGGAAAAATCGCCATCGCTGGAAAACGCTCCGATCCGGGCGAGTCGCCGGTCGGTTGGCCGTGAAATTTGGGTGGTCGGTCGGAAATGGAGAGGCGCTCCTGCCTGGCCGGCGCGTGTGGCCCTCCGGTGGCCAGACGGTGACCAACCGGTGGTGGCCAATTGTTTCTCTCTCTACCTCTCTCTCTCCTCTCTCTCCTTCTCTCCCCTTCCCCCCGTTTTGCCAAAATAAAAACCACCGTGGGTGACACTGTTCACCCACGTGGACTTCTCAGATATCGACACGTGGCATTTCACTGTTCATCGATTTAAAAAGATTAAAATATTACGGTAGTTGGAAAACTTCACACGTCCATAACTTTTTAATCAGATGTCCAATTTAAGCGTGCCGCTAGTCTATGAACTCGTATCGACGAGCACTTTACAACCATACAAAAGTCAAAGCAAAATTCTACAACCATAAAAGTCAACTCCCGGCAAGTTTTGGACAGTTTAGACCTCAACTTGTTTTGCTCATAACTTTCAAACCGTAGCATCGTTTTTGACGTGCTACTAGTCTATGAACTCGTGCCAACGTGTACTTTGTAACGGTACCACAGTCAACCTAGAATTCCATCCGAGTGAAAAAGTCAACTTTTGACCCCTTCGGTCAACGGTCAACAGTCAACGGACAACCTCGGACAAAGTTGGAAAATTTCCGTTATACTTTGGGACGGGGTGTTACATACCACTTATATCTTCAACTTTTTTTTTTATTTAGTTCCTCTTATTATGCATTTATTACTAAAATTAGTGACCTGCTTCGTTTTATTCCTTTCTAGTTTCCAATCTTGTCTCCTATCTCTTTTTCCATGAATTCATTTAAATATTCGAAGACAACCAACATAGAGATATTGTTCTTTAAATTAATTAATCTGCAAGGTCAGAGCAAAGAGTTTGGAAAAAAAAATGGCCACGTTCAAAGCTAATGTGACAGTACTGATTCTTGTTGCATTCTTTGTGTTGTCAATAAATGCGTATCATCCTGGCATATCAATTTAAGGAATGGATGTTTTTGTTTTAGTTTTAGTATTTTGCTTTTTGTTAATTAATTTTTATGGATTTTGATAATATCCTTTATTTTAACATATTTTTGTTTTTCTTTTTGTTTATTTAACAGAATACAACAAAGTGGATGCTGCAGTGTGTCGCACTGAGAATGAGAAATTTGGCATTTGTATACAAGGAAATGATGATGGCAGATGTGACACATTCTGCAAATGAGACTGTAGAAGAGGTGAATGTAAACTAAGAGGCGGCCGTCACAGATGTCACTGCTATTGCTGATCTCTTCTGCATGCTCTCTCACTTAATGATTTTATAATTAAACAATTATTTCTTCCAATATTAATATTAAGTTTTTTTTTTTTAAATATTCCACCGTATGTTGCTTGGCTTTTATTTTCACGTTTGATAGCATTGATTGATAGTGTATTATTTTCATTCATGGATGTATTCTAATAAGAAAATCAAATAATTTGTAAATATTTGACCTATAAGAGCCTAATAAATATATTTTTCTAGAAAAACCTTTAGGGAAGTCCCCCACACCAACAGGTTATTATATGTCATTTTTTTACATCATGTTAAATTTCATCTAAACCAAGCAACGGTGCAGATTACAGGGATACCATATTAGGAATACGGTAGGAGGATCCTCTTTATTTGTATGAAGAGAAATTTTGATGCAAGAGACAGTCATATAAACCATATAAAGGGAAACATTTACTTTTTCCATTTCAAGATAATTGGGAAATTTGGCAGCATGTAAGTTGGCCTTTTAAACCCAACTGTTGTTGAGTTTTCTAGATCCTAATTCTGAGTTAGCAACCCATTCTCAAGAATTGGCGGTATTTGGAGCTGGCTATATATCACTATTACATCAGTTAGTTGGAAACCTAAACTATAAATGCTTAATATGGGTTTACGCTCTTTAGCTACATTAAGTCTTGGTATGGGAACCCTTAGCCAATACCTCACCCCATCCTTGAAAATAATGCATTCCATGGTTTGCATACCGTGTTCACTTACAAAAAGGCTTACCTTTTTGGATCTTTCAAAAAACAATTTTCAGGGTCAAATCCCTTCTTTTCTTCAGAACTAAACCGAGCTTACTGTTTTGTGGCTTGAAAAGAGTCAACTCAAAGGTGAAATTCAATCTTGGTTTGAAAACTTCACTCTTTTAACTCACTCAATTCTTCGAGCAAACAAATTGCATTGTCTTGTGGCATCTTCCCTTGGTAGACTAACGAGCTTCACTTTTTTGGACCTTTCAAGTAACAATTTCAATGTTCAATTCCCCTGTTTGCTTCAAAACCTCACCCATTTCACTGACTTACATCTTGATAGCAATAAATTTACGGTCACATTACTTCTTGCCTTGGAAACCTCACAAAATTTACTTACCTTGACGTTGAAAATAATAAATTGCATGGTTCCGTTTCTTATTCATTTAGAAGAATGACAAACCTTGACAATAAATTCAGTGGAATACTGAATTTGGACATGATATTAGGCTTGAAAAATCTAAATGCACTATCATTTTCACTGACAAGTTAACGATTCTTATTCAAACTTCAAAAATAAGTGCAACTTTTCCAAGGTTCCAAATGTTTGGCTTGATTCATGCAACTATTGTAGTGTTCATTCCTTCTAAGGCCTAATAATGAGCCTCCACACTTGAGAACATGATAAAACCATCAAAAAGAGGCTAATCTATCCATGAAAACTTTATTCAATGGCTAGGATTAGTTCTTGGAGTCCACTCATTAAAAACTTGGAGAGGGTTGCGCCAAATATGGTGCTTAGGTTCCAAAGAAACTGATTTGGGGAATCAAATGCTTGGAAAATTGGAGCTGGAGGTGAGAGGCATGCTGAATTGTTGAGGGGCACATTGAAATGGTGAGAGATGCATGAAATGTGGTTCTTAAGGACCTTGACTACTGCCTCGCCTCTTTGAAAACTCCCTAAAATGAATTTAGGCTTCTCCACAATGCTTCAAGCTTCAATAAAACCTTGAATTTTTAAGACTCCTCTTAATAGCTTCAAAGATCATCCAGTTTGCAACAAAATCCAATTTTGAAGCGTTCCTACAAACTGCACACAAAATTCAACAAATAACTTGAAAGCTTGAGTTCTCACCACTAATTAAGCCTTATTTAGATACCAATAAGTGAGTAAATCCTCAGTTATCAAGAAGCAATTGCGTGCTAGACGTAACAATGTTATAAAAACTTAACTTATATTTTCCTCTTTAACTAGCAAACTTGTAATGCCGCATCCCAAAGTACACTGGAATTTTTCTTCACATTGACCAAGATTTGTTGGGTTTGACTGCCATTGCCCGAGATGGGATAAATTTTGCTTTTTTATCCGGCATAGAATTTTGCTTTGACCAAGGTACCATTACAAAATACGCATTGACCCAAGTTCATAGACTAGTGGTACATTGAAAACAGAGCTACGGTTTGATAGATATGAGCAAAACAAGATGCGGTCCAAACTGTTCGAGGGTATCAGGTTTGACTTTTTTTTTATGAAATTTTTCTTTAACTCATGTGTCATTGTAAAGTACTCGTCGAGATGACTTCATAGACTAGTTGTGAAGCCCCACATCGATTGGAAAGGAGAACGGACAACTCTTTATAATTGGGTGTGGATACCTTTTGTAATGCCCTGTCCTAAATCATACCGAAATTTTTGCACGTTGATTGGATTTGATCATTGCTGACCGAGAGGATCCAACTTTGGCTTTTTGATTCAGAAAAAATTTCAGGTTGACCTAGACACCATTGCGAAGTATGCATCGACATGAGTCCATAGACTAGTAGCACGTTGAAAACAAAGCTACAGTTTGAAAGTTATGAGCAAAACAAGTTGAGGTCCAGACTGTCCAATGGTGCTCGAGCTGACTTTTTATTTTTGTAAAATTGAGCTTTGACTTATGCATGGTTTGAAGTACTCATCGATACGAGTTCATAGACTAGTGGCACATCTAATTTGGACACCAGGTTAAAAAGCTATTGACCTGCAAAGTTTTCCAAATACCATAATATTTTAATATATTTTTTAATTGAGTGAATATTGTGTGCCATGTATTGTGTTCTCAGCCAATCCCGTGAGTGAACAGTATCACCCATGGGTGGCTTTTATTTTGGCCAAAATACATGTGGGCCGGGGGGAAGAGAGAGAGAGAGAGAGAGAGGAGAGACCACCACCACCGGCCACCCTTTCCGTACACACGCCATCCCACCTTGAAATCCACCTAAAAACTGCCCGGCCAACCAAAAATCACAGCCAAATCGCCGGCGACCCGCCCAGATCGGGGTGTTTTCCAACGATCGACCTGTTTCCTTCTCCGGCAGATTTCTCCCAAACCAGACCTCCGTTTGCCTCACCTCCAATCCTATTGCTTCACCCGTTTCCCAATCTACCATTCCACCAAAAATCACGACCAGTGGCCACCGGACGCGCCGTCGGCAGTGATGGGTTCCGGTGACCACGGCGGCTCATCGGGAAATTGACTTCCGACGAGTTTTCGGTTGTACCGCCTATCTTTTCCCACTAATTTCGACCCCCTTAACCCAAATTCGATGTCCACTTGCCTCAGTTCTTAACGGATTGTGAGAATCGAAGGTCTAAAATCTGAAAGCTTTCCGGCTAGATTCCGGCCACCTCAGGTCCGATCTCCGGGAAGTAAGACCATATTCATAATCCTCGTTTCACATGCATCGATTCGGTATATCATTTGTAAATTTTGGTTGTCGTTTATGTTCGCTTCCCCGGATACCAGATATTATGTATCCGAATAAAATATTAATTTATTTAATCCTGTGTAATATTGTTATTCTAGGAGCATGTGTGAGTCATAGAATTGATCCTATGGAAGATCTTGGCTGCATTGCATGCTCGAGGTGAGTGACCCACCTTCTAAACTATTTTGGGGACTATTAAAAATATATATTTTGTGTTATTTGAAATTATGAAAAATAAATGTGTTTGATATTGAGAGAAATTGATATTTAAAATTTATAATGTCAAATTATGATTGATTAATATATGTAATGTCATCGAACTATATTTTGGGATTGTGAAAAAAAAAATATATATATATATATATGGTGCTAATTGAATTTATGAAAAATGTGCTATATATGTTTAATATTTAAGAAATTGTTATTTGAGCTTATGATGGTGATTTATGTTGACTTAGTGCATGTATTGCATCAAAAATTATATTTTGGGTTTTTAAATAAATTATGTTTTAAATTGTTATTAAATTTATTTTTGAATTTATGATGCCAAAAGTTTATTGATTTAAGCATATATTGCAGGGAAATCATATATTTGGTTTTAAAGAAGTTATGGATTTAAATTATGATCGATTATTGTTAAATTTATATTATGGAATTTATTGCGTATAATAAATGTACTTATGTGGATTTAAGCAAATATGAAATTTATGTGATTTTAATATAAATTGATTTTAAGATTTTGAGAAAAATAATTGTATTAAAGTATTGAGTTCAAAATCCGTATTTATACGTTTGATTATTTATGGATTAGGTTTTCATGGTGTTGAAAATTGTTATATTTAAATGGATGGATTTGAAATTGATGGATTTTAAAGTGATGGATTTATGATGAGGATTAAAGAAAAATGTGGGATTGTGAATTTGAAAAATGGTATAATTCCCACGGTGAATTTTGGAAAAACTTGGTATTTTAATAAATTTAGTAATTGATTTTAGATGCACTCATACAGTACTGTGTTCTGTACTATATATATGGATATGATTAGCACGCAAGTTATAATGTCTCTCGTGAGTTGCCATCAGACCGAAGGCAGGCAAGTTTGATATTGGCCATAAGCCACCCCCCTCCATGGCCGGGATGATGGTTTAAGCAGCGGTTCTGTCGGGACGCCGAAGCGACCGTATGCAAGTTTCTCTTTTTAACCTCCCGCCGGACGGTGCTCGGGATGCTGGATATTGTAGGGCATCACTGGTATATAGTCTGGTGCGTCAAGTATTATTTTTCTGATATAAATTTCAAATCCTAAATTTTTAAAATCGTATTTAAATTAAATATATTTAATTTGTTTTATCATCTATTTTCAATTAGTATTTTTCTAAAATGTATTCATTCATATTTTATGACACTTATTTTAAAATAATGTTTTGAAAATGCATCTTGCCATATTTTTATTATATAGACTGATTGAATATTTCAAAATGAATTTTATAATATATTTTTACCATTTATTTTACATGATTATTTGTAATTATTTAAATTATATTTTTGATACTGTTTATTTTAGTTTATTAAATCAAATGTTACGAATTATGTATTGAATTTCACTTTTATGATATATTTCTTTAATGCAAGTATTCTAAATTTATTTTATTATATTTTATTCGTATTTGGATTGTTTAAATTTTTATTAAATTAACTATTCCTTGATTTTTGGGGCATAAAATATTGGGTTTTACGAAAATGTTTTAAAAGGGAAACTTTCCAACGGAGTGAATGGTGAGGGTTTTGAGAGAAAATATTATTTTCAATTAATTATTAATTATTTACTTATTTATTCTTAATTAATCAAGTGTACTATGATTATCGTTACTATTATAACTGTATAGTAGATAGGGTCACTCACTGAGATAATTAACATCTTATATTTTTAAATCCGTTCCCCTAGGTACAAAGATTGGTAGACGTTCGTCTGGAGCGAGTTTGATCTTCGTTGCTGTTGTATTTCGAGGAGTTTTCTTTCTTTTCATTTATTTCCATTGTAATATTTCTTTCCATCCTTTGTTTTATAACTTCCATACTTAATTGTACCCTATGATGTCCTGTATACTGTATTGGATATATTTTATTAAATACTGCATTAGTTCCCTGTTTAATTTATGGAAGTTTTGATTATTGTGGAATTAAATTGTAGTAAAGTGGAGGAATAAGGCGGTAGATATATAGAAGTGTGTTTTTAGTGTAGGAAATTTGTGGTAAGTCCAACCCTTAAGGAAGGTTCTGCCGGATTTTCCATTGGAAGGTCCGCTAGGGTTTCCCCGGGATTAGGGCTTGTCTAGGGTTCCGGTGAGGGATCTTGGACAGGTCCTGACACCTTTCCCTTGCGAGGGCTTCCCATGTGGGAATGTAAAACCTTGAGGTTGTGGTGAGCCAAGACCAAGAGGACAATATCCCGAGTTGTTGAGTGGGTGGGACCCCTAACTCGTGCGAGACTTTTTAAAATCTTAAGGGCTGGGTTGTAAGAGAATTTCCCAGGCTCAAAGAGGACAATATCGCATGTGGGTGGTCTGGCCTGTTATAGTTGGTATCAGAGCCAGTACCAGTATTGGTGTGCCAGCGAGGACGCTAGACCCCAAGGAGGGAGGATTGTGAAGTCCCACATCGGTTAGAAAACGGAACGAAACATTCCTTATTAGTGGGTGTGGATACCTTTCCCTTACGAGGCCTTCCCATGTGGGAATGTAAAACCTTGAGGTTGTGGTGAGCTAAGCCAAAGAGGACAATATCCCGAGTTGTTGAGTGGGTGGAACCCCTAACTCGTGCGAGGTTTTTTAAAACCTTGAGAACTAGGTTGTAAGAAGATCCCCAAGCTCGAAAAGGATAATATTGCATGCGGATGGTCTAGGCTGTTACACTAGTGGCACGCCTAATTTGGACATTTGGTTAGAAAGTTACGGACCTACAAAGTTTTTCTAAGACATCGTTTAACATGCATTGTCCAATGAACTGACAGGACCCATCCCGGGGACCCTTCCAAGATCTCCCTGGAGGTCCCGCCTGGTGAAGTACCACTGGACAATTCCTAAGAATATCCAATGGAACTCCACTTGACACGTGGACAACCAACACAAGTAATATCAATAATACCCCAACATATAAATGTAAATAAATCTTCAACAGCGTAAAAGTCCACAACCGGCCTAAGGTACTATAGGCCATAACTAAAACATAAATATCGTGGTCTCTACAGAGTCCCAAATTTAATATCAGAGCATTCTAAGAGTGTTAACGAAGTCTGAGAGTACAAATAAGTAATAAACGAGTCTGAAAAGATAAGATAAGATAAGAAAAGATAAATACTACTGCTGTCACGAAAGAATGAAGTAACGAACGGTGTGCGAGGTAGACTGCTACTAACTGCCTAAGCCTAGGAGAACGAATTTAAAACAAATAAAACATAAGATAAGGAAATCTCAGTGAGTGGCATAGTATAATAGGAAAATAATAATTTACTTCAGTAAAATCTTTCTCTCAAGACCTCTCATTCCTCTCGTTAGAAAAGTTTCCTATTTAAAATCATTTCACAAAACCCAAACTTGTACCCCATTCAATATCATAAAATCGATGCTCAAAAGTATAAAATGAACGATCATTACAATATTATAAAATGTCTTAATCGAGATATAAGAATTGAGCATGAACATATCATAGACACAAATCCACAAAATAATTATTACAGTGTAGCAATAACCACCATTTTATTTATTTATTTATTTTTTAAACCAACAATATATTCAAACATATGCAATTTAACATTCGATGTACTAAACTGTAAACCGTGGGATTCACCCACCTCACAACCTTCAATATCCGAAAGGTATCGTGGGAACAATAATAAATAAACCTTCGGTTAAACCCGACCTCACGGTCCATGGCAATAATAAACCATTGGATGAAACCAACCTCACGGTACTGTGGCAATAATAAATCGTCAGTTAAACCCGACCTCACAGTCCGTGGTAATAATAAACCGTTGGATGAAACCAACCTCATGGTACCGTGGCAACCCAGCTCGCTGTAATATAATATAATACTGAACCAAACCTCTGATACTATATGGTACATCAATTAAACATGACTGATACAATACTCCACTGTAACGTAAATCATAATTTAATATTTAAGTTCCACCGCTTATTGAAATATTTCAAAAAAATTCCAATTCATCAACTTCAAATAAAACCATAAATACCACAGTGAATTTATATTCACCATAATCCAATTTTAAGCATATAAAATTTGAAAATACTTGAACATGCTTAAAATCATATAAATTTTTCAAACTGCTCCTCAAATCAAGTACTTTCCGAAATAATCTAAAATCTCAACTCAAATACCAGAATATTTAATTAACATAATTCACAAGTTCACTATGAACTCATCGAATTTAGAAATCACTGAAAATCTTATTAAAATCCACACAAAATGATAACTTGTATAAGTGAAAGCAGATATTATATATATGCATAAAGCAAGCATTTCAATCAAATGGTATATATGCCAAATTATTCAAAACACATACATATTATAATATGCCCAAAATAATTTAAACAATATAACCACTCACTGTACAGATGCTGTTCAACTATACTCTCCTGCAGGCTCACCTCCGGTTCAGTACCAGTGCCTGTCATAATATAAAAATATTTGTTAGGCTCCAATAACTAAACTAAATGTATTATTATAACCCAAATGCCTTACAATAATTTATCAAACTCTAAAATTTTCGAAATTGGACACCGGGCGGTCCAATTATACCGTGTCCCCTTCAAACCCGGTACTCCAAATTGGGGCTTTTTGCCCTAAGCGTATCTTTTTGCAATTGACCCACCAAACAAGTTCCAATAATATCTAATTGCACTAATCCAACTCCAATTTCAACTGATTTGACCAATTGTTGTCCAGACACAGTCTAATTTTATTCGAAAGATTAATAAAATAACCCGAAAATAGGAAAATTACCAAACGATCTTCAAAATTCACAAATTATATGTCTATGGAAAGCCCAAGAGGCAAGGAGTTCACCAGTGGCCTTACCTTGGTCCGGTGACTCCTCCGGTGGCCGAAAAATCGAGATAAAGTTTCGGCCGAGTTTAAACTTGAGGGATCTCTCAAACGATGGGGATTTTGGGCAATCTAACCCCGGAAATGGACTCAGAGAGGTCAAAAATGGTGGGATAGAGGTATGGGGTGAGCTGGGTTGGCCGAAAAACACACAAATCGAGGAGAGAGAAAAACTCCGGCTCGATCTGGGCGCGTCCGGCATCCAGTGGCCGGAAAATTTTAGGGCCGAGCTCGCCTCCTCCCTTCGCTCCTCTCTGGCTGACGCGTGTAACAAGGTGGTGGCCGGAGGTGGTTGAACGGCGTAAACCCGGTTGTAGGTAAAAACAGGTCGTTTTGACCCAGTTCGGGTCCAAAGGTTAGGGTGTTTTTCCTCAGGTTTCGTGAAGGAAAAGGGAGCTCTAGGGTTTTGGGACTCTATTTGGCACACAAAATGAGACTTTTATAAGCCTGGGGTTGCTATCAGACAAAAACACTTAGACTGGTTTGGACACAGATAAAATACTGAAACTGAACTTCATAGAACCATAACTTTTGATTCGTAGCTCGAAATTTGGCATGCCGCTAGTCTTTGAACTCGTATCGACAAGCTCTCTCCAATGATACCTTGGTCAAACTAAAATATAAATCATAGAAAAAGTCAAATCTGGACCCGCACTATTCACTTGGTCAACCCGGTCAAACCTAGTCAAACTTCTCAATAGGTGCATTTTTTGGGTGTGGGGTGTTACAGAACTATGCCACATGTCACATTTTTGGGCCAACCTGTGAGTGCACAGTGGCACCCAAGGGTATTTTGATTAGGCGAGAAGGAGAGAAAAGGAGCGGAGAGAAGGAGAAAGAGGAGAAAGAAAGAGGAAAGGGAAAGAGGTGAGAGAGGGAGGAACTGGCCTTATGCCGTTCACCCTTTTCTAGCCACCTGACCATTACATGCATTGGATCACCACCACCCACCCTTCATTTCCAGCCAGCCACCCAAAACCCAAGGCCAAATCTCCAGCGATGGGCTCAGATTGGGGCATTTTCCTGTGACGACCCATTTTCCTTCCACCATCGATTTCTCCCACACCAGCCACCCGTTTTCAACACCACTGGTCCCATTGGCTTACCCATCCTCCAATCTACCTCTCCACCAAAACTCATGGCCAGTGGCCACAAGACGTGCCACCGGAGGCGAGTTTCTCCAGTGGGCACAGCAGTTCACCGTGAAATCTCATTTCGACAAGTTCCCGATGATCCCACTTACCTTTTCCCACTAATTTGACCTCTCTGAATCCAAATCTGAGGTAGGTTTCCTTCAATTCTTGATGAATTGTGAGATTTGAGGATATTAAATGTCAGGACCCGTCCAAAATTCCTCACCGGAACCCTGGATAAGCCCTGATCCTAGGAAAACCCTACCGGACCCTCCAATGGAAAATCCGGCAGAACCTCCCCTAAGGATTGGACTTACCACAAATTTCCTGCATTGAAAACACATTTCTATACACACCCCCTTATTCCTCCCACATTACTACAATATAATTCCACAATTTGCAGCACTCCAAAAGAATAACAGGGAATCAATGCAGTATTTAATAAAATGCGTCCAATACAGTATACAGAGCATTATACAAATAAATGTGGAATTAATACAATGTCAGATGAAACAATACAAGATGGAGAGGAAAAAGGGAAGAAAATGTTCCTTGGACTTTCGGCAATGAACTGAGACGTCGGGCTTGCCCCGGACGATCAACGTCTCCCAACCTGGACCTAGGGGAACGGAATTTAAAAATATGAGATGCTAATCATCTCAGTGAGTGACCCTATCTACTGTACAATTATAAAGCCACGATAATTATAGTACACTTGATTATTTAAGAATGAATAAATAAATAATTAATAATAAATTGGAAAATAATAATTTCTCTCAAAACCCTCACCATTCACTCCGTTGGAAAGGTTCTCTTTTTAAAACATTTTCGCGGAACCCAATCTTTTATACCCCAAAAATCAAGGAAAACAATTAGTCAATAAATTTCGAGTAAAATACAAGAATTTAAGGATCCAAATTTATAATGGAAATAAAGAATAAGACATCATTAGATACCATAAATAAAATCATAAATAATACTTATATTAAAGAAATTTGGCATAAGAACAAAAATAAATCCAATATATAAATTATAAAATTTATTGTTTAAATCAAGGAAATAACCAAAGGAATATTTTAAATCAATTTAAACATCTATATAAAACAATTGATAAAAAATACAATAGAATTTATTTTAAAATATCAATCGATTTAAATGACAAAATCAAGACAAATAACTCTTAAACATTAATGAGAATAGGTAATAAAATTACGATAACAATTCCATAAAATTTGTGTAAAGCTTTAAATTTAAATGAATAATAAAAGCATGATTTATACAACATATACAATGTACCATACGATGTACCAATCTGTAAACCATGGGATACACCCACCTCACGACCCTCAATATATGAAAGGTATCGTGGAAATAATAAATAACCGTCGGGACGTACCCAATCTCACAGTCCGTGGCAATACTAAACTGTTGGATGATACCAACCTCATGGCACCGTGGTAATAATAATAAACAGTCGAATAAATCCGACCTCACAGTTCGTGGTAATAATAGATAACCGTTGGATGAAACCAACCTTACGGCACCGTGGTAAACCCAGCACGCTGTAATATAATACTGAACCAAACTCTGGTACTATATGGTACATCAATTAAAAATAACCGATACAGTATCCTACTGTATCATAATCATAATTTAATTGTCAAATTCAACCGCTTGTTTAAATATTTCAAAAATTTTCAAATCGTCATTTCATACGAAAATCAGAAATACCACAGTGAATATTCACCATAAATCAATTTTTAAACCCATAAAATTCTTAAAGTATTTGAACATGCTTAAAATCATAAAATTTTTCATCTGCTTCTCAAATAAATCATTTCCGAAATGATTTAAAACCCCAAATTAAATACCAAAATATTTAACTACTCCAAGTTCACTTATGAACCCATTAGAATTTCAAACCATTTAATATATTGTCAGACCTTACATAAAATGACAACTCATATTTAATAAGGCAAATATTTTTATATGCAGAATCCAAACATTCAATCAAATGGTATATAAGTCAAATTATTCGAACACATATATATTATATTATACCCCAAAACAATTTTTAAAACTAATAAGCATAGCAATAATTAAAATAAATCAAATCACAATTTCTTTAAATTTCCAAATATATTCTTTTGGCACCAAAACATATATTAAAAACATTATAATTTAGCAATACCATTTATCTGGAAATTCTCTTAATATCAAATACATAAAACAAATTTATCAAATATTTAATTATGAAATATATCAACAATGAAATTTGATAAAATTTACCAAAATCTCAAATTCCTTAGAACCAACATATTTTATGATGCCCAAATATTTAATTCCATTCAATTTTGGCATCAAAAATTCCAAATATAAATTTATTAAATATTCAACACATCAAACATATTTTCAAATAACCAATTAACACAAAATATATATTTTTTAACATCCCAAAATAATTTTGAAGGTGGATCACTCACCTGGAGCACGCAATTAACTTAAGATTGTCCTGGGATCAATTCCACGATGCACACGTGCTCCTAGAACAACAAATTCACACACAGTCAAATAAAATAATATTTTATTCGGGTAAATAATACCCAGTACCCGGGGGGTTAAACACAAACGTTAACCAAAATTGACAAGTAATATACCGAATCGAAGCTTGAGTGACGAGGATTACGAATCCGGTCTTACTTCCCGGAAATTAGAATCTCGCTGGAAAGCTTTAGGGATTCAACTCTTCGATTCTCTCAAACCGTCGCAAATTGGAGGAAAAGGACACCGAATTTGGATTCCGGGGGTCAGAATTAGTGGGGAGGGACCAGAGACGTGACTGGTTACTCGCCGGAACTGGATTTTTTGGCAAGCCGCCGAATCCCATCGGAAACAGTCGCTGTCGGTGGCACGTCCGGTGGCTGGTGGCCGAGATTTTGGGGGGTTTTGTAGATCGAAGGGAGAGGGTTCCAACGGGATCAGCGGTGAGGCAAACGGAGGCCAGACGGCAAAGAGATCTGGGTTTGAAGATTTTTGGCCCCTCGCCGGAAAATACTCCGATCCCGGGGCGTCGGAGGTCCGGTAGCCGTGAAATTTGGTGGGCTAGTCGGAAATGAGGAGGTGGTGAGGGGTGGCTAGCGTGTGTGGCCTAAAAATGACCGAAAATGGGTCAAACGGCGGTGGCCAGTGGTGGAGGGGACGTTACCGGCCGGTTGGCCGTGAGATTTGGGTGGTCGGTCGGAATTGAGGAGACGGACGCAGTAGGGTGGTGCGTGTGGCCCTCCGGTGGCCAGTGATTTTCTCTCTCTCTCTTTCTCTCCTCTTTCTCTTTCTCTCTCCTCCCCCCCCCCCCCATTTTGCCAAAATAAAAGCCACCGTGGGTGATACTGTTCACCCACATGGACCTCTCAGATGTCAACACGTGGCATCACTGTTCACTCAAGCCAGATATAATAAAATATTACGGTATTCGGAAAACTTCGCATGTCCATAACTTTCAAACCACATGTCCAAATCGGATGTGCCGCTAATCTACGAACTCGTATCGACGAGTACTTCACAACCATGCATGAGTCAAAGCTCAACTTTGCATGAATAAAAAGTCACCTCCGGCACTCCTTGGACAGTTTGGACCTCAACTTGTTTTGCTCATAACTTTCAAGCCGTAGCTCCGTTTTCGATGTGCTACTAGTCTACGAACTCATGCAAACGTGTACTTCATAATGGTACCTCAGTCCACCTAGAATTCCATCTGAGTCAAAAAGTCAACTTTTGATCCCTTGGTCAACGGTCAACGGTCAACGATCAACCTCGGTCAAAGTTGGAAAATTTCCGTTGTACGTTGGGACGGTGTGTTACATTAAACCTGAAATCTTTTCAACTAGATTCCAGCCACCACAGGTCTGATCTCCGAGAGGTAAGACTCAATCAGTGATCCTTGCTTCATAAGCTTCGTTTCGATATATTACTTGTGAATTTTGGATACCATTTATGTTAGCTCCCCTAGGTACCCGTATGTAAAATACTCGGATAAAATATTAATTTATTTGATCTTGTGTACTATTGATATTTTAGGAGCACGTATGAGCCGTCGGAAAGATCCTATTGAGGATCTTGATTTATATGCATGTTTAAGGTGAGTGATTCACCTTCAAATTTATTTTCAGGTGTTAAATTATATATATTTTGTGATAATTAATAATTTGGATTTGATATTTTATGTGTTGGACTTTCGATAAAAATTATATTGAATTTATGATGCCTATTTGGGATGAAATAAAAATATATGTTGCATGAGAATCATATCTTGATTCTTAAGATATTATGGTATAAGGTTTTTAATAATGTATTGTTAAGTTTAATGTTGAATTTATGATGCATAATAAATGTGTATATGATTTTAAGAATATATAAATTTTATGAGATTTTAATATTATTTTTGGTACAAATTGATTTTACGGATTTGAAGGAAAATATTCATTTAAATTTATTGTGCATTAAAATAATTGTGAATTTATTTTATGGTATTGGTGAATTGTGGAAATTTAATTATGCCTGAATTTTACGTGATTTCAATGATATTTTTTATTTAAATTGGATTTTAAGGATTTGAGAAAAATATTGTTTTAAATTATTATGTTTCAAAAATATATTTATGCATTTAAATATTAAGGGTTTGACTTATTGCCATAGGAAATTTGGCATATTTGAAAGTGATGGATTTACATTGATGGACTTTAAGTGATTGGATTTATGATGATGGTTTAAAGGTGATGTGGATTAATGGATTTGAAAGTGGTATTTATGAGATTCGAGATTTGGAAAACATATAATTTTACTGGTTCTTAGATGCACCATATAGTACTTGTATTCTCTACTGTATTTGTGATATATTGATAAGCGTGCAAGTTATATGATTTCCCGTGAGATGCTATGGACCCGAGGATAGGCAAGTTTGATATATTGGCCATAGCCATCCCCTTCCATAGTTGGGATGGTAGCTATAAGCATCAGTGCTGTTGGGATGCCAAAGTGGTCGGATGCAAGTTTCTCTCTTTAACTTCCCCATCAGACACTGCTTGGGACGTTGGATACCGTCGGACATCACTGGTATATAGCTTGGTGCATCAAATAGTTTTATCGATACGATTTCCAAAATATTAATGATTTAAAAGAATATTTAAAATTAAAATGTATTTAATTATATTTTTATCATTTATTCGTATTAATGTTTTAAAAATGCATTTTAGCATGATTTTATTATTTAAATTGATTTGTTAATTTAAAATGGATTTTATTATATTTTTACCACTTATTTCAAGTAGATGTTTTAAATTGATTTAAATATTTCTTATATTATTTAATTGATTTATTCTACTTACTGAAATTGATTATTTGAATGCATTTATTCATGTTTTCATTATTGTTTCAATGTTGGATTTTAAATGAAATTTAATGTATTTTATTGCCTACACAAATTGAGGCATTTTGAACTAATTAAAATAATTCTATTATTATTTATTATTTCATTAATTTATATAGTAAATTTCATAAATTATATATTATGTTTAATTTTGTTCTATGCTAAATTTCTGTACTACAAGTTTATTTATGATTTTATTTTTATCTTATGATATTTCATTATAAATTCAATTATTTGTTATTAAATTATCCTCAAGGTTATATTGTAAGATTTAAATTATTTGTATTTTATTTTTTATTTACCCCATTGATTTTGGGGTAAAAAATTATGGGTTTTGTGAAAATGTTTTAAAAGAAGAACTTTTCCAATTGATTGGAATGGTGAGGGTTTTGAGAGAAAATGCAAATTTTACTTATTTACAATTATTTAATTATTTATTATTAATTAGTCAAGTTTATTATATTATTATTATTATTATTACTGCATAGTAGTGTATAGTAGACTACGTCAGTGCATTGTGTCAGGACCCGTCCAAGACCCTTCACTGGAACCCCGGACAAGTCCTGATCCCAGGGAAACACCACTGAACGTTCTAATGGAAAATCCGACAGCATTTCCCTTAAGTGAAAGACTTACCATAAAATTTATCTGCACAAAGTTACACTCCTATATGGTACCACCTTATCCCTCCAATCTTACTACAATAATTTCCACAGTGGCAGCACTTCGATAACAATTTATATAAAACACATACGTATATACATATGCAATAGGAATAATCAACTAAATAAACAACCAATTATACCTTTAATCATTCACATCCGCCCACACCACCTACTGATTGTCATACATTTCAAATATTGTGTTACAAAATATATCGATGCGTAATATAAGAAGAAAAATAAAACAATCATCACATCAACAATAATAATAATAATAGCAATCATTTTCATGATAAAAATAGTACTAATATCATCTATCATATTTATTCGAAGGTAATCACTTGTCCAAGAACTATCACATAATCACAGCTGTCCCAAAGACTATCTCATCTGCCCAAAGGCTACCACTTGTTCAAGGACTATTATACTTACCCAATGGCTATCTTTCTTGCCCGTAGGCTGTGATACTTGTCCACATATATCATATGCTAATAATAATAATAGAAATAATAAAAATAATAAAAATAAAAATAAATAATGGCAATAATAATTAAAAAAATAATAATCATAGTAATGAAAATAACTTTAAACATAATTCTGATAAATAATAATTGTAATATTAATAATGAGAATAATATTAATAATAGTAATGACAATAAAAACAATTAAGTATACTGTTAGAAAATCAGATTATGAATAGATAGAATAGTACAAGGTCAAATAATATTTTAAATTCAAAATATATTATGAAATATATACTCATATCAGGGGTTCAAATGATACCCTCCAACATGCTGTGCAATCCATGCTTCTATCCGTCGCCGGCACTCTGCTACCAATATAGTCTGGAATGGTTGCCTAGATTGGCCCTCTAATCTCCTGAACTCGTAGGCAACATACTTACGAGGCTAGCTCTTTATGGACCACATCGGATCGCTGTTCCCGAACGGTGTGATCCATAAAAATATAAAATATATATATATATATATATATAAGATACTTGATGCATATACTATATACCAGTGGTGTCCTACAGTGCCCAGCGTCCCAAAGCACCATCTGATGGGAAAGTTAAAGAGAGAAACCAGCATACGGTCCCGTGGGGTCCCATCGTGCCTCTGCTTAAACCGTCATTCGAGCCATGGAGGGAGGCAGCTATGGCCAATATCAAACTGGCTTGCCCTCGGCCCGATGGCAACTCACGAGAGACATTACAACCTGCATGCTAATCACATCTACATCCACCTGCGCGCTAATCACATCCATAACTACAGAACACCGGTACGTGTATAGTGCATCGAAAACCGATAAAAATATTTTATAATATTATAAAATATAGAATTTTGATAAAATATAATCAAATCGTACACCCTTACCAGTTTCATAAAATTTCATGCTCTCTTGTAATCCATCATCAAATACATCAGATTAAATATTTCAATTCCTATCACCAGAATACCAAGTGCTAGCATACATAATTATTAAACACATAAATACATTTTAAATATCTTTTAATTAAATATTTCCTTCAAATCCATAAAATTTATTTACACCAAATTAATAATAAAAGATGCATAAAAATTCATATAGAATTTAAATCACATAACGCATTATTTACATATTAAAATCTCAACATTTAAATCAACAATAATTTGGTAAATATTAAACCATAATCTCATAAAATTAATCTCTTCCACAACAATTCAATTTCATAAATAATTAAATGATTAAACACACACACACATATATATATACTGCCCCAGTAAGTTAATATAATTAATTCCTCAACCTACAAATCAATTCATACTAAATATTGTTCAAACCATATTTATTCAATTCAGCACAATTTGACATCTACAATATAAATAATAATTATTTAAATATTAAACAGTATATCTTTCAGACTACCATATTAAAATAATAATATTTTATCCAAAAATGGCATCTTTCAAAATACTCAGTCATAATTCACAATTAAGGTATCAAATCGAAGCTTATAACGAGGACGTCAAGAATATACTTTCAATCTGCCCCACTGCCGCCGGAGATGGTTGGAATCCCATCGGGGAGTTACGGCCAGTTTTGAACTCCATAATATCCCACAAACGAAAGAGGTTTGAGCCAATTTGAGCTTGGAAAAGGACTCAAGGGGTTCAAATTGGTGGGAAGGGACTGGTTGCATGGCCGATAGCTGCCGGAAAACCAGTCAATGGGGAGGAAGCCGACCTCCTGCGTTATGCATCGATCCCAGCGCGTTAGCCACTCCACCGGCTGGAGATTGAGTGGCTGAGGTCGTGGCATTGTGGATCGTCGGTCTGTCCAGTGCATGTGGCCTGCTACCATCGACACAATGGTCAATCGGCGGGAGATGAGGGAGGAGGAAGGTGGACCCGTCGGGGGAGGGGAAGGAAGGAAGAGAAGGAAGAAGAAAAGAGAAGAAAAGAGGAAAAAAGGAGAGGTGTTTTTCCCACATGGGGAAAGAAAGAAAAATAAAGAAAAAGAAAAAAAGACAATTAAAAATAAATAAATAAATAAATAAATAATATTAAAATAATAAAATTTTATCATAATAATATCATATATAAAATAATAACAAAGATAATATAATATAACATTTACTTGTGGCTGACAGGTGGCATTTTCTCATTGTGACACACGCACCATTAACTAAGTTACACGTGGCATATACTATTCACATTTTTAAAAATAATATTAAAATAATACGATATTTGAAAAAATTTGTAGGTCCATAACTTTAAAACCACATGTTCGAATCGGGCGTGCCGCTAGTCTACAAACTCATATCGATGAGTACTTCATAACTATATATGAGTCAAAACTCAATTTCACAAAAATAAAAAGTCAACTCCGACACCCTCAGACAATTCGAACATCAACTTGATTTGCTCATAACTTTCAAATTGTAGCTCCGTTTTCGACGTGCTACTAGACTACGGACTCATGTCGATGTGTACTTCATAACAGTATCTCGATCAACTTAGAATTCTTGCTGAATCAAAAAGTCAAAGTTTGACCATTCTCGGTCAATGACAGTCAAATCCAGTCAATCTTGGTCAACATGAGAAAATTCCAGCATACTTCGGGACGGGGTGTTACACACTAAAATGGTTAGCATCTCACATTTTTAAATTCGTTCTCTTAGTCCCAAGTTGTAGGCATTGATCGCTCGAGGCGAGTTTAACATCCCATGATCGTTGCTAATTTCAAAGAGTTCTTCACTTCTTTTTTTTTTTTTTCTATCTTGTATTATTTCTTTCCAGCTCTTTGTTGTATTAAATTCATACTCATTGTGATATTTAATGCTCTATATACTACATTGGATAACTATTCAACTAATATTGCATAGATTCCCTGTTTATTATTTGAAGCATAGTAAACTTTTGGAAATAAATTGTAGTAAAGTGGGAGGAATAAGTGTCAGGACCCGTCTAGAATTCCTCCCTGGAACCCTAGACAAGCCCTGATTCCAGAAAAATACCACCGAACCTTCCAACGGAAAATCCGGCAGCACCTCCCCTTGGGGTAGGACTAACCAAAAATTTCCTGCACTGAAAACACACTTCTATAATCATCCCCTTATTCCTCCCACAATACTACAAATTGATTTCCACAAATTTACAGCACTTCAAATTAATAACAGTAATCCAGTGCATAATTAATACATAAATGTCCGAGACAGTATACGGAGCTTCATGAAATACTACTAAGTATAGAATACAACATGGCTGAAAGAAATATTACAATTTCAATAAAAGAAGGCAAAGGTTCTTCTCTAACTAAGACAGCAATGAAGATCAAGTCCGCTCCGGATGAATACCGACAAACCTGGTACCTAGAGGAACGGAATTTAAAAATATAAAATGTTAATCATCTCAGTGAGTGACCCTATCTACTATACAATTATAATACCACGGTAATAAAGTAGATAAATAACAATTAATTGGAAATAATAATTTCTCTCAAAACCCTTACAATTCTCTCGGTTGGAAAAGTTCCCCTTTTAAAATCCTTTCACAAAACCCTTTATTCGTATTCCCCGAAAACCAAGACATCAATTTATTCAACTAAATATCAAATAAAATATAATAAGTCAAGCATCCAAAATTTATAATTAAAAGAAATTAATTTATTGAATAATTAAGTAAAGGGAAAATTAAACCAATTTAAAAATCCCCATTCGAATAAATACCAAAAGCAGTATTAATTATATTTTTAATTCCAATACAATTTCAAAATATTTATTTTAAAATCCCAGTTTTGAAAATCACTTGATGCACCCACTATATACCAGTGGCGCCAACAGTACCCAGTATCCCAAGGTACCGCCAGACAGGAGGTTATAGAGAGAACCCAGCATACAGTCGCGTGGCGTCCCATCACGCCGCTGCAAACATGTGTCCCGGCCATGGAGGGGCGGCCTACCCTCATCCGATGGCAAACACAGGACAACCCCATAAAATTACCTGCGTGCTACTCACACCCACCCGCGCGCTAATCACATCCGTTTGCACACTAACCATATCACATATAAACAGAACACCAGTACGTGTATGGTGCATCTAAAAATCATAAAATCCACATATTTATTTTATATCTCAAAATCTCAAATTTTCCATAACATACCAGGTTTATTCCATCCAATTAAACCCGTAAATTTCCCACAATTCCATTTTAATCATCATCATAAATTCATCGCATAAATTCCATAATTTTCAAATCCACCAGCTCTCAAATCCACCAATTTAAACATTCAAATTTTTCCAATAGCATAAATATTTTTGAAATATAATAAATTAAATCATATAACATTCCATGGGCATACTTATAAAAATTGAAGTCACCAACATAAACAAATATTTTCCTTGAAATATTTGAAAATCAAATCATGCCCAAAATAATGTTAAAACCACAAGAATTTCATATATAATTAAATTTCACAATTCTCAATACCATAAAATAATTTTCACATGGCATAAATTTATATAATGCATATTTTCTTTAATTAAAATAAATCCACCAATAATTTCCACAATAAATCAATTAAATATTTGACACATAGAATATAAATTTTAAATATTCAAATCACACATAATATTCACAAATTTAATTCCCGAAATTAATTTGAAGGTGGGTCACTCACCTGGAGCACGCAATTAAACCACGATCCACCATAGGATCGATTCCACAATTCACACGTCCTCCTAAATTAACAATTTTACACAGTCAAATAAAATAATATTTTATTCGGGTAAATAATACCCGGTACCCGGGGTGTTAAACACAAACGTTAACCAAAGTTGATGAGTAATATACCGAATTGAAGCTTGAGCGACGAGGATTACAAATCCGGTCTTACTTCCCGGAGATTGGACCGGTGGTGGCCGGAATCTCGCCGGAAAGCTTCCGGGATTCAACTCTTCGATTCTCTCAATCCATCGCGAATTGGCGGAAAAGGACCCCAGATTTGGATTCAGGAGGTCGGAATCAGTGGAGAGGGACCGGCGGTGCAATTGGGTACTCGCCGGAACAGTGATTTCCAGCGAGCCGCCGTAGTCACCGGCAACCGTCGCCAGCGGCAGCGCATGCGGTGGCCGTTGGCTGAGATTTTTGGGGGTTTTGTAGATCAAGGGGAGAGGGTTTCAACGGGACTGGCGGTGAGGAAAATGGTGGCCAGACGGCGAAGAAATCAGGGTTTAAAGGTTTTTGGCGCCTCGCCGGAAAACGCTCCGATCCCGGCGCGTCGGAGGTCTGGTGGCCGTGAAATTTGGTGGGCTGGCCGAAAATGAGGAGGTGGTGAGGGGTGGCTGGTGCGTGTGGCCTGAAAATGGCCGGAAAGGGGTCAAACGGCGGTGGCCTGCGGTGGAGGAGAAAATCGCCGCCGAGCTTAGCCGGCTCGATCTGGGCGCGTCCGGCGGCCAGCGGTCGTGAGATTTTGGGGTTTGGCCGAAAATGGAGAGGGGGTCCCGTCTGGCTGGCACGTGTAGCAAGGATCGGCCGGAAAACGTGACGATTCCGATGGCCGGTCGTTTCTCTCTCTCCCTCTCTCTCTCTCCTCTCTCTCTTTCTCTCTCTTCCCCATCGTTTTTGCCAAATAAAAGCCACTGTGGGTGACACTGTTCACCCATGTGGACCAATCAGGTGTCGACACATGGCATTACTGTGCACTTAAGCATGATATAATAAAATATTACGGTATCCGGCAAACTTTACACGTCTATAACTTTTTAACCAGATGTCCGATTTAAGCATGTCGCTAGTCTATGAACTCGTATCGATGAGTACTTTACAACCATACAAAAGTCAAATAAAAATTATACAATGATAAAAAGTCAACTCCCGACACCTTTTGGACAGTTTGTACCACGACTTGTTTTACCCATAACTTTCAAACCGTAGCTCCGTTTTCGACGTGCTACTAGTCTACGAACTCGGAGCATCACGCACTTCGCCAAGGTACCCTGGTCAACTCAAAATTTCAATTGCAACAAAAAGTCAACTTTTGACCCACTCGGTCAACGGTCAAAGTCAACGATCAACGATCAACCTTGGTCAAATTTGAGAAAATTCCGGTGTACTTTGGGACTGGATGTTAAAATAAGGGAATATTATTATAATTGCATTTTCTGTGTAGGGAATTTTGTGATAAGTCCACCTTTAGGGAAGGATTTGGTAGGGATTTCCTGAGATCAAGACGTCTAAGAGTTTCAGTGAGGAATCTTGAACGGGTGATTCTGACAAAACAAAACTTATAACATTACTTTTTAGTTAAATTTGACAATGGACATAAAATTACTAACTCCAATAATAATAGTAGAATTTAAAATAGAATAAAGAATACAAACTACAAAAAACATGTAATATTATATGCCTACTATGTAACAGCCTAGTACTACCTGCATCAAGATATTGTCCTCTTTGGCCCAGGGTTCACTCCCTCTCTCCCCCCCGGCCTCAAGGTTTTGTCAAAACGCGTCTTGAAGGGAGAGGTATCCGCAGCTTTATAAAGACCGCTTCGTGCCCCTATCCAACCGATGTGGGATGTTACAATTCTCCCCCCTTGGGGCCCAGCGTCCTCGCTGGCACACCAATCCGGGTCCGACTCTTATACCACTGTAACAGCCCAGTACCACCCGCATCAAGATATTATCCTCTTTGGCCCAAGGTTCACTCCCTCTCTCCCCCCCGGCCTCAAGGTTTTGTCAAAACACGTCTTGAAAGGAGAGGTATCCGCAGCCTTATAAAGACCGCTTCGTGCCCCTCTCCAACCAATGTGGGATGTTACATACTATATGAAATTGAATATGCAATATGCTTGTTGCATATCTTGTAAGCCCATATTTTAAACATGATGGTTATTTGACAGATATATATATATATATGGATAAGAAAATCCTACACAAAATGACATAAAAAGCAGGCCGCTATGGAGATAATGCAGTGTGAAAATTATATAATCTTTTGCACAATTAATAAAGAAAAAGGTAAGTGTTGTGTGTTCATTATGAAACAATGCCTAAACAAAGTCTATAATTTTTCTATACATCAAATTAGCTTGTTAATTGAGGGGATTAATAAACATGCATATTCTAATGGAGTCTTGTGCATTTTCTTACTTTGTTAGTGTTTTTACGCTTTTGCTCCTCTTGCTAATATATGATCCTAAACAAGCATTTTCTTTTATGCAAACGAGGTGCCGTGACCATGAGAGGTCTGCTGTTGTTGCAATTTAAAGAAAGCTTTGTCAATGGAAACTGTGTTCCTGGTGATTCTTTTTCATATCCTAAGCTTTCAACCTAGAAAATTACTGAAGGTAAGAGAACTAACATAGACTAATAAAAAATGTATTTATTTCTACAAAAAATGAAACAATATGAAATCATATTCTATATATCTTGAACAATGAAAAGTAAAAATGCAAATATATTGAGCTAATGAAAACCTTGCAAAATCAACAATGAATATATGGAAAGTTTCAATCAAAATATAAGAAATAGAAGAAGAGGAAGAAATTGTGAGGAAAATTTGGAAAAACAGGGAATAGATGCGTTTTAATTATGTTCTACAAGGAAGGTTATATTAGTAGATTGATAATTGAAGAAACTTAAATATCTTTATTTTCAAAAGTAGGTTATATTTCATTAAAGACCTAAATTATGAGCCATTGGTTCAAATTTCCCAAGTACATTTACATATATATATATATATATATGGCATATATCTATTCTAATAGTAACAAATTATTATTAACTTAGTATTCTAAATATTGAAAATGTTAGTTGATTTGTTAGATAATTGCAACGATTCATCAACGATTGGTTTTCCTTATTTAGCTTTGAATAATTTAAAAAAGGTACCACTTATATCTTTAACGTATTTTTTTATTTATTTAGTTCCTCTTATTATGCATATATTACTAAAATTAGTGACCTGCTTCGTTTTATTCCTTTCTAGTTTCCAACCTTGTCTCCTATCTCTTTTGCTATAAATTCATTTAAACATTCGAAGACAACCAAAATAGAGAAATTGTTCTGTAAATTAATTAATCTGCAAGGTCAGAGCAAAGAGTTTGGGGAAAAAAAAAATGGCCACGTTCAAAGCTAATGTGACAGTACTGATTCTTGTTGCATTCTTTGTGTTGTCAATAGGTGCGTATCATCTTGGCATATCAATTTAAAGAATGGATGTTTTGGTTTTAGTTTTAATATTTTGCTTTTTGTTAATTAATTTTTATGGATTTTGATAATATCCTTTTTTTTTAACATATTTTTGTTTTTCTTTTTGGTTATTTAACAGAATACAACAAAGTGGACGCTGCAGTGTGTTGCACTGAAAATGAGAAATTTGGAATTTGTATACCAGGAAATGATGATGGCAGATGTGACGCATTCTGCAAACCAGACTGTAGAGGAGGTGAATGTAAACTAAGAGGCAGCCGTCACAGATGTCACTGCTATTGCTGATCTCTCCTGCATGCTCTCTCACTTAATGATTTTATAATCAAAGAAATTATATAAACATAAATAAAGCAAGCTGAACGACGTTGTTCTGCAATTGCACTAGTTTTCTAATAAGATAATCTTGCAAGGCTGTTGTTTGTGGCCAATTAAACAATTATTTCTTCCAATATTAATATTCGAATTTTTTTCTTTTAAATATTCCACCGTACTTTGCTTGGCTTTTGTTTTCACGTTTGATAGCATTGATTGATAGTGTATTATTTTCATTCATGAATGTATTTTAATAAGAAAATCAAATAATTTGTAAATATTTTACCTATAAGAGCCTAATAAATATATTTTTCTAACAAATCCTTTAGGGAAGTCCCCCACACCAACAGGTTATTATATGTCATTTTTTTACATCATGTTGAATTTCATCTAAACCAATCAACGGTGCAGATTACAGGGATACCATATTAGGAATACCGTAGGAGGATCCTCTTTATTTGTATGACGCAGGAGACAGTCATATAAACCATATAAAGGGAAACATTTACTTTTTCCATTTCAAGATTATTGGGAAATTTGGCAGCATGTAAGTTGGCCTTTTAAACCCAACTGTTGTAGAATTTTCCAGATCCTAATTCTGAGTTAGCAACGCATTCTCAAGAATTGGCAGAGTTTGGAGCTGGCTATATATCACTATTACATCAGTTAGTTGGAAACCTAAACTATAAATGCTTAATATGGGTTTACGCTCTTTAGCTATATTAAGTCTTTGTACGGAAACCTTAGCCAATAACTTACCCTGTCGTTGAAAATAATACATTGCATGGTTGCATACCTTGTTCACTTACAAAACTGAGGCTTACCTATTTGGATCTTTCAGAAAACAATTTTGAGGGTCAAATCCCTTCTTTTCTTTAGAACTTAACGCAGCTTACTGTTTTATGGCTTGAAAAGAGTCAAATTTCACTCTTTTAACTCACTCAATTTTTCAAGCAAACAAATTGCATGGTCTTGCGGCATCTTCCCTTGGTAGACTAACGAGCTTCACTTTTTTGGACCTTTCAAGTAACAATTCAATGTTCAAATCCCCTGTTTTCTTCAAAATCTCACCCATTTCACTGACCTAGATCTTGATGGCAATAAGTTTACTTGTCACATTCCTTCTTGCCTTGGAAACCTTACAAAATTTACTCACCTTGACGTTGAAAATAATAAATTGCGTGGTTCCGTTTCTTATTCATTTACATGAATGACAAATATTGAACATCTTTACTCCGATGACAATAAGTTGAGTGGAATGCTGAATTTTGACATGATATTAGGCTTCAAAAATCTAAATGTACTATCATTTTCACTGACTAGTTATCGGTTCTTATTTAAACTTGAAAAATAAATGCAACTTTTCCAAGGTTCCAAATGTTTGGCTTGATTCATGCAACTATGGTAGTGTTCATTCCTTCTAAAGCCTAATAATGAGCCTCCACACTTGAGAACACGATAAAACCATCCAAAAGAGGCTAATCTAGCCATGAAAATTTGATTCAATGGCTAAGATTAGTTCTTGGTGTCCACTAATTAAAAACTTCGAGAGGGTCGCGCCAAATATGGTGCTTAGTTGCCAAAGAAACTGATTTGGGGAATCAAATGCTTGGAAAATCGGAGCGGGAAGTGAGGGGCCTGCTGAATTGGTGAGGGGCACACTGAAATGGTGAGAGACGCGCCAAATTTGGTGCTTAAGCACCGCGACTGCTGCCTGGCCTCCTTGAAAACTCCCTAAAATGAATTTAGGCTTCTCCATAATGCTTCAACCTTCAATAAAACCTTGAATTTGTAAGATTCCTCTTAATAGCTTCAAAAATATCCAGTTTTTGGAACAAAATCCAATTTTGATGCGTTCCTACAAACTGCACTCAAAATTCATCAAAATAACTTGAAAGCTTGAGTTCTCACCACTAATTAAGCCTTAAAAAGATATCAATAAGTGAGTAAATCCTCACTCATCAACAACCAATTGCATGCTAGGTGTAACAAAGTTCTGAAAACTTGACTTATATTTTCCTCTTTAATTAGCAAAACAAGACTTATAACATTATTTTTTAGTCAAATTTGACAATGGAGATAAAATTTCTAACTCCAATAATAATATTAGAATTTAAAATAGAACAAAGAATACAAACTGCCAAAAACATGTAATATTTTATGCCTAGTATATGAAATTGAATATGCAATATGTTTGTTGCATATCTAGTAAGCCCATATTTTAAACAGGATAGTTATTTGACAGATATATAAATATAAATAAGAAAATGGAAAGAAAATCCTACTACAAAATGACATAAAAAGCGGGCAGCTATGGAGATAATGCAGTGCGAAAATTATATAATCTTTTGCGCAATTAATGAAGAAAAAGGTAACCGTTGTGTGTTCATTATGAAACAATGCCTAAACAGAGTCTATAATTTTTCTATACATCAAATTAGCTTGTTAATTAAGGGGATTAATAAAAATGCGTCAAGTAGTGTCTCCTCCACTCCTAGTTAGATTGGATTGGAATAATACTGTGTAGTCGTTAGACGTAGTTATAACTGTGGTGAGAAAGATCAATTCGCAGAACCAGGTGGCCGATTGCATTCTCGTTATGGGGTGCTAAAGATCAAGGAAAAGACAAATTGTCGTTCTTCCAATTCCTTAGCAGATCAGATTGCTAAGGAAAGCCTTTTGAATCACTTTAGTTTTCTTTATATTAATTTTAATTTGAACCTGGCCTCCTACCAGCTAATTTCTCTAATATAGCATTAATGGACATGCTGGAGGCATATGTTTGTAATTAATTTGTGATATATTATATAGTAATAAAAGAAAATTGTAATTTGTGATAATCCATGTTTATAAGTCAATTTTCACTTTTCTATATGGGGTTTTTTATTTATTTTATTTTTTATTTTTTGCAACACATTTAATATAGAGGTAACACTATTTTATGCCACATGTATATATGATGAGATATTGTACCTTCCAATTATATATTATAAGATAAATCAGCTTTAAAGCCAAGCCATAAATAATTTTTAATTTTTTTAATTTAACCAAACCATGTACTAGATGGGACTGGATTGGTAAATGACCAAAACATAATGACATTTTTTAAACCCAAATGCAATTTTAAATCTTAACTTTTAAAACAATCCAACAAAACATAATAAAAATTTTGATGGGAGATTGACTATAATATATATATATATATATATACTGCTATGCTTAAATAAAGTCCTTAATATGAAGATTAATATCAAAATTTTTTTCAGCCATCGAATTATATCAAATGGTAATATTTAAAATTTATATTTATTAATCAGCAAGTTTCGACAGCGTTTATTTTTCTTAAATAGAATTTTGATATATTACTAAATCCATATATCATAGTTTTTAAAATTTAAATTATAGCCCATGTGATATACAAGGGTTAATAAAATAAAATAAAAAAGACTCGATATTCAAATTAGAGCAAAATACAAATTAATATCCTTTATTTTTATTATTTTTAATTTGGGATCTGTAAAAAAAAAATTTAACAAATAATACATTTTACTGTCCAAATTGTTAAAACTAAACTGTTTCTATTAAAAAATAATCATGTGATAAATAAATTATTTTTTTAATAATTTTGTGTTTTTCGAGAAATTTATGAGGAAAAAATCATTTAAAAATGAAAATACAGAACAGAGAAAACAGAGGAGGTGAGATGTCCGTGCCCTTCTCATTGTTTATTCCACCAGTACCTGTAGTTTTGAAGTTGACACTTTTAGCAAAAAAATTTCCATAAAATTGACTGGACGATTTCTACCTCAAATCTGCGTCGACTCAAATGGGTGGGGGTTCTCTATTTTCTTGCAATGCCGGCTATGCTCCTTTAGTTAGAATTAGCAGTAGAGGGAGCCGGTGCCCCCTTGACTCTCAACCAAAGGGATCGCCGAAGTGAGCCTCAACAGGGGCAGACTGCCGCACTTACCCAGTGGGGATAAAGACTAGCAAGTCGACGTTCCTCAGGACTTGCCCGAAAAGGCGAGCTGCGTTTTCATCTTTGAAGGCTATATCGTTAGATGGCGATGTCTTGTTCCGCATTTTTTTTTTTTTTTTCGATTGTTACTATGATCAGGTCGATAGACTCCCTTCTAAACGATGCATAATCCATTTATGTAACCACTGCTGTAAAAAAATAAAATAAAAAGTACGTAGTTAACTGCTGAAACAAAAAAAAAAAAACAAAAAAATCTGTCGTTTCGCTTTGGGGCTGGGCTAGTCTTGCGTTTTGCATCCCATTTCCATGCTTTCACCAAAATGGTTTTCTATGTTCATATCATATTTGGTTAAAACACAGTAGTAGAGGAAGGGACGAACAAGAGAAAAAAAAAAATAATAATAATTAAAAAATAAAAAAATGAAAGGGAGTTTAAGCAACACGGCGTCCAAGACCATGGGCGGAAACGGCGTCTTTAGCCGCTCCATTGAATCTTCTCTTCGCCTCCACGGCGGTGACACAAGGCTTCCTGTTGGCAGACACATCGTCCCTGGAAAACACTTTAAGCATAAATCTAATTAAGTCCAAACCCTAGACATATATCAAGGAATTTTCACAATTATACATTTCCTTCTAAATTTTTTAAAAAGCATCGGGAAAAAAAAAAACAAAAAAAATTCCAAGCCCCAATTATATTTTTACTTGCTCTTTGTGTTTCAGCTTCCTGTAAACGGCAGGCTTGTTTGGGACAATGGCACTCCCGTTCCCAGAGCCTTGCGTTGATCACCTTGCTGAGCTAATAGTTCAAAAGGCATAAAATTTTCTACTTAGGATTTTTAAAAGAGAAAATTTTTATTTGTCCCTTCTTTTTTTTTTTTTTTTCCTATTTTCCTAATTTTTAAGTGTGAATTCTGAACAATATGAGCTTGGGTTGGCTATAGAAGTGAGACGCGCAAGAACACGATGAAGATGAAGATGAAGATGATGAAGCAGATGAATGGCTGAGATAGAATTTGTTTTGGATTAAAACGGTGCCATTAAGAGTTTTAGGTTCTTTAACTAATTTTTTAAAAATTAATTAAAAAATTAAAAAATATATAAAGAAAAATCAAGTTTAAAGGTCACATGACCGCATGTGATTTTTTTTTTTAACGATTTTTTTAAAAATTAACATATATAAATTAATATGAAATTTTTTAAAAACTAAAAAATATTATCTATCAAACATTTTTGTACAAAATCCTAACCAAAAAAAAAAAAAAGTAAAAAGTATTAATTCACATTTTGTCCCAAAAAAAAATAAGTTAATAAAATGATTGTATTATATATACATATATATTATTAAATCATATATATGCGGTGTCTATTATTATTCATAAACTTTTCATAACCAAACTATAGAAACTTATACATCCTTTTACCGCATAAGAAATTTTGTTTAAATAATATAAGCAAAACAATTGCTGCTGGTCAAAAATTTTATGACTGCCTAAAACTGTTGCCATTTAAGAGTTGGATTTCTCACTCAATAAATTAACATAATATTTTCCACCTCTGATTTTCCTTTTGCCTTTCTCTCTCTTCTTTTATTTTTTTGTTTTTTGGGGGGTTTCCCTCTATTTTCTTTTCTTATGCTATTTATTTATTTATGTAATTATTATTGCAAGTTTTACAAAAATTATTATTAACTTATATAGTTAAGACAAATATATGGATATTGTGTGTGTGTGTGCGCGCGCGCGCTCGCGGGTGCGTCTACACGTGTATTTCATGGTAATGAAGATGACCAAAGATAGTCTTCCTGTCATTGATCAGAAGAGACGACTTGACTGAGAAGTCCTATTCCATGACTTGTAGAAGGGTTTCCGATGTCTCTCTCCCCAGAATATAAGTTTCGCAAAATGATCCCCCTCAGATCAATTTTAAATGCACAAGACAGAAATTAAAATCAACATGATACGTATATATTGCTATTCTAATTAACTCCATTGACGAGATAGACATCAAGCTTGACTACTTTACAGAATAAAGGTAGACTCAATGTATGGAACATTTAACACGGCACAGAAGCTGCCAATTTTTTTCCATGGAAAAATTAGAGCATTTTAGAGCGCCACGCAAGTCAAATTATCAATAAATAACAGATAAAAGAAACTTACTGAAAATAATAATATTCTTTCTATTGGATCGCAATTAATGTGTAGAGACGACTTGACTTGGACTAGTTTTCATGGAAATTAGTATATAAGAAGGGATATCATTGTTGATATACACACTAATCCTTGTTCATCATCAAAACTGCTAAAGCTTTGTCAGGTCCTACTTGTTCATCTCATGCATAATCTGTGTTTTTCTTTGAAGCCGCTTTGTCTTGATGATGATAGGTCTTCCTTGTTGCAGTTCATAGATATGGTCGATGAACGAGTTCTCTTTAATCCTTTTGTCTATTCAAAGGTAAAAAACTGGACGGTATAAGGAGAGATGAGTGACTGCTGCACTTCTTGGGATGGTGTGAAGTGTGATCCAAACACCGGCCATGTGATTGAACTTGATGTGAGCAGCAGCTATCTGCACGGTTCTATCAACTCTGATAGCACCCTTTTCAGCCATGTTAACCTTGAGAAGCTTAATCTTGCTGAAAATGATTTCAGTTACTCTTCAATTCCCAAAGCTTTCAGTAAGCTTTCAAGGCTGAGTTATCTCAACCTTTCCCTTTGTAGATTTTCTGATCTAATCCCCAATGAAATTTTGGGACTCTCCAGATTGACTACTCTTGATTTGTCTGTCAATATTGATGTGTCATCTGAACAGAAGTTGCTGCAACTCAAAAATCCGGATTTGAAAAGCCTAATCCTGAACTTAAAAAGGCTTGAAGTACTTGATCTCAGTTTTGTTGACATATCCTCCACAGTGCCTGATATGTTGGCAGACTTGTCTACTTTGAGAGAGCTGTCGCTAAGAAGCTGTGGATTGAAGGGTGTGTTTCCCACGAGAATTTTTCAACTTCCTAATCTGCAATTTCTGAGCCTGTCGGATAACATAGACCTCTATGGTTCATTGCCTCCACTTCAGCGGAGTTCTCTTAAGTTGTTTAGCGTTTGCGAAGACTAGCTTCTTTTCTGGTGAGCTACCTCCTTCAATCGAAAATCTTCGTTCTTTGAATGTATTGATAGCGTTTGGTTGCAATTTTTATGGGTTTCCATCATCCATAGCTAAACTTAATCAGCTATCTTATCTTGACCTTTCAGAAAATAATTTTAGTGGCCAAATCCCTTCTTTCTTGGAAAAACTTACCAACTTGACATATTTATCACTTGCTTCCAATCAATTTACTGGTCCAATTCCGGAGTCATTTTGAAAACTCAGAAATTTGGAAACCCTTTTACTACAGAACAATAATTTCAATGGCACTGTGAATTTTGATATGTTTCTTGGCCTTAAAAATCTGAGCCAGCTTGATCTATCAAACAACAATCTTTCTGGTGTCACTGAACCAAGTGGTATCAATTCAACACTTTCACAGTTGACCATGCTACGACTGGACTCATACAACTTAAGAAAGTTCCCTGATTTCCTTATGAACCAGAAAAGTTTGAAGTGGTTGAGTCTTCAAGGAAACCAAATTGGTGGTCTAATACCCAAATGGATATGGACCGTGAGCGTGGAAACTTTGAAGGTCTTGAATCTTGCGAACAACTTCTTGATAGGCTTTGAACAAACCCCAGACAAGATTCAACTTCTTGGGTTAATCTACGTGTGTTGGTTCTATCTTTTAACATGCTGAATGGGTCATTACCAATTCCTCCACCTTCTACCCTTCTCTTTGACATTTCAGACAACAATTTAACTGGAGAATTTTCTCCTTCAATTTGTGATCTGCCGTTTCTTCAAATTCTTCATTTGTCTAACAACAGGTTGAGTGGTGTGATTCCAGAGTGTTTGGGAAACTCTGGCAACCGACTCTCAGTGTTAAATCTCAGAAACAACTCCTTTACTGGCAGCATTCCTGACACCTTCACAGATGGAACACTCTTGAGAGTGATTGATCTAAGCGATAATCATCTACAAGGTCAACTACCAAGATCACTAGCCAATTGCGGGATGCTTGAAAAGCTTGTTCTGAGTAACAATCAGCTCGATGACATTTTCCCTTCCTGGTTGGGGAATCTTCCAGAGTTGAGAGTCCTAGTGCTCAAATCCAATAAGTTCCATGGAGTTATAGAAGACCCACAAACCATCTTCCAACCCACCAAGTTGCGTATAATCGATATGTCCAACAACAAATTCGTTGGAAAATTGCCATCTAAATACATCCAGAGCTGGAATGCCATGAAAGATATCAGTTTCAATCTCTCAGCATACTTGCAGACAAACCCAGCTTTCAATGCACAAGAGTATTTATTGGAGACCAACTACGATGTAATAGTTACCATGAGAAACGACGGTTTTCTTATACGCTATGTGGTACTCCATGAAGATGTTGCAGTCATAGACCTCTCAAACAACAAATTTGATGGAGAAATTCCACAAGTCATAGGGGGTTTAAAGGGTCTCAACGGACTCAACCTATCCAATAACATTCTAAGTGGTGGAATACCGTCATCTTTTGGGAACTTAACAGAGCTTGAATTCTTGGATCTTTCTCACAACAAGCTCTCAGGAGAGATACCCAAACAACTCACAATTCTCAAGTTTCTTCAAGTCTTTGATGTCTCTCACAATCTTCTCACAGGACCTATACCACAAGGAAATCAATTTGACAAGTTCGAGAGCAGTTCATATGAAGGAAACTTGGGATTGTGTGGCCATCCATTGCTGCTGGAATGTGGAAATTCTGAGGGCTCAAAGTCGGAGTCAGAACTTGAATTTGATTGGAAAGTTGTGGGGATTGGATATGGATGTGGGCTAGCCATTGGATTATTTATTGGGCAAATTGTGATTTCAAAGAAGCACATGTGTTCTGCCATGAGTTTTAGAATATACAACAATTCAAGAAGAAGAAAGGGATGGATGAGGCTTAGGAAATGATGTCGAGTGTCAACCAATCACAAATAAATACCCAGATTGTGTTTTATAGTTTTTCTATGTACTAGTTTTATAGGATGTTTTTATTATTATTTATTATTATTATTATTATTAGATTGTCCTGTCAAAGAGGCCAAGGCAATTCGTGCGGACTCAGTTATTTGGGCTTCAAAACCGAACCAACTTTTGGATTTCAAACCAAACACATCAAGCTTTGGCCCATGTTATGCTGTTGAGGTTGGCTTTTTACGGACTTGGGCGTGTTTAGTCTTGGCTTTTAGAGGTGTTGCTTTGAATTGCTTTGAAATCTAAATAATTATATTTTGGTTGAAAACTATGATTCTATAGTATCGTAGGCATTCAGATATTTATTTTGAAGGTTTCCCAACTTTTCATACAGTAACTAGAATAACTTATTTCAAAATTTAATTGACCAATAGAACTTGCCTAAGTTATGTTAATTATATGACATAGATTTCCTCTCTAGTGTGCTTAATTGATTTCCTGATAAAGATTTATTTTACTGGACAATTATATTTTGCATAGATTCACACAAGAAAAATCATTTCCGGCACCACTCTTTTGGTTGCAAGAAGTGAGCGCTTTGGTTGCTAAAGAAACTCAGAGACCAAAAATTAATGGTCAACGAACTGTTGCTAAAAGGTGGTAATAGTAACTAAACAAAATATGGTAGCTAAAACTCAAAAGTTTCCGTGACCAAATTTGGATTTTTTAGTGATGAAGTAGTCTCTAAAAGGCCTACAAAATCACCATTTAGATATTAATATTTCGTAGTCTAAAGTTGTAAAACCAACCAATTTTATGGTTATTAGCGACTATTAATATGGTCACAAGAAAATAACTTTTTGGGACCAAATTTCTTGGTCACTAAAAATCGCTTACAGTCACTTGTGGTCTTCACGTGTTTGAAGATAATTTTAATCACCAATAATTGGCCACTGGTGCTCTATAGTCAGCAACCAGTCTCTGGTCACTAAACATTAAATATTTAGCAGCTTATTTGGACAAACCCTCAACAACCAAAATTTGGCCTCTAAAAGCTAAATATTTATAAGAACTATAATTGTAACTGCACAAATAATTTTCATTGCATAATAAAAAAACAAGATTCGAATGTGTACATAAACATTCAAAACATTTTGACCAAAAAAAATGTGTACAAACATAAACAATAAAATATATAAGTGCAGCTAACTTTAGAGATGATGGGGTGGTGGGCAATGGTGTAGTAGGAGGCTAATGTTGCATTGAACTTGTCATTGCATTAAACTTGATCTTGGTCTTTAAAAAACACGTGACATGTGATAATAAAATAATCAGGTGGCAGTCAAACCAAAACATAAGTTAATCCCTAAAATCAGTTTATCATATAACATTTGAACATATGCCAGACTTCAAAAGTTATATATAAAGAGTGATTAATTACAAGAGTGCATGATCATACGTATCCTATTTGGTTAAACAGAAGCCAAAAGATAGATGGTATGAAAATATAATGCCCATTATCTGAACATAGCAAAAACGTTCTCAACAGAGGTCTTTTTCTACTAAGATAAAGTAAGATGGCCAAACTTCCAATTGTCAGAAATCTCTAAAAAACTGCATAATTAATAAATACTAATAATATAAAAATTGACATACACAAAATCTCCAATTAGTTACTAACCGCCCAACCTTGGTTCTCAAGCATATGGCTAGCATTTTGGTTTCTGTGGGAAGTCTGGATACAACTATCATTTAATTATCAAAAGCTTTCCTCTACATCATCAATCCTAAACCAAGCACCTGAAATGAATACCCTTTTGTATAGAAAATTATGTAAATATATAAAGCAGAAAAAAATTTACGTCAAATGTATAGAAATATATGTATTTTTCATCATGTTGAGAACTACAAAAGTGAGGGTGTAAAATCATATTCACTATCTTGAAACAAAACATATTCACTATCTTAAAACAAAACATTCTTTGGAAAAAAGAGTGCCAGAATAATTGTATATCCAAAAGAAGAACTTGGAGAGACCCTTTTATACTAAAAAAAATACTATGAACAGGAAAATAGTTTACAATTTTTCTTGTAAATATATTTCATAAAATAAAAGAAAAGTAGATTATATATACACTCTCATTTGACAAAAATTTCCTTATTTTATTATGCATTTCACATTTCAAAAACACTTACAATTTATTCTCATCAAAAAGACACTCACAATCCCCAAAATTGGAAAGGGCATGATAAGTCCATTCAAACATAGTCAAGAATCACAACACAATCAAGAAGATAACATCCACAAGAATTAGCCATAAAACATAAAAATTAAAACAAATCCAGAGTCAAATATTATAATTATAATGATAATCTATGCCCTAAACATAATTCAGTAGATAAACCGTCAAGTATCCATGTCGTAGACCAATTTGGCAGCCAAAAAATTACAAAAAAATAAGAAATAAAATAATTGAATTGTTTTCATAACTATTCATGCAGTAAACCAATTTGGGAAACTATATGACCAAAGAAGATGTGAACCACTCATATTGTAACACCCTGTCCCAAAGTACAACAGAAATTTTCCAACTTTGACCGAGGTTGACCGTTGATCATTGACCGTTGACCTTTGACCGTTGACCGAATGGGTCAAAAGTTGATTTTTTGGCTCGGATGGAATTCTAGGTTGATTAAGGTACCGTTACGAAGTACACATTGGTATGAGTTTCTAGACTAGTAGCACGTCAAAAACGGAGCTACGGTTTGAAAGTTATGGGTAAAACAAGCTGAGATTCAAACTGTCCAAAAGGTACCGGGAGTTGACTTTTTATGGTTGTAGAATTTTGCTTTGACTTTTGTATGGTTGTAAAGTGCTCGTCGATACGAGTTTATAGACTAGCGGCACGCTTAAATTGGACACCTGGTTAAGAAGTTATGGACATGTGAAGTTTTCCGAATACCGTAATATTTTAATATATCTGGCTTAAGTGAACAGTGACACCACATGTCGACATCTGAGAGGTCCACATGGATGAACAGCGTCACCCACGGTGGCTTTTATTTTGGCAAAATAGGGGGGAGGAGAGAGAAAGAGAGAGAGGAGAGAGAGAGGGAGAGAGAAAACCACCGGCCGCCGGAGTTGCCAATTTTTCCGGCCGAATCTTGTCACACGCGCTGGCCAGATAGGAGCGCCTCTCCATTCCCGGCTAACCCCCAAAATTTCACGGCCAACCGACCAGCGACGCGCCCGGATTGGGGCTTTTCTGGCGGCAGCATCGATTTCTTCAACCGCCGAGATCTCCACATTTCGGCCTCCATTCTTGTCATCGCCAGTCCCGTTGGAACCCTCTCCCTTTCATCTACAAAACCCCCAAAAATCTTAGCCACTAACCACCGCACGCGCCGGTAGCAGCGACGGTTGTCGGTGACCGCGATGGCTCGCCGAAGAAATCACTATTCCGATGAGTACCCAGTAGCACCGCTGGTCCCTCCCCACTAATTCCGACCCCCTGAACCCAGATTAGGTGTCCTTTTCCTCCAATTCATGATGGTTAGGGAGAATCGAGGTTCTAAAAGCCGAAAGCTTTTCGACGAGATTCCGGACACCTCGGGTCCGATCTCCGGGAAGTAAGAGCGGATTCGTACTCCTCGTCACTCAAGCTTCGTTTTGGAGCACATGTGCTTCATGGAATTGATCCCATGGAGGATCTTAGGTTAATTGCGTGCTCCAGGTGAGTGACCCATCTTAAACCAATATTTTCCTTGAAATATTTAAAAATCAACTCATGCCCAAAAATAATATTAAAATCCAGATAGAATTAATTAATGAAAATACCTTGCTCATGCATAATAAATACAATTAAATCACAATAATAATAATCGGAAAATTCTTAGTAACCCAAAATCCCGTGGTTTCAGCAGCGGTGTTGTCGGGACGCCGAAGTGCCGTACGCAAGTTTCTCTCTTTAACCTCCCTGCCGGTCAGTGCTCGGGACGCTGGGTATCGGAGGGCATCACTGGTATATGGTGTGGTGCGTCAAGTATAAATTTTCAGATAGAAATTTCAAATCCTAAAGTATTCTAAAATTATTTATTGTATTTCATTACATTTTATTTATATTTGGATTATTTAATTATTATTAATTAAATTAATTGATTCCTTAGTTTTCGGGGAATACGAATATCGGATTTTGTGAAAATGTTTTAAAAGGGGAACATTTCCAACGGAGTGAATAGTGAGGGTTTTGAGAGAAAATATTACTTTCAAATGATTATTATTTAATTATTTATTTAATTGTTTGGTATTGAGTAATTAAATTCCTTTTATTGTTATATTGTTAATATTAAAAGTGTACAGTAGATAGTGTCACTCACTGAGATGATTAGCATCTCATATTTTTAAATTCCGTTCCCCTAGGTCTAGGTTGGGAGACGTTGATTGTCCAGGGCGAGCCCAACGTCTCAGTTCATTGCCGAAAGTCCAAGAAGCATTTCTTCCCTTTTTCCTCTCCATCTTGTATTACTTCTTTATCTGTCATCGTATTAATTCCACATTTATTTGTATAATGCTCTGTATATTGTATTGGACATTTAGTTGTTAATTATGCACTGATTTACTGTTATTCTTTTGGAGTGCTGCAAATTGTGGAATTATATTGTAGTAATGTGGGAGGAATAAGGGGATGTATATAGAAGTGTGTTTTCAGTGCAGGAAATCCGTGGTAAGTCCAACCCGTAGGGGAGGTTCTGCCGGATTTTCCATTGGAAGGTCCGGTAGGGTTTCCCTGGGATCAGGGTTTGTCTAGGGTTCCGGTGAGGAATTTTGGACGGGTCCTGACAATTGGTATCAGAGCTCTAGGTTCTAGTATTCCTAAGGGACTATGCATTGTTGTGCATCCCATCTGCGTCTAATCTCTTGTTTTACCCATCTTAAAGCATTCTTTCCCTTTGTCTTGAAGCAAATTTATTGTCCGAGTTTAAATAACTCTAATCTTTGAGGGTGTCAATTAGAATCACCTATCCTAACGGGGAAGTCCTATGGCCTAGTCGATGGTCGAGGATTGCCTTTTCTTTTTGAAGGTCAAGTAATGGGGGCAGATCCAATCTTTGAATCTTTTTGGGATCTGAAGCGACCCTAGATATGGATCGAGTAGTTATGCATCTTATATTTATGGGCCACTAGCATAAAGGAGTAAAGTTAAAGTGATTCACCTTACTTGAAGTGGTGCTTCATGGAGGAGTTAGGAGGCCTTTGCTGTGGTTAATTTCTGTCCTCGTCTCCAATGAGCTATTGGAGAATGGTTGTTAAGGGTCTATGGCCCAGGTGGTTGATGCCAAAGAAGATGGTGAGCGTTGGAACCGCTAATAGTGGGAAGCAATTCGAAAGCATTTTCCCAGCAAGTTATCTGGATTACGACCGTAAAAAGGATATCGAATCATTATTGATTTGGCTTTGGACATCGATCTATTTCAGTACCGCCATACCGTGCGACTCCATTAAAGTTAAAGGACTTAAAGGCTTAACTGCAAGATTTGGTGAATAAAGGTTTCACTAGGTCAAGCTTATCATCGTGAATGACATGCGTTTCATTCATGGAGAAGAATGATGGTTGCCTAAGGGTGTGTATCGGTTACCAACGACTTAACAAGATGACCACCCATAATCGATACTTGTTGTCGAGTATGGATGTGTGTCGATCAACTTCAAGGTGTCAAGATCTTTTTCCGATCAATTATTAAAAATTAAATACTTTTCAAAGTGATATTTGAAATTAAAGGTGTTTTATTCAAGTATTATTTGTTTATGTTCGTACATATATTTGTATGTTATATTGTTTGATATTATACTGCATATACTGCACTGTACGGAGGCGGCGAACCAATGTGGTCCATGTAGAGCTAGCCCCATAATCATGTTGCCTACGAGTCCAGGGGATCGGACGGCCAATATAGGCAACCACCCTGGTTTGTATTGGTAGCGAAGTGCCGGCGACAGCTGGAATCATGGATCACGTAGCATGTTAGAAGGTATCGTACGTACCTCCATTACGAGCGTGCATATTTCATTTTATGATATGGATTTTAAGATATGATTTTATGCATTTATTCATGTTTTTATTATTGTTCCAATGTGGAGTTTTAACAATTGCCTATGCAAGTTAAGGTATTTTAAACTAATTAAAATAATTTTTGTATTATTATTTCATTGATTTAATTAGTAAACTTCATAAATTATATTTTGATTTTTGAAGAAGTTTGGAAATTTAATTTGGGTTGATAAATTGTGTATATTTTATGTTGGTGGTATATTTGAAAAATATATTTTATTATTTATTTTATGTTATATTTTTCCAAGAGCGACTTAAAGTTTAAGTATCGCCAATTGAGAATCCAAAGTAGGATATCGTTGAGTTCAAAAAGGAGATCCTAAAGGAAGCACGTGATTCAATGTATGCGATACACCCCAAGGGTACAAAGATGTATGGAATGCTCACTAGATGACATTATAGTTTGGCACGATAATGAAAGTTGCAAGATTCGAATAAAGGTACTTAAGTCACCGACAAGTAAAAGTGGGGAGTAGAAACGTTTGAGATAGCTTCAATACTTGCCCATTTCCATGTCGGGTGGGGAGATGTAAACATGGATTTCGTGCTTAAACTATCATTCACAAAGAGAAGGTACGACAGCGTTTAGAGAATCAAACAAGATCCGGATAGCGATTAAAGTTCTACTTGGTTGTTGATGAGGTTAATGAGATGAGGATGATTCCTTAGGCATGGTTAAATGTTTAAGCATGGTTATTTTCATTCTAGAAGCTAGGATCTTGATATCTTATTTCCTTGGAGATTTAAGGTTCGTATTGGTGGTGCTTTATCGATTCAAGGTGGTTGATATTGTTAGTGATAATTTACAATGATAAGGAGTATGATTTTTGGGACGTAGTTAGAATTTAAGAAGTGTGGAATACTTTTATGGGTTAAGGATCTAATGATTTGTTCATAGTATTGGTGGTGATGCTAGAATTAAGATTTAAATTCCTTATTGCTTAAGGAGTGGATTCATGGAATTTATTTGAAATTGGGGGAACTTAGGGTTTTCAAGAATAGTATTTGGATGTTGAAAAATTTTATTCATGACCTTGATGAATTTAGTTAAAAGAAAGATTGATGTTTGTCGAGGTTAAGACTATTGGTTAATCAATGAGGAGTAAGGGTTTTATAATTGTAAGTGCTAGGAGGGTAATCGAAGACAAGAGAATTAATCTCAACCTTAACATGGTGATACCGGTATTTGAGGAAATTAGACTTAAGTTCTAATCTTACCTTTTGAATTGCTGATCAAGTTGCGAGAGTTGGTTGTTGATTTAAGGATGCATGCTTCAGAAGCATTTTATGGTTAGCGTTCGACTATGACCAAGACTTGTAGATTGTGTTCTCATGGCCTAGTTTGAATATCCTTAATTAGTGGGCATGAGAAGGAAAGTTGCACAAGAGGAAAGTTAAAATTCACTATTAGGCGTGATGGTAGTGTAGTGATAGTGGATGAGGTCTTTATTCCACTTGCTAAGTTAAGCTGCTCAGGTTCGGAAGAAGAGCTATACAGTTGTGTGTATACAGATCTTAGGAGGTGAAGCATACGTATTGGTCAACAAAACTATTTCTTAAGTTAAAGTCTACTGGTGAATTCACATAGTCGAGGAAAGTGACGTGAGAGTCGTGTAAACCGCGACTGATATTTTTATAAGTTTCGGTGACGTAAGATATTTCGAGGACAAAATTTTTATAAGGGGGGAAGATTGTAACATCCCGTCCCAAAGTAAAATAGAAATTTTCCAACTTTGACCGAGGTTGACCGTTGACTGTTGACTTTGACCGTTGACCATTGACCAAGGGGTCAAAAGTTGACTTTTTGACTGGGATGGAATTCTAGGTTGAGTGAGGTACCATTACGAAGTACACATTGGTACGAGTTCGTAGACTAGTAGCACGTCGAAAACGAAGCTACGGTTTGAAAGTTATGGGTAAAACAAGCCGAGATTCAAACTGTCCAAAAGGTGCTGGGAGTTGACTTTTTATGGTTGCAGAATTTTGCTTTGACTTTGGTATGGTTGTAAAGTGCTCGTCGATACGAGTTCATAGATTAGCAGCACGCTTAAATTGGACATCTGGTTGAGAAGTTATGGACATGTGAAGTTTTCCGAATATCGTAATATTTTAATATATTTGGCTTAAGCGAATAATGATGCCACGTGTTGACATCTGAGAGGTCCACGTGGATGAATAGTATCACCCACGGTGGCTTTTATTTTGGTAAAACAGGGGGGAGGAGAGAGAAAGAGAGAGAGGGAGAGAGAAAACCACCGGCCGCCGGAGTTGCCAATTTTTCCAGCTGAATCTTGTCACACATGCCGGCCAGGCAGGAGCACCTCTCCATTCCAGGCCAACCCCCAAAATTTCATGGCCAACCGACCGGCGACGCGCCTGGATCAGGGCTTTTTCCGGCGGCGGCGCCGATTTCTTTAACCGCCGAGATCTCCACATTCCGGTCTCCATTCTTGTTACCGCCGGTCCCGTTGGTACCCACTCCCTTCGATCTACAAAATCCCCAAAAATCTCAGTCACCAGCCACCACACGCGCCGGCATCGGCGACGGTTGCCGGTGAATTCACATCTTACATTTTCTTCTTTAGTATCACCAGCATGAATACTTTGATAATATATATATATATATACCCATTGATGCTAAACGGGATTTTGGGTTACTAAGAATTTCCCAATTATTATTATTGTGATTTAATTGTATTTATTATGCATGAGCAAGGTATTTTCATTAATTAATTATATCTGGATTTTAATATTATTTTTGGGCATGAGTTGATTTTTAAATATTTCAAGGAAAATATTGGTTTAAATTGGTGGTTTCAAATTTTATAATTATGCCCATGGAGTATTAATTGATGGACCGTGTGATACGAGAAAAATTATTTGTATATTGTTATCGGTGGTTTTCTACCGGAAATGTTAAAGAAAAATGTGGGAGGTTGAGTTCGAAAAATGGTATAATTTCCAAGGTAAAGTTTTTGAAAATTGGGTTATTATTTTAGACGCACTCATACAGTATTGGTGTTCTGGCTGTATATGTGGATTAGCGTGCAAGTTATAATGTCTCTCGTGAGTTGCCATTGGACCGAGGGCAGGCAAGTTTGATAATGGCCATAGCCGCCCCCCTCCGTGGCCGGGATGACCGTTTCAGCAGCGGCGCTGTCGGGATGCCGAAGCGCCGTATGCAAATTTCTCTCTTTAACCTCCCCGCCAGTCGGTGCTCGGGACGCTGGGTATCGGAGGGCATCACTGGTATATTGTGTGATGCATCAAGTATAAATTTTTAGATAGAAATTTCAAACCCTAAAGTATTCTAAAATTATTTATTGTATTTTATTACATTTTATTTATATTTGGATTATTTAATTATTATTTATTAAATTAATTGATTCTTTGGTTTTCGGGGAATACGAATATCGGGTTTTGTGAAAATATTTTAAAAGGGGAACATTTCCAACGGAGTGAATAGTGAGGGTTTTGAGAGAAAATATTACTTTCAAATGATTATTATTTAATTGTTTGGTATTGAGTAATTAAATTCCTTTTATTGTTATATTGTTAATATTAAAAGTGTACAGTAGATAGGGTCACTCACTGAGATGATTAGCATGTCATATTTTTAAATTACGTTCCCTTAGGTCCAGGTTGGGAGACGTTGATTGTCCAGGGCGAGCCCAACGTCTCAGTTCATTGCCGAAAGTCCAAGAAGCATTTCTTCCCTTTTTCCTCTCCATCTTGTATTACTTGTTTATCTGTCATCGTATTAATTCCACATTTATTTGTATAATGCTCTGTATACTGTATTGGACATTTAATTGTTAATTATGCACTGATTTACTGTTATTCTTTTGGAGTGCTGCAAATTGTGGAATTATATTGTAGTAACGTGGGAGGAATAAGGGGATGTATATAGAAATGTGTTTTCAATGCAGGAAATCCGTGGTAAGTCCAACCCTTAGGGGAGGTTCTGCCGGATTTTCCATTGGAGGGTCCGGTAGGGTTTTCCTGGGATCAGGGCTTGTCTAGGGTTCCGGTGAGGAATTTTGGACGGGTCTTGACACATATACAAACTAATACACATAATCAAGTAGAGAGTTTTAACATTTTTATGGTGTAACTGTATAAACAATCATTTGTAAGAAGATAAAAATCAATCCTTCATCTAATATATTAGGGAAATTTTATGTCTAACGAATTACAATGTAACTAGGTAAAATATTCATTACCTTCATTGAAAATAAGTGAACCAGTTAAACCTTTGCAATCTCATGGAAACTTTTAGTTGGTTCTGCATAAAACAAGATATGGCCATAAGATCAAAGAGTGGATACATGAATATAGAGAACCATGAACTAGAAATGTTGAAATTAGCAATTTGTACTCCTGCATACTTTAAAGGGCAACAAATATAACAACAGAGACAAAATAATGAAGGAAAATAAAAGTAGATAGAGAAAGAAGAGGTTATTCCTTTGTTATTTTAGTATTTATACGTGACAGTACAATGACAGCATAATTTTTATTATAAATTAACAACAATACATCTTATTCAAACTATAAAAACCTTAATGAATTTCCATAACAAGTGAAGTTCAATTTGTACTTTTTAATCAAAACATAGGAAATTGAAATAGTTTTTAAATAGGGCATTGTATACTATCAACATCATTCATTTTGATATCTTAAGAACATAAATTTTCTTTATTGCATCATACTTGACAATATCTATCTTTTAAATGCTTACAATTTAGACCCACTCAACTGTGCTAAATTGAAGCAAAATCTAATGCTAATGTACCATAAACATACAAAGATAAATGCTTTCATATGGGTTAAAAGTTACATAGTTCTGGTCATTATGTAAGAGTGGAATCTTCCTAGCCTGCCCAATATCTTTACGAGGAATTTCTTTTTTCTTAGCATCTACTTTGTGCTGAATTTACCTTTTTGCAAAGGCTGCGTTCACACTCACAAGAGATTCAGCGATAATTGTCTATGCATCCCATTAAAATGAGTCTTAGGTCTATCCATTCACACCTCAACAAAATTATACACATAAGAAAAACATAAGCTTGTTTCAAAGTTAAAAGGATATATAGAGAATTCAAATTATGAGCAACAAGAAGTAGTAAAATATATATGAAAACATAAACATCACATATTAAATTTAGTAAAAGATATATAAAAACATAAACATCACAGATTAAATTAATATAATCTTTATTATACTGAAATCATGAGCAAAAACTAATAATTAATATAGCAAAAACAAAATTTAATTAGTAGGTGGAGCTGAACGAAAACAAAGATATCCTTTACCTAGAAATCTCCATTTCCAGCAAGTAAACGCTCTTCTCCCTCCATTTTCAAATTGCAAATACGCAAAATTCTATTAGAAGGTCAATATGAAGAAAACTTAACCTCAAGCGTATTTAAAAAAAAAAAAAACTCAAATCTAATTATTTTGAAACTATTGGGACATGTGTCCAGTGAGCATAACATCTAGATAAAAGTTTCAAGCATAAAAACCTAACCATAGGAATAAAAATTAAATTAGTTCATATCCACTATGAAGTTCTTTAACTGCTTCAAGAGAATGGAAATGTCATGTGTAAAACATATATCCAAGGTGACAGCATGCTTAAAAATTTTCAAACAAGTAGTTTTCGAAGATTACAAGTGAAACGAATTCAAAATTTTATACCTGCTGGGTCTTAGAGCTGCTCTCTATATAAGCTGCAGCACCAATTTGCTTTCTTAGCTCCTCTCCTTGTTTCATAAGCATAATGAGCTCCCCTTTGATGATACAATCTACAAATACTTTCCCAAAGTGTGAGTGACCACAATAAAGAGAACATACTGGGACAAATATTATGACATTAGATCCCATATGATTAGCTGAATAAATTTGTCCTCACGGAGATATGAAATAGATGAAGGATCCATGTTAGCTTTATAATATCAAAGTCATTGGTTTTTTTTCCATTGTTGACAAAGAATACAAGCCACTTTTAGCCATTTGTTCCAACAAGAACAACTGGAAAGTTAGGTGCAAATCGACGAAGTTTCGAAAACAAATTAGAATAAATGAATTCAGTACTAATATGCTAAAACTAATCAATCAACAAACAAAAGCTCTCTACCATATGGAAAAAGGTAACACATTATTATAAAAGGAAAAGCAATAAGTATTAATGCTTTAATCATAATAAGTGGTAAACAACAATAAAAAAAAGTGAAGAGAAAATAAAACAAGTACCTTCTTAAGAATTTTCATAGGTTGCCCTATTAATTAAAGATAAAGCTAGCACAAATATGTTTGCATCTTGCTAACTCAGTGACCTTAACCTGCCGTAATCTTCTTGACCGTTGAATAATGGAAAAATGAAAATTTATCGGACAAATAAAAAACCAACTAAAACCCTAACTCCATCAACAAACCAAAACAATCCGCATAGTTGAACCAAATATATAAGAACTATTACACCTACAGCGCAACATAGTCAAAAGTTGACAATGCTCTAGTACACAGCCAGATTTGCACTAAAATTGTCAAACATGGTAGGCGTGTAAGCCAATCCTCCCATAGAAAAAAGCATAAATATTGAGACAGAGAAACAGTCCTCTCTTGAAGCCTAATACGCAAACCAAATTTGAATTTATTTTTTTTACCTATTTTTTGAAATCTTTTTTCTGCTTGTTTTACAATGTAAATTTTCAATGTCTAAAATAGGTACAAGAAAGAAATCCCAAGCAACAAAATCTCGGTAGGAACAATCATGAAATTATTTCAATGCTAATATGATATATGAAGAAAGTTTTAGGGGGTACTATGATAAAGTTTATGCAGATACACATGGTAAATAACTGAGTCACTCTTTAGTTACACACTAGAAATAATACATTAGAAGCATGTTTGCCACAACTTATTTATTCTTTCCCCCTCTATACTGTATGTCCATAATCTCAGCATTTGAATCCAACAAGAAGTAGGCATTAAGGCAATTATAATAACAAAGTAATTAGTCCTGCCACTAATTATCATCTTAATATGTGGCCATTTATAGGTATCAACTATCATGCTAGATGTTTTTGAGTTCCATACAACTATCAAGTTAACGTCTTTTTCTTCAAACTACAAAGGGGAAGAGAGATAATTATATGAGAATCAGTTTAAACCAACCTTAGACAACAATGCCAACAAAATTATGACATAAATAATAATTATAATAATTAACAGTTTAAGCTTGGAATAGTAACTAAAGGTTTAATATTTGCTCACCGAGGAGCTTCTAAAGTGCCATGAAGTTGTCCTATAGTAAACAAAACCATAAGAATCTACTGATCCCTGAAGCAAGGTTCTCTGGTTTATTCACCACAAGTTCAACCTTCTTTCCAGTCAAAGACCTCCAAAGTGAATACCACCAAAATCAATGACAGCACCAAATAGGTGCGAGTTAACTAAATTAACTGAACAAAAGCACCAATATCATTTCCATTACTTGGACCACAGAAAATATATATATATATATATAATTGAATGAAATAAAAAGAAGTGGATCGACAAGACAAAAAAGTAAATCCAACAAATTTTTTTTTTTAATTTATACAATTTTAATAGAAAATAAATACAAATTGTAATCATTTTTTAGGGTGGAGGTATATATTCCCCATTTGTTCCCAGACAATATTGAAACTTTTTGTTATGAGAACCTGTAACACATTTTAAAGTTTCATAAATAGCAAAGAAAAATGCCATGGGGTTACAAATAATAATCTCAAAACCATCACTCTAAGGTGCTAATAGTTCTTTTAATTCATAAAAGAACTTATATTCTTTGTAGTTTTGCTCTAGGTGATAGTGGTAAAGATTACTGAGAGATGGTATGAAAAGTTTCTTCAAGTTGTTATATACATATAAAATGATGTAGTTACCCAAAAAATGCTAAAATCAAACAAAATATATGCAGATATCTAATTGCTCCGGCAGTTCAAAGAAAACACACATCCATGTGAAAGGGATTATCAGTATTTGTGACTTTGAAATGAGAAGGTTCTAACATTGAAATATGGTTTGGTGGATGGGAGACAAAAAACTTAGGGATTTGGGCGTTTGTAGTGCAAGGTTCGTGGGTTTGGGCAGAGCTGCAGATGTGGGTTCAAAGTTCTTCACAAAAAAAAAAAAACTGATAGCTTAGCCAAAACTAGTTTTAGCTTTTGAAGCCTCCCCAAAATCGCTTGGGACTCCAACAAACAAAACAACAACAAATGCAAGTTACAGATGGTCGGGGAGACGGATAAATAGAGAGGGGGTAAAAGGAAAAAGAGGGAGCAAGAAGAAACATGGCAAGAAATTTGTAGCCGGCCATAGAGTAGGGGGATGATATTGTTCGAGTGACGGGGCACTGCACAATGTTTTTTTAATTAGAAGGGAAGGAGGGGAAGGGCGGCAAATTTCCCACTAAGCAAAAATGAAATTTTTTATTTATTTGGCAAAACCCAAAATTAATAGAAAATTTTTTATATTTTATATGATAAATAAATTAATATAATTTTTTTTATATATATAATATCGATATTCAACAATAGTATTAATGCTATAGGAGTGGTTAATCTAATTAATCAAAGGCAAATTTAACCAATATGTATATAAAATTATTACATATTCATAATGTGATTAAGTATACAAGTATGATTAAGTATACAAGGATACTCTCTTTGGAAGTATACAAATTTATAATAAATATCAAATCAGTATGCATATATATTTTTCTAAAAAAAAAGTATATTTGTCTGTTTAAGTATATATTCTAATATGCCTTCAAAAAAAAAAATACATATACTAATATAAATGTCTATATATATACATGCAGTATTAACTATAATGACATGTTAAGTCCTATTCTACAAAGATTTTAATTTTTAATCATGTATTAACTAAGACCAGTTTAATAAGTCCACTCTTTCGTAAAAGAAAAAAACAATGCTCTATATTTTAAGGTAAGATATTCTCTCCCTCTGTCTCCCTATATATATATATATATATAGTTTTTCATTATATGCCTTGGAGAATTCAAATAAGAATTCAAATAAGAATATTTATATAAGGAAATAATTACTCCTTCATCAATTGTTTTCAAATGGAATTTATATAGTTTGTTCTCCTCACAAATATCTTACTTTATAATAAAAATTATATTAATATAGAAAATGTTATTTATCACCAATGATGACCTATCATTAGGGATGTTCATTATAAGCTGAAAAAAAGAAATCAAATTGAAACCGATAGAAAATCAAAAGAATTGAATGTCGCCGATTGGTTAGCTAAACTAATCAAAATGTAGGTGGTCGATGCCCATGTTGATTTTTCAAAACCAACGATTAACTAAACCAATAAAAAAATAACAGAAGAATTGAAATTGACCAACCAATACTCAGCTGGTTTTCAAAATGCCAAAATTGATTTTTTGTCCAATAACCTACCGATTGAAATTTTCAGTTTAAAAACTAAACTGATTGATAATGACTATTGAATATCCTTACCCATCATTAGTGCGCTCTGCATACTGATATGGCAACTTAATAGGCTACCATTAAGAGTTCACTTTCCTATACTATAAGAAAAATAATAAATGCAATCAATTAATATTTGCCAAATGAACATAGGTTCCACTAATGTAACATCCCATCCCCAGGTACGCTGGAATTTTCTCATGTTGACCAAGGTTGACTGGGTTTGACCGTTGTTGACTGAGAAGGGTCAAACTTTGACTTTTTGACTCGGCAAGAATTCTAGGTTGATCAAGGTACCATTATGAAGTACGCATCGACACAAGTTCATAGACTAGTAGCACATTGAAAACGGAGCTACGGTTTGAAAGTTATGAGCAAAACAAGTTATTGTCCGAACTGTCCGAGGGTGCTGGAGTTGACTTTTTATTTTTGTGAAATTGAGTTTTGACTCATACATGGTTGTGAAGTACTCATCGATACGAGTTTGTAAACTAGTGGTACGCCCGATTCGGACATGTGGTTTTAAAGTTATGGAACTGCAAAATATTTCAAATATCGTATTATTTTAATATTATTTTTAAACGTGTGAACAGTATATGCCACATGTAACTTAGTTAATGGTGCCGTGTGTCACAATGAGAAAATGCCACATGTCAGCCACAAGTAAATGTTATATTATATTATATTGTTTTTGTTATTATTTTATATATTATATTATTATGATAAAATTTTATTATTTTAATATTATTTATTTGTTTATTTTTAATTCTTTTTTTTCTTTTTCTTTTTCTTTTTTTTTTATTTTTCTTTCTTTCCCCACGTGGGAAAACACCACGGGCCCTCCTTCTCTCTTCTTTTTCTTTTCTTCTTCTTCTTTCTTCTTCCTTCTTCCTTCTTCTTCCTCCCGTCCTTGTTGCATTTCTTCCGGCCACCGGACGACGACACGTGCCGGACAGATAGAAAGCCAGTGGAAAACCCGGTCGGTAACCGGAAGGACAAGGCCGAACGTCGCCGGATGCACCCGAATTGGGCCTCCATCATCGGCGATGGCAAGTCGGTTTTTCGGCGATCCGGCCATCACCTGGCCAAATTGATACCCCTTTATACTATTATCTAACCCTCTGAGCTCAATTTTGAGATCCGTTCAGCTCAATTCCTTGTTGTTTGAGAGATATGAGAAGTTGAACTTTGACCGAATCTTTCCGTCCATTTTTCGGTAACCGTCGGTTGATTTGAGCCCAATGGAAGTCAGTAACGTATTTCTCATCTTTTTAGCTTCTTATAGGTACCTTATTTGTGAATTATGATTAAGTATTTTGAAAGATGCCATTTTTGGATAAAATATTATTATTTTAATATGGTAGTATGAAAGATGTACTGTTTAATATTTAAATAATTGTTATTTATATTGAAGATGTTAAATTGGGAATTGTACAAATATGGGTTAAATTAATATTTCTGAAATTGGAAAGCTATTAATTTTGAAGGTGCTATTAAATTATTGTTAATTTTATTGTGAGATTATGGTATCTGTTAGAATATATTTTTGTATACTTATTTATATGTGAAGTTGTGAAATTATATGTGGATTAAATGATATTTGTTGTGAATTGATCTGAAAATTGAGGAATTAATTGTGTTAATTTACCATGATAACAAAAATATATTATGTAATGTAAATTATGTAAGAATTTTTATATTGTTTTGGTGAAAATTGATTTTATGGATTTGAAGAAAAATATTTATTTAAAATTTAGTATTCCCAAAAAATATAATTAATTAATTATTCATAAATTTGATTTTATCTTATTTTATCGAAACTTATTATTTTAATAATACTATAAATTTTTTTATAGTTTTTAGATGTACCATACACGTAGCGGTATTCTGTAGTTGTGGATGTGATTAGCGCGCAGGTGGATGTGGATGTAATTAGAGCGCAAGTTGTATTGTCTCCCATGAGTTGCCATCGGACCGAGGGCAGACAAGTTTGATTTGGCCATAGCCGTCCCCTTCCATGGCTGGGATGACGGTTTAAGCAGCAGTGCAATGGGATGCCATGCGACCGTATGCCAGTTTCTCTCTTTAACCTTTCCGTCAGATGGTGCTTTGGGACGTTGGACACCACCGGTATATAGTATGTGCATTAAGTATCTTTTGTATATATATATATGTTATATTTGTATATATCACATTGTACGGGGACAGCGATCCGATGTGGTCCATGAAGAGCTAGCCTTGTCACTATGTTGCCTACGAGTCCAATGGATTGGACGGCCAATCTAGGCAACCATCCCAGACTGTATTGGTAGCAGGGTGCTGGCAACAGCTGGAATCATGGATTGCGCAACATATTGGAGGTTATCGTTTGTACCCCTGATACGAGTGTATATTTGATAATATTTTTTGAATTTTAAATTATTATTTGATCTTGTATTATTCTATCTATTCATAATTTGATTTTCTAGCATTATACTTAATTGCTTTTATTGTCATTACTATTATTAATATTATTCCCATTATTAATATTACAATTATTATTTATCAGAATTATGTTTACAATTATTTTCATTATTACTAATATTATCATCATCATTATGATTATTATTATTATTGTCATTATTTATTTTTATTTTATTATTATTGTCATTATTTATTTTTATTTTATTATTATTATCGTGATTTTCATACTGTAGTGTTGAACAAGTATCACAACCAATGGGTGAGAAATATGGCCATCGGGCAAGTATGATAGTCCTTGAGCAAGTGACAGCCATCGGGTGAGTATGACAACCCTTGGATAGATGTGGTTATATGATAGCCTTTGGGCATGTGGGATGGCTGTTGCTAGCCTCGGATGAGTTATATTAATATCATTATTAGCATTAAATGGTTGGTATTATTATTATTGTTAATATAGCGGTTAATTTATCTTTCTTTTTATATTACACATTGGTCTATTTTTAAAACGATGTAAAATATATTTGAGATTTGCAGCACTAAGTGGGTGGTGTGGGCGGTCATGAACCTGTGATGGTATATTTTGGTTGCTTACTTAGTAAATTATTTCCGTTGTATATATATATTTTATATCTAATTTGTTATCGAAGTGTTGCCATTTGTGGAATTTATTTGTAGTAAGGTGGGAGAGATAAGGTGGTAGTATATAGGAGTGGATTTTCGTACAAGTAAATTTTGGGCATGTTTTACTCTTAGGAAAGATGCTACCGGATTTTCCATAGGAGGGTTCGGTAGGGTCTCTCTGGGATCATGATTTATCTAGAGTTCCGGGAAGGGATTCGTCCTGACAATAATCACTAATGGTGGCAAATAATGCATCTTGATCTATATGTGTACATCATGATGATGTTGCTTCTTTTTTGATTTTTTATAAACCAAGAAAGGGGCATTTTAAGACCAAATGTAATTGAATTTAAAATCTAAAGGTTATCACCAATGATTATTGTTATTTAAGCTATCCCTAAAGGGCATTTAAGCAAATGATTAAATATTAAATCTACATGGTTAATTGGTAACTCATAGCATCTACATATCAATATGGCTTCTATTATAAAGTAGTGGAGGATAGTTCCTGTTTTATCAAGTTATATATAATAATGTTTATATATCTAGCTATATTTAAAGTATAAATAAATCTATGTTTGTATATATATGTACGATAATACATGTCTACACATACATACATATATATATATATATATATGAATTCAAATATAGTACAAGTACCAATTACAAATATATATATATATATATGTATAGACAAGTACTTATATTTTTTCATACTATATTCTAAAGAATTAAAAAAAAAAATCTCAAATGACTAATTTTTTTATCACTAAAAGGTATTATTCTTTATATATTTTTATTGTATTTTTTTTTATAATTATTTATGCTATCACTTGGTTGCTCTTGTTTCGTCGTCAAAGGTGTACAATATTATCATTTTTTTTTTAAATTTTAAAAAGTTTCAACTATGAACCTTTTGGTCACTTATGCAACATTTCAACTATAAAAGCTTTTAGATCTCTTAAGGGTGTTATATTCACATTCTACTCCCCCCAAAAAAAAGAAAAAAAAAAAAAGAGGTCTGACATTCATATTGTTTTAACATTATTTTAATTTTTATAACTGTATATGACAATTATGTGCTCACCAAAAGTTGCATCTAGTAAACCATTAATTTTTGCACTTTCTAAGCAACTAAACTACACCTCGTCACTTAGTATTTGTAACCAAAAAAGCCACTAAAACAAAATTTTAGGTGACCAAAGTATTTTGGACACTAACGTCATGCATTTATATATTTTTTCATTTTAATTATTTAGAATATTAGTAACAAAATAATTAGTCACTGATAATTGATTTCAATGACCTATATGTATCTTGGTCACTAAAAAATCTTCTTCTTGCTAAAGGAGAAGCGGGAAAAATTTCCAACTCTGTCCTTGAGTAAATTGGTCACTGAAAACTTAGATTTAGCAATGTAATCCAAGGTTGCTGAAAGTGGTACCCTACCTTTTTTCCAATATGAGCTATCAAATATTTAACAACCACCATATGGTCACTAATGTTTGCCTTTAACAGCCAAAAAGTTTTGGTCGCAAAAGATTTAGTCACTAATTTCCTTTTTTTGGCAGTGATTTTAGAATTCAAATAAAGGGACATGGTGAAACATTTCAATATGTAATCGTCTATAACTTCTCAAAATTCATGATGTGATTCATGAAAAAGGAGAAGATAAGAATTCATGCATATCTCTCGACCAATGAGTATTTTAATTAATATGGGGAATTCACATGAAATGGTTAGTAAAAGACAGAATAATATAATATGTATATATATATATATATGTGTTTTAAGGTCCCATATAAATAAATGTCGTAGAATTATAGCTTAATTTATAGCTTAGTGGAGGTGCTTTATCTTCAACCAATGTGGTTGTCTAATTTATGAATTACCAAGCTTTCTGATATGTTTTCCTTTAGTTATCTTATTTATTATTGTAATCTAGAAGTTTCAACTTTAATAAACTTGAGTTTCACGTGGCTTTGAAATGGTGCTGAAGCATTGAATTAAAGAGAAAATGGTCAAGTTGATTGATTTCTCCATAGACTGCGGCCTGGTTGATAAAGCTTTTCAGACTGACTTCCACTATATGTAATTTGATCGATGCAAGAATGCCAAGTTAATCTTGATTATTACAATATTTTGGCACGAAGATAATAAATTACCTTTTATGTAGACATAAGTTTTAAACGAAAAAAAAGTTTCCATTTTAACTGTCCCAATTTTTTTTTTTGGGTCAATTTTAAAGTTTAAGTTGTATACTAGTTTATGTGCATTAATCTGTAATCTCCTTAATTGTGTAATTTTCTTGATTTTACCCTTGATATTGTTCTATGATTTTGAGCCTTCATCTAAACAAACATTATTGGAAAATTAAACTCTCCTTGCATTACGCGAAAATTAAGTTCTAGCGACACATTATTAGCAACGCTACGAGATAAATGCGTCTAAAAAAATAAAACTGCGACTCTGAGGTTAATACGTCAGTAAAAATTCGACCAATCGACGACGCATAAGAAAAAAGTTGACGTCGAGATGTCGCGAGAAACAACAACACACGACGCATCCGTTAAGATTCGTTAAATATTCAGCCCAATAGAGTCGCCTTTAATAGAATGCGTATATTTTTATCAATTGTATTGTTTAAATGCTACACTAAAGATAATTGTTAATCAATCTGATTTTCTTTCAACTTTCCAAATAGGTGAAAATATTTAAGAAAACTTACTGTATCTTAATTTTTTTTTCGTTCCACTTAACAAATATCCGGCGACGCATAACAATCTCTATGAGTCGCCTATTAAATTATTATTTTTTTTTTGGATTTTTGAAAATATTAATCAGTTGATTTTCTTTCAACTTTAAATAGCAAGTGAAAATGTTTAAGCAGCATCACAGTACTTTTTTTTTTGTTTTTTTTAAAAAATTGTTAGGAAGACATATTATTGCCTATTAGTTACTAGTTTTTTTTTTTTTTTGGGGGGTTCTTTGTAAGTATTAAACAGTTGATTTTATTTCAACTTTAAATAACAAGTGAAAATGTTTAAGCAGCATCATAGTGCTTTTTTTTTTTTTTTCAAAAAAGTTTTTGAAAAATATTTCATTGATATAAGGCGACACATAAAAACTGTTATGTGTCGCCTATTAGTGTAACATTTTTTTTTTTTGCATTTCTTGTAAGTATTTAACGTTGATTTTCTTTCAACTTTAAATAACAAGTGAAAATGTTTAAATATTTCGGAAAATATTTTGTTAAGTATTATGCGTCGCCTATTAGTGTAATAAAATATTTTTTTTGGTGTTTTTTGTAAGTATTAAACAGTTGATTTTCTTTCAACTTTAAATAACAAGTGAAAATGTTTAAGCAGTATCACAGTGATTTTTTTATTGTTTTTTCCAAAAAACTTTTTGGAAGACATATTATTAATATCATGCGACTCCGAAGCATTATGCGTCGCCTATTAGTGTAAAAATTTTGTTTTCGGTATTTTTAGTAAGTATTAAACAATTGATTATCTTTCAAATTTAAATAACAAGTGAAAATGTTTAAGCTGCTTCACAGTGCTTTTTTTTTTCATTTTTTAAAATAAATTTTTTGGAAATCATTTTATTGATATACGGTGACGCAGAAACACTGTTATGCGTCGCCGATTAGTGTAATAATTTTTTTTTTTTTTGGTTTTTTTCTAAGTATTAAACTGTTGATTTTCTTTCAAATTTAAATAACAAATGAAATTGTTTAATCAGAATCATAGTGCTTTTTTTTTTTGTTTTTTCAAATAAATTTTTTGGAAAATATTTTGTTGATATAAGGTGACGCATACACACTGTTATGCGTCGCCTATTAGTGTAATAAATTTTTTTTTTTTGGTTTTTTTCTAAATATTAAACAGTTGATTTTCTTTCAACTTTAAATAACAAGTGAAAATGTTTAAGCAGCATCACAGCACTTTTTTTTTTTGTTTTTTTGCAAAAAATTTTTTGGAAGACATATTAATTATATCAGGCGACACAGAAGCATTATGCGTCACCTATTAGTGTATTATTCTATTTTTAGTAAGTATTAAACAGTTGATTTCTTTCAAATTTAAATAACAAGTGAAAATGTTTAAGCTGCTTCGAAGTACTTTTTTTTTTTTTGTTTTTTCAAATAAATTATTTGGAAAATATTTTATTGATATAAGGCGACTCATACACACTGTTATGCGTTGCCTATTAGTGTAATATTTTTTTTTTGGGGTTTTTTTCTAAGTATTAAACAGTTGATTTTCTTTCAACTTTAAATAACAAGTGAAAATGTTTAAGCAGCATCACAGTGCATTTTTTTTTGTTTTTTCCAAAAAATTTGTTGGAAGACATATTATTGATATCAGGCGATGCTGAATCATTATGCATTGCCTATTAGTGTATTATTATTTTTTTTTTTTGGAATTTTTAGTAAGTATTAAACAGTTGATTTCTTTCAACTTTAAATAACAGGTGAAAATGTTTAAGCTGCTTCACAGTGCTTTTTTTTTTGTTTTTTCAAATAAATTTTTTGGAAAATATTTTATTAATATAAGGCGACGCATAAAAACTATTATGCGTCGCCTATTAGTTTGAAATTTTATTTTTTTTGGTTTTTTTCTAAGTATTAAACAATTGATTTTCTTTCAACTTTAAATAACAAGTGAAAATGTTTAAACTGCTTCACAGTGCTTTTTTTTTTTTGTTTTTTTGGAAAATTTTTTTGGAAGACATATTATTCATATCAAGCGACGCATAATCATTTCGCGTCGACTATTAATGTATTATTATTTTTGTTTTTGGCATTTATTAAGTATTAAACAGTTGATTTTCTTTTAACTTTAAATAACAAGTGAAAATGTTTAAACTGCTTCACAGTGCTTTTTTTTTTTTTCAAATAAATTTTTTGGAAAACATTTTATTGATATAAGGCGACTCAGAAACTCTATTATGCATCGCCCATTAGTGTTACAATTTTTGTTTTTTGGTTTTTTTCTAAGTATTAAACAGTTGATTTTCTTTCAACTTTAAATAACATGTGAAAATGTTTAAGCAGCATCACAGTGCATTTTTTTTTTGATTTTTCCAAAAAATTTGTTGGGAGACATATTATTGATATCAGGCGACGCTGAATCATTATGCGTCCCCTATTAATGTATTATTATTATTTTTTTGGGTTTCTAGTAAGTATTAAACAATTGATTTTCTTTCAACTTTAAATAACAAGTGAAAATGTTTAAACTGCTTCACAGTGCTTTTTTTTTTTGTTTTTTTGGAAAATTTTTTTGGAAGACATATTATTCATATCAAGCGACGCATAATCATTTCGCGTCGACTATTAATGTATTATTATTTTTGTTTTTGGCATTTATTAAGTATTAAACAGTTGATTTTCTTTTAACTTTAAATAACAAGTGAAAATGTTTAAACTGCTTCACAGTGCTTTTTTTTTTTTTTTCAAATAAATTTTTTGGAAAACATTTTATTGATATAAGGCGACTCAGAAACTCTATTATGCATCGCCCATTAGTGTTACAATTTTTTTTTTTTGGTTTTTTTCTAAGTATTAAACAGTTGATTTTCTTTCAACTTTAAATAACATGTGAAAATGTTTAAGCAGCATCACAGTGCATTTTTGTTTTGATTTTTCCAAAAAATTTGTTGGGAGACATATTATTGATATCAGGCGACGCTGAATCATTATGCGTCCCCTATTAATGTATTATTATTATTTTTTTGGGTTTCTAGTAAGTATTAAACAATTGATTTTCTTTTAACTTTAAATAACAAGTGAAAATGTTTAAGCAGCATCACATAGCTTTTTTTTTTGTTTTTTTTTTCTTATTTGTATCAGGCGACCCTCAAGCATTTTGTGCGTCGCCTGTTCACCTTTTATTTAAATATTTTTTTTTCCTTTGGTTTTGTGAAAATATTTTCAATCTGTTTTACTTTTGGCATCAAATAATCTGTTAAAATATTGAAGCACATAACTGTGATGGTTTTTGTTTTTTTTGCATTATTTGTATCAGGCGACTCTCAAGCATATTGTGCATCACCTATTCATCGTTTATTTTAATTATTTTTAATATTGTTTGAAATTTTGTAAAATTGGTATGTTTAAAACCAAAGTTCATGCAAAACAAATACTTCCTTATGAGCGATTTTCACAAATTTGTCTACGATATTTTATATGTACAAACAAAAGCTATTAACAAAATCTAGCTATTTCACTACCATGCATATATATTCATTGATTTGAGATACTTGTGATCATCACTGTTACCCATTCATCTCTAAATTCGTTGACATTTTCAGCTTGTAACCAAGTGACACCTTCGTACTGAACATGAGAAACTTATGTTAATACATAAACAAATAATCATAAATATTAATTATTACATAATAGAAATATGATGAAATCATTAAATTAATAATAATTTACCATTCCTCTTAAGTCCCGGGGAGGAACTTTGCGCCTAATGATATTTCGCATTATCATCATCATATAGTAACCGCATTCCGTATTCCCGGGCTGCATCGGTGTCTAAATTTGCAAACAGTAAATTATGTGTAATATTAGATACGAATATATACAAGTATTTAAATTAACTAACAACTAATAATGCTAAGTTTATATATAATAATTACCTTAGTATTTTGCCACCGAAGTTTCTTTTCAAATGTCTTTCCTTGGTTCCATGCAAAGAAGGAACTATATAGAAATATAAATATTGTATAAGATTATACAGTAGCTTCAAAAGTACAAATCCAATATAAGAACAATTAATTAAAAATATTAAAGTTATTAATTAACTTACTCGTCGATCAAAGATTTTAGATCCTTATCAATTATATTTTTATGAGTCTTCAAAGAATCAAAAAACCATGCTACTGCTTTGTATAAATCAACAACACATAGCATCCAATGATTCCTAAAAACACCAATAAATATTTTAGTTAATATGATGTTTCTCGAAATGAATATTTTCATAACATAATTCAATATATAAAACTAACACAATATTACCTTGCACAGTAGGGAAAGAACCATAGTTGATTATTTCTTGCATCTTGCCATCTACTCAATATATTTAATATCCGTTCATGAGGGTTTGGATGACCAACCGAAGCAATAATATCCGGATGAACAAAGCAATAATTCCCTTCGAAGGAGCCCGTCAATCCCTCACATAAATACCTACATAATCCGATTACAAGTAATTATAGTGTTTAATTAATTAAATTAAAGAATTAGTTATAAAGACATCCAAATTTAGTTTACCTTATGTAGAACAAGATGCATTCGGAAGATAATTCTTGCATGTAACAAAAATTGTTTATATCGCTGCTCGCTATGCCCAATTGTTGTTCTTCCCCAAAGATTTCTTTTTTCATATTAAAAAACCATAAATGATCGCTATCGACATCCTTGATCCGACGTAGCAACTCTCGGATCGTTGGGGTAATGACTAAGGGATCAACATTATCATCTTGATCATTCTCAACATTTGACCTGTTTGAGCTTCCCTACAAAATATCAACAAACAACATTTAAAATAGAACAAAAATGAAATTATTTTAAACTTCATTAATATATATAGCTGCATCGAACAATACCTCCTCAGATGGCAAGATAACAAGATCTCTTGGCCATGCAACAAATGCACCTTCAGCATCACCGACACGTATGATGTCAAATGACGGAATAGGCAAAGGTGCAAATCCATCAATAACGTCATCAACAGTGACCTTATAATTTGCTGCACCTAGCTTCACACCATGGCACATATCCGTTGGCAGCGAAGGTACCAAAGTGCCACGTGCTATTATATGGCCAACATTGCCTTGTGCAAGATTGCATTTTACACCTGCAAAGTTTTAAAAAAAAATAAAAAGATTAATATATGTTCACATGACAATATTCCTTCAACTTAAAGACTCGATCCCATGACCTCATGGTGGTAGGTAAGACTCTTCAACCATGGGAGCTATATAGATAGTAATAACCCACTTAAACATACATACATATATATATATATGAAATAATTACCTTAGGATAGATCCGAGGAGCATCAATCCAAGATGTAGATTGGGTCCCATGAGCAGCAACATCATCGAATTGGGTGCCCGGAGCATCAACATCATCGGTTGGGGGGGTCCCATGAGCAGCAACATCATCGACTTGGGTCCCAGGAGCATTAACATCATCGGCTGGAGGGGTCCCTTGACCAGCAACATCATCGACTTGGGTCTCAGGAGCAGCAACAGTATCGGCTGGATGAGCGAGTGACGGAATCTGAATACCACATGCCGATATGAGCGCATCAACTTGGGCAGCGCTGCTGCTGCTTGAATTTCTGACGATCGCCACCAGACCTTTGAGCAGCATCTCATAGATTAAATTGTTTCCACTTCCCTCCGACTTGGTCTTTTTTTGTGAACTCAGCTTAGGAGTATGGAAAAAGTTATTCACCGTGTATCCTTTGCCTCGACCCCTAAGCCTACCTCCATACTCCTCTTTTCCCAAAGCTTGTGTTAGGATATCCACAGGAGGTGAAGGCCGAATTTCTCCTTCTGTTGCCTTCTTCTTTAAGTCATTCTACAATATATTGTTTAAATGATTGAATATATCAGTTTATATAATAATGAACTAAATAATAATATATGCAACAAATATTCATAAAAAATACAATACTCACAATTTTTTCCGCTACATGTTCAGTTTCTTCATTTGCATATTTTCCATCTTTCCCCATACGTGCCCGTATCCACAGGTCATCTCGGTCTACATAATCTTAGGTGCCTCTTTCAAGTTGCTTCAAAATTACAAATAAATTAATTTTAATAATGCAAGTGATCAAGTAACAATGACAAAATTAATATGGTTAAATGTAAATAAAAATAAATTGCATACAATGGCTCTTTCTAATCTCGCGTAGCCCATTGCACCCATCCTATGCGGATACTTGTTTAATTGCCGTTTTTCCGAATATTTTTGACTTAATGCCTACAAAAGTTATAAACAAACATATTAGAAAACCCAAATAACATAAGTCACCATAACAAATTTTAATTTTTATATAAATAATGGCAGCGCAATTTAATACAACATTAACGTGCGTTAAATAAAACTATACCTGGAATTTATCCGACAACCTTTGTTGTACAACATCATCCGACACCTCTTGGCTTATGAATTCATAAATTGAGGGTCGATGCTTCAACTTTTCGGGTGTGTCAATATATGGTCGAACAAAATATCTATATAAGTAATTCTTGAATTTTCTCCATTTGTCACAACAATCTTTTAAAGTTGCCTTCCTAAAACTATCATCCTTACCCGTATATTGCTGCAAAATTAAAATATATATATATATATATATTTAGTAACATTGATTGACAAGTAAATGCGGTACGTTAGAAATGCAAGTAAAATGCATATATACAAGCTGCAAATGCCAAAAAAGAATTATAAAATCTCCATCAATTAAATATTATTCATAATAAACAATATCTAACAATAATGCACTCCGTACCTTTATTGATGCCCATAGGTTATCTTTTAACCTATCAGACACATCTCTCCAATTAGGTATATTAATTGGTATTGTGCTCCTAGCCAACGAGCCCTCCAAATTGTTTAGTCGAACGGCCTCAGAGTTAATAGCAACTCCAACCTCATTATATTGAGGTTCAAAGCTTTTGTTTCCCGCCAAATGCTTCCTAAGGCCTTTCATTGTTGTGGCCCCTCGTTTTCTACGCCTTGGGGATGACGTATTCAGCCTTTCCATATCACTGGATGGTGATCCAGCGCCATCCCCATCCAAGAGGACATGTTCATTAAAAGGATCCATAATTCTACATACAAAAAACATAAACACAAATTAATATTACTAACAATATGAACATAGGGTGTAGTATAATGAATAAACCATTAATAACAATAATAAACGATAAATTCATGTAATTTATTTACCAAGTGATGCAGTAATAGTATCTTCTCTTAACATCTATCCTCTTTAACAGTCATTAACATTTTCAAACTTTGCATCCGGCGACTAAATCACTAATGGATTTTGAGTCGTACAAACGACGTCGTTTTAAGACCAGCAACAGAGCACCACCTCTGACATTTCCCACGCAATTTATAAAGGCTAGATCTTGAATTTAACCATATAAACACATAATACAAATAATAGCATATCATTTTGCTTTACATACAATCGAACCCCACTCAATAAATATAGCTATTTTTCTAAACAAAATTTAGCTAACCCATTGTCGACAACAAGCCATGATTTTGACAACATAAAACCCCACCAAAATTACAGTAATGAACAAATATTTTTTAAAAAAAAAAAAAAGCCTAGCAAACAGAAATTTTTTTCCAGCAAACACATACACCACCGAACCTCAAAAGGGATGAAAAATAGCACACAAAAACAGCACACATACACCACCGAACCCCAAAAGGGATGAAAAACAGCACACAAAAACAACACACCTTTACAAATCCAGCAATCAAGAGGAACTTCAAGCCACCACAATAGCCGACGGCGATGAAACGGCAGAAACCCAGCAACCTAGTGCGACGGTGACGAGACGGCAAAAACCTCAGCCACCCAGCGCGACGGCGACGGCAAGAGGGTGAAGTTCTTCCAACCCCACCACCGGCAAGAAGGAAGAAGCAGAGGAAGAAGGAACTTTTAAATTTAGGAAAGAAACCCACAAAATCCTTCAAACCCTTGAAAGAAACAAGAATGCATAATGAGAGTGTGATCCTTCAAAATCTTCTCATACCCCCTAGATTGCTTCCAACTGTCAAGTTTCCGTACTTGGGGTTAATTGTTGAAAAGAAAGCCCATAGATTAACGTGCCATTTTATTTCTAATATTTCATGAATATTGGGGAATAAAAAATGGTTATTAAAAACATTTTAGGGGCAAATAAAAATATTTAAAGACACTTACAAACGAAAGAATGGAAATACAAAAAAAAAAATGAAATTAGAACGAGCGACGAATAAAGAAGAAAATACGTCGCCTATAAAAATTAAAAAGCATATAAATTTTAAGTGTTTTGAAATGTTAAATAAAAAATAAATATACTTGAAAGAAAATCAGATTGACTAAAAAATATAAAAAAAAAACTCATTCATGTTGTTTAAATATTTTCACTGGTGATTTGATGCTGAGAGAAAATTAGATTGATTAAAAAAATAAAAAAACAAAACTCATTCATGTTGTTTAAATATTTTCACTGGTTATTTGATGATGAAAGAAAATCAAATTGATTAAACAAGAAGATAAAAAAAAATTAAACTTTTCGTTATAGGCGACGCATAAGAGTAATTATGCGTCGCCTATTACAATAATCTAAAAAAAAAAAAAAAACTTTCTTTATCTTGTTTAAATATTTTCACTGGTTATTTGATGCTCAAAGAAAATCAAATTGATTAAACAGGAAGATAAAAAAATTAAATTAAATTTTGATTAGAGGCGACGCATAAGAGTGATTATGAGTCGCCTATTACTATAATATAAAAAAAAAAAATTTCTTTATCTTGTTTAAATATTTCACTGGTTATTTGATGCTGGAAGAAAATCAAATTGTTAAACAGGAAGATTTAAAAAAAATAAAAACTTTGGATTATAGGCGACGTATAAGACTGATTATGCGTCGCCTATTACAATAATTTAAAAAAAAGAAAACTTTCTTTATGTTGTTTAAATATTTTCACTGGTTATTTGATGCTCAAAGAAAATTAAATTGTTAAAAAGGAAGATTTAAAAAAAAAAAACTTTGGATTATAGGCGACGCATAGCGATGATTACGCGTCGCCTATTACTATAATTTAAAAAAAAAAAAAAACTTTCTTTATCTTGTTTAAATATTTTCACTGGTTATTTGATTCTAGAAGGAGATCAAATTGTTAAACAGGAAGATTGAAAAAAAAATTAAACTTTTCATTATAGGCGCACATAAGAGTATTTATGCGTCGCCTATTACAATAATTTAAAAAAAAACTTTGTTTATCTTATTTAAATATTTTCACTGGTTATTTAATGCTGGAAGAAAATCAAATTGTTAAACAGGAAGATTGAAAAAAAAAATTAAACTTTTCATTATAGGCGACACATAAGAGTATTTATGGGTCGCCTATTACAATAATTTTAAAAAAAAAACTTTCTTTATCTTGTTTAAATATTTTCACTGGTTAATTTATGCTGAAAGAAAATCAAATTGTTAAACAGGAAGATTGAAAAAAAAAAAAACTTTGGATTATAGGCGCGCATAAGGATGATTATGCGTCGCCTATTACTATAATTTAAAAAAAAAAAAAAACTTTCTTTATCTTGTTTAAATATTTTCACTGGTTATTTGATGCTGCAAGAAAATCAAACTGTTAAAGAGGAAGATTTAAAAAAAAAAAAAGCTTTGGATTATAGGCGACGCATAAAGCTGATTATGCGTCGCCTATTACTATAATTTAAAAAAAAAAAACTTTCTTTATCTTGTTTAAATATTTTCACTGGTTATTTGATGCTGGAAGAAAATCAAATTGTTAAACAGGAAGATTTTAAAAAAAAAAAGCTTTGGATTATAAGCGACGCATAAGGCTGATTATGCGTCGCCTATTACTATAATTTAAAAAAAAAAAAACTTTCTTTATCTTGTTTAAATATTTTCACTCGTTATTTGATACTCAAAGAAAATCAAATTGATTAAACAGGAAGATAAAAAAAAATTAAAATTTTGATTACAGGCGACGCATAAGAGTGATTATGAGTCGCCTATTACTATAATATAAAAAAAACATTTCTTTATCTTGTTTAAATATTTTCACTGGTTATTTTATGCTGAAAGAAAATCAAATTGATTAAACAGAAAGATAAAAAAAAAAAAAAACTTTGGATTATAGGCGACGCATAAGAGTGATTATGCGTCGCCTATTACTATAATTTAAAAAAAAAAAAACTATCTTTATCTTTTTTAAATATTTTCACTGGTTATTTGATGCTCAAAGAAAATCAAATTGATTAAATAGTAAGATTTATTAAAAAAAAAGAAAGGATTATAGGCGACTCATAAGAGTGTTTATGTGTCGCCTATTACTTATAATCTATTAAAAGAAAAAAAAACAAAAATAACTTTCTTTATCTTATTTAAATATTTTCACTGGTTATTTGATGCTGAAATAATATTAGATTGATTAAACAGAAAGATCACAAACCCAAGAAAACAAATTATTTGCTAATAAGCGACTCATAAATATTTTAATGCATCGCTTTTTATTAGAAATGTCCTTCCCAAATGTAATCTATTAGTTTATTTGGGTTCATATAAACTATCACTGATAGCCAAAAACATGAAAGTGCAACTCGTTGAACATACTTACTTCAAACAATTGGACTATGGGTCCTTGCTTTAGAGCAATTTACAATTGTTATATCCTATCTCAAATTATGTCGTGAGATGTGTTTTTGTGTTTGTGTATACTCATATATGTGAATAATTGAAAAGAGAATTGATAGAACTGTTTTATATTTTTAGATTAATTGACTTGGTGTTCATTGGAATGCTATGTGAAAATATTTTTGAATGTAATTTTAAAAAAAGTAACAAAAATTAAAAAAATAAATTTTAATTACTATTGGATAAGGCGACCCTTTTATATGTAAATGCGTCACCTGTTTATATCAATGAGTCGCTAGATCATCTACTTTTTTAAATGAAAAATTACAATTTTAGAATTATTGCCAAAAGTTTAAGAAGGAAATAAATAGTACTTGGAGAAACTTATTTGTTTTAAAAGAATTAAAAAAAGAGCGTCTATGAAACTGTTTATCCTTTAGCGACACAGTTTATCTGAACACGTCGCCTGTTTATCCAATTTCTTAAAATTTTTGGTGCATTTTCAAAATTTACACGGGATTTTGAATACCATTTCTTTTCACAAAATATGTGTTAGTACACTTCATAATAGGTGTTAGAATTGGAAGCAATCTAAAAGAGACTTAAAAAGTGGGATATTTCATGTTTAATTTTCCATTTGCTTGCATTGCTATCTGGAAGTTGGATTTCTTTCTTCGTGGATTCTTCTTTCTTCGTCGCCCTCGTGGTTAGCTTGGATTCTTCTTTCTTCATCTCCATGGTTTTGGTGAGTTTCGTTTTGCTTTATGATTGGCGGTGACATGTGGTGGATTGGGTTATTTTTTATTTATTTATTCATTATACCCGAAGGTTAGGTTCGCTGGGTTTTCTTAATCTTGTTTTTGTGGATAATTTGTTTGCGATGGGTTTCTTAATTTTGCTTTTGTCGATAATTTGTTTGCGATGGGTTTTCTTAATCTTGCTTTTGTCGATAATTTGTTTGCGATGGGTTTTCTTAATCTTGCTTCGATGGGTTTCTTAAGCTTTTGTCGATAGTTTGTTTGCGATGGGTTTTCTTAATCTTGCTTTTGTCTCAAATTTTTTTTATGATATTGTTTGATATTGTTCTATTTAGATTGGTATGGAAATGGATAAATCGTGGATAACGAAGGATAGAACCTCAAGCGATTTTGCTAAGGGGGTGAGTGAATTTTTGAAATTTAGCATGGAGAATGCCAATGATTGTAATGCCATACGGTGTCCTTGCATGCAATGCGGGAATATGAAAATCCATACTATTAGGGATATTAAAGGCCATATATATTGGAATGGGTTTGATGTCAACTATCGGCGATGGATTTGGCATGGTGAGTCATGTGCTGATGGTATTAGACCATCTTCTCATTTTGGGAATATTAATGTAGAATATAATGAAAATGATAGTAGTAGCAAGGAAGACGTGGCTTTCAATAGCTTAGACATGACCCGTGCTGCATTAGAAACTTTTGATAATGATCCTAATGAATTTGCTACTTTATTGGAGGATGCGGAGAAACCTTTGTACCTAGGTTGTACCAAATTTACCAAGTTGTCGGCTTTGGTTAAATTGTACAACTTAAAGGTAAGATATGGATATTCTGATAAGAGCTTTGATGTACTGTTGCAATTGTTATCCGAGATGTTGCCAAATGACAATGTGTTGCCAACCTCCATGTACAATGTTAAGAAGACTTTAAGTGCTTTGGGAATGGAGTACATCAAGATTCATGCATGTCCTAAAAGTTGTATTCTGTTTAGGAAGGAATATGTGGACCTTAATGAATGTCCTAAATGTGGATCTGCTAGATGGAAAATTGATAAGAATGGAGTTGCTAGCAATATTCCAAATAAAGTTTTATGGTACTTTCCTATTATTCCGCGTTTTAAACGAATGTTTCGTAGTGTTGAAACAGCTAAGAATTTGACATGGCATGCCAATGGGAGAAAGGTTAAGACAGGAGAAATGCAACACCCTGCGGATTCTCCATCTTGGAAGTTGGTTGATCGTTTATGGCCAAACTTTGCATCCGAAGATAGGAATTTGAGACTTGGGATCGCGGCCGATGGAGTTAATCCACAGAATATGTTGAGTAGTAGGTATAGTTGTTGGCCTATGATGATGGTTGTGTATAATCTTCCTCTTTGGTTGTGTATGAAGCGGAAATTTATGATGTTAAGTCTTCTAATTTCTGGACCGAAGCAACCAGGAAATCAAATTGATGTATACATGGAGCCGTTAGTTGAAGACCTACAGCGGTTGTGGAATGAGGGTGTTACGGTCTTCGATGCTTACCGTCAGGAGAAATTCACGTTGAAGGCAGTGTTGCTATGGACAATAAATGATTTCCCAGCTTATGGTAACTTGTCCGGTCATGCGGTGAAGGGATATTATGCTTGTCCAATTTGCAGTGAAAATACTTTTGCTACAAGGCTAAAGCATGGAAAAAAAAATGAGTTTTATAGGGCATAGAAGATTTCTTCCTCCAAATCATCAATATAGAAGGCAAAAGAAGGCTTTCAATGGATTTCAAGAATTTGGAGTGCCTCCAAAACCGTTGACTGGAGAAGAAATCTTAGATAAGCTTAATGCAATGAGATTTGATAACTCACACAAGAGGAAAAGGACTGTTGATTCTGAAGAATGTTGGAAGAGGAAGTCCATTTTTTTTGAATTGGAATATTGGAAATTTCTCCATGTGCGACATAATTTAGATGTATATTGAGAAAAATGTTTGTGAGAGCATATATGGTACATTGCTCAATATTCCTGGTAAGACGAAGGACGGAGTTAATGCTCGGTTAGATTTACAAGAAATGGGTTTGCGGAAAGACTTGGCCCCTAAGCCTCAAGGTAATCGAACTTTCCTACCACCGGCCTGCTATACATTATCAAAGCATGAGAAGAAATTGTTTTGTAAGTGTTTAGCGGACTTAAAGGTTCCAGATGGTTATTCTTCAAACTTTAGGAATCTTGTTTCAATGGAGGACTTAAAGATGGTAGGATTGAAATCTCATGATTGTCATACATTGATGCAACAACTCTTGCCTCTTGCAATTCGTGCAATCCTTCCTAAACATGTGAGACATGCAATTGCAAGACTTTGTTTTTTCTTTAATGCAATTTGCAAGAAGTCTATCATTGTTACTGAATTGGAAAATATTCAAAATGATCTTGTCAACACTTTGTGCCTTTTAGAGAAATTCTTTCCACCATCATTTTTTGATGTAATGGTTCATCTAACTGTACATTTGGTTCGAGAGGTAAGATTGTGTGGACCAATACATTTTAGGTGGATGTACCCGTTTGAGAGGTACATGAAAGTATTGAAAAGTTATGTTCGAAACAAAAATCGACCAGAAGGTTGTATTGCCGAGGGTTACATATGTGAAGAAGTGATTGAGTTTTGTAGTGAATTTCAAAGAGGATTAGATGTAGTTGGAAACCCAATTGGTAGATATCAAAAGTTAAATGATAAGGATGATGTTGGTGCCCCCATTAAAGGTGGAAAAAATCAATCAATTGATCAACAACTTTGGGAGCAAGTTCATAGATATATACTTTCGAATACACCAGAAGTGGAACCGTATGTCAGTTGCGTATATACATATTAATGTATAAATTAGTTGATATTTTTAATATATATATATATCAACATGTATAATTTAGTTGATATTTTGAATATATTAATAGGCATCGATAAGTTGATATGTTGGATATTTTTATTAATTACAACAACTTTTATTTGTTTTAGTATTCATTTTGAAGTCTTGAAGTCAAGCAAAAACAAATCGAGGAAAAAAAGCAAAATGGTTTCAAGACAAACACAAACGTACATTTACGTACTGGTTACGTGATAAGGTATGGGAAAGTTAAATATTCAATATATAATATCATTGTTTTAGCTTTAATTTTTCATATTTTTCTATTGACTAGATTGCACAAGAGCGAAGTCAACCTAATCACACAGTGTCTGAAACATTACAATGGTTAGCCCATGGTCCGCAATGGGTGGTAACGAAACATGAAGGATATGTCATTAGAAAGGTTAGATTCAACACTATAAATATGGATAATAAGAGGGTCACCCAGAATAGTGGTGTCAAAGTTATTGCCAAAAGTGAGCATTTTGCTAGTGCTAAGGATAATAACCCAATTTTAGCCGAGATGGCATACTATGGGATCATAAGAGAGATTTGGGACGTTGATTACACTATGTTTCGAATTCTAGTGTTCAAGTGTGATTGGGTTGACAGCAGTGGTGTGAAAGTTTATGAGATGGGGTTTACATGTGTTAACTTTAGTAAAATTGGATATAAATCTGACCCATTTATCATGGCTTCACAAGTTCAACAAATATTTTATGTTGAAGATCAACTTGACTCGAGATGGTCTGTTGTTTTAACTCCACCGCGACATTGTACTTTTGTTGAAGAAGAATTAGTTGAAGAAGATGTTCTTGGCGATACTACAATGGCTCACAATCCATTTGCCATACAATTGCCAAGTGTTGATGAAAATGATCATGAGGATGAATGTGAGAGTGGCTATGTTCGTAATGACTGTGAGGGGATATGGATAAACAATATCTTCTAAATAAATTGGTACGTATATTTATTAACTTATATTTTAAGTAATATTTATTTATTCATTATGTGTTTTTTTCTTATGTGTTTTCCACTTTAATTAGAAGAAATGTGCCACGCCAAACCTTAAGAAGGTAAATATTCATTAAATTTTCATTTGCCAAATTACAAATTAATTTATTAATGATTAAGTTTTTATTAATTTATTTTGCGTCAGTGCTAACAAATTTTTTTATTTTTCCATATGCAGTATGAGGGCGTAATATCGTCAACACGAGTACATCAACTTCCATCTCAATAAGTATGCATATGTAAAAATATGTCAATGAGATGATATTTAATTATATTGATTATTGTTTTGTTATGAACAAGTATTTATTTTAAATTTTTATATTCTAATTATTTTGGACGAAGCTAGTTGGGTTTTTTGGTATTATAATTAATTTTATATTTTAATAAATTTTTAAAAATTAAAAAAAATAAATCTAAAAAAATATAAAAGAAATGGCGGTTTATGAAGATAACTAAAAGTCGCCTAAAATATATAACGACATATAATAAGATCAATTTGGCGACTCATAAATTTCACGACTCTACACAAAATGTCGCTTAAAGAATTCTTCAAATTTTAGCGACATAAATATATTGCTGCATATGTCGCTAAATGGGTAAATGAGTCGCTAAAAATTCATAAATATGCGACTCTTATAATTTGTCGCTAAAACATGAATGGTCGCTAATTTGGAGACACTAAAAAATAGTCGCTAAAAATATATGGGTCGTTAAAAAAGCGATCCACACAATTTATCGCTAAAATATAATGCATGGCTAAATAGGTGACGAAAAAAGTGTCGCTAAAAACTCATGAGCCGCTAATTTGGAGACACTAAAAAATAGTTGCTAAAAATATATGGTCGTTAAAAGAGAGACTCACATAATTCGTCGCAAAAAACTAATGAGTCGCTAAATAGGCGACAAAAAAATGTGTCGCTAAACATGACTGAGTCGCTATTCAGGAAGAATTTTTAGCGACATAAGTATTTGGCGATGTATTATGTAAGTGTCGCTAAAAATTTATAGCGACTTTATTATAAAGCGTCGCTATTTTATGAGTCGCTATAAGTACATTACTGTATGAGTCGCTAAAAATTAAATGTGCGTCGCGAAAAAATTTTAATAGGCGACTGTTATGATACATCACCTGTTATCTTATATATTTCGCAACAGGATATTTGGCGACTCCGTCGAATGCATCGCTGTTTATTTAGTGCGACGTAGTACTTGCGTCGTGTATCAGCTCGATTCTAGTAGTGTTGATGCATTAAACTCTGAGAGGACCAACAAGTTATTAGTTCTGTTTCCATCTTTTTCTAACTGGTAATCTGAATCTGCATTACTAATTAAGTATGAATACCCCATTTCAGAAAAGGATATGGAGAGACGAATGATCTAACTTAGTGCTTAATAGAACATGTTTTTCCCTTTCAATTATTTTATATTAGCAAATGAAACACACGCCTCTTTTTCTTTTTCTTTTCTTTTCATTTTCTTTTTCTTTTTTTAGTATTTCAAGTCTAACATGATCTGCTAGCTAGCCCAATAGCGCTTTTTTTTTTTTTTTTTGTTTCTCCATAGCCTTCCTTTCTTTCACAATTTCATTGTTGTCTATAAAAATGGCCTTCCATTTCATTTCTTCTATCTATCAATTAAAACATTAATTCCCTAAAGCAGCATGGACTTCCTATCCATATTCCTATTCTCACAGCTTCATCTTTTTCTCATCACCATCACTTGCTTTGCTTCTTCTATGCAACCACTTTCCCACAATGATGACAGCATTGCGTTGCTGGAATTCAAAAACAGCTTTTTTATAGACAAGTTTGCTTCTAGAAACCCTTTTGCTTATCCTAAGGTTTTGTCCTAGAGACTAGAAGAGAGTAGAGATTGCTGCTCATGGGATGGTGTAGAGTGTGATAATGATAGTGGTCGTGTCATTGCTCTTGACCTTAGCAGCAGTTTTCTTTATGGATCTACCAACTCAACCAGCGGCCTCTTCAACCTTTCTTAACTTCAAAGGCTTAACCTAGCTGATAATGATTTCAACTTCTCTCAAATCCGTTCTGCAATTGGTCATCTTCCAAGATTAGCATATCTCAACCTCTCTCATTCATTTTTTCTGGTCAAGTTCCATCTGAGATCTCACAACTCTCTAATCTGTCTTTCCTTGATCTGTCTTACAATGATTTGGAATTGTCCTAGTTTAAGTAGCGTAGTTAGAAATTTAAGTAACCTGAAACAACTTCATCTTGGTTGTGTTGACATATCCTCCATAGCGCCTAGCTTTTTGGCAAATTTCTCATCATTAACATCCTTACTTCCAAGAGATTGCAAGTTACATGGTCAGTTCCCAAATAAAATTTTTCAACTTCCAAACTTACAATTTCTGGATATAAGGAACAACTTTCAGCTTATTGGTTATCTACCTGAGTTTCATTCTAATAGTTCTCTTAAGGTATTGCTGCTTCGGAACACAAGTTTCTTAGGTAAAATACCCTCTTCTACAGAAAAGCTTCATTTCTTGCATAAGTTGGACTTTGGAGCATGTAGATTTTCACGGTTGGTTCCATCTTCACTTGGTAAACTAACTAGGCTTACTTGTTTGGACCTTTCAAGGAACAATTTTGAGAGTCAAATTCCTTTTTTTCCTCAAAACCTCACCTAACTCGCTCAATTATGCTTTGGTAAAAACCAATTCACTGGTGAAATTTCTTCATGGCTTGGAAACTTTAACCTTTTAACTCACTTAAGCCTTGGAACAAACAAATTGCATGGTCTTGTCCCATCTTTCCCTGGTAGACTAACTAGCCTCACTCATTAGGACCTTTCAATGAGCAACTTTACAGGTCAAATCCCCTATTTTCTTTGGAACCTCACCAAGCTAACTAAGTTAAATCTTGCTAGCAATTAATTTTCTGGTCACATTCCTTCTTTCCTTAGAAACCTTACCCAATTAGCTTCCCTAGCATTCGAAAATAATACATTTCATGGTTTTGTTCCTTACTCATTTACAAAACTCACAAATCTTATATATCTTTCTCTTTGTGACAATGAATTGAGTGGCACACTGAACTTTGACATGTTTCTTGGCTTGAAAATCTAGACTTTACTTATCGCATAACATGTTATCCATACTTGTTCGAACTAGCAAAAAGAATGCAACTGTTCCAAGGTTCTGAAGTTTAGGCTTGAGTTCATGCAATTTAACCAAATTCCCTAATTTTTTAAGGTATCAATGACAGGACCCACCTTGGGAACCCTTTTAGGATCTTCCGGGTGGTTCCGCCTAGTGAAGTTCTACCGGACAATCCTTGGAGAATATCCAATGGAACTTTACCTTAAAATGTGGACAACGGACACCAGCAATATCAATAATACCTCAATATATAAATATAAAATAATCCACAATAGCACAAGTCTACAATCGGCCTATAGTACCACAGGCTATAACTACACACAGAAGTAATATGGTCTCTACTGAGTCCAAAACATAGATCAGAGCATTCTAAGAGTGTTAACAAAGTTTAGAAGTACAAATAAGTAATGAATAAGTCCAGAGAGATAAAGGTAAGATAAGAAAAGATAAATACTGCTACTGTAGCTAAAGAACGAGGTTGCAACTGAGCGTAAGGTAGACTGCCACTAATTGCCTGGACCTGGAGGAACGAATTTAAAACAAATAAAACATGAGATAAAGAAATCTCAGTGAGTGGCATAGTATAATAGGAAAATAATAATTTATTTCCGTAAAAAAAATATTTCTCTCAAAACTTCTTATTCGTTCGAAAAGTTTTCCGTTTAAAAATAATTTCACAAAACCAGAACTTATATTCCAATTTAATATCATAAAACCGATGTTCAAGAGTATAAAGTGAACGATCATTGTAATATTATAAAATATCTTAATTAAGATATAAATATTGAGCATAAAATATTATAAATGCAATTCCACAAAATATTTATAAACGTGTAGCAATAATCACAACATTTGAAAACCAACAATATACTTAAACATATACCATGTACCATTTGATGTACCAATCTGTAAACCGTGGGATACACCCACCTCATGATCCTTAATATCTGAAAGGTATCGTAGAAATAGTAAACCGTTGGGACGTATCCCACCTCATGGTCTGTAGCAATAAATATCCTGTGGGCTGAACCCAACCTCACGATACTGTGGCAATAATAACCTGTGGGATAAACCCAACCTCACATTCCGTGGCAATAATATCTTTTAGGCTGAAGCCAACCTTATGGTACCGTGGCAATAATAACTTATGGGATAAACCTAACCTCATGGTCCATGGCAATAATATCTTTGGGCTGAACCCAACCTCATGGTACCGTGGCAGTAATAACCTGTGGGATAAACCCAACCTCACGGTTCATGGCAATAATATCCTGTAGGCTGAACCCAACCTCATGGTACCCTGGCAAAACCCGCGCACTATAATACAATATAATATAATATAATACTGATCAAAGATATTGGCATTACATGGTACATCAATTTACAAATAAACAATATAGTATCCTTAAAACAATATTGTAAAAGCATATATATTTTTTTTCCAACCAATATTGTAACATAATTCAGAATAAATATTCCAATTCAATCACTTATTTAATTATTTCAAAAAAATTCAAATCATCATTTCATGAAAACCAGAAATACTACAGTGAAATATATTCACCAATAAACCAATTTTAAGCACTTAAAATTTATAAAATATTTAAACATGCTTAAAATCATATAAATTTCAATCTACTCCTCAGATCAAATATTTTCCAAATGATGTAAAATCTCAATTCAAATACCAGAATATTTAATTAACATAATTCTCAAGTTCTCTGCTTCACCTCCCCTGTAGGGTATGAACCCCCTTATAATACTATCTAAAGCTCCTTTTAGGGGAAGACGATTCTTTGGGGTGGGGGATCATCTGGATCAGATACTAAATATAAGGAAAGCTCATATCCCTTATGTTCAGGGTATGGAGCTAGCGTTGAACATCGTAAGCAGTTGATTCCCTGCAGCTTATAGGGTTCACCATGCCTGTGTGTAGAGTTTCAACGTCTTTGAGAACAGGTATCTCGTTACTAGTTGTTACCTCTAGGAACGTATACCTTCGGCGGCCTTAAGAATCCATCTCAGGGTTAGAACTTGCAATACAAAGACTAACCATGGAGGTCATGAAGCTGCTGAATCGACCTCCGAGAAGGAAGAAGAACAAGAGCTACTGCGGTTGAGGAATAAGCTGTCGTGGCTGCACCTGTCAAGTTACACGATCTTTCTATTTGCCTGCTTTGATTAGGGTTTATTCCTGAGCGCTTTTTTTAAATGCTTTGGTGGAGCTGGAGAAGCAAGGCTAGCCCTTATTAGTAAAGCTTCGGCTTTGCCTTTCTAATCGGCATCTTTTGATCGTTTCACTGTCATAATGGGAAAAATCCACTCCACTACACTGGCCCATGTCCATCTGATCTGAAAAACTTTATGGGGTAGTTTCACTTTTCAATCGGTATATCTTTCTCACCTCAATAAGTATTTAAAGAATGGGCAACCAAGGAGAAGAAGATCAGAAGAGAAGACAAAGACAAAGAAGCAGCTTCAAGATCTTATAGCATAATAGTCTTTGTCTGCTAACTCTTGATAGAGTCACCCTAGCCTTTTACCCTTGGATAAATAGTGATAGGATAAAGTAATCAAATGAGTCAGCCTTTTGCCAGGAGTTGGAGCTAGAGCAAGAGTTAGTAAGCTAGCAAGGATAGAGCAAGTAGTAGAAGTCTTGAGTCCGCCAAACAACTAGTCAGCTAATCTTTCTAATCCATAAGCTAATGAGTAAGGAAGGAGATGAAGAAGCCACTGGTACTATTCATCTTTACTATATATGGATGACTCCTGCTTTCTCCCCAATGGAATGATCTGGACCCTTGCGAAAGGACCTCAAAATCTGATAGCCTTGACTGAAAAGCTCCCAATTAGGTCAGTAGCTGGCCGAGTAATTGATAGACCAAATAAGCACAGTAGCTGTTTAGAGCTGAAGGAACTCTATTTGGGATTCTATAGCCTACGCACTTGCCTTTAGGGGATCGAAGTTGGATGAATCTCTAGTGGTTCCTTCCATCGGCGTCATCGAACCACATTAGCAATCCAAAATAACTGGGAGCTCGAAACGATCAGTCAAAGGAATTGGTTCGTTTAGTTCAGGTCATGGTCGATGTCATCACTATCATCAATATCGTCACTATCAGCAATAAGAAAACCCTTTTTATCCAGGAACTTGTTCAGAAATACTATAATGAAAGGAACATAGGAGTTTGTCACTAGGTATTTGACCAAATAGGATTGTCTAGTTCCTATAGAACCTACACTAAAATACCCTATTATCACTTAGGAGTCGTGAGAGATGAAAGTCCCATGCACAGTTTTGAATGAGAGAAAGAAGTGAGGAATCCTCTTTTCGACTCTGACTCTCCCACTCCAGTTGTTGCTTTTCTTTTTGTTACTTCCAAAGTAGCTGCTTCAGCTTCAGCCACTCGAATTTTCTATATTCCTGTCCACGAGGTCGAGTTTGACGAGCCTGAACACCCCGAAGGGGCCATCATCATCTTTCCGTATTCGGTCTCGGCAATAATGACGGTCCCCACACTAAAAACAACAACAAAAGCAAAAACATCTTTCACATAAAGGAAAAAGTTTTCTATCAAGTAAAGTTTAAAACAAAAGAAAAAAAGAGAAGGCTTCGATGCATGGCAAGATTAAATAAAAGAGAGGTATGACATACGGCAATGGTATATGAAATGAAAGGCTGGCAACAGAGTTGGAGATGAGCTCTAGACAATGGTTACTACTTCAGAAAGCACCTTAGCAATTTCCAATAATGCCCCTATCGACCTCAGTCTTGTTTTTTTCGAGCTTGAGTCTAGAACTTTACTATCTCATTAAAAGACGAATATCCATATATATATATATTATATTTATGGAAGATAGTCAGGCCACTTCTAGCTGTTCCAGCAATTATGCCTGTTCTAGCCCTACCATCCACCCCTATCATCATAATATAAAAGGGTACTTTCGAGCTGATCTGTAACGGACAAAAGCGATCATTAGTTGGACTGGTCTGTGATTGGTTAAGGCGACCGAAAGGGCACATACCTCCTCCATATTCCACTATGAACTCGTCAAAATTTGAAATCATTAAAAATCTTATTAAAATCCACATAAAATGATAACTCGTGTAAGTGAAAGTAGATATTTTATATGCATAAAGCAACCATTTCAATCAATTTATATATACGTAAAATATCCAAAACACATATAAATTATTCTATATACTCAAAACATTTTAAAAATTATAAACATTCACTATGCTGCAGATGCTCACTTCTGCTTCTCTGCAGGATCGCCTACAGGCTCAACTCGAGTGCCTGTAATATAATAAAAATATTTCTTAGGCTCCAATAACTAAACCAAAGACTTTTTTGTTTACCACCAAATGTCTTAAATTAATTTATACTACTATAAAGTTAAATAAATTGGACAATGAGTAGTCCAATTATAGAGCGTACCCTTAGGATCCGATATCCAAAATTGGGGATTTTCATCTGAAGCCTAAACTTTCAAAATTGAACCTCCTAATGGGTTCTAATAATATCCAATTTCACTAATCAAAATTCAATTTTAACCAATTTGATCGATCTTGTCCAAGCACAGTCCAAATTTATTCAAAAATTAACTATTTGACCCAAAAATGGAAAAAATTATCAAACGAAAAGCCCAAGAGACAAAAAACCCATCAATATAAAGTTTTGTTGTAAAGGCCATCATATGAAGCAATGATTTTGCTTACTCGATAACCATAACAAACAAAGGCAGGGTTATGCTTTATGAGAAGATCCAAGAAGTTTTCGTAGTCATTGACCTTTCAAGTAACAGATTTGAAGGTTCAATTCCACAGAGCTTGGGGATCTTACAAGGGCTTCATGCGCTCAGCCTTTCCATCAACATTCTCGAAGGTAATATCATATCATCCTTGGGAAACATACAAAGCTCGAATTGCTTAATCTCTCCAACAACAAGCTCTCAAGACATATCCCTCCATAGCTTGGCCAATTGACATTTCTTGGAGTGTTTAAGGTTTCTCATAACCATCTTAGAGGACCTATACCCCAAACGAATTAGCTTGAGACATTTGGTATCTATTCTTATGAGGTAAACATGGGATTATGTGGAAATCCATTGCCAAAAAAGTGTGAAATTTGGTACTAAAGAGAATAGCATAGAGAATGATGAAATAGAGGAAAAGCTTATTCTTTACATTAACTGATAACCAAAAATATATACACAGTGTTGTTACAAGAGATATAGTTAGCTATAATTATACAAGCTTATCCGACATTACAACAGATAGAGATAAGCACAAGATATAGAATAGTTAATCCTTATTATGCCCCCTCAAGATTATAGAGCACTGGCAAACATTAATCTTGGAATTAAAATAAAGAAAAGGTTGCTTAGATAGAGGCTTGGTAAGCACATCGGCTAGCTGATCACCACTTGCAACATGCACAACACGTAAAGAACCATTTTGGACCCGCTCATGCACAAAATGAAAATCTGCAGCAACATGTTTCATATTGGAATGAAAAATAGGATCAGAGCAAAGATAAGTAGCACCCAGATTATCATAGTACACAACCAGTGGGTCAGGGGAAGGAACACCAAGTTCATTGAGGAGAGACCGAAGCCAAGACAATTCAACGGTGGCATTGGCAACAACTCTATATTCAGCCTCTTAAGAAGATCGAGACATAGATTTTTGCTTTTTAGAGGACCAAAAAACTGGATTACCATCAAGAGAAACAATGTAGGCAGTGGTGGAGCAACGATCATCTCTATCTCCTGCCCAATCTACAACAGAAAACGCATGCAAAGTAAGAGGCGATGATCGGTGAAGAAACAAGCCAAGGTCACTTGTACCCTAAAGATAACGCAAGAGGCGCTTGAGAACGCTCCAATGGATTTCAATGGGAGAATGCATATATTGAGTAAGTTTGTTGACTGAGTATGCAATATCCTGCCGGGTGATTGACAAACATTGCAAGCTGCCCACTATCTGCTGATAAGTTGTAGAGTTGGCGAGCGGAGCACCATTATGTGCAAAAAGCACCTCATCGGCAAGAGGAGTAGCTACTGGTTTAGCATTAGTCGTATTGGTACGTTGCAGAAGATCAAGAACGTACTATTATTGGGAAAAGAAAAGACCAGGCTTGGAAGGAAGCACCTTACCACCTAGAAAATAGTGAAGGGGACCTAAGTCTTTGAGAGAAAAATGACCTGTAAGAGCACATATGAAAGACTGCAAAATAGGCCCCACGGGCTTGATATAATGCTCTTACAGGTCGTTTGAGAGAAAAATGACCTGTAAGAGCATTATATCATGCCCGTGGGGCCTATTTTAAGCTATAAATGACTTTCTTGAGTTTACAGACATGAGTGGGATTATAAGAGTCGATAAAACCAGCAGGCTGTTGCATAAAAACCTCCTCATCCAAGATACCATTTAAGAAAGCATTGTTGACATCTAGCTGTCAAAGTGGCCAATCATTAGCCAAGGCAATGCTCAAGACAACTCAAATGGTAGCAGGCTTGATTACGGGACTGAACATCTTAGTATAATCGACACCAGGTTTTTGAGTATATCCTTTCGCAACTAGATGAGCTTTCAGCTGTTCCACAGAACCATCGGGATTACGTTTAATCCGAAAACCCATTTACTGCCTACTACATTATGCTGAGATTGGAGAGGAACAAGCTCCCACGTATCATTCTGCAGCAAAGCATTATATTCCTTATCCATAGCAGTACGCCAAGCAGGAATAGATAAGGCCTTGGAAATAGATTTTGGTTCTTCAAGAAAGTCCGATGAATCAGTGGTAGCCAAGAAAAACTGGCATTTTGGCTTGAAAATTTGGTTGAGGGACCTGGTTCTCATGGCATGGGTTCTCTTGGGAGGTGATAGAGGAGAGGATATGGAGGGTAAGGGGGACCGCAACATTAATGGTTGACTAGCTGGAGAAGACGTTGTTGGGTGTGCTGGTGATAAGCGGATGGGGCCAGACAGCAGTTGGGAGGACCCATGGATAGGTGAAGATGAATGGCGTGCACAGTTGGATCGAGAGAGAGATAATGGGGTCAAACATGGACTCTGCATGGGAGTAATATCTTATGTGGAGGAAGAAGTATTGTTTTTTGAATTGGAGAATATAGATGACTGACATAAAGAAGTAGGAGATGAGTTAGTAAATGGCACTAGTTGATGTGGTGGAGCCAAAAAAATGTAAGAGGAAGAAAGAGATTAAGTTGGAGAGGGAAAACTATCCTTGTCATTAAAAAGAGATTGGAACAGAAAGATATGTTCTACAGAGGTGACATGTCGAGAGATAAAGACAACAAATTGAGACGGAGAAAAGCATCTATATCCATTCTGTGAAGGTAAGTATCCTAAGAAGACACATGGTTTGGAGCAGGACTCTAATTTATGTGAATTATATGGTCAAAGGAATGGATAACATAGACATCCAAATGTACGTAGAAAATTATAATTAGATAATTTATTAAATAATTTTTGAAAAGGATATTGATTTTTAAAGTGACAGTGGTCATCCTATTAATAAGAAACACAGCAGTGTGGAAAGCATAGGACCAAAATTTTAAAGGTAATTTGGCATGTGAAAGTAAAGCTCGATCAATTTCATGAATATGCCTATAACGACGTTCAGTAAAACCATTATATTCTGGTGTATAGGGGGTAGTTAAAAAATGCGAAATCCCATGATTAGCAAAAAAAGGTTTTAATTTGATGAATTCCCCTCCATTGTCAGAATAAAAAAAAAATTTATTTTTGTTTGAAAATATTTTTCCACAACCTTTTTAAAATTTACAAAAACTAAAAAAACATCAGACTTATTTTTTAAAGGAAACAACCATATATACTTTGTAAAGTGATCAACAAAAAGCACATAATAACTATACCCATCATGAGATTTTATTTTGGAAGGTCCTCATACATCAGAATAAATAAATTGCAGTGGTCTAGAACTACTCATAGAAGACACACCAAATGGTAATTTGTGTGCTTTATTACAAACACATTCATTACAATTAAAATTTTTGGAGTGAGACACAAGAAGACAAAACTGAGACACCATGTTTCGTAAGACCTTGAAAGAGGGATGACCTGAACGAGAGTGCCAGTCATACAGAGAGACTTTATTAGCCTAAAAGACAATAGGAGGGCCATTCATAAACACCATTACTGTGTGGTCCTTGAAGCAGTACTGACCCCGTCTATAAATCCTTAACAAAAAAAAAACAATGTGGCAAAATTCAATGGAAGTATTATTTGTCTGACAAAATTTGGAAACAGACAAAAGATTACGTTTCATTTCAGGAACACAAAGGATATCATATAACAAAAAAGACTTTTGTGGAGTGTTGAGAGATGTAGAACCTGTATGAGTTATGGATAGTTTATTACCATTTCCCACCGAAATTTCATCAGTTCCATCATACTCTGAGTGAATTGCAAGGTTCTAGAAGTCTGTGGCTACATGGTGGGAAGCTCCTAAATCGAGTAACCATGCTGAATTAGGTGAAGAAGAAGTACCCGGTTGCTGTCCAAGAATGCCAAGACCAGGTGGATTAACGTGATAAGCAAGAGGAGGTGGACGAGGCCGAAAACCTAGTGGATTAGATCGAGATGGCGAATATGTCCACTGTTGCTTAAGCAATGGGCAGAATCTTGCAGAATGACCGATTTGATCACACAACTGACATTTTCCTTTGTGTGTGGTTGCACGACCAAAATTTGGAGGCCTCACAAATGAAGCTTAGGCAACTGATTGAGAAGATGGCTTAGATCCTTTCCGTGAGAAGGGCAGCCTAGATGAGGAACGATTGGCCACATGTACTATGATAGGAGTTGTGACAGATGAGAGAGAAAGCCATTTGAGGTAGGAATCATACTCGAGCAGTTGCTCATGAAGGTCATCAATTGAAACAGCAGAGTCTCTTATGCAATAGGCAGTAGAAATGTCTTTGAAATCAGAGGATAAGCCATTTAAAAAATAGAGAATGAGACTTTCATTCGAAACTAGTGAGCAAAGTAATGCTAGCTCTTTTGCTGTGGTTCGAATATCAAGAAGATACGTTGTTATGTTCCAATGACCTTGGGCTAGAATACGATGTTCTTAAAGTCTCATTATATGAGATCCAGAGGGCTTGGCAAAATGAGTGGCCAATTTCTTCCATGCATCAGATGAAGTTGCAACACCAGAAACCAAATACGAGACTTCCGGCGTGAGAGAGGCTTGAATATCATTGAGTAAGAATTTATCTTGCCGAATCTAGAAGGAATACTAAGGATTTGGTTTGATAATAAGGCCAGAATCAATTGTTTCAGTGATGGTCGGTGGAGGACACGGATATGATCCATCAACAAAACCAAATAGATCATAGGCAGTTAAAAGAGAATAAAATTGAGCTCTCCATGGAAAGTAGGTAGAAGCCATAAGCTTCAAGGGTGCCTGAGAGGCAACATTTAGAACAACAAGATTTTGGTTGTGAATAGATGGTTTGGTCAAAACAACAACAGAGGAATTGAGATCAATTTGGACGGTAGAAGAAGGAAGATCAGATGAGTTGTGAGCCATGAGAAAGCAGGGAAGAGACGTTGAGGGAAAAAAAAAACTCGTTAGAGTGTTAGGGCTGATACCATAAAGAGAATAGCACAGAGAATAATGAAATAGAGGAAAAGCTTATTCTTTACATTAACTGATAACCAAAAATATATACACACTATGCTGTTACAAGAGATATAGTTAGCCATAACTATACAAGCTTATCCAACACTACAACAGATAGAGATAAGCCCAAGATATGGAAGAGTTAATCCTTATTAGGTACCACCTGCAGGTTTTCAAGAAGAACAAAGTCTGCATTGGAGTTTCATTTGACAACAATTGTACCAGGATATGTGAGTGGACTAGTGATTGGGGTGGTTATTGGGCAAATATTTGCAACTAAGAAACATGACTGGTCTGTGAAGACTTTTGGATAGGGGAAACTAAAAGGCAGAAGGGTGAAAAGGGGTCAGCGAAGAAGTTGAAGTTTATGCAATATGTCATAATTTTATGGAGTTTCGTAATTTCCTTGTATCTTTTCTTTTAGTACTGTCTATCACTATATATAGATTGGATGCTTAAATTTTTATTTCAAAGAAAGTATTTCACTTCCATCGATCTAATGGATACTACATCCTGTAAAAGCAAACTAGACTCTTCTATTCATCTAATCGTTTTACCATCAGAAATTAATTACATTTACTTGTGTATTGCACATGTGTAGGACCTTTTAAATGAAACATGTTTTTGGGTTAATAGTATATGTCTCTTCACTCATTTATATGGATGTGAAGTACACATTCAAATCTCAACTCAGAGAGAGAGACATGCAAAACCCGTTTAGACAAGTAGGTCTTGCGATTTTTTTTTTTAATAATTTACATTTTTTTTTTAAAAATTTCAAAATTATATAGTTAATTAACTTGGATATTATTTGACTTTTTTCTTATGTTTTTTCTCTGCATTTTTTTGCTTTAATATTCTTGTTAATCTATCATTTAATATGAAAAACATTCAAATTTATTTTCTATATAAAGATTGATGGCTAATCATCAAAATCTTAAAATTTTTTGCATAGAACTCGAAGAGAACATACTTTTATTTTTCTTCATTCTAGCACTACATTTATACAAGGGAGTACATCCAATAGAAAGCTTTACATGGGCAATGTTAAATTTTCTAAGCACCAAATTTGAAAGAGAAATTCCACAAGTCATAGAGAGACTTTCTATATATCTCTCTCTATATATATTTATATATGTTTTAAGGTCCCATATAAATGGAAATTTTATGGTGAGGACGGTCCGCATAAGGACCGCAGTATTAGTGACGGTTTTCTATAGTATTAATGATGGTTTCTTAGAAAATCGTCACCAATACTATGAAAAACTGTTACTAATACTGTGGTCCGCATGAAGACCGTCCGCACCATAGACGGACTGCCCATATAAATATCTCCTGCAAGAATTATAGCTTAATTTATAGCTTAGTGGAGGTGCTTTATCTTCAACCAATGTGGTTAACTTATTTATGAATAACAAAGCTTTCTGATATTTTTCCTTTAGAGACAAAAAAAAAAGGCCAAGTTTATTGATATACTCTATAGATTGTGGCCTAATTGATAATGCTTTTCAGAGTGACTTCCAATATATGTAATTTGATGGATGCAAGAATGTCAAGTTAATATTGATTATTACAATATTTGGGCATCAAGAAGATAAATTATCTTTTCAGTAGACATAAGTTTTAAAGGAAAAGAATTTCCATTTAAATTGGCCTTTTTTTTTTTTTGGGGGGGGGGGGGGGGGAATTTGAAAGTTTATCCTCAAAGTTTTATACTAGTTTATATGCATCAATCTGTAGTCTCCTTATTGGTGTTGTTTTATTGATTTTACCCTTGATATTGTTATATGATTTTGAGCCTTCAAAAATATGTAGTCAATCATCTAGACAAACATTATAGGAAAATTAAAATCTCTCCTTGATGCATTGAACTGTGCGAGGACCAACAAGTTATCGTTCTGTTTCCATCTTTTTCTAACTAGACATTTGAATGTGCATTAATAATTAATAAGGTTTATTAATGTTGAAGATATGCTTTGAGTATGAATACCCCATGTCAGAAAAAGAATACAGAGCTCTGATTGGTCTAGCTTAGTGCTTAACAAAATCTATTTTCCCCTTTTATTTTTTATTTTTTATTTTATTTTTAAAATTAGCAAAGGAAACACATGCCTCTGTTTCTTTTTATTTTTTCAGTATTTCACAGTCTAACATTATCTGCTAACTAGCCCCATAAATTTTTTTTTTTCAGTTGTCTTCTTTCCAACCTCCATTGTTGTCTATAAAAATGGCCTTCCATTCACCCCCTCTTTCCATCAATATCAAACATTTATTCCCTAAAGCAGCATCGACTTCCTATCCATATTCCTATTCCTACTACTTCATTTTTTCCCATCATCATCACTTGCTTCGCTTCATTTCTCCAACCACTTTGCCACATTGATGACAGTATTGTTTTTGTTGGAATTCAAAAACAGCTTTTTTGTAGACAAGTTTGCTTCTAGAAACCCTTTTGCTTATCCTAAGGTTTTTGTCCTGGTCCTCCTGGAGACTAGAAGAGAGTAGAGATTGTTGCACATGGGATGGTGTAGAGTGTGATAATGAAAGTGGTCATGTCATTGCTCTTGACTTTAGCAGTAGTTTTCTTTATGGTTCTACAAATTCCATAAGCAGCCTCTTCAATGTTTCTCAATTTTAAAGGCTTAACCTTGCTGATAATGATTTCAACTTCTCTCAAATCTCTTCCGCAATGGCTCTTCTTTCAAGGTTAACGTATCACAACCTTTCTCGTTCACCTTTTCATGGTCAAGTTCCATTGGAGATCTCCAAACTCTCTAATCTGTCTTTCCTTGATCTATCTTACTATGATTTGGAATTGAAGAATCCTAATTTGAGCGGCTTAGTTAGAAATTTAAGTAACCTAAAACAACTTCATCTTACTTATGTTGGCACATCCTCCGCAGTGCCTAGCTTTTTGCCAAATTTGTCATCATTAACATCCTTACTTCTAAGACATTGCAGGTTGCATGGTGAGTTCCCAAATAGAATTTTTCAACTTCAAAACTAACAATTTCTGAACATACAGAACAACTCTCACCTTACTGGCTATCTACCAGAGTTTCATTCTAATAGTTCTCTTAAGGAATTGCTTCTTTGGAACACAAGTTTCTCAGGTAAAATACCCTCATCTATAGAAAAGCTTCGTTTCTGGCATAAGTTGGATTTTGGAGCATTTAGGTTTTCAGGGTGGTTCCATCTTCACTTGGTAAACTAATTGGGCTTACTTATTTGGACCTATCAAGAAACTATTTTGAGAGTCAAATTCACTCTTTTCTTCAAAACCTTACCCAACTCATTGGGTTAAAGGCTTGGTGAAAATCAATTCAGTGGCGAAAAATTCCATCATGGCTTGAAAACTTTACCCTTCTTACTCACTTAAGCTTTGGAAATAACAGATTGCACGGTCTTGCCCATCTTCCCTTGGTAGACCAACTAGCCTCACTCATTTGGACCTTTCAATGAACAATTTTACGGGTAAAATCCCCTGTTCTCTCCAAAACCTTTCCCAGCTAACTAAATTTAAACTTGGCAGCAATGAATCCATGTAAGTCTTGGCTCATATTTTTTTATGAGCCAAGTTTCAGCAAGCTAAATCCATCTCAATTACAATCTTATCTCGAACCATTCGAGCATATTTACAGTTCTAATAAACATTTTAGTACATGTAGCATTACTAAAATTTTATTCACCAAAACTAAAAACCTGCCTTAGTTATGTTAATTTTATTACATTAGTATTCTCTATAGTGTGCTCAATTGATTTCTTGATTATTTTACAAGATAATATCTCTTATATATATATTTTTTGAAGGATAATATATTTTACATAGACTTTAGAGACCAAATCAAGGGACACGATGCAACATTTCAATATGTAATCTTCAATAAGTTTTAAAATTCATAATGTGATTCCTTAGGAAAAAACAGAATGTAAGAATTCATGCACATCTCGCGGCCAAATTTATTTTGTTATTATTTTTTTGTTGAAAGTTAAGAATATTTTATTAACATGGGGAATTCACAGGGAATGCTAGGTGCTTCACATATGTATAAATATATTCATCTAGTGCTGAGTGGAGGGGCTTTTATCTTCCACCAATATGACTTTAACCTATCTTTATGACTTTTCTAACAACATATATTTGTGGTTATAAAAGAATTGGTAAAGCCTTTAATCTTTTCTTTTTCTTTACAATATTTTCTTAGTGATGAACCGTATAGAATATGATATGACAATTACCAAGGTTTTCCCAATCTTTTTTCCTTTAATTATCTTATTTGTTATTATAATCTAAAAGTATTATTTAAATTAGCTTAAGTTTCACCTAACTAGAAATGATTACCGATGATAACCTATAAATCTTGGGTTCAAAATTTGATGTTGAAATCCCCTCTTCCCAATTTATCAAAAAGAAAAAAAAAAGTTTTACACAGACCTCTAATAGTGCTGAAGCATGGAATTAGAGAGAAAAAGCCTAAATTTAAAAATATGATCACCCTGAATTTGATTGATAAAGTTTTCATATTGACTTTTCCAACAATATATATTTGTGGTAACAAAGTAATGGCCAAGCCTTTAATCTTTCTTTTTTCTTTACATCTTCCTTTTTTCTGTACAATATTTTCCTAATGACAAAACCATATAGATTAGAGTATGACAATTACCAAGCTTTTTCTGATTTTCTTCCTTTAAATTGTCTTATTTGTTATTATAATATAGAAGTATCTGCTTTAATTAACTCAAGTTTTACGTTGGACAACTTAGTTGGCAATGAGTACTCATGATAATTCATAAATTTTGGGATCCAGATCTAACTGTTGAAATCCCGTTCTTTCCGACTTATAAAAAAAATAATAATAAATAAATAAAAAAGTTCACGCGGCCACTGATATTGCTGAAGCATGGAATTAGAGAGAAAAAACAAAGTTTGAAAGAATGATCACTCTCAATTCAACAAAGTCTTCCAGATTGACTTCCAATGTTGTCATCTGATCATTGCAAGAATGACTTTTTTCACAATATATGTTTGTGGTAATAAAAGTTACAATATTTTCTTAACCACTAACCATATAGATTATAAGATGACAATTACCAAACTTTTTCCTATCTTTCTTCCTTTAATTATTGAATTTGTTACTATAATCTAGAAGTATATTACTTTATTTAGCTTAAGTTTCACGTTGGATAGCTCATTTGATAATAATTTTTGATGATAACTCCTGGGTCTCAGGTTCAAGATTTGGTGTTAAATTTTTTATTATTATAATCTTGAATTATCTATTTTAGTCCAGTTGCCAATTATTTTTTATAATAACTACTAGTTCTGGTTTTGAAATCCCTCTTTCCATTTCATTAAAAGAAAAAAAAAAAAATGTTTCACTCGGACTTTAAATGGTGAAGCATGGAATTAGAGAGAATATTAGGTCTCTATTGAAATCCTCTTCTGATTTTATCGAAAAACTTTAAAAAAATAATAATAATAATAAGTTTCACATACCCTGTAAGGGATTAGAAAGAAAAAAGCCTAAGTTTAAAAATATGATTTACTCTAAATTCGATTGATAAAGTTTTTCAGATTGACTTCCAATGTTGTTGATGGATGCAAGAATGTGGCTAAATTTTGATTATTGTATTTGGACACAAGGAAGATAAATTATTATTATTATTATTATTCTGTAGAAATAAGTTCTATTGGCAAAAAGTTTCTAGCTGAATTGGCCAACAATTTGTTAGTTCTGTTTCCATCTATTTCTACTAGCTATCTGAAATCTGCAGTACCAATTGTACAACTCTCTAAGATGAAAAACGTTCTTAATATTTACTAAACAAGTACGAAAGATCATTTATTAATGTTGTAATTAAATATGCTTTTTAAGTATGAAAGACCCTATTTCAGACAGAGCACGGATCATCTAGATTAGTGCTTAACAGAATATGTTTTTCCCTACAAATTTTTTATATTAACAAATGAAACAGTACCTACCTCTGTTTCGTTTTTATTTATTTTTTATTAGTGTTTCACAGTCCAACATTATCTGCTAGTCCAAAACCGTGTTTTTATTTTTTCATGGCTTGGCCATCTTTCCAAACTCCATTGTTGCCTATAAAACTGACCTCCGTTTCCCTTCCTAGTCCCACCATCAACATAAAACACTAATTTCCTCAAAAAAAAAAAAAAAAAAAAAAAAACATGGTATTTCTACCGCTGCTTCATCTTCTTCTTATAGTCATCACTTGCTTCGCTTATTTTGTGCAGCCACTTTGCCATAATGATGACAGCGTTGCCTTGTTGGAGCTCAACAGCAGCTTTCAAGTTTGCTTCTAAAAATCCTTTTGCATATCCCAAAGTTTCATCCTGGAGACTAGAAGGGAACAGAGATTGCTGCTCATGGAATGGCGTAGAGTGCGATGATGACACAGGTCGTGTCGTTGCTCTAGACCTTAGCAGCAGTTTCCTTCATGGTTCTATAAACTCCACCAGCACCCTCTTCAACCTTACTCAACTTCAAAGGCTTAACCTTGCTGATAATGATTTTAACTTCTCTCATATCCCTTCTGCAATGGGTCATCTTTCAAGGTTAACATATCTCAACCTTTCTCATTCATCTTTTTGTGGTCAAGTTCCATTTGAGATCTCAGGACTCTCAAATCTGTCTTTCCTTGATCTGTCTTACAATGATTTGGAATTGAAGAGTCCAAATTTGAGTAGGTTGGTTGGAAATTTAATAAAGCTGAAACAACTTCATCTTACTTATGTTGATATATCCTCCACAGTGCCTAGCTTTTTGGCAAATTTCTCTTCATTAACGTCCTTACTTCTAAGTGATTGCGGATTGCAAGGTGAGTTCCCAAACCGAATTTTTCAACTTCCAAACCTACAAGTTCTTAATTTGAGGAACAACCCTGGTCTTACTGGCTATCTACCTGAATTTCACTCTAATAGTTCTTTTGAGGTATTGCTACTTTACAACACAAGTTTTTCTGGAAAAATACCCACTTCCATTAAAAACCTTCATTTAATGCTTCAGTTAGATTTTGGAGCCTGTAGGCTTTCAGGGTTGGTTCCATCTTCGCTTGGTAAACTAACCAGGCTTACTTTTTTGGGCCTTTCAGAAAATAATTTTGAGGGAAATCAATTCCCTTCTTTTCTTCAAAACCTCACCCAGCTCACCACTTTATGGCTAACAAAATGTCAGTTAACGGGTGAAATTCCAGGTTGGCTTGGAAAACTTACCCAATTAACTGATCTTGGACTTTATATAAATAATTTGCATGGTCACATCCCATCATCCCTTGGTAAACTAACAAGCCTCACCTATTTGGACCTTGCAGCAAACGATTTTGAGGGTCAAATCCCTTCTTTTCTTCGAAACCTCACCCAACTCACTGTGTTATTGCTTGATGATAGTCAATTCACGGGTGAAATTCCATCTTGGTTTGAAGCTTTTACCCTTTTGAATAATCTAGATCTTGGAAAGAATAAATTGCATGGTCTTATCCCATCTTCCCTTGGTAGACTAAGTAGCCTCACTTATTTGGACCTTTCAGCAAACAGTTTCAAGGGCCACATCCCCTGTTTTCTTCGAAACCTCACGAACCTTGAATACCTTGCTCTTCATGACAATGAATTGAGTGGCACATTGAACTTTGACATGTTTCTTGGCATGAAAAATCTAAACACGCTTTTATTAGGGCGTAACAAGTTGTCTAAACTTGTCCACACTAGCAAAATGAATGCGAATGTTCCAAGGTTCCAAAGTTTAGACTTGAGTTCAAGCAATTTAACCGAATTCCCTGATTTTTTAAGGTATCAAGATAGATTAGAGTGGTTGGCTTTATACGGAAACAAGATACATGGTGAAGTACGCAGATGGATATGGAACATGAGCACAGAGACAATGGCCAATGTGGACATTTCTGACAACTCCTTGACAGGCTTTGAACAAACTCCAGTTTTCATCGCTTGGGTTCACTTGATCAGTTACCGATTCCTTCACCGTCCATCTTGGACTACCATGTCTCAAACAACAAACTGACCGGAAAAATTTCTCCCTTCTTCTGCAATCTGAGTTCCCTTCTAGTGCTTGATTTGTCTAATAACCAATTGACAGGTAAGCTTCCACAATGTTTGGAAAATTTCAGGAATACTTTACTGGTCTTGAATATGAGTAACAACCATTTTCATGGTAGCATTCCCCAATTGTGTCCAAATGGAAGCAATGTGAGAATGATTGATCTAAGCCACAATCAGTTTCAAGGACGTTTACCACAAATGTTGGCCAATTGTACGATGCTGGAAGTTCTCAATCTCGGGAACAATCGATTCAATGATGTTTTCCCTTCATGGTTAGGGACTCTTCCAAACTTAAGGTTACTTGTACTTCGATCCAACAGCCTCCAAGGAGTGATAAGGAAACACAGCAACCCTGGTTTTTCTAGTCTGCATGTTTTTGATATCTCCAATAACAGTTTTAAAGGTGAATTGCCATCTGAATTCTTTAAAAATTTGAAGGCCATGAGATTTAAAGATGCTGCCAATTCATCGTATCTGGTGGCAAACTTTAGTTTTGTTGTAAAGGCCGTTCCATGGAGGGATGAATTTGCTTACTCAATAACCATAACAAACAAAGGCAGGGTTATGCTTTATGAGAAGATCCAAGAAGCTTTTGTAGTCATTGACGTTTCAAATAACAGATTTGAGGGATCAATTCCAGAGAGTTTCGGTATCCTACAAGGGCTTCATGTGCTTAATCTTTCGAACAACATTCTCACTGGTAAAATCCCATCATCCTTTGGAAGCATAACAAATCTTGAATCACTTGATCTTTCAAACAACAACCTCTCAGGACATATCCCTACACAACTTGGACAATTGACATTTCTTGCTGTCTTTAAGGTCTCTTATAACCATCTGATTGGACCTATACCCCAAATGAACCAACTTATCACATTTGATGTCAGTTCATATGAGGGGAACCTGGGATTATGCGGAATTCCATTGCCAAAAAAGTGTGAAAGTTCAGTACCTCCTTCAGGTTTTCAAGATGAACAAGATTCAAACTCTGCATTGGAGCTTTATTGGATGACAATTGTGCCAGGATATGTGAGTGGGCTGGTAATTGGAGTGGTTATTGGGCAGATATTTGCAACCAAGAAGCATGACTGGTTTGTGGAGACTTTTGGGCAGGCGAAATTAAAAGGCAGAAGGGTGAAAAGGGGTCGGCGAAGAAGGTGAAGTGTAGGCAATATGTCATAATAACATGGAGTTTCCTAATTTCCTTGTATATTTTAGTAGTGTGTACCATTAAGATATTGGGTGCTTATTAATAATAATAATAATATCATTATTATATTATTTTTATTTTTTATTTTTTTATTTTTTCGCATGCAAGAGTATTTCATTTCTATTCGTCTGATGGAAACTACGTCCTGCAAAAGCAAACCAGACACTTTTATTTATCTAATGGATTTACCATCAGAAATTAATTACATGTGTAGGACTTTCAAAATGAAAAATGACTTTGGTTCTGTTTCACTCCTTTATATGGATATGAAGTATGCTCTCACCCAGAGGAGACCTGCGAAACTTGTTTGGACGAGGGAAAAGTTGGTCTTCCAGTCAGTTTTTTTTTTTTTTTAATTTTTTTCAAAATTATATCTGTAATTAACATTGAGATTATTTGACTTTTTGTTCTCTTTTTTCTGTGCTTTTTTTTTTTTTTTTGGTTGCTTTAAAATTCTTGTCTATCATTTAAAATGAAAAATATGCAGATTAGTTTCCATACAAAGATTATTGGCTAAATTATCGTTATGAACACGAATCATGCATATATATTCTACCAACTGAGAAGAGGAATCGTAAATATTGTTTTTTTTTTTTTCCTTTTTTTGTTTGAAACATCGAAAATATTGTTCGATTGCAACCAAGTAAAACAATTATATGTATGTTGTCCTCATTATACAGGGGGAAAAAACAAAATTAAAACAATTAGCAATTTTTTTTTTCTATTTTTCATTTGCAAAACAATCAAACTAGTTTTCAAAGTTCTAAAAAAAAAAGAAAACAAGATATTTCAAAGGCTTATCTATATATATATATATATATATGCTTTTATATATATATATATATATATATACACACATTAAATTTCCAGTATCATTAAAACCTTTGACAAATAAATGCTCAATAAATAAATAATCTCTCTAAAAATAAAATTATTTGGTTCCAACTCACTAAATCCATGAGATGATAAATTTTTAAAAGATGTTTTAGAACCCATTATATATATAAATTAATAATTGATTAAATTTTGGTAAAAATAATATATATAAATATATATATATATAGTTAGTCAAAAGTAAGGTTTATCTTACGTTATTAAATTAAGATCTAATTTTGATAACCATTGAATCAAATCAAATATTTGGATTTAAAATTTAGAAAAATTGTCAAATATGGATTTATTGCTATAATAAATTTCTATTTAAAAAAAAAGAACTTGTCAAGATTCTATAATTAATAATTGTAATTTTTAAATTTTAATCTATAATGTGACCTAAAGGCTTAAAAAAAAAAAAAAAAAACTCATATTAGACCTCATATTAAGGACTTTATTTTATCCTAATTATAGTAAAGTTCAAATAAGGTTCTTAATATAATGACTAATATGAGATTTTTTTTTTTTTCAATCATTGCATCGCATTAAGGTCGATATTGATATTTAGAAATATATTTATTAATCATAGATTTTAATAAAGTTCATTTTTTCTAAATAGGATTTTTATATGTTACTAAATTTATATTTAATCATTTTTTAAATTTAAAATCTTAATTTTTAATGTGATCTAATAATCATTATAGGTGGATTTTACTTAAGTTTAACTATATATATATATATAAACATTTATAATACATATTAGAGAAATTTTACTTAACATTTTTTATTTTTATTTTTATTTTTTCAATTTAGTTTTTTTTTTCTAAAATATGTATCTTAGGGGACTGTATTCGATTAGGAATTTAATAGATTTTAAAAGATTTTAAAAATCCAAAGGTATTCAATTAAGATTTTTATGGAATCCATTAAAATATTAGGGTATTCAATTCAGAATTTTATAGAATCTATATAAATCTGATGTTATTCAATTATGACTTTTTAAAAGTCCATAAAAATCTGTTGGTATTCAAAAAATCATTAACTTAGAAAGATTTTATAAATTGATGGATTTGATTGGATTTTGAGACATTAGATATAAATACTCAAGCCTTTCACAAATCCAGTCTCCACCCCAAAGATTTCATCGGATTGTAAAACACAAAACATTGAGTGAGACCTTGCTTTGAAATAGAACGAAGAACGAAGAACAGACGGACAAACCCAACCCGTTGGATGAACAATCGAACAAAACTGGTGAACTGACGATAACCAAAACAACGATCCTTCCTGTGGGTTCTCTCCCCGTGCTTCCTTGGTTGATCTGATTTTTTGGGTATGATTCAATTTTTCTGCTTTTTTCGCATTATCCTTCTATTGTTTGATAAAAACCCAAATCAATGTTGTGAAAGTTTTGAATTTCAAGTGACAAGTTTTGAGTTAAAAAAAAAAAAAAAAAAAAAAGAGTGAGAAACTTTCTAAGGAATGTATCTGTTATCTGCTATCTGCTATTGTAAATATATTCATATATGTTGTATATATGTTTAGCCCTAGTGTAAAAAGAAATAGAAGGTTGTGAAGCCGTACTTTAGTGCCAATTAACTTGTTCTTTTGAAGCATTATTAACAATACATGTCCACCATCTTTATAGATAATCTCCATCGATCTTTTCCAGCACAACCCCCCCCTCTTCCTTGAGCCATAAACACATAGACGAAAGCCCCAACCCCTCCCCCCCCCCCCCCCCCCCCCCCAAAACACACACACAGATGAAAGCAAGAGCATGGAAACAACTGCCAGATGATAAAAATTTTGAGGGGTTAGTTTTCAGGAGGGTAAAGATCATCTCTTATCAATGTATTTTCTTTGTACCCAAAAAAAAAATAAAAAATAAAAAATAAAAAATAAAAAAAGGAAACAGATGGATAGTGATGATCACGTCTCTGAAGAAAGGAAAAAAATGGTTGGTAGATTAGGCATAATGAATGTGTATGTCAGAAGCTAGCCTCACAATTTTCCATCAATTAATAAATTTATATAGCTTTGAAAAAAAAAAAAAAAGAGTTGGTGGATTAGGCACAATGAGTGTTCACGTCAAAAGCTAGCCACACAATTTTCTATCAATTAATAAATTTATATTATATATATATATAGTTTCTTGTACTTAATTAAAAACACTTCCCCAAGAATTTGTGCTTTGGTTACTGTTTCCACTATGAGTGACTGATTTGGTGTTCCATCATTATTATTGTTATATATATATACTTCTTGTACTAATTTAACACACTTCTCCAAAAAGTTGTGTTTTGGTTTCTGTTTCACTGTGAATGCCTGACCATGTTTAGTGTTCCATCATTATTATTATTTGTTACGAAAATATTACTGCCTACTTGCACTTAAAAATATATATACTATGCTATAGTACTACATGTTCATGCATATATATATATATATAATTTCGGAAAAAATTAGAAAAATACATTATTGTTTGGTTGTAGTTAATAGTCTTTTAAAATGCATTATGAATCTAATATGATTTATTAAATATTTTTAATCTGATTTTTTATTTTGATGAGTTAGAATGTGAATATTTTGATCTTGTTTATTATATGTTTAATTTATAATATATATATATATATATATAAATGTGATTCAACTATTCATGGGCTTTATATTTAGATATTCATTGTTACAATGGGAGATTCACAACGAAAAGGTAAAACTGCATATAACACATGGACCTCATAAGAGAGTAATATGTTGTTGGAACTGATGGTTGATGCTGCTAATCGTAGATGGCGTGATAATAATGGTGTATTTAGCAAACTAACTGTGGAAAGTAAGATACTTCCTAAGCTAAATGAAGCACTTGGATGTAATAAAAATTATACTCAATATCAGAGTCGCTTGAAATGGTTTAAAACGCGTTATCAAACATTTTCTCAACTCATGCGTTTCAACTCTGGTTTTGGATGGGATGCAACCACACAAAGATTCACTGCCACAGATGAAATATGGGATAATTACTTTAAGGTGAGGTTATAAATTTTCATAAGAATGTATTTTATATTATTATATCTTATATATATATCTATATATATATATAGATATATTTTTTTTGTATTTTTATATGTTAACAAAATATTATATTTATTTTATTTTGTTTTATTTTTTTTACAGTCTCATCCAAACCAGAAACACCTTCGAACAGAAACTTTTGCTGACTTTGAGGATTTAAAAATTGCTGCTGGAAATGGAACTGCCATTGGAAAAAACTCTATTGGATTGAGAGACGATACAGATGCAAGAATTTATGGACAAGATGAAAGTACACATGGTAGGATAGATGACTATGTATATGATGAGATTAACGAGGTATATGTTCCAACTCAACTCGATCCATCATGCCAAGCACCTTCACCCAGACATAATGAACCATCAATGTCAGAGTTCGATCCAAATTTAGAAGTTCCCATGGAAAATGTTGTTCAAAAAAAGCGAACTAGAAATGAATATGAAGGAAATACTCGTTCATTTGATCAGAATGCCACTCGAGTTGATCTTCTAGAAAAACTTTCTCATGGTTTGGACTCAATTGGAAAAATTGCCACTGAAATTTGGGGTATGTATAACCTAATGGAGAAAAAGGAAAAGGCAATTAGTGAAAAGGAGAAAAAGAATGATATTTGGAATGCTATTAAGGAAACTCCAAATTTAGATAACATTGGTCGCTATTAAGCACTAGCATTGATTCAGAAAATAGGAGTTAAAGATCATTCTTGAAGATGTTACCTGAAGAGCGCTCAGAATGGATATCATTTAATATGGAATGAGTGTTAAAACATATATTTAGCTATAACTATTTTATGAAATAGGTTTTTTGTTTTGATATATTTTTCTCTCTAGTTTGTTTAAGTGAATTTTTTCATTTGCTTTATTGTTCAATTTGTATTGAATTGAATTTTTCATTAAAGATTTTTTTTTCCCTTCATGATATTATTATTTTTTATGACATTTCATATTTTCTAATAATATTTGATGTTATGTCTTAGATTAATAGAGAAAATGGAACGGGAAAAACTGGGAGAAAGAGATACACAAGAAGATGAAGAATTTTATGAAACCATTAAATTAATGTTGTTGGCAATTCAAGCAATACTTGAGGTATTAGATGCACTAATGATTAGCATATGTGATGAATATATCGAACGTCCACTGGCTAGACGACCAATCGCTCTTAAAGGGTATAATTATATTCATAAAGTATTGAAAGAAGATCCTCAACATTTTCGGCAACTCTATAAGATGTATCCTAATGTGTTTTTGAAGTTATGTAAAATTATTAGAGAAAAAACATATTTACAGGATACAAGATTCATTTGCATTAAAGAAATGCTTGCAACATTTTTACTTATTATAGGTCAAAATTCTCGCTATCGTATGACTCGTGAAACATTTAGTCGATCACATTTCACAATGAGCAAAAACTTCAACAATGTTTTGAGGGCTTTGAACACAATAGCACCAGATATGATGGTTAAACCAAAATCTACAGTGCCAAGTAAAATAAGAGAACATACAAGATTTTACCCTTACTTCAAGGTAAGTAATGAATGTTTTACCTATTTAATTGTTTAGTAATAATAATTATTGTCATTATTGTTATAGTTTTGTTATTATTAGTGTTGTAATTATTATTCAGAACACCTTATATTTTATGTTAGTTATAAAATTTATTATTTCTTTTAGGATTGTATTGGAGCTATTGATGGCACACATATACCAGCAACAGTAAAGAGTCGTGATGTAAGTAGCTATCGTAATCGCCATGGAAAAATTTCACAAAATGTATTAGCAGCTTGTAACTTTGATTTGGAGTTCATATACGTGCTTAGTGGATGGGAGGGTTCAGCTCATGATTCAAAATTACTACATGATGCTTTATCAAGGAGGAATGGACTTAAAGTGCCACAAGGTATATATATATTTTTTATTATATATATTTTTCAATATGTACTAATTTTTACAAAATAATATTTATGAATTAATAATTAATATCTTATATTTTTAGGTAAATATTTTCTTGTGGATTGTGGATTTACAAATCGTCGACAATTTTTAGCTCCATTTAGAGGGGTTCGATACCATTTGCAAGATTTTTCTGGTCCAGGTCGCCATCCCGAAACTGTAGCTGAATTGTTCAATCTCCGTCACTCTTCTTTAAGAAACATAATTGAGAGGATATTTGGTATATTCAAATCTAGATTCACAATTTTCAAGTCTGCACCTCCATTTCCATTTAAAACACAAGCAGAGCTAGTTTTAGCTTGTGCAGGATTGCACAATTTTCTTCGCTAGGAATGTCGCTCTGATGAGTTTCCTATAGAGCCAAATCATGAATCTCCATCATTGTTATTAACACAAGAAACTGAAGAAAATAATTTTGAAGAGCTGCTTGAAAGTTAAGAGCAACAACGAGAGAATGCTAATGAATGGAGAACTACAATGGTGTAGTTCTTCAAATATGTGGGTGGATGCCCAAAATGCAAGAAATCAAAGTAATGAGCAATGAGTTTTTTTTTTTTTTTAAATAAAATTTTGCATACAATAAAAATAATAATAGAGATGATATAAGACTATTTGATATATTTATCTACTTTTATTTTAATTTATCTTGACAATGTTTTTTTAAAAATATTTTAAGGATAATATTATTAAAGTTTAATATTCATGTATATGTTGCTTGCCTATTTGTTAATATTTGTTAATTTGTTCGATATCATAAATGTTCAACAATGCTAATGGTATGATTAAAAAAAAAAAAAAGAAACTATGCTTATAGTATAGAATAAATGATATTATTCACCAAAATAGTAAAATAAATTATATAAAAATATTTAAAATCATTAGAATTTCATCAAAATCTATTAAAGTCTATAATATAAGTCTCATAAACTCCATTAAATTCCATATAGAATTGTGATAAAATCCATGTGGAGTTTGTTGAATTCTAAGTAAATCCATGAGTTTCATTAAACATTTTAACTCTTTTAAAATCCATTAAATTCCTAATTGAATACACCCCCTTAGTTTTTTACTTCTTCTTTATATCAAAACTAAATTCAGTATCATCTTTAATTATTTGTAACTCATACATCATTTTGGACATTTCTTCTTATTTTATAACGAACAACTGCTTAAAATACTATAATTTGAAAGGTGAAGAAACATTGATTATAATGTAACTGTTATGTGGATCATTATTATTATCGATGATCATATTTATTAAGCCTTGAATGAATATAAAAATAATTTTTTTGAGCTTTTATGAATGTATGTTAGTATTAACTTTTATATAAATCTATTATCTATTTATATGTTAATTTTAAGGCTCTTTATGTACAAATTAATTTTTTACTTTCTATATGCACAAACTAATTTTTTATTTTGTATTTTTTTATTATTTATAAGTTATAAATATCTCTTCTTTTTTTTTTAAATAGATAGTTATAAATATGCAATGGTAAAATGAAAAATACATATATAATTATAATTAGTACAATTATTTATTATAAAAATATAAATTTTTTTATTATTATTATTTTTTTAAAAATTTTATGGAGCATCGAGGTAAGTTCCGTTGGGATTAAAAGTGACTTTGAATATAGTGATCCGATGGGAGGTGAAAAGTGGAAACTTTGGAGGAGAGAACCAGAAGTATGAAACCTCTCCCCTGCTACGTTACCTCTTGGTCAGAAAAAAGGAGGAAGGGCAGGTTTTGGAGGTGGAGGATTTGGCGACGGATTTTCCAGGTGCACTCAGGTCTATAACCCGGCGGTTTCTGGAGCATTGGTTTCATTGGTAGCTCTCCCATGGTTTATAGCTCTTAATTTCACTCTTCTACCAATCCATAAAACAGATTGGTCTTTTTCTTAAAATAATCTAATTTTATTTATTTAAGAAATTAAATTTCGTAAATCAATAATTTCCAAAGGACTTTCAATCGAACACTTTTCCATGGACCTTGGAAAATTTCTGATCTGCTAGGTGAGTGTAAGAAGAAGAAAAGCAAACCATTCATTGAAGAAGATGAACATTTTTTAAAATATAAAAACGAATGTAAGAGAGTTTTTATGTAATTTTACTGGAGATCCAGTGTTAGTGTGTGAGATGTGCGAGTAGAAAATTAAGTAAAAAGAACCATCCATCCAGTAGGATGAGATGGGCTTTCTTGATTATTTGGGCTTCAGAATTGAAATTAGGATCAACTTTTGGATTTCAAAACAAAAACATCAAACTACGGCCCATATTATGCTGTTGAAGGTTGGCCTTGATGCCTTTGGTGTGTTTTAGAGGTGTTTTGAATTCTTACTTTTTTTTTTTAATTTTTTTTATTTTTATTTGTGGTTGAAAAACTTGGTCGTTCAGATATCATTTTGAAGGTTTTCCAACTTTTCATGTAAAGAAAAAAGACTAACTTAGTTCAGAATTTTATTCAGCAAAAGAACTTAGGCAGTTATGCTAATTATATTATATTGTTATCCTCAATAGTGTGCTTAATTGATATCTTGATTATCTTAGTGGATAAATATATTTTACACAGACACTAGAAACCAAATCAAGGGACATGATCATGCAACATTTCGTTAATAACTTTCAGAATACAAGATTTGATTCATTAGAGGGGAAAAAAATAAAAAAAAATAAAAAAGGTAAAAATTCATGCACATCTCGGGGCCAAATTTATTTTGTTATGATATTTTGGTTGAAAGTTACGAATATTTTATTAACACAGAGAATTTACATGGAATGGTTGATGCTTTACATATATATAAATATATCCATCTAGTGCTTAGTGGAGGTGCTTTGTCTTCCACCAAATACGACTCTACCTTTGGACTTTTCCAACAAGTATTGGCCAAGGCATTAATCTATCTTTTCCCTATAGTATTTTCTGAATGACAAACGATGTAGACTATAGTATGAAAATTACCAAGCTTTTTCCGATCTTTTTCCTTTAATTATTTTATTTGATTATTAAATAATCAAGTCCACTTTAGTTAGATCAAATTTCATGTCGGACAGTATTTGAAAAAATAAAAATAAAAATTCATGCCCTTTTGATCTTTTTTAGTGTTGTTCCGGCTATTTTTTCAAGAAAAAGATTCGCTAGGCAATTGGTTCGCCCGAGAACCACTCATTTCCATTTCTTTTCGAGTTAACTGCATGGAATCTTATCACATACGAGCTGATTCAATGGGATATTTTCTTTCTATTCCTTTCTTTTTTAATTTAAAGAAATTGCTTGAGCAGGTTTAAAATCTTACCTTTAGCAATGGCAGGAGTCTCTCTTTGTGCATTACCTTTAGGCACCGGACAGTATTTCGGGAAAATATAAAAAAATAATAATAATAATAATCTTTCACATCAAACAATTCAGTTGACAATGATATTCCACCTTTTTTATTTTTTATTTTTTTAAGTGATATTGAGGGTAAGAAAGTACATTTATCGTATAATGTAAGGGGGTTTGTATTTTTCTATTTGGATTGGCCTGTAGGAATTCCTATGTTGGTCAGCAAAATGTTTATCTGGACTGTATTCAACCCTAAAGATTTCAACCTTTTGCCTACAAATTAAATTAGAAAAAAAAAAAAAATGCGACTGTCAGGTGAGATATATATGCATCGACCAAAATGTCGTCTCTGAAAATTATCTATAATATTTAATTTTCAAATAAGAATATACTGTTGTTCATTTATAAATTTGGTTATTCACATATATCAAATTAATCACCTAGTAAATTAAAACCTACATTCTTATTGAGAATAAAACCTAAGGTGGTGCCATTAAAATTGAGAATAAAAAAGCTTGGGTTTTACAATCATGGGGGAGTTTGGGTTAGTAAACGGAGTTGATAAGACTTCAAAAGAGACAGAATAATGGACATGCTGGGAGGCATATGCTTCTGATCTTTTTTATTATTATTATTATTATTATTATTATTATTATTATTATTATTTTGGGGCTTAATGCATAACCTATTTACAGAAAAGGGGAAAAAAAAAGAATATGATAAAAATTATGAAATAAAGGAATCTTAATTTAGAAATATATTCCATTCAAAATTTGGAAACCAATCGCATAGAGATCCAAACTCTTGAAAAGAATAAAAAGTTAAAAATAATAAAAAAAAACTTTTCCTTTTATCATTTATAATAATTTGCCCGTTTCAATCGAGTGTCTCAAACCCAAATACAATAATTTACAATAAAAATATTTCCAATAATTTTGTTTATTGCTACATTTTTTTTTTTGGTCATATTAGAGAAATAGAACATTTTCAATGGGTATGTTTAAACACTTTGTCAAGTTAATATTGCAAAAATTAATATGATTCTTTACTTTTGAAGAGTTTGTCAAATATTGCAAAGTTTCCTTAAAAGTATAATTTTCTTCAAAATTTTAACAAGGTTTAAAATATTTAATATTTTCTCGATATTTTCATTTTTTGAAGGGGTCAAAATAAAATTTAAATTCGATATAAAAATAGATAAAATTTCCATAATATCCATTGAAATTTCTAAAATTTTGGCAAAATTTCCATGGAAGTTTCCATAAAATATCTATATAAAATCCTTAACGATTTGGTTAAAAAATCTATAATTTTTATGGAGATATTCGAAATTTCCACAGAAATTTCGAAAATATCCGATATTTTTCTTACTTTTTTTTAAAAAAATTCATAAATATTATTGATATTTAGTAAAACTTTTTATCAAATTAACTTCATTGATAATTTTTTTTTACCCTTTAATTGCTTTTTAAACATTTAGTGATATAAGCAAAAGATAATGAATTGAATTGAATAACATTAATAAGTTCTATTTATTTATTGAATATTGATAAAACAAAAATACAAAAATTGTGGATTATATTTTTGAACCTTCGAAATCTTAATATTTGAAACTATAATGGAAGATGACGATGAAAAGGGCAATCAAATGTACCAATGGATGAATATGAAGGGAATCCTGATCCAAAGATTACTCAACAAGCTGAAAAAAAAAGAATAAAAATTTTCAAAAAATTATTGCTGAAGAAGTAAATTCTAGTAGTGGTGATTTATTTTAAAGGCTTATGAGAGAACCAACTAGAACTACTAGTGCTTCAGCTCCATCAGATGGTACACATTCACAATTTGAGAATCAGGGAATCCTGATCCAAAGATTACTCAACAAGCTGAAAAAAAAAGAATAAAAATTTTCAAAAAATTATTGCTGAAGAAGTAAATTCTAGTAGTGGTAATTAATTTTAAAAGCTTATGAGAGAGCCAACTAAAATTATTAGTACTTCAGCTCCATCAGATGGTACACATTCACAATTTGAGACTCTTAGTAGTCACTCTAACTCCAATAGTGATGAAGATTACTTCAATAAATTATCTGAATTAGAAGTTAGAAGAGGTAGTGGCTAAAGGAAATCACCAAGTCAATAAGTTAAATTAAGCCCATTTACTGATAAATAATATTACACACATGCAATACAAGATGAAGATCATGGGAGTAGAGATGCATATCAAAGATTCGATGCTGTTGGAAAAAACTATATACGTAAAAAAAAATCTATATTGGATATGTCACAACAAGAAAAAGATTCAATTTTTATGACTTTTGGATCTATGAGGGTTGGAAGTCATTTTCATAATCCTTATTCAATAGACATGTATGGAATGTCATCAAGTAGCAACTCATAGTTACCATCTCAAACTCAATCATTAGAAAGTAGTAATTATGCACATAATCAACTAATATGCAAGATCCATATAGTTGGTATATTAATAATTATATGCAAAATTATCAGGGAGATACATTTTTTCATAACTATTTCTTATGTTTTACATCTCAAAATCAAAATGAGGAATAAACCGATGATTTTCAACCACCCAGAAATTCTATGTGGTATTAAGATGTTATTTATGAACTACAATATAATTGTAATAATCATTTTATATATTTTAGTTAATAAATAATTTTATCATATATGTATTTTTTTGATATATTTTTATTAATAATAATTTATCTATGATCATTAATGCTTATTATAAATCAATTCACTAAGAAGAATATAACATCCATTCAATATTTTAGCAAGTTTTATAATCAATTTGATAATCAAGCTAATTCTAAATTTTTAATAAAAAATTCCACTTTTTAAAACAAATTTCTATCATTTTTTATAACTTTTTTTCGATATTCGATATTTTCCGATATTTTTATAGAAATTTCCATATTTAAACTTTTGATATTTCTATCGATATCGATTTTTTAAACCTTGGTTGTAAATAGTCTTATGTATATCACTCCAATGGATCTATCTAAACACACTTGATGTGGCAACAAATATATATATTATTAAGATCACTATCTATTTTTGGAGGATTTGTCAAACATCGTAAGTTTCTTTAAAAAAATATAATTTTTCTAAAAAATGTTTTTTTAAAAAGAAAAAACTTAATATTATATTTGTAATTAATTAACAACCATAAGTAATTTTTTATACATTATCATTGGAGAACATTTTAAAATTAATTGTATAGTTATACCACCTAGGCTACATGATATCAATTTCTATACCATATTAATAACAATCGATATTCACTATTGAAAATGCTCTAAATATTTTTATTTGGCATCCATATTTACATTTCTATTTTCACTTTTCTTTGTAAGATTGAGAAAGTATTTTATATCACATGTATAAATTGTAAGGTGTTGCCCATTCCAATTACATATTATATATTATTATAAGATAAAGAATCTTTAATACCAAGCCGTAAATTTTTCCATTTTTTTCCCCCCCTTTATCTTGCATAACATTTTATTTTATTTTATTTTTTGTTCTTTGCTGCATATTATTTAAAGAACTTAGAAATCACTGTGACAGCCACCACTCAAGATCCAAGGATCAAGTCAAAGATCAAAATAAAGCAGCAACGATAATGAAAAACCAGAGCTAGCATATAAACTGAAAAAACATACCAGAAACTCATATAAATATATAGACAAATTAAAGAACACAAATATTTAACGTGATTCGGTTATTAGCAACCTATATCCATGGGTCCGCAAAGGAGAGAGTTTTGAATTAATTGATAAAGAGAAGAATACAAGTATATCACACCCCCACTGTCCTTCACAGCAAGAACAGAAAAGTTTCGGTCTATTTCGAAAACCTTCAAACAATGCTCTGTTTTTGTTCAACCGGAAGAGCACCACTCCCACCGTTCACATATATGGATCCCAGTTTATATTTTCTATATAAAGCAATCTCACGTGAGAAACAAGAGAAGGCACATAATGCTTACACATCTCTGATTGAATTAAATGCCACATCAGCTCATACTTGTCAAAGTAAGCGTCCCAAAGGCTATGTAAGTGTGGGACGTCCCGCTGCTATATGTATGTATTGGCATAAAATTTTCTGTTCAATTGGCGGCCAACACGTTGTTAGTTCTGTTTCCATCTGAATCTGCATTACAAATTGTACAGCTCGAAATAAGAAAAATGTTCCAAAAAAAAGATGATTTATTATTAGCAAATGAAGCCGTACATGCCTCTCTTTCATTTTTGTTTTGTTTTCTTTATTCGTTTTTTTTGTTTTTTGTTTAGTATTTCACAGTCCAACATTATCTGCTAGTCAAACACTTCTGTTTCTCCATGGCTTAGCCATCTTTCCCAACTTCCATTGTTGTCTATAAAAATGATCCCTTTCCCTCCTTAGTCCCACCATCAATATCAAACACTAATTTCCTCAAAAAGACAAAACATGGCATACCTGCCACTGCTTCATCATCTTCTTATCATCATCACATGCTTTGCTTATTTTGTGCAGCCACTTTGCCATAATGATGACAGCATTGCCTTGTTGGAGTTCAAGAACAGCTTTATTATAGACAAGTTTGCTTCTAGAAATCCTTTTGTATATCCCAGAGTTTAATCCTGCAGACTAGAAGAGAATAGAGATTGCTGCTCATGGGATGGTGTAGAGGGCAATACTGACACCGGTCGTGTCTTTGAGCTAGACCTTAGCAGCAGTTTCCTTCATGGTTCTATCAACTCCACCAGCACCTTCTTCAACCTTTCTCAACTTCAAAGGCTTAACCTTGCTTATAATGATTTCGACTTCTCTCAAATCCCTTCTGCAATGGGTCATCTTTCAAGGTTGACATATCTCAACCTTTCTCATTCATCTTTTTATGGTCAAGTTCCATTTGAGATCTCACGACTCTCAAATCTGTCTTTCCTCGCTCTGTCTTACAATGATTTGGTATTGAAGAGTCCAAATTTGAGTAGCTTGGTTAGAAATATAAGGAACCTGAAGCAACTTCATCTTAGTTACGTTGACATATCCTCCACAGTGCCGAGCTTTTTGGCAAAGTTTTCATCATTAACATCCTTACTTCTAAGGGATTGCGAATTGCAAGGCAAGTTTCCCAATGTTAGCAGATTAGAGATTTCGAGAATAACTCGAAACAGTTTCACAATATTGAAGAACAATCTTACGCCGTTGAAAGCCAATTTTGCAACTACCCATATTCTAATGAATTTTCATAAAACAAAATCCTAATTACAAACAATATTTCAACATTGAGGGTTTACCGTTGGTTTTCTAGATTTCCTGGTGGCGTCTGTTCGTGAGGTGTTTGCGGTGTCCAGTTATGATCTTCTATAGTGGTAGTGGTGGCGTTGGTTTTAGCGATCGATGTTGCATTGCGTTTGGTGTCCGTTGGTGTGGTTATTCGGGTGTGAGATTCTAGGTTTTTTCACACCAGTGTCAATGGGTTTTCAGAGGTGCTTCCTCGCATTCCTTTTTGGCGTTTTGGCAAGCCATCTTTCTGCTTGCTGGTTCATTTTTGCTAGTTAGTGAGTTGTGCTGGAGTTTGTTCGACAGTGGATCCTCAATTTTCTTCGCCACCGCCGTCTTATTGGCTTCATTTTCTTTTCGACAGCCTTCTTTTGGAATGGTCTTAAGTTTCATTTTGTACATTGAAACAGTAAAGTGAAGAGAGTAAGTGTGAGTTTTGTTTGAAAAGAGTTATTTTAGAGTGAAATTTTTGTAATTTCATCAAACTTTGGTTTCTTTTTGAGTTTTGCTGCGTTTAAAGAATGTAAAACAACTTGTGAGATTGTATAGAGAGAGAAAGGGAAGATGAAATACTTTTCAAACCCCAAGAGTTTAAAAGAAAATTGAACATGCATTGGACAGCCGAGGATGACATAAGTAAAAAATTTACAATTGTGACGACATATGCCTTTTTGTGGCCCATGAAAGAGGCACAAATCCTACTTCCCCATATTGAATATGGATGGATTATTTATTGGGCAAATTGTGATTTCAAGAAGTGTAAGCTGTTTGCCATGAGTTTTTAGAAAAACAAAAATTCAAGAAGAAGAAAGGGATGAATGAGGCTTAGGAAATGATGTCAACCAATCACGTAACAAACAATCCAGTTTGTGTTTTATAGTTTTTCTAAGATTATTTTATTTTATTGTTTCGGTAGATCGAGTGGGTTAAGATGGGCGTTGGGCTTTAAAATTCAAATTTGGAGCAACTTTTGGATTTTCAAAACAAAAGGGTTTTTTCGATAAATAGCCACCTTACAATTCCATTTTAGAAAAATAGCAAATTTTTTTGTTTTTTTAAAAACTAACCAATATTTTACCTGTTTGGACTAAAGTACCCTTAAGGTGGCTATTTATGGGAAAAACCCAAGGAAAAACTCTGTGTCCTTGTTCTTGCTTTAAAACGAAAGCCTCCAATGGAAAGCTATAAGAAAAAGTTGACTACTTTTTGACAAATTTATCAAATTTCTTAGGAGTGAACCTTTTTTTTTTTTTTTTTGGGTTAAATCTTTTATCCCTTGTAGGGGAAGAGAGCAAAGGCTTGGATCGCTCACGATCTGAGAGCAATCCTTTTTTGGCCCTTGTCTCTCCCTAACAGGGAATAAATTTGAAAAAGATACGGAGAAGGTGATGAACATTTTGAAGCCAAAGCCAAACCCACAGCAACAATTGAGAGATTGGCAGCGTAGACTCCGCCAAGAGTGCCGCAATATTGAACGTCATATTCGAGGTTATATTTTTTTTTTCGACTAACACCCAATTCCCTTTTCTTTTTTTTTGGGTGTTTTTTTGGCGTCAAATTTTTATTTTTTATTTTTTATTTATTTTCTTTTTAGGATAATTTGATTATTAGATTCACAAAGGCATAAATTTAGCTCTATGGGCTTCTGGGTATTGTTAAATTCGGGTTCTTTTGTAATGGGTTCTTTCAGATATACAAAGAGAAGAGAAAAGTGTGCAGAAAGCCATTAGAGAAGCTGCCAAGAGGAATGACATGGTCTCTGCTAAGGTACTTGCTTATGAACTTGGTTTTACACCATTTTTTTTTTTTTACTGAATAATATCTATTGAATTCCAATAATTGTTCTGATCACTTTATCGAATTCCCATGCTTGCTTTCCACCTATAGTTCCATAAAAATATATCTTTTGCTTAAATTCAATTGAGCTGATGGTGGACAGTAGAATTTTTGGCTATTTTTGTTTTTGATTACTCTATAGAAATTAAATTTGTACCTAATTCATGCATGGAAGAGCTATCAACACTCGCTACAAATATGTACATTTTATAGCAAATCATGGGTTTTTGCAACTTGGTTTAAACATGGAAAATGAGGTTTTATATCTATGCTTCTGCCTACATTAGAGGACGATTATCCTAGTTTCATTGGTTTTAATTTAGCTGTGCTGTGGTTTGGCCTACTGGCTGTTGTACTTAAAAAATTTTTGCTGGTTGCACCGTAGTTTTCCTCCCTCCCTTCTTTGTTATGAATTGTCTTCGTTGCGTATCTATTTTCAGGCACTTGCAAAAGAAATTGTCAGATCAAGAAAAACAGTGACCCGTCTTTATGAAAATAAGGCACAACTCAATTCAATATCAATGCACCTTGGGGAAAGTGTTGGTACGAAGTTCTTAATTATTTTATCACCGATGGAACTTCTATTTATAAATTATTATCCACTCATCTCTGATTTCTGTTATTGCTTATCTATGAATTTAAGCAGTGTAGTTGCATCTCTGCCTGAATGGATTATGTTCAGAATTCTATTTTAATTTGATAGAAATTTGTTTTGATAACCAAGAGACTAATGATAGGATCATATCCAAGGTTAAGAATTTCTATAGCCTTAGTTTGATTTTAAAAGAAAATATTTTTGTCGTATTACTTGGATAGAGAGTGCATGATGGATGAAGTGAGTCGGTGAGTTGAACAACAACTTAGATTCCTCATGCAAAGAATAATCTTTTAAGACAATCTCGAGACTAGTCACATGTTCCTGTACAAAGATGACAGTCTTCATTTTGAAAATATAAGATTAACTTTCCTTTATAATATAATCCATTCCATAGAATTACCATATTTCCGACATAGACATGAGATAGATGGTTGAGAAGATAAGATGGTTAATTTTATCACATGTCGAATTTTCATAACAAATGAACTGGGGAATTGAATCAGACAGTACTGACTATGATATTTTTATGTTGACCCATTATGAAAATTTGTTCTTTTACTTTCAAGTCTAGGCTATTGCAATGTAGGGTGCAAAAGGAACCAGTGTAATGATGTTTCTTGCATTAGGGATAAATTATCTTTATAACAGTGGTTAGTAATCTATTTTATGAATTTCTGGTAATGCTTATTGTCTGCTTGTTTTACCTCTTTTAAATTTCCTTTCTTTTAAAAAACAAATTGGTGAATCTACAGCTATTGCCCGTACTGTGGGGCATTTATCTAAGAGTGTAGATGTTATGAAGCTTGTCAATAATCTCATGAAAGCTCCAGAGGTGGCTACTACAATGCAAGAGTTCAACAAAGAAATGACCAAGGTATGCCTGTTGCTAACTTTTACTTTATAGAGTGTAAAAATATACCTTTTTCGGTGGATAAAGTGTAGTTTTTCAAGTTATAACTGCCTTTTGTTGAGCATTTTTTTTAGCAGTGTTTTCTTTGATTAAAAAAGAATTAGCTAAGATTAATATCCAACTGAAGTTTTTACTTTCAATTTCCTATTCTTAGGTTTATTCAGCCTCTCATTTTTGTGTTCTCATATTCTATTAATCCAATTGAGTTGTCCGTTGAAGAAACTGATTTTGTAGGCAGGGGTGATTGAGGAGATTGTAAATGATGCTGTTGACTCAGCACTAGACTCTGAGGATATGGAAGAGGAGATAGAAGAAGAGGTTGATAAGGTTTTGACTGCCATTGCTGGTGAGACTGCCGCAGAGCTTCCTGAAGCTATCAGGAAGGAGATAATAAAACAACCTGCTCAGACATCAGAAAATGGACAGGAGGTATGTTGACCTGACTGTCGTGTAATATGAAAAGCTTTTACTTTCTGGCATTGAAGAAGCGTAACATGTTTAATTTTATATTTATAAAGGAGGAAGCAATACCCGAGGGTGTTGATGATGAGGAAGAATTGGAAGAAATAAGAGCTCGACTGGCCAAAGTACGGTCATAAGTCAGAGATCAAGCCTACCATAACGTTATGGGAGAAGTTGGGCAGTGCGTTTGCATGTGGCCTCTTGAACATATTGAGATTGCGGCGCCTCTGGCCTAATTATCACTAACAAAGAGAACTTCGAGGAAGCACCCACTATATATTAGAAAGCAATGTTTTTGTGAAGTTGTGAGTTAGATGGTTATTTGTGTAACATTGAAGTGCGGAATGTATCTTTTGTCTATACCTGATTTATAATTACCATGGTGGAAATTTGTGTTGCTCTTGAAGCATTGTAACTTTCATAATCTCATCAACATCAATAAAAAAACGAATTTCATGAAACTGCTCATGAGAATTTTAGATTTTGTGAATGAAATGAACGGCCCTAATCTTTGTGTACTTTGATCTTGCTTGTTAAGGGCAGATCATCCCTATTTGTATGCAGAAAATCTAACAATGTGTACTTGGATCTTGATAATAGAGCTTTGGCATTAAGGATTGGGCTGGATTAAACCAGAAACTCCTGATCAGTTCTATATCCCAAATGAGCCCGGAGAGTCGATGCATATGCTTTGAACATCTTATTCACAATCTTGGAATATTATCACAGGGATTCATGGATTGTTGCCATCATTTTCATATGCTTTACAGGTGTTTGATCCATTAGGTTCTAACTGGATTTGAGATCTAACTCCATTTAATTATTTGAAAGATCCCATACAGAGGGCTTTACAAAGCCATTAAGATATGATACTATGAGCTTGCAAACAGCAATGCTCACATGACAATGACTTTCTTGGAAATAATGCTTCCTCAAAGGAAACCTTACAACTAGAAGGTTAAAAGGCATACTAGGCCAATTGTGGACTGCAATAGATTACCTTCTATCAAGTATCAAGCATTAGTTTAAGAGTTGTTTATTATACAGTAATAAGAATATTTCTTTACACAACCAAATATTTGTTCAATTTTCATTAACAATTTTAAATTGTCTGAAGTTATATTTCCGTATAACTTAACTTGCTTGTTCGAAGTCATATTTCTGAATAAGTTAAGGATGTTTGCCTACAGACTGTTGAACATGCTATTTTTAGTACTTTGCATCCGAATACATCTAAAACATTTAGTCGTATAGTACTGAGTGTATCTGAAACGAAAAATTATAATGGCGGCTTATATTTTTCATTTAACAAAGATAACAATGTGGTATTGATGTAAGGATAAGTAATTGACCTTATAGGAAATGTGTCATGTTTATTTATTAGAATTCTGTTATGCACAAACGCCTTAAGAGCTCAATTGCAAATTTTAAAAAATTTTCCGCTTGTCGGAAATATTTCCTATAGGCGGAAAAATTTTCCTACTGGAGGAAAAATGGAGGAAAAACGTTCCTCCAGTCGGAAATCCCATATGAAGAAAAATTGAAGCCTCTTGATAAATTTCCGCCAGGTGGAAAAATTTTCCTCCAAGCGGAAATAGTTTTCCTCCTGTTGGAAAACATTTCCTCCAAGCGGAAATCGTTGAATAATTTTTACTCCTATTAGAAACTAATTTCCTCCACTTGGAAAATCAATTTCTAATAGATTATATAAGTTAATAGTAGGGTAAAAAAAATTGGGAGTGGAGACAAATATTATATAAGATGAAGATGGAATTAACAAAAAATGTAGTGACATTTAAAATCAATAACCATTTTAAATAAAAACAAAATTGATATATGTTTGTTTTTATTTTTAAAATCATTTGGACATTTCATAAAATGATATGTAAACTAAAGATTGAAAATCAATTCTAGAAAGCCTCTTTTCATTTAGGATTAAATTCAAAAAAAAAAAAGATTGCTAATAAATCTTCCACCGTGGAGTAGAAAATATTATATCCAATATATGAAATAATTATCAAAACATATTAAACCATAACACTAAATTAAAACTTTCTAACTCGAAGCATAAGACAATGGATTCGTACATCTCTGCCTATAATGTCCAACACCACCGCATCAGCTACATCTACGTCCAATAACATCTTCACCTTCGGATGGTATGCGTTGTATCCTCGGTCTACCGACTCGCCTACGTATCCATCTTGGTGGAAGAACAATGCGACTTGCCACGTCATCCGGGACATGCCACTGTTTTTCATCTAACAAAGGATAAATGGACTCAGCATAAGCTGCACGATATGCATCCGCGGTGTAGTAATGAGAACACATGCCATAAGGAGCAATTTTTCGGTCTCTGCAAGCGGCAATACAATGATCACAAGGATATTGATCAAGATCGAAGACTTTGCATGAGCATGTTTTTGATTGGAGATTAACTGTACCCCTCAAACTCCCACCTTCCACAAGAAATTCATGCATATTAATGGCTTTCACACGTAGTCCGATGGACTCCAAATTTCGTAGTTTGAGTTGCTCTTCCATATAGTCAGTCACAGGCTTTGTCAATTTTGCACCTGCAGTACGTCGCTCATAAAACCACCTTTGCAGTAAATCCCGTATGTGCTCTATTAATGCTACTATTGGCATCTCTCTAGCATCTAGCAGAATGCCATTCAAGCTTTCTGCAATATTGGTGGTCATGATAGTGTACCTTCTACATGGATAAAGAGAACGTGCCCATCTTGTAGGGTCACATGATCGAATGTACTGGGCAGCCCTACTGTTTTTTTGCCTCAATTTGCCCCATATAAAACTCAAAATCTTCAACCAAATATGCATGTCCATTTGCTTTAATATTTCTGCTTATATGGTACGTGCACAACGCATGGTATGCATTGGGAAAAACTTTGCGTAATGCCCTTTCAATAGCGGGGTGTCTATCACTCACAAACACCAAATCTGGAAAATCTCCGATGGCATCCTTCAGGTTTTGGAAAAACCATGTATATGCTTGCTCGTTCTCTCCATCTCCAATGCCGAAAGCCAAAGGATATATTTGCTTATTGCCATCCATGCCCGATGCAATATACATGTACCCTTTGTATTTCCCTTTCAATGTAGTTGCATCAACAGCCAATACGGGTCTTATGTGGGATTTAAATCCCCTAATGCTTGCTCCAATCGCCATAAAGAAATATACAAAATTGTTATTCTCGTCTGTTTTGATACGTGTAACAGTCCCAGGGTTCTTCGACACTAACTCATAACAGTAGGCAGGTAACTTAGCAAAATTCTCCTCAGGAGATCCCCTAACACTGTTAAGTGCATACTCTTTACCTCTCCATGCTTTGTTGTAGCTTATATTCACCCCATATTTCTGCAAAAAATCATGTTGAATTTCTTTGGGTTTGTAAACACGTGCAATACCTTCATATTTAGATTTGATACATTGCCCGATAACCCGGCTACTGGCTTGCTTGTGTTCTCGATGCACGATATCTAATGAGCAACTGTGTACATTATCAAAAATTCTCACAACAAATATTTCTCCATTTTTAAATGTGGTTGCACGTAGTCGCCATTTACAAGTATTTTCCAAGCATACAACCTCATACCGTTGTGTAGTTGACCGTGTCACCTTGAACTCCTTATTTTCTCGCATGCAATAGATACTCAGTTTATTCTGTAGGTCACGTTTGTTGCGAAATAATTGTCCAACTACTATGCTCTCACAGCCAGTGAACTTTGACGAAAATATGGCCATAGAACCACTTCTGTTGCTCGATGATATGTGGTCACTTGTAGCACGATGAAACCTAACATCATCAACTCCTTCATTGTTCATTTCAGGATGCATATCATTATCATTGTCCGGCAACTCATGATCAAAATCTACATCATTATGACCAACATCATCCCCTGCTGCATTGTAATTCTCATCATGATCAATATGATGCAACTGCTCATACTCCTCGTCGTTAGGAAACCGTTCAGCATAGTCACCTCCAACATCAACTCCTTCGTGAATGTTAAATGATGTCCAGGCCCCACGAACATCAACTTGATCTCTAAACTGAGTTTTTTGAACCATAATTTCCTGAGATGTAGCCTGAATTGGTTCAGTATCGGAAGCTTGTGGTAGACGACCGCCAATTGGAGGACAAGAAAAAGAATGAAGATTACTCCCACTATCCAAAGCAAATGCTGTTTGATGAACATTTCTACATACATGTTCAACTTTTGAAATCACCTCAACATACAATGGAGGCCTCATCATTGTCATCCCTCCATTCCTCACTTCTTGAAGAAAGCATTTCACATCCCTATCACATCGTATTTCTGTAGGATCCAACTTTTCTGCACATCGTCCATATATCCATTTTAGCTTTAGCAAATATTCATTTCGATTTATCTCAATAGAATTGAAAATCTCATCCTCTAACTCTGATTTTGTGCATCTCTTGCCGACGGAAACCATTACATTTTTACCATTTCGATATTCCTAATCACCACTATAATTTTGTACCAATGTTCCATTGTATAAAACCGCAATTACAATGTCATCATCTTCCATTTTACTACAAAATTAAATGAATAACGTTAAACTAAATCAATAAATATATAAAATTTTGAATAATATTAAACAAACATATTAACTGTATTAAAAAAGTTGATTCTGTTTTTTTTTTTTGGGCCAAATATAGCTTTTTCCTACTGGCGGAAAAATGGAGGAAAAATGGCGGAAAACTAGAGGAAAATTGGCGGAAAATTGGAGGCAATTTGGCGGAAATTTGCGAAAACTGACAAACTGGAGGAAATTGGCGGAAATTCATCTTTTTCGCCAAATTTCCTCCGTTTTTACTGTTTTTCGCGATTTTTCAGTTTTACACAAAATTTCTCCCATTTTCAAACCATATGCCACCTAAGTATCTTTAAAATCACATATAACATCTCATAAATCAATTTCTTGCATACCCATATCAAATAAAAAGCTTAAAAAACCCTAAACTAATAAAACTTACAAGAAAAAAGAGAAAGAGAAAAAACAAAAAAAACACATATTTCCTTACTTTCATCTAATAAGAAAAAAGATAAAATTTTTACCTGATTTTAGTTTGAGATATGAGAAAATACAAAAAAATGAGAGTGAGAGGCGATGAGATGCAAAGAGTTTAGAGAAACCCCACGAATAGTTTTGTAGAAACCCCACCCCCACGAACGGCTGTGTAGAGGAAGAAAGGAAAGGGTGTAAAAAAAATGTTTTTCGTAATTTTCAATTTTATCAAGGGTATTTTTGTCCCAAGGTGGCTAGTTTTTAAAAAAAAAAAAAATTTTGCTATTTTTCTAAAATGGAGTTGTAAGGTGGCTATTTATGGGAAAAACCCAAAAGTTAAAGTTACGGCCCATATTATGCTGCTGAAGGTTGGCCTTTCCGGCCTTCAGTTTGTTTTAGACTTATTTTGAATTCTTAAATAATTTTCTTTTGTTTAATTCTTATTATATTTTGGTTGAAAATCTATGATTAATATATTACCATGGGCATTCAGATATTACTCTGAAGGTTTGCTAACTTTTCATACAGAAACAAGAGTAACTTATTTCAAAATTTCATATATATCTTAAATATTTTACTGGATAATATATTTTACATAGACTTTATAAACCAAATTAAGGGGCATGATGTAACATTATGTAATCTTCAATAACTTTCAGACTTCATAATGTGAATCATCAATTAAAAAAATTAAAAAAAAGTAAGAATTTATGCACATTTAGCGGCCAAATTTATTTGGTTATTATTTTTTGGTTGAATTTACATGGAACTGTTGGTGCTTTACATATATATAAATATATTCATTTTAATGCTTGATGGAGACAATACACACACACACACACACACACACACACACATTAATTCAAACAATATGTATCTGGGGTATTAAAAGTATTGGCCAAGCCTTTAATTTTTCTTCTTCTTTACAATGTTTTCTTAATGACAAACCATATATATAGACTATAGCATGACAATTACCAATCTTTTTCGGATCGTTTTTCTTTTAATTATCTTATTTGTTATATATATAATTTAGAACTATCTCTTTAATTAGCCAAAGTTTCATGTTAAATAGCCCAGTTGACATTGATCACTGGTTATATCTCTTAGATTCTGAGTTTAACATCTAAGTATTGAAATCCCCGTTTCCAAATTTATCCAAAAAAATAAAAAAAGTAAAAAAATAAAAAAGTAAAAAAATAAAAAAATAAAAAAATAAAAAATAAAAAATAACAAATACTTGTGGGGTGAAATAGTGCTGAAACATGGAGTTAGAAAGAAAAAAAGCCTAAGTTAAAAAATATATGATCACTCTGAATTTGATTGATAAAGTTTTTCATATTGACTTTCAATGTGGTAATTTGATCGATGCAAGAATGAATTTTCCAATAATATATATTTGTTGTGATAAAAGTATTGGCCAAGATAGCCTTTAACCTTTCTTTTTCTTTACAATATTTTCTTAATGACAAGCCCTATCGATTATATTATGACAATTATCATGCTTTTTCGGATCATTTTTTTTTTAATTATCTTATTTGTTACTATAATTTTGAAGTATTTTTATTAATAATTTACTCAAAGTTTCATGTTAAATTACCCAATTGGCAATGACAATTGGTAATAACCGTTAGGTTGTGAATTCAAAATATGGTGTTGAAATCTTCCCTTCCCAATTTCTCCCCCCAAAAAAAAAAAGTTTCATGTGGCCTCCAATGGTGTTGAAGCATGGAATCAGAGAGAAAATGCATAAGTTTAAAAATATTATTACTTTGAATTCAAGTGATAAAATTTTTCAGGTTGACTTCTAATGTTGTAATTTAATCGATATATACAAGAATGACTTTTCCAACAACATATATTTTGGGTTGTAAAAGAATGGTTCAAACCTTTTATTTTATTTTATTTTTTAACAATTGTTTTCTTAATGTCAAACCATGTAGACAATAGTATGACAATTACCAAGTATTTTATGATCTTTTTCCCTGAATTGTTTTATTAGTTATTATAATCTAAAAGTATCTATTTTAATTGGTTCAAGTTTTACATTGGACGATCCAATTGACAATGATCATAGATAAATCCTTAGTATTAGATTCAAATTTGGTGTTGAAATTTCTCCCTTCCCAATTTATTAAAAAACAAAAGAAAAAAAAAGAAAAAAGGAAAATGGAGCAAGGAATTAGAGAGAGAGAGAGAAAAAAAAAACTAAATTTAAAAATATCATCATTCTAAATTTGATGATAAAGTTTTTAAGATGACTTCCAATGTTGTAATTGATCGATGAAAGAATGTGGCTTAATTTTGATTATTACAATATTTGGAAACAAGGATGATAAATGATTTTTTTTTCCTTAGAAATAAGTCCTATTAGCAAAAAAATTCTAGTTCAATTGGCCAACAACTTGTTAGTTCTGTTTTCATCTATTTCTACTAATCATTTGAAATCTGCTTACCAATTGTATGAATCTCGAAAAGAAAAACGCTCCTAAAATTTATAAAAAGAACAAAAGATCATTTATTAATGTCATGATTACATTTTTTAAGCATGAAGACTATTTCAGAATCTCCTAGATGAGTGCTTAACAGAATATGTTTCTCCATATATATATTAACAGTATTTCATAGTCCAATATTAGATAATTATCTGCTAGCCCAAAACCGTATTTTGCTATCTTTATTTCTTATTTTTTACTTTTAATTTACGGATTGACCATCTTTCCAACTCCATTGTGTTCTATAAAACTAACATCCATTTCCCTCCACATCCCTCCAACAATATCAAACATTAATATCCTTAAAAAAAAAAGAAAAAAAAATATCATGGACTTTCTACCACTGCTGCATCTTCTTCTCAGCATCATCACTTGCTTTGCTTCTTTTGGGCAGCCACTTTGCCATAATGATGACAGCGTTGCCTTGTTGGAGTTCAAGAACAGCTTTAATTTAGACAAGTTTGCTTCTACAAATCATTTCGCATATCCCAAAGTTTCATCCTGGAGAGTAGAAGAGAACAGAGATTGCTGCTCATGGGATGGTGTGGAGTGCAATACTGACACAGGTCGTGTCGTTGCTCTAGACCTTACCAGCAGTTTCCTTCACGGTTCTATTAACTCCACCAGCAGTCTTTTCAAGCTTTCCAACTTCAAAGGCTTAACCTTGCTGATAATGATTTCAACTTCTCTCATATCCCTTTTAAAATGGGTCATCTTTCAAGGTTAACGAACCTCAACCTATCTCATTCATCTTTTTATGGCCAAGTTCCATTTGAGATCTCACGACTCTCTAATCTGTCTTTGCTCGACCTGTAGTCCAATGATTTGGAACTGAAGAGTCCAAATTTGAGTAGGTTGGTTAGAAAGTTAAGAAACCTGAAACAACTTCATCTTAATTACGTCGACATATCCTCCACAGTGCCGAGCCTTTTGTCAAATTTCTCGTCATTAACATCCTTACTTCTAGATGGGTGCAGCTTGCACAGTGAGTTCCCAAATGGAATTTTTCAACTTCCACACCTACAAGTCCTTGATTTGTAGAACAACCCTCACCTTATGGGTTATCTACCTGAGTTTCACTCTAACAGTTCTCTGGAGGTATTGCTACTTCACAACACAGGTTTTTCTGGAAAAATACCCTCTTCCATTGAAAACCTTCATTTCCTGCATCAGTTAGATTTCGGAGCATGTAGGCTTTCAGGGTTGGTTCCGTCTTCGCTTGGTAAACTAACCAAGCTTACTTCTTTGGAACTTTCAGGAAATAATTTTGAGGGAAATCAATTCCCTTCTTTTCTTCAAAACCTCACCCAGCTCACCAAGTTATGGCTAAAAGAATGTCAGTTAATTGGTAAAATTCCAGCTTGGCTTGGAAACCTAACCCAATTAACAGATGTTGGACTTCATGTAAATAATATGCATGGTCACATCCCATCATCTCTTGGTAAACTAACTAGGCTTACCAATTTGAACCTTGTAGAAAACAATTTTGAGGGTCAAATCCCTTCTTTTCTTCAAAACCTCACCCAACTCACTGTGTTATGGCTTGGTGACAATCAATTCAACCGTGAAATTCCATCTTGGTTTGAAACTTTTACCCATTTAACTCAGTTAAATCTTGGAATGAATAAGTTCCATGGTCTTATCCCATCTTCCCTTGGTAGACTAACTAGCCTCATTGAGTTGGACCTTCAACAAAACAAGTTTGTGGGTCAAATCCCTTCCTTTCTTCGGAACCTCACAAACCTTATATACCTTTCTCTTCAAGACAATGAATTGAGCGGCTCACTGTACTTTGACATGTTTTGTGGCTTGAAAAATCCGAGTTCCCTTAAATTGCTTGATTTTTCTAATAACCATTTGACTGGCATGCTTCCACAATGTTTTGAAAATCTCAACAATAGTCCTTTGATGTTCTTGAAGATGAGTAACAACCGTTTTCATGGTAACATTCCCCATATATGTGCACATGGAAGTAATTTGAGAATGATTGATCTAAGCCACAATCAGTTCCAAGGACCTTTACCGCACATGTTGGCCAATTGTCTGATGCTTGAAGTTCTCAATCTCGGGAATAATCGATTCGATGATGTTTTCCCTTCATGGTTAGGCACTCTTCCAAACTTAAGGCTACTTATACTGCGATCCAACAACCTTCATGGAGTGATAAGGAAGCATAGCAATTATGGGTCTTCTAGTCTGCATGTTTTTGATCTCTCCAATAATAGTTTAACAGGTAAATTGCCATCTGAATTCTTCAAAAATTTGAAGGCCATGAGATTTAGAGATGCTGCCAATTCATCGTATCTTGTGGCAAACTTGGATTATTTTTCGGAGGCTATTTCATGGAACAGGGACATTGCTTTCTCAATAACTATAACAAACAAAGGCAGGGTTATGCAGTATGAAAAGATTCAAGAAATTTTTGTTGTCATTGACCTTTCAAGTAACAGATTTGAAGGATCAATTCCAGAGAGTTTGGGGATCTTACAAGGGCTTCATGTGCTTAACCTTTCAAACAACATTCTCACTGGTAAAATCCCGTCATCCTTGGGAAACATAACGGAGCTTGAATCACTTGATCTCTCCAACAACAAGCTCTCAGGATAGATCCCTCTGCAACTTGGACAATTGACATTTCTTGGTGAGTTTAAGGTCGCTCATAACCATCTCACTGGCCCTATACCCCAGCTGAACCAGCTTAACACATTCGATGTAAGTTCGTATGAGGGGAACATTGGACTATGCGGAATTCCATTGCCAAAAAAGTGTGGAAGTTCAATACCACCTTCTCGTTTTGAAGATGAACAAGATTTAGGGTCCGCATTGGTGTTTGAGTGGATCACAATCCTACCAGGATATGTTAGTGGACTAGTAATTGGAGTGGTTATTGGGCAGATATATGCAACCAAGAAGCATGACTGGTTTGTTAAGACTTTTGGCCAGTGGAAACAAAAACGCAAGAGGAGGAAGATGCAGACGTTTCCATGAAGATATTGAAGCTCAGGCAATATGTCATAAAAATTTAAAGTTTTCCGTAACTTGTATTCTCTTTTATTATTATTATTATTATTATTATTTAGCTAGAGTTGCTTAAAGTTCTATTTTGGTTTTGTTTAGGCTATATCTCATAATGTTATATATAAACCAGTTGGCTCCACAGAAGTTTCCCTTTTTTTTTTTTTTTTTTTTTTTTTTCCTTTTTGGTTTTTTTTAATGGTAGTAAATTACACGGTGAAATTCTAAATAGAAGTCTAAGATGACAATTCTCGATTTATTTTCTTTTTGTGGGGGACAGGGTAAAAAAAGAAAAGACATTTTTCTTTCAATCGCTTATTTGATTTTTTTGCGTCTATTTTTTTTTTTTTAATTGCATATTGCCTCTATCAAAGCAAAAATACGTAAATACCAATATGAGATATTTCCAGTGCAATTCCATCCATATCCAAGAAGAGATATTCACAACACAATCAGTGGGTATGAGATCCATTATATATAGAAAAATGGTGGATTGAAAAACAAACTCTCTTTCTCTCTGTTTGCAATCAATCAGATCCATATCTTTCTACTACTGTGAACTAGGAAGACCTACCACATACACAAAGCATGGCTTCGGAAGTGGTTGGTGGAGCTTTCCTATCTGCTTCCCATCAGCTGCTGTTTGATAGGATGGCTTCAAAGCAGGTGGTTGACTTCATTCGTGAAAAAGAATGTGGATTATGATCTGCTGAACAAGTTGAAGTTCAAGTTATCGTCCCTTGATAAAGTGTTGGATGATGCTGAGAAGAAGCAACTCTCTGACCCAGCTGTGAGGAAATGGCTGAATGAGCTCAAATACACATACTACAATACAGAGGACTTGGTGTATGAGATCAACACCGAAGCTTTACGATGCGAGATCAATGGTAAACCTCCTCATCTATTCAGCTTCTTATCTACTAGATCTTATGCTAAATCTAATGCTAAGCAAATAAACCAAAGGATAGCCAAGATCCTTGGCACACTTGAATCTATTGTGCAAGAAAAGGATCAAATTGGTTTGAACGCAGGTGTTGAAAATAAATCTTCACCTAGACCAATAATAGCACCATCTTTGGAAGATGAATCTAATATTTATGGTAGGGATGCTGATAAAGAGGCCATTTTTAAGTTGCTGCTATCGGATAATAAAGATTCAGATACTTGTAATAAAATATCTGTAATTCCTATTGTAGGCATGGGTGGGTTGGGCAAGACCACCCTTGCTAGGCTCGCTTACAATGATGTCCAAGTAAACAACTTATTTGACATCAAAGTGTGGATTATAGTATCTGATGAGTTTGATGTTCTTGACTTAACAAAAAGAATTCCCAAAGAGATCAATCCGCCAACATCCTCTATCGATATCGAGGAGCTATACAGCTTTCAGCTCGAACTGAAAAAGGTTTTGAAAGACAAAAAGTTTCTCTTGGTCCTTGATGATGTTTGGAACAGGAATTATGACCGCTGGAATGCATTGAGGACTTCGCTTTAATTTGCAGCATGCGGAAGTAAGATTATCGTGACAACACGTAGTCAAGATAGTGGATTGAAGATGGGCAGCGTTCCAAATTATTGTCTTCAAATAATATCAGATGAAGATGGCTGGAAATTATTTAAAAAACACGTATTCAGTAATAATAATAATGCAGAGCCAAGTGGATATCCAGATATAGAAGTAATTGGTAAAGAAATTGTTGAAAAATGTAAATGTCTCCTTTTAGCAATAATTTCTCTTGGTGGTCTTTTGCGCTCCAAACTTAATCCCAAAGAGTGGGAAAAATACTAGAGAATGACATATGGGGTTTGATTGGTGAAAAGGAGTGTGATATTCTTCCAACTCTATGGTTGAGCTATTATTATTTGCCAGTGCATCTAAAATGTTGCTTTGCTTACTGCTCCATTTTTCCTAAAGATTATACGTTTGAAGAAGAAAGATTAATTTTATTGTGGATGGCAGAGGATCTTCTGCAACCACGACAAAATATGAATTTAGAAGAAGTTGGAGATGAATACTTTAGTGATCTAGTGTTAAGGTCATTCTTTCAAGGCAAGACGACTTTATTTTTTATGCATGATCTTATGAATGATTTGGCTAGTTATGTTTCAGGTGAATTCTGTTTGAGATTAGATGACAATCATTCAAAAATTCTTTCAAGAAATGCTTGCCATTCATCACATATGAGTTTTGACAAAAGATTCAAGAATTTAGAGGCTTTTTTGGAAAATAAGTTTTTCCCTACAAATTTTTTATATTGATAAATGAAACAGTACCTTCCTCTGTTTCATTTTTATTAATTTTTTGTTAGTGTTTAACAGTCCAACATTATCTGCTAGTCCAAAACCGTGTTTTTATTTTTTCACGGCTTGGCCATCCATCCCAACTCCATTGTTGCCTATAAAACTGACCTCCGTTTCCCTCCCTAGTCCCACCATCAACATAAAACACTAATTTCCTCAAAAAAACAAAACATGGTATTTCTACCGCTGCTTCATCTGCTTTTTATAGTCATCACTTGCTTCGCTTATTTTGTGCAGCCACTTTGCCATAATGATGACAGCGTAGCCTTGTTGGAGTTCAACAACAGCTTTATTATAGGCTAGTTTGCTTCTACAGATCCTTTTGCATATCCCAAAGTGTCATCCTGGAGACTAGAAGGTAATAGAGATTGCTGCTCATGGGATGGCATAGAGTGCGATGCTGACACCGGTTGTGTCGTTGCTCTAGACCTTAGCAGCAGTTTCCTTCATGCTTCAATAAACTCCACCAGCACTAAACCTCTTAAACCTTACTCAACTTCAAAGCCTTAACCGTGCTGATAATGATTTTAACTTCTCTCATATCCCTTCTGCAATGGGTCATCTTTCAAGGTTAACATATCTCAACCTTTCTCATTCATCTTTCTATGGTCAAGTACCATTTGAGATCTGAGGACTCTCAAATCTATCTTTCCTTGATCTGTCTTACAATGATTTGGAATTCAAGAGTCCAAATTTGAGTAGGTTGGTTAGAAATTTAATAAACTTGAAACAACTTCATCTTACTTATGTTGACATATCCTCCACAGTGCCTAGCTTTTTCGCAAATTTCTCTTCATTAACGTCCTTACTTTCAAGTGATTGCGGATTGCAAGGTGAGTTCCCAATTGAAAATTTTCAACTTCCAAACCTTCAAGTTCTTAATTTGAGGAACAACCCTGGTCTTACTGGCAATCTACCTGAATTTCACTCTAATAGTTCTTTTCAGGCATTGCTACTTTACAACATAAGTTTTTCTGGAAAAATCCCCCTTTCCTTTGAAAACCTTTATTTCATGCTTCAGTTAGATTTTGGAGCTTGTAGGCTTTCAGGTTGGTTCCATATTCACTTGGTAAACTAACCAGGCTTACTTTTTTGGACCTTTCAGAAATAATTTTGAGGGAAATCAATTCCTTTCTTTTCTTCAAAACCTCACCTAGCTCACCACCTTGTAGCTAACAATATGTCAGTTAACTAGTGAAATTCCAGGTTGGCTTGGAAAACTTACCCAATTAACTAATCTTGGACTTTATACGAATAATTTGCATGGTCATATCCCATCATCGCTTGGTAAACTAACAAGCCTCACCTATTTGGACCTTGCAGCAAATAATTCTGAAGGGCAAATCCCTTTTTTTTGGGGAAACCTCACCCAACTCGCTATGTTATTGCTTGATGGTATTCAATTCACAGGTGAAATTCCATTTTGGTTTGAAACTTTTACCCTTTTAAATCATCTAAATCTTGGACAGTATAAATTGCATGGTCTTGTCCCATCTTCCCTTGGTAGACTAACTAGCCTCACTTATTTGGACCTTTCAACTAACAGTTTCAAGGGCCGCATCCTTTGTTTTCTTCAAAACCTCACAAACCTTCAATACCTTTCTCTTCATGACAATAAATTGAGTGGCACACTGAACTTTGACATGTTTCTTGGCATGAAAAATCCAAACACACTTTTATTAGGGCATAACAAGTTGTCTAAATTTGTCCAAACTAGCAAAATGAATGCGACTGTTCCAAGGTTCCAAAGTTTAGACTTGAGTTCAAGCAATTTAACCAAATTCCCTGATTTTTTAAGGTATCAAGATAGATTAGAGTGGTTGGCTTATATGGAAACAAGATACACGGTCAAGTACCCAAATGGATATGGAACATGAGCACAGAGATGATGGCCAATGTGGACATTTCTAACAACTCCTTGACAGGCTTTGAACAAACTCCAGTTTTCATTGCTTGGGTTCACTTAATCAGCTTAGATCTCTCATTCAACAAACTAAAAGGCCTGTTACCAATTCCTCCACCGTCCATCATGGACTACCATGTCTCAAACAAAAAACTGACTGGAAAAATTTCACCTTTTGACAGGACTCGCCCCGGGAACCCTCCCAGGATCTCCTGGGTGGTCCTACCTAGTGAAGTTCCACCGGATAGTACCTAGAGAATATCCAATGAAGTTCCACCGGACAGTACCTAGAGAATATTCAATGGAACCTCACTCAAAATGTGGACAATCGATCACAAGCATTATCAATAATACCTCAATATATATAAATATAAAAATAAATCCACAACGTCATAAGGTCCACAACCGGCTTACTATACTATAGGCCATAACTACCCATATAAGTATCATGGTCTCTATTGAGTCCATATTTAAAATCAGAACATTCTAAAAGTGCCAACGAAGTTTAGGAGTACAAACAAGTAATAAATAACTCTAGAAGATAATGATAAATAAAGAAAGGATAAGTACGACTGCTGTCGTGGAAGGAACAAAGTAATAAGTTGTGTATGAGGTAGACTGCTACTAGCTACCTGGGCCTAGGGAAATGAATTTTAAAACAAATAAAATGTGAGATAAGGGAATCTTAGTGAGTGGCATAGTATAATATAAAAATAATAATTTATTTTCGTAAAAATCTTTCTCTCAAGACTTCTCGTTCCACTCGTTTGAAGTGTTCCCCATTTAAAAATCATTTTTAAAAACCCAAACTTGTATCCTAATGTAATATCATAAAAACTGATGCTCAAAAGTATAAACGAACGATCATTATAATATTATAAAATATCTCAAATCAAGATATAAATATTTGAGCATAAAATATAATAAACACAGTTCTACCAAATATTTATGAAAATGCAGTAATGATCATAATATTTGAAAATCAATAATGTACTCAAACTGTATAGAATGTACCAATCGATGCACCAATTGTAAACTGTGGGATATACTCACCTCACGAGCCTCAATATAGGAAAAGCATTGTGGAAATAATAAACTATAAGGACGTACCCAATCTCATGGTCCGTGGCAATAAATATCCTATGGGCTGAACCCAACCTCACGGTACCGTGACAATAATAACCTGTGGGATAAATCCAACCTCACGGTCCGTGGCAATAACATCCTGTGGGCTGAACCCAACTTCATGGTACCATGACAATAATAATCTGTGGGATAAACCCAACCTCAGAGTCCGTGGCAATAATATCCTATGGGTTGAACCCAACATCACGATACCGTGGCAAAAACCAGAGCGCTGTAATATAATATAATATAATAACGATCTAAGGTATTGGCACTACATGGTACATCAATTTAAAAATAACCAATATAGTATTCTTAAAACAATCTTGTAAGGTCATATATACTTTTCCCAAACGATACTATATCATAAAACATAATTTAATATTTAAATTTCACCGCTTATTTAAATATTTCAAAATTTTTAAATCATCATTTTATGCGAAACCAGAAATATCACAGTGAAATATATTCACCAATAAACCAATTTTAAGCATTTAAAAATTATAAAATATTTAAACATGCTTAAAATTATATAAATTTTCAATCTGCTCCTCAGATAAAATATTTTCCAAAATGATCTAAATTCTCAATTCAAATATAAGAATATTTAATTAACATAATTCACAAGTTCACTATGAACTTATTAAAATTTGAAATCATTAAAAATATTATTAAAATCTACATAAAATGATGACTTATATAAGTGAAAGCAGATATTTTATATGCATAAAGTAAACATTTCAATCAATTTATATATACATAAAATATCCAACCATGCATATATATTATTCTATAGCCCCAAAACATTTTAAAAATAATAACCACTCACAGTACTGTATATGCTCACTTTTGCTCTTCTGCAGGATTGCCTCTAGGCTCAACTAGAGTACCTATAATATAATAAAATATTCCTCAGGCTCCAAATAATTAAACCAAAGACACTTGTATGACCCAAATGTTATAAATTAATTTTTAGTACTATAAAATTGCATAAATTGGACACCGGATAGTCCAATTATACAGCGTGTTCTTAGGATCCGGTACCCATAATTGGGGATTTTCACCTGAAGACTAATCTTTCAAAATTAAACCTTCTAATGGATCCTAATAATATCCAATTTTATTAATACAACTTTAATTTTAGCCAATTTGATAAATATTGTCCAAACACAATCCCAATTTATCCGATAATTAATTAAATGACCCAAAATGGAAAAATTATCAAACGACCTCCAAAATTCATAAAATTTATATCCACAGAAAGCCCAAGAACAAGAAATTCACCAGTATGCTTACCTCGCTCCAAAAGTTCCTCCGGTGGTCGGAAAACTTGGGTGAAGCTTCGGTCGAAGTCCAACTTGATGTATCTCTCATACAATGAGGAATCTTGAAAAATGGACCATGGAAATGAGTTCAGAGAATCCAAAAATGATAGAAAAGGTCCATGGATTGGCCTGAAATGGCCAAAAAAATGAAAATCCACCGACCCACCTCGTTGCCTGCCACCACCTTCTCCGGCTAGATCCCAGCTCGTCCGTCTGCCATTCGCCGTGAAATTTCACAGCCAAGCTCAACTCAACATGGTCTTCCTCCCTAGATGGCGCATGTAATAGTTTGGAAACTAGAATGGGCAAAAACAATGATGATCTGGTTCGACGATAAATGGGTCAAAACGCAATTAAAACCCACTGGTCTGGGGGGAGAATTTCTCAGGTTTTGGGGATGAAATGGATATTTTGGAACTTGTTTCCTACTGGGCATGGTTTTCCATATTTTTATAAAGCCTTGGATCACTAACAGTGAAAACTGGGGACTGGTTTGGACACTGATATAAAATTTATGCTTAAAATTTCTCATGGAATATTGGCACCTCATGCAAGCTCACTATATGATTCATAAAGAATTCCGCTAACTTCTGATGAGAAAACATCTCACGAATAGGTAGGAAATGTGCAAATTTGATAAGTTGATCAATTATCACCAAATACCATCCTGTGTGTGAATATAAAATCTATTGTATTGCACTCCTATTTTCATTCTGGAATAGGTAAAGGCTATAGAAATCCAGAAGGCTTTTGTCTTTCTACCTTCAATTGCTGGCAAATGAAACACTTGGATACATATTTAGCAACTTCTCTCTTTATTCCTGCCCACCAATAATACTCTTTCAGGGTACGGTACATCTTAGTACTACCAGGGTGCATGGCATAAGCAGAACTATGTGCTTCCTACAAAATTTTCCTTTTCAACTCTTCATTATCTGGAATACAAAGCCTAGAACCAATCACAAAGGCTCAATTGCCTCTATTAGTGAAATTTGACTTTCTCCTTTATTTAACTTTTCTTCTCATGCTCATCAAGTAAGGGTTTTCAAATTGGGCTTCAAGAACATGATCCATAAGTATAGGTCATAGTTAAAAGCTAGCAAAAAGTGCTCCTGAAGTATGCATCCACAAATTAACATCTAACTCTTATAACTCAACCATCGAAGGAATAATGCAATCTTATCCATCTCCTTTGCCTTAAGTTCAACTCCTTCTAACTGAACAAATACTTAATGTAACACCCCGTCCCAAATCACACCGGAATCCGTGCACGTTGACCGAGGTTGACCGTTAACCGAGGGGGTCAAAAGTTGACTTTTTGTCCCAGTTGGAATTTCTAGTTGACCAGGGTACCGTGGCGAAGTGCATGATTCCCTGAGTTCATAAACTAGTAGCACGTCGAAAACGGAGCTACGGTTTGAAAGTTATGGGCAAAACAAGTTGAGGTGTAAACAGTCCAAAAGGTGCCGGGAGTTGACTTTTTCTTGTTGTGTAATTTTGTTTCGACTTTTGTATGGTTGTAAATTACTCGTCGATATGAGGTCATAGACTAGCGGCACGCTTAAATCGGACATTTGGTTAAAAAGTTATGGACGTTTGAAATTCGCCGGATACCGTAATATTTTATTATATCTGGCTTAAGTGCACAGTAACGCCACGTGTCATCAACTGATTGGTCCATGTGGATGAATAGTGTCACCATGGTGGCTTTTATTTGGCAAAAACGCCGGGGAAGAGAGAGAAAGAGAGAGAGGAGAGAGAAAGAAAGAGACCCCGACAAGCCGCCAGAATCGTCCAATTTTCCGGTCGATTTTTGCTACACGCACCGGCCAGACGGGAGCAGCTTCCCATTTCTGGCCAAACCCCAAAATCTCACGGCCGTTGGTCGCCGGACGCGCCCGGAACGAGGCGGCGAAGCTCGACGGGGATTTTTCCCTCCACCGCCGGCCACCGCCATTTGCCCTGTTTTCGACCATTTTCAGGCCACACGCGCCAACCACCCCTCACCACCTCCTCAATTCTGGCCTACCCGCCAAATTGCACGGCCACCGGACCTCCGACGCGCCGGGATCAGAGCGTTTTTCGGCGAGGGGCCGAAAATCTTTAAACCCCGATTTCTCCGCCGTTCGGCCTCCGTTTACCTCACTGCTGGTCCCATTGGAATCCTCTCTCCTTGATCTACAAAATAGCCAAAAATCTCAGCCAACGGCCACCGCACCTGCCGCTGTCGGCGACGGTTGCCGGTGACGGCGGTGGCTCGCCTGAAGTTATTGTTCCGGCGAGTACCCAGTTGCATCGCCGGTCCCTGTCTACTGATTCCAACCTCCTGAATCCAAATCTGGCATCCTTTTCTGCCAATTTGCGACGGTTTGGGAGAATTGAGGAGTCGAATCCCGAAAGCTTTCCGGCGAGATTCCAGCCACCTCGGGTTCAATCACCAGAAAGTAAGACCGAATCCGTGATCCTCATCACTCAAGCTTCGATTCGGTATATAACTCGTAACTTTAGTTGTCATTTGTGTTCGCTCCCCGGGTACCCATTTGGGAGTTACCCGATTAAAATATTAATATTTGGTTGGTATACTATGGACGTTTTAGGTGCGCGTACGAGTAGTGGAGTTGATCCTGCGAAGGATCTTAGCTGATATACGCGCTTAAGGTGAGTGACCCACCTTTAAAAATATTTTGGGCAATTAATTATGTTTAATTGGTGTTTAATTGGTATTTAAATTATGCTCATGTGGTACAATTTAATTATGATTTTATTGTGATTTAATTTATTTAGTATGCATGAGCAAAGTATATTTCGATAATAATCGTATGTGGTTTTAAAAATTAACTTGGGCATAATTGGTTTAAATATTTTATGAAAATATTTGTTAAATTGGTGGTTTAATTCTATAATTATGCCCACGGTATTTTATTTGTTGAACGTCGTATTACGAGAAAAATTATGGTTTTATTGGTTATCGATGTTTTCGTACCGGTTTGTTAAATAAAAATATGTGGGATGGTAAGTGTGAAATTTTGGTATATTTCCCATGGTAATTTTGGAAAGAACGGTACAGTTGATTAAATAATTATTTTAGACGCATTCATACAGTATTGGTGTTCTGGTATATGTATACGTGGTTTAGCGCGCAAGTATTATGTCTCCCGTGAGTTGCCATTTGGACCGTGGGCAGGCAAGTTGTTATTGGCCAAAGCTGCCCCTCTCCTTGGCCGGGATGACGGTTTCAGCAGCGGTACTGTCGGGATGCCGAAGTGCCGTTTGCAAGTTTCTCTCTTTAATCTCCCCGCCAGTCGGTGCTCAGGACGCTAGGTATCAGAGGGCATCACCGGTATATGGTGTGGTGCGTCAAGTGTAAATTTTCAAATAAAGTTCCAAACCCCAAAAGTGTTCAAAGTTATTTATTATGATTTACTACATTTTAATTATATATTGGGGTATTTATTTATTTATTGTTTATCAAGTGGTTTGATCCCTTGGTTTTCGGGAAGTACGAATATCGGGTTTTGTGAAATTGTTTTAAAAGGGAACATTTCCAACGGAGTGATTAGTGAGAGTTTTGAGGGAAAATTATTATTTCCAACTGTCATTATTATTTATTTATTAATTGTTGATATTAGTTCAATTCCCTTATTTGTTATATTATTATTATTATCATTATTAAAAGTGTTCAGTAGCTAGGGTCACTCATTGAGATGATTAGCATCTCACGTTTTTAAGTTCCGTTCCCTTAGGTGCAAGGGGTGGTAGACGTTCTTCCGGGGCGAACCAGTTCTCCGCCGCTATCGTGTTTCGAGAAGTACTTTTGTACTCATTCCTTTCAGTTGTATTATTTCTTTCATCTTGCTGTATTTTCTGTTGATTAGCACTTCATGAAGCTCTGTATACTATTTGGACACTTATGTTTTATTTATGCACTGGTTTACCGTTATTGTTGTGAAGTGCTGTAAATTTGTGGAATCAATTTGTAGTTTTGCGGGAGGAATAAGGGGATGAGTATAGAAGTGTGTTTTCAGTGCAGGTAATTTTTGGTAAGTCCTACCCTTAGGGGAGTGCTGCAGGATTTTCCATTGGAAGGTTCGGTGGTATTTCCCTGGGATCAGGGCTTGTCTAGGGTTCCGGGGAAGGAATTCTGGGCGGGTCCTGACACTTAAGGCTCTTATGGTCGGTAAAGATTTAACAAGTAGCTCCATATAAGTAGTACCTCCAAGTCTTCAAGATGAAAATCACTGCAGCAAGCTCTAAGTCATGAGTAGGATAACTCAGCTCATGCTTCTTCAACTGTCTAGAAGCATAAGTAACAACTTATAACTTTCTAACAGAACATCCATCCATCAATTCAAAAAGAAGGCTTAGAATTTAAATCTAATTTCCTCAAACCAAATACCAGTGTCACAAAGTTAAAATTTAGATTATTCTTTTTGCCTCCGATTACACTCCTAGAACTTGCAATTATAAGATCCATATTGCTTATTGATTATCCAATTTTATTAACCTCGACAAATATCTTTCTTTTAACCAAATTCATCAAAGTCGTAAAATAAAATTCCTCATACTTGTGCTAATGGAGGGCTTTAGATTGCTTAGAAAGTCTAATATAATCTTCAAGATTATTAACACCAAGAACTATGAAACTAAAAGATCAAGTCCAAGTCCTCTCGTCAACTTAAATACCATTCTTGAGGAAACCTCAAGTTCTTCTGATTCCAAAAAAACTCCAAGAATTTATAGCTCAAGCAATAAAGAAATCTAAATCTTAATTCTAATATCACAACCACATACTATTAATTAATTACTAGATCCTCAAACCATAGAAAACATTCATCACTTTCTTATATTCTAGCTACGCCCTAAAAATCATATTCCTTAGGAGATTAAGTTATCATTAAAAATATCAACCACCTCAGCTCCATAAAATATCTTGGCATAAAATCCTCAATCTCCAAGAAAATAAAATATCAAAACAAAGATATAAAATCATCACCCAAAAGCAGATGCCACAAAACTAATTTATGAAATTTACAGCTTAGTTCTCAACAAGTTGTCCCATACCAGATCACCAAAATACATCAACTAAACTTGGTCTGTACCAGATTCTAATATTAAGATCTTAATTTCCATGCAATAAAGATAACTACTCTTAAACATCTGACAAGGTCAAAACAATCATCCTATGGATGTGGAACTTTTCAGGTAACACCTTAAAGGAACTGCAGTCATCCTGAATTGTGCAACATATTCACGTAAAACAAAAAGGCCTGTGGTCCTTGAGCCAATAAAATATGTCTGTCACTACCAAGCATAGATAATGTGTCTGTCACAACATCGGGGTGATTTGTGCCTCTTAACTGATCATAGCATATACCTTGCCTCTAGTAAGTAGTAGTCCTCTCTAACCTCCGCCTTTAGCTATGGATGACGACCGTTGTCCAGTGTTGGTAAAACCACATGAAGTCTGGCCTGCTTATCTATCATGTACTTGGTACCCATCAACCCGTTGAAATTGTGTGCCCAACCTTAAACCTCTAGCATGACCATGTTCTCAACAGGGTCAATCTTTTTTAAAGTGTTCTGACTGCCTATAATGAAAGCATGATCCATCCCACTATCACTGCCCATCATGAAATAATCGATAACTTTTAAAGTGAACCGTAGATCTCTGTTAGATATAATCCATCCCACTATCACTGCCCATCCCTTCTGTAGTTCTGATAATGATTTTAACTTCTCTCATATCCCTTCTGCAATGGGTCATCTTTCAAGGTTAACATATCTCAACTTTTCTCATTCATCTTTTTATGGTCAAGTTCCATTTGAGATCTGAGGACTCTCAAATCTGTCTTTCCTTGATCTATCATACAATTATTTGGAATCGAAGAGTCCAAATTTAAGTAGGTTGGTTAGAAATTTAATAGACCTGAAACAACTTCATCTTACTTATGTTGACATATCCTCCACAGTGCCTAGCTTTTTGGCAAATTTCTCTTCATTAATGTCCTTACTTGTAAGTGATTGTGGATTGTAAGGTGAGTTCCCAAATGGAAATTTTCAACTTCCAAACCTTTAAGTTCTTAATTTGAGGAACAACCCTGGCCCTATCTACCTGAATTTCACTCTAATAGTTCTTTTCAGGCATTGCTACTTTACAACACAAGTTTTTTTGGAAAAATACCCCCTTCCTTTAAAAACCTTTATTTCATGCTTTAGTTAGATTTTGGAGCTTGTGGGCTTTCAAGGTTGGTTCCATCTTCGCTTGTAAATTAACCAGGCTTACTTTTTTGGACCTTTCAGAAAATAATTTTGAGGGAAGTCAATTCCCTTCTTTTCTTCAAAACCTCACCCAGCTCACCACTTCCTGGCTAACAAAATGTCAGTTAACCGGTGAAATTCCAGTTTGGCTTGGAAAGCTTTCCCAATTAGCTGATATTGGACTTTATTCAAATACTTGCATGGCCATATCCCATCATCCCTTGGCAAACTAACTAGGCTTACTGATTTGAATCTCGCAGTAAACAATTTTGAGGTCAAATCCATTCTTTTCTTCAAAATCTAACCCAACTCTCTGTGGTATGGATTGATGATAATCAATTCATTGGTGAAATTCCATCTTGGTTGGAAACCTTTTTAACTCGTTTAAATCTTGGAATGAATAAATTGCATGGTCTTATCCCATCTTCCCTTGGTAGATTAACTAGCCTCACTTATTTGGACCTTTCAGTGAATAGTTTCATGGGCCATATCCCCTGTTTTCTTCAAAACCTCACAAACCTTGAATACCTTTCTCTTCATGACAATGAATTAAGTGGCACACTGAACTTTTACATGTTTCTTGGCATAAAAAATCTAAACACAATTTTATTAAGGCATAACAAGTTGTCTAAACTTGTCCGAACTAGCAAAATGAATGCGACTACTCCAAGGCTCTAAAGTTTAGACTTGACTTCAAGCAATTTAACCAAATTCCCTGATTTTTTAAGGTATCAAGATAGATTAGAGTGGTTGGCTTTATATGGAAACAATATACACGGTCAAATACCCAAATGGATATGGAACATGAGCATAGAGACGATGGCCAATGTGGACATTTTTGACAATTCCTTGACAGGCTTTGAACAAACTCCAATTTTCATTGCTTGGCACTTGATAAGCTTAGATCTCTCATTCAACAAACTAAAAGGCCTGTTACGAATTCCTTGACTATCCATCATGGACTACCATGTCTCAAACAATAAACTGACCCAAAAAATTTCACCCTTCTTCTACAATCTGAGTTCCCTTCTAGTGATTGATTTGTCTAATAACCAATTGACCGGTAAGCTTCAACAGTGTTTGGAAAATTTCGGGAATACTTTACTGGTCATGAATATGAGTAACAACCAATTTCAAGGTAGCATTCCCCAAATATGTTCAAATGGAAGCAATGTGAGAATGATTGATCTAAGTCACAATCAGTTTCAAGGACGTTTACCAAAAATGTTGGCCAATTGTACAATGCTGGAAGTTCTCAATGTCAAGAACAATTGATTCAATGATGTTTTCCCTTCATGGTTAGGGACTCTTCCAAACTTAAGGCTACTTGTACTTCGATCCAACAACCTCCAAGGAGTGATAGGGAAACATAGCAACCCTGAGTTTTCTAGTTTGTATGTTTTTGATATCTCCAATAACAGTTTTAAAGGTGAATTGCCATTTGAATTCTTTAAAAATTTGAAGGCCATGAGATTTAAAGATGCTACCAATTCATCGTATCTGGTGGCAAACTTTAGTTTTGTTGTAAAGGCCATTCCATGGAGAGATGAATTTGCTTACTCAATAACCATAACAAACAAAGGTAGGGTTATGCTTTATGAGAAGATCCAAGAAGCTTTTGTAGTCATTGACGTTTCAAATAGCAGATTTGAAGGATCAATTCCAGAGAGTTTCGAGATCCTATAAAGGCTTCATGTGCTTAACCTTTTGAACAACATTCTCACTGGTAAAATCCCATCATCTTTGGGAAGCATTACAAATCTTGAATCACTTGATCTTTCAAACAACAACCTCTCAGGACATATCCCTCCACAACTTGGACAATTGACATTTGTTGTAGTTTTTAAGGTCTTTTATAACCATTTGACTAGACCTATACCCCAAATGAACCAACTTATCACATTTGATGTTAGTTCATATGAGGGGAACTTGGGATTATGCGGAATTCCATTGCCAAAAAAGTGTGAAAGTTCAGCACCTCCTTCAGGTTTTCAAGATGAACAAGATTCAAACTCTGCATAGGAGCTTCATTGGATGACAATTGTGCCAGGATTTATGAGTGGGCTAGTAATTGGAGTGGTTATTGGGTAGATATTTGCAACCAAGAAGCATTATTGGTTTGTGGAGACTTTTCATCAGGCAAAATTAAAAGGCAGAAGGGTGAAAAATGGTCGGCGAACAAGTTGAAGTGTAGGCATTATGTCATAATAATATGGAGTTTCCTGATTTCCTTGTATCTTTTAGTAGTGTGTACCATTAAGATACAAGGTGGTTATTATTATTATTATTATTATTATTATTGTTATTATTATTTATTTTGTTTATTTTATTTTTTCTCATGCAAGCACTATGCAAAAATTGATATCTAGCGACATTCATTTAGCGATGCTACGAAATAAACGTGTCTGAAAAATAAAATCGCGACTCTAAGGTTAACGCGTCATTAAAAATTCAATAATTATACAACGTATCCCAAAACAATCGATGTCAAACGGTCGCTAAAAACAACAACACGCGACACACCCATTAAGAGTCATTGAATATGCGCCTGAACAAAGTCGCTTTTAATACTATGCGTATATTTTATCTGAATTGTATTGTTTAAATGCTAGACTTATGAAAAATGATTAATCATTCACTTTTCTATGTTTATATAATAAAAAAATTTAATTACATGAGGTTGTTGTTCAATTATGTAATTTTTCATATACAGTTTATTCTTGCAAATCTCTTAAATAGTATTCTTTTTTTTTTTTTTTTTAAAAGATATTGGTGATAGGCGACACACAAAAATCATTCTGTGTCTCCTGTTCCTTTTTTTTTTTTTACATCAATATGATTTTCTTGAAAACTTCAAATAACCAGTGAAAATATTTAAGCAACATAACTAAACTGATTTTTTTTTTTTTTAAAAAAATATAGGTAACAGGCGACGCACAGTCTTCTTTATGTGTTGCCTGTCCTCTTTTTCCTTTTTCTTTTTTTTTTTGGTTCTTTTAATAAATCTAATGTTATTCCAACTTCAAATAACCAGTGAAAATATTAGAGCAACATAACTGAGCTCTTTTTTTTTTTTTTCTTCTTTTAATCAATCTAATTTTATTTCAACTTCAAATAACCAGAAAAAAATTTAAACAACATAACTGAGCTGATTTTTTTTTTTTAAATATAGGTAACAGGCAACCCACAATCTCTTTTATGGGTTGCCTTTTTTTTTTCGGTTCTTTTAATCTATCTAATTTTATTTCAACTACAAATAATCAGTGAAAATATTATAGTAACATAACTGAGCTGGTTTTTTTTTTTTTTTTTTTTAAAGATTTTGGTAACAAGTGACACCACGCACAATGAAGATCGTGTGTTGTCTATTCTCCTTTTTTTTTTTTTCTTAGTCTATCTAATTTTATTTCAACTACAAATAACCAGTGAATATATTAGAGTAACATAACTGAGCTATTTTTTTTTTTTTTAAAGATTTTGGCAATAGATGATGCGCATTATGCGTCTCCAATTAGTAATAGGTGACGTACATTGTGCATCTCCCATTAGTAATAGGCGACTCTAGTAATAGGCGACGCACATTGTGCGTTACCAGTTACCAATATATATTAAAAAAAAAAAAGAGTTCAGTTATATTGCTCTAATATTTTCATTGATTATTTATAGTTGAAATAAAATTATATTGACTAAAAGAACCAAAAAAAAAAAAAAAAAAGGAGAACAGGTGACACACAATGAAGATTGTGCGCCGCCTGTTACCAAAATCTTAAAAAAAAAAAAAAAAAAGAGCTTTGTTATGTTACTCTAATATTTTCAGTGGTTATTTGTAGTTGAAATAAAATTAGATTGACTAAAAAAATCAAAAAACAAAAAAACAAAAAAACAAAAGGAGAACAGGCGATGCACAATCTAAATTTTGTGCGTCGCCTATTACCAAAATTTAAAAAAAAAAAAAAAAAGCAGCTCAGTTATGTGGCTCTTACATTTTCATTGCTTATTTGTAGTTAAAATAAAATTAGATCGACTAAAAGAACCAAAAAAAAAAATGGAGAATAGGCGACGCACAATCTTCATTGTGCATCGCCTGTTATCAAAATCTTAAAAAAAAAAAAAAAAAAAGGACCTGAGTTATGTTGCTCTAATATTTTCACTAGTTATTTGTAGTTGAAATAAAATTAGATTAACTAAAAGAACAAAAAAAAAAAAAAAGGAAAACAGGGGACACACAATCTTCATTGTGCGTCACCTATTAACAAAATTAAAAAAAAAAAAAACCAACTCAGTTATGTTGCTTTAATATTTTCACTGGTTATTTGTAGTTGAAATAAAATTAGATTGACTTAAAGAACCAAAAAAAAAAAGAAAAAAGAGAACAGGCAACGCACAATCTGCATTGTACGTCGCCTGTTACCAAAATCTTTAAAAAAAAAAAAAAAAAAGAAACCAGCTCTGTTATATTACTCTAATATTTTCACTAGTTATTTGTAGTTGAAATAAAATTAGATTGATTAAAAAAAAAAAAAACAGTTGATGCACAATGAAGTATGTGTGTCGCATGTTACAAAAATCTAAAAGGTAAAAAAAAAAAAAAAAAAACCAACTCAATTATGTTGCTCTAACATTTTCACTGGTTTTTTGTAGTTGAAATAAATTAGATTGACTAAAATAACCAACAAAAAAAAAATTGAATCCAGAATCTCTTACACTCTGAAGGAATCACTACATCGACAGGCCAAATAACTTGGATGTAATAATACAACAAGAACTAGCTAATATAGTTTTAGGCGATGCCTTCTTTTAACAAAGAGTCACCAAATAGATGAAAAGGTGATGCATTTGGAACAATTGTGTCGCCTTTTCACTTAACCAATTTTTAACTTTTTTTGAATTTGAAAGTTGTCTTTAGTAATTTTTTTAATTTTGCAAATATGCTTTTTTTTTAATTTGTAGATGAGCAATCAACAAAACCAATTAAAGATTAAAAAAAATAATAATAAAACATGGAATAGGTGATGCGTTTTAATAGAATTGCATCGTTTGTTGCTTCAATTTTTTTTATTTTTTTTCAGAAAAAGCAATTTAATACACTTTCAATTTTTAAAAACAAGTAAGCTATCATTGACCATAAACACATAAAAGTTAAGCTCATTTAACATGCTTATGTAGATAAATTGGTCAATAAATGCTTGTTGAATTAGAATTCTATATTCGGTATCCCATCTCAAATTAGGTCTTGAGATGTTTTGTGTTTCGTCTATACACATATATGTGAATAATTGAGAAGAGCATTGACAAAACTATTTTTTGTTTTTAGATCAATGGAGTTTATGTTCATTGGATTGCTACATGAATATATTTGTAGATGAACAATTAAAAAACCATTTAAAGATTATAAAGAAAATATAAAAATTAGAACCAGCGACGCTTTTCGACCATAATGCATCACTTTATCTCACAATTCAAGAACAAGCGACCCTTCTTGAAGAGAATGCGTAGTCAACTCTCAATTAAAAGAAACAAAAATTTTAAAAGACATGCAAATTTTATAAAGAATAAAGGTGTACTTGAAAAACAGAAAAATAAATAGCAATCTTTGATATTTTTCTTTGCATTTTTATGAAATATTTTCAGTTTTTATTTGTAGATGAAAACTAAAAAATGAATCAAAGAAAAAAAAATTTGAGAGAAAAGGCGTGTTTTTGCCATTTTTTGAAAATTTTTGATGCATTTTAAAATTTTGACGTGTGCCTTTGAATTGATTTTCTTTTTAAAAACTATATCAAGTACACTATCTAATAGATATTACATTTGGAAGCAATCTAAGAAAGACTTGAAGAGTGGGATATTTCGGGTTTCATTTTTCATTTGCCTATGTTGTCGTCGGCCGGGAAGTTGGATTTCTATGTGTTCCGTGATTTTTTGGTTTTCTTCTTTCTTCGTCTCCATCGTTTAGGTGAGTTTGTTTTTTCTTTGTGGTTGGCGGAGACATGTGGTGGGTTGGGTTGTTTTTTTTTTTTTTTCATTTTAACCGCAGGTTAGGGTCGTTGGGTTTTATTAATCTTGCTTTTGTAGAAATTTTATTTGTGATACTGCTTGACATTGTTTTGCTAAATTCAACAAGTATTTTATATTGAAGATCAATTTGATTCGAGATGATCTGCTGTTTTAACTTCATCACAATATCGTACTTTTGTTGAAGAAGATGTTCTTGGAGATACTACGATGGCTCACAATCCATTTGTCATATAGTTGCCAAGTATCGATGAAAATGATAATAAGGATGAATGTGAGAGTGCCTATGTTTGTAATGACTGTAAAGGGATATGGATAAACAATATCTTCTAAATAAATTGGTATGTATATTTATTAACTTATGTTTTAAGTAATATTTATAACATTTACTATTATTTATTTAATTATTTTTTTGATCCACTTCATTATGTGTTTTTCACTTTTAATTAGGAGAAATGCGCCTCACCAAATCTTAAGAACGATGGTAATATTCTTTAAATTTTCATGTACTAAATTATAAATTTAATAATGATTAATATTTTATTTATTTTGCATAAGTGTTAATAAGTTTTTAAATTTTTCCATATGCAGTATGAGGGTGTAATATCGTTAACAAAAGGACATTAACTTCCATCTCAATGAGTGTACATTCATGAAAGTTTAATTAATATTAAATTTGTTATAAAAAAATACAATAGTTTACAAATTATATAAAAATATGTCAATGAGATAATATTTAATTTATTTGATAATTAATTTGTTATGAAAAATATTTGTTTTAAATTTTTGTATTCTAATTATTTTGGATGAAGTTAGTTTTAGTTTTTTTGTATTTTAATTATTTTTATATTTTTACCATTTTAATCACTTTTCACAAAAAAAAAGGCGCAGAAAAAAGAAAAATTATATTTGTAATTAACATGTAGATTATTTGATTTTTTTGTTCTCTTTTTTCTGTGCCTTTTTTTGTTTTTTTTTTTGGCTTTAACATTCTTGTTAGTCTATAATTTAAAATGAAAAATATACAGATTAGTTTCCATAAAAAGATTGATGGCTAAATTTTCGTTATGAACACGAGTCATGCATATATATTCTACCAACCGAGAAGAGCAATAGTAGACATTGTTTTTTTTTTTTTTTTTTGGGTTCAAAAAATCAAAAATATTTTTCGATTGCAACCAGGCAAAACAATTATATATATGTTGTCCTCATTATACAGGGGAAAAAAAAAACAATTAGTAATTTTTTTTTCAATTATTCATTTGCAAAACAATCAAACTAGTTTTCAAAGTTCTAAAACAAAAGGAAAAAAGATATTTCAAATGCATATATATATATATATATATTAAATTTCGAGTATCATTAAACCTTTGATAAATAACTGCTCAATAAATAAATAATTTCTCCAAAAATAAAATTATTTGGTTCCAACTCACTAAATGCATAAGATGATAAATTTTTAGAAGGTATTTTAGGACCCATTATATATATAAATTAATAATTGATTACATTTTGGTAAAAACAATATATATAAATATATATATAGTTAGTCAAAAATAAGGTTCATCTTATGTTATAAAATTAAGATCCAATTTTGACAACTATTGAATTACATCAAATGTTTGAATTTAAAATTTAGAAAAATTGTCAAATATGGATTTATTGACAAAATAAAATCATATTTAAAGAAAGTGAACATTGTCAAGATTCAGTAATTAATAAATGTAATTTTTAAATCTTAATTCATAATGTGATGCAAGGGCTAAAAAAAAACTCACGTTAGACATCATATTAAGGTCTTATTTGATCCTAATTATAATCAAGTTCAAATAAGGTCCTTAATATAAGGATTAATGTAACACCCCGTCCCGAAATACATCGGAAATTCTAAAATTTGACCAAGGTTGACCGGGTTTAACTGTCGTTGACCAAAATGGGCTCAAATGTTGACTTTTTGTTCCTGATGGAATTTCACATTGACAGAGATACCGTTAAAAAGTACACGTTGTCACGAGTCCATAGACTAGTAGCACGTTGAAAACGGAGCTACGGTTTGAAAGTTATGAGCAAAATAAGTTGAAGTCCAAACTATCCAAAGGGTGCCGGAGTTGACTTTTTGTTCACACAAAGTTGAGCTTTGACTCATGCATGGTTGTGAAGTACTCGTTGATACGAGTTCATAGACTAGCGGCATGCTTAAATTGGACATCTGGTTAAAAAGTTATGGACATGCGAAGTTTTCCAAATACCGTAATATTTTAATATATTTGGCTTGAGTGAACAGTGTCACCCTCGGGTGGCTTTTATTTAGGCAAAAATGCATGAGCCGGCGGAAGGAGAGAGAAAGAGGGAGGAGAGAAAGAGAAAGAGAGAGCTAGAGAGAGAAACCAACCGGCCACCGCCGTTCACCCATTACCGGCCATCAGAACAGTACATGAGCCACCGCACCTTGAAGCCCACCTGAAAACCGACCGGCCAGCCAAAAACCATAGCCAACCGGCCCCCGATGCGCCCAGATCGAGGCTTTTTTCGGTGGCGGCGCTGATTCCTTCAAACCCCAATTTCTCCCTATTCCGACCACTGTTTGCCTCACCGCCGGTCTCGTTGAGTTACCCATCACCAGATCTACCTTCCCACCAAAAATCAAGGCTAGTGGCCACCGGACGCACCGCCGGCGGATGTATTTGGTATTAAGAGAATTTCCATCTAAATTATATTGCCAATGTATGTTGTTTTAATATATGTTTGGGTGTCAAAAATATATTTGGGAACTAAAAGAAATTGTGATTTAATTGTATTTATTACGTATGAGCAAGGTGTTTTCATTTAATTAATTGTATTTGGGTTTTAATATTATTTTTGGGCATAATTTGATTTTAAATATTTCAAGAAAAGTATTGGTTTAAGTTTGGTGGTTTCAAATCATATAATTATGCCATTGGAATATTATTTGATTGATTTTATGATTTGGGGAGAATTATTTGTATATTATTATTAATGGATTTATGCTGGTGTTGTTAAAGAAAAATGTGGGATGGTGAATTTGAAAAAATGGTATAATTCCCACGGTGAATTTTGGAACAATTGTTATTTTTTTAAAAATAATATGGTTATTTGTTTTAGACACACTCATATAGTACTGGTGTTCTGTACTATGTATGTGGATGAGCGCGCAAGTTATAATGTCTCCCGTGAGTTGCCATTGGACCGAGGGTAGGCAAGTTTGATATTGGCCATAAGTCGCCCCCCTCCATGGCCGGGATGACGGTTTAAGCAGCGACGCTGTCGGGACGCCGAAGCGACCGTATGCAAGTTTTTCTCTTTAACCTCCCGTTACATGGTGCTTGGGACGCTGGGTATCGTGGGACATCACTGGTATATAGTGTGGTGCGTCAAGTAATTATTTTTCTGATATAAATTTCAATTCCTAAAGTTTTAAAGCAGTATTTAAATTAGAATGTATTTAATGTTGTTTTTATTATTTATTTAAATTTAAAGCTTTACACAAATTTTATGAAATTGATATCGTGATTTTATTACCTATTCTCATAAATGTTTAAAAGTTATTTGCCTTGATTTTATCATTTAAATCGTTTGGTATTTTAAAATAAATTCTATTATATTTTTATCATTTGTTTTATATCGATGTTTAAATTGATTTAAAATGTTTCTTTGATTATTTCATTGATTTAATTAATAAATTTTATAATTTATATATTGGGTTTATTTTTGTTCTTATGCCAAATTTCTTTAATATAAGTTTATTTATGATTTTATTTATTGTATCCAATGATGTCTTATTCTATATTTCCATTATAAATTTAGATCCTTAAATTCTTGTATTTTATTTGAAAGTTATTTGATTAATTATTCCTTGATTTTTGGGGCATAAAATATTGGGTTTTGCGAAAATGTTTTAAAAGGGGAACCTTTCCAACGGAGTGAATGGTGAGGGTTTTGAGAGAAAATATTATTTTTAATTAATTATTATTTATTTACTTATTTATTCTTAATTAATCAAATGTACTATAATTTTTGTTACTATTATAATTGTACAGTCGATAAGGTCACTCACTAAGATGATTAGCATCTCATATTTTTAAATTCCATTCCCCTAGATCCAGGTTGGGAGACGTTGATCGTCCGAGGTGAACTCGACGTCTCAGTTCATTGCCGAAAGTCCAAGAAGCATTTCTTTCCTTTTTTCCTCTCCATGTTGTATTGCTTCTTTATCTGACATTGTATTAATTACACATTTATTTGTATAATGCTCTGTATACTGCATTGGACATTTAGTTATTAATTATGCACTGATTTCATGTTATTCATTTGGAGTGTTGTAAATTTGTGGAATTAAATTGTAGTAATGTGGGAGGAATAAGGTGGTGTTTATAGAAGTGTGTTTTCAGTGCAAGAAATTTATGGTAAGTCCAACCCTTAGGGGAGGTTCTGCCGGATTTTCCATTAGAAGGTTCGGTAGGTTTCCTTGGGATCAAAGCTTGTCTAGGGTTTCGGTGAGGAATTTTGGACGGGTCCTGACAATTAATGTAAGATTTTTCTTTTTTCAATCATTGCATCACATTAAGAATTGATATTTAAAAATATATTTATTAATTACAGGTCTTGATGAAGTTTATTTTCTCTAAATAGAGTTTTTATATATCAGTAAATTCATATTTAATCATTTTTTAAATTTAAAATTCTAATCCTTAATGTGATTCAATAATCATTATGGGTGGACTTTACTTAAAGTTTAACAATGTATATATATAAACATTTATAATACATATTAGGGAAATTTTACTTAACAATTTTTATTTTTATTTTTTCAATTTAGCTTTTTCTAAAATATGTGTCATCTTTAATTATTTGTAACTCACACATCATCTTGGACATATTCATTTTATTTTGTAACAAATAATTGCTTAAATTACTACAGTTTGAAAGGCCAAGAAACATTGGTTAAAATATAACTGTTATGTGGATCATTATCATTATGGATGATCATATTTATTAAGCCTTGAATGAATATAAGAATAGTTTTTTTGAGCTTTTGTGAATGTATGTTAGTATTAACTTTTATCTATTTATATGTTAATTTTAAGGTTCTATATGTACAAATTAATTTTTTACCTTCTATATGCACAAATTAATTTTTTACTTTGTATTTATTTATTAGTTATAAATATCTCTTTTTTTAATAAATAGTTATAAATATCTAATGGTAGAATGAAAAATACATATATAATTATAATTAGTGCAATTATTTATTATAAACATAATAATTTTTTAAAGATTAATAAATATTTATTTATTGATAAATTAATAAATTATTCATTTATCAAAAAATAAATAATCTGTTTAAATTAATAATTTTTTTATAATCACATGAGTATATTTTGGGTATTTTATTTTAGAGGTTTTAATGCATAAGGTTTGGGTTCTCGAACATCCTGTGAAAGCAAACAAGTCATAGGGCGTTGGAAGGGTCTCAATGAACTCAACCTGTTCAATAATAACATTCACAGTGGTGGAATACCACCATTTTTTGGGAGCTAAACAGAGCTAAAATTCTTGGATTTTTCTCAGAATAAACTCTCAATAGAGATACCCAAAAACTTGACAAATCTCCAAGTTTCTTCAAGTCTTTGTTTCTCGCACAATCCTCTCTACAGGGCGTATACCAAAAGGAAGTCAATTTGACACACTTGACAGCAGTTCATACGAAGGAAACTTGGGATTGTGTGGTAATTTTGTGGATATTGGATATGGATCGTGTGCTAGCAATTGGATTATTTATTGGGCAAATTGTGATTTCAAGGAAGTGTAAGCGGTCTGCCAAGTGTTTTAGAATAAACATTAATTCATGAAGAAGAAAGATATGGGTGAGGCGCAGGAAATGATGTCAACCAGTCACGTAAGAAACAATCTTCTTTATTTATTTATTTTTAATTATTTACAATAATTTTTTTTACATGACCGTATGTGGGGCATCGAGGTAAGTTCCGTTGGGATTTTCCAGGTGCACTCAGGTCTATATCTCGACGGTTTCTGGAGCACTGGTTTCATTGGTAGCTCTCCCAGTGTTTTTAGCTCTTAATTTCACTCTTCTACCAATCCATAAAACAGATTGGTCTTTTTCTTAAAATAATCTAATTTTATTTATTTAAAAAATTTAATTTCATAAATCAATAATTTCCAAAGGACTTTGAATCGAAGACTTTTCCATGGACCTTGGAAAATTTCTGATCTGCAAAGTGTAAGTGTACGAGGAAGAAAAGCAAACCATTCACTGAAGAAGATGAACATTTTTTTAAATATAAAAACGAAAGTAGGAGAGTTTTTACGTAAATTTACATGGAAGTCCAGTGTTACTGTGTGAGATGTGCGAGAAGAAAATTTTCGTTTTCCAATTTATCACCAAAAAAAAAGAAAAAGAAAAAAGTTTCATATGGCCTTCAGTAGTGCTGAAGCATGGAATTGAAGAGAAAAAGCATAGATTTAAAAATCTGATCATCATATGAATTCCACTTATAAAGTTTTTCAGATTGATTTCCAATGTTTTAATTTGATTCATGCAATGACTTTTCCAACAACATATTTGTTGTAGACCAAGCCTTTAATCTTTCATTTTCTTTACAATATTTTCTTAATGACAAACCATATATAGATTATTATATGAATTACTAGCTTTTCTGGATCTTTTTCCTTTAATTATCTTATTTGTTGTTATAATCTAGAAGTGTATATTCCAATTAGCTCAAGTTTCTCATCCAACAACTCAATTGGTAATAACCATAATGATAACCTCCGGGACTTGGGTTCAAAATTTGATGTTAAAATCCCCCTTCCCAATTTATTGCAAAAAAGTATTTAAAAAAATTTCACATGTGGCTTGCAATAGCAGTGAAGCATGGAATTAGAGAGAAAAAGTCTAGCTTCAAAAGTATGATTGTAACACCCCGTCCCAAAGTACGTTGGAATTTTTATACGTTGATCGAGGTTGACCGAGGTTAACCGTTGATCGCGAGGTCAAAATTTTGACTTTTTGTTTCCGATGGAATTTTGCATTGGTCGAGGCACTATTACAAAGTACATGTCATCCTGAGTTCGTAGACTAGTAGCACGTCGAAATCGGAGCTACCGTTTGAAAGTTATGAGCAAAACAAATTGAGGTCCAAATTGTCCAAGAGGTGCCGAAGTAGACTTTTCGTTCGTATAAATTTGAGCTTTGACTCATGCATAGTTGTGAAGTACTCATCAATACGAGTTCATAGACTAGCGGCACGTCTAATTTGGACATGTGGTTTGAAAGTTACAGACCTATGAAGTTTTTCTGAGACAGCATTTACTATTTATGGATCTGTATGTGTGTAAACAGTGATGCCACATGTCACAAAAAATGGACCCACCCATGAGTGCACAATGGGACCCACCCGTGGCACCCACGGGCGTTTTGACTGGTTGAGAAGGGGAGGGAGGAGAGAGAAGGAGAAGGAGGAGAGAGAAAAAGGGGAAGGACCGGCCAACCACCATTCACCTATTTTCAGCCACCAGAATAGTACACGTGCCTAACCACCATGACCCACCCATCAAAACCAGCCAGCCAGCCAAAAATCACGACGCTCCCGGATCGGGGTGTTTTTCGGAGAGCGGCCTGTTTCCTTCTCCAGCTAACTTCTCCCAAACCAGACCTCTGTTTGCCTCATTGCCGGTCCCATTGAGTCCACCATTCCCCAATCTACCTTCCCACCAAAAATTACCAGTAGTGGCTGCCAGACGCGCCGCCGACGGTGATGGGTTCTGGCGACCACGGCGCCTAGTCGGGAAATTGACTTTCCGGCGAGTTCCTAGTTACACCGCCCATCCTTTTCCACTAGTTTCGACCCTCTGAACCCAGATTTGAGGTTGGTTTCCTTCAACTCGCTACTGTTTGTGTGATCCGAGGATCCAAAACCTGACACCTTTCCGACGAGATTCCGGCCACCTCGGGTCCGATATTCGAAAAGTGAGTCCAGATTCGTAATCTTCGTTTCACAAGCTCCTATTCAGTATATTACTCATAAATTTTGGTTGTCGTTTGTATTCGCTTCCAGGGCATCCATTTGAAAGTTACCCGATTAAAATATTAAAATAATTAGTTTTGTGTATTGTGGATATTTTAGGTACACGTGTGGGTAATGGAGTTGATCCTACAGAAGATCTTGATTGATATACGTGCTTGAGGTGAGTGACCCACTTTCAAAATTATTTTGGGATGTTAAAATATATATATATATATATATATTTAATTAGTTATTTGAAAAATATGTTTTATGTGTTGAATGTTTAGTAAATTTATATTTGGAATCTTGATGCCAAAATTGAATGAATTATAATTATTTGTGCATCAAAAAAATATATTGATTTCAAGAATTTTATGGATATAGGATTTTATTAATAATTGTTAAATTTTATTATTGGAATATTGTGTAATTAGAAAGTTTTCATGTGAATTTTAATATATGTTTAATATTTGAAGGAATTTCCATTTAATTTTACAATGCCGATTTATAATGGTTTTAATATATCTGTTGTTGCGAAAAATATATTTGGGATTTTAAAGGAATTACGGTTTAAGATTTTTAATTAATTATTGTTGAGTTTGATGTTGATTTTATAATGCATAACAAATGCGTTTACATTATTTTAAGAATATATGAATTTCATGTGGTTTTAATATTATTTTTGGTATGATTTGATTTTAAAGATTTCAAGAAAAATATTGGTTTAAGTTATGGTGCTCTCAAAATCTATATTTATGCACTTGAAATATTATCTAGTTGATTTTATGATATGAGAAAAATTATATGTTATCGATGGATTTATGCTGGTGATATTAAAGAAAAATGTGGGATGGTGAATTTGAAAAATGGTATGATTTCCATGGTGAATTTTGGAAAAATTGTTATTTTTAAAAATAATATGGTTATTTGTTTTAGATGCACTCATACAGTACTGGTGTTCTGTACTGTATATGTGGATGAGCGCGCAAGCTATAATATCTCCCGTGAGTTGCCATTGGACCGAGGATAGGCAAGTTTGATATTAGCCATAAGCCGCCCCCTTCCATGGCCGGGTTGACGGTTTAAACAGCAGCGCGACCGGATGCAAGTTTCTCTCTTTAACCTCCCCTCGGACGGTGCTCGAGATGCTGGATATCGTAGGGCATTACTGGTATATAGTGTGGTGCGTCAAGTATTATTTTTCAGATATAATTTTTTTCAAATCCTAAAGTTTTAAAGCAGCATTTAAATTAAATGTATTTAATTTGTTTTATCACTTATTTCCAATTAGTATTTTCTAAAATGTATTTATTCATATTTTATATCATTTATTTTAAATTAATATTTTTAAAATACATCTTGCCATAAAAATATTATATAGATTGGTTGAATATTTCAAAATAAATATTATAGTATTTTTCTACCACTTATTTTACATGATTTTTTATAATTATTTAAATTATATTTTTGATACTGTTTATTTTAGTTTATTAAATCAAATTTTATGAATTATATATTGAATTTCACTTTTATGTTATATTTCTTTAATGCAAGTATTCTAAAATTATTTTATTATATTTTATTCATATTTGAATTATTTAAATTTTTATTAAATTAATTATTCCTTGATTTTTTTGGGGTATAAAAGATTGGGTTTTGCAAAAATGTTTTAAAAGGGGAACTTTTCCAACCAAGTGAATTGTGAGAATTTTGAGTGCAAGTGTTATTTTCTAATAATAATAATAATATTATTATTATTATTATTATCGTTATTGATTAGTAGATCAGGTCGCTCACTGAGATGATTAGCATCTCATATTTTTAAATTCCGTTCCCCTAGGCTCAGATTAGTCGAGGTTGATCGTCCGGGGGCGAGCTCAACGTCTTGGTTCATTGCCGAAAGTTCCAAAGGCTTTTCCTTCCTTCCTTTCTATCTTGTATTATTTCCTTTTATCATTTATTGTATGAAATTTCATACTTAATTGTATTGTATAATGCTCTCTATATTGATTGGACACATATTTATTGAATCATATATTGATTCCCTGTCATTTACTTGGAGTGCTGCAAATATGTGGAAATATATTGTAGTAAGAAGGGAGGAATAAGGGGATATATCTAGAAGTGTTTTTCGTACAGGATAATTTTGTAGTAAGTTTAACCCTTAGGGGAGGTTCTGCCAGATTTTCCATTGAAAGGTTCGGTAGGGTTTCCCTGTGATCAAGATTTATTTAAGGTTTCGGTGAGGGATCTTGGATGGGTCCTGACAATAATCATCCTGAATTCTATTGATAATGTTTCTAGATTGACTTCCAATATTGTAATTTGACTGATGCAAGAATGTGGCTTAGTACTTTGGATTATTACAATATTTGGACACAAAGATGATATATTATTATTATTGTTATTATTATTATTATTATTATTATTATTTTTCTGTGGAAATAAGTTCCCTTGGCGAAAAGTTTCTAATTGAATTGGCAAACAATTTGTTAGTTTTGTTTCCATCTATTTCTACTAGCTATTTGAATTCTGCATTACAAATTATACAACTCTCTAAGACACAAAACGTTCCTCATATTCACTAAACAAGTCCGAAAGATCATTTATTAATGTTGTAATTATATATACTTTTTAAGTATGAAGACCTTATTTCAGACAGAGCACCGATCATCTGTAACACCCCGTCCCAAATCGCACCGGAATCCGTGCACGTTGACCGAGGTTGACCGTTGACCGAGCGGGTCAAAAATTGACGTTTTGCTCCAGTTGGAATTTTGAGTTGACCAGGGTACCGTGGCGAAGTGCATGACACCCTGAGTTCGTAGACTAGCAGCACATCGAAAACGGAGCTACGGTTTGAAAGTTATGGGCGAAACAAGTTGAGGTTCAAACTGTCCAAAAGGTGCCGGGAGTTGACTTTTTCTTGAGATGTAATTTTGTGTTGACTCTTGTACGGTTGTAAAGTACTCGTCGATACGAGTTCATAGACTAGCGGCATGCTTAAATCGGACATTTGGTTAAAAAGTTATGGACGTTTGAAATTCACCGGATACCGTATTATTTTATATATCTGGCTTAAGTGCACACTAACGCCACATGTCAGCTTCTGATTGGTCCACGTGGCATGAACAGTGTCATGCAGGGGTTTTTATTTGATAAAATTCTCGAGGAAGAGAGAGAAAGAGAGAGAGGAGAGAGAAAGAGAGAGAGAGAGTCCGCGGGCCAGCAAGGTTGCCCTCCTCATTTCCGGCAAAACCTCCAAATTTCACGGTGAACGGCCGCCGGACGCGCCCGGATCGGACGTCCGAAGATTGGCGGCGAGTTTTTCCTTCCACCGCCGGCCACCGCAAAGCGACCCACTTCCGGCCATTTTCCGGCCACACGCGCCGTACACCCATCATCCTCTCCTCAAGTCCGGCCGACCCACCAAAAATCACGGCCATCGGACCACCGACGCGCCGGGATCGGAGCATTTTCCGGTGAGGGGCCGGAAATCTTCAAACCGGGATTTCTCCGCCGTCCGGCCTCCGTTTTGCTCACCGCCGGTCCCGTTGGGTTGCTCTCCTCACGATCTATAGATCTACAAAATTTCACGACCAACGGCCACCGAACGCGCCGCCGCCGGCGACGGTTGCCGGTGACCGCGGCGGCTCGCCGGAAAGTACTGTTCCGGCGAGTACCCAGTTTTCCGGCCGTCTCTAGTCCGCTGTGTTCGACCTCCTGAACCCGAATCCGGCATCCGTTTCCGCCAATTCGCGACGGTTTGGGAGAATTGCGGAGCCGAAACCCGAAAAGCTTTCCGGCGAAATTCAGACCCCGTCGGGTACGATCATCGGAAATTAAAACCGGATCAGTGATCAGCATCACTCGAGCTTCGATTCGGTATATAATTCGTAAATTTTAGTTATCGTTTGGTGTTCGCTCCCCGGGTACCCATTTGGGAATTATCCGAATAAAATATTAATATTTGTGATTTGGTACTGTGGATGTTTTAGGTGCACGTGCGAGTAGCGGAGTCGATCCCACGGAGGATCTTGATTGAGATACGTGCATAAGGTGAGTGACCCACCTTCAAATTAATTTTGGGAATTTAATTGGTGAATATATTATGTGTGATTTAAATATTTGGAATTTAATTTCTATGTGCCAAATATTTATTGGATTTATTGTGGAATTATTTATGAATTTATTGGATTTAAGAAAATGTGCATTTTACAAATTTATGCCATGTGAAATTATTTTATGGTTTTGAGGATTTTGAAATTGGTGTGGTTTTAATGGTAAATTGGGCACGATTTGATTTTCAAATATTTCAAGGAAAATATTTGGTTATGTTGGTGATTTCAATTTTGATAAAATATGCCCATGGAATATTATGAGATTTGATTATTATATTTCGAGAATTATTTATGCTATTGGGAAAATGTGGATATTTGAATTGATGGATTTGGGAGTTGGTGGATTTGAAAATCATGGAATTTATGGTATTGATTATAAAGAAATTGTGGAGAATTTCCTGGTTCAAGCGGATGGATTATGCCCGCTATGCTTATGAAAAATGTGAAATTTGTTTTATAATTTAAATTTGTGGATTTTATGATTTTTAGATGCACCGTGCACGTACTGGTGTTCTGATTATATGTGATATGGTATATGTGATATGGATATTGTGCACACGGATATGATTAGCGCGCAGGTGGGTGTGAGTAGCGCGCAGGTGATATTATGAGGGTGTCCTGTGGTTGCCATCGGATGAGGGTGGCCACCCCCCATGGCCGGAACACCAGGTTAGCAGCGGCGCAGTGGGACGCCACGTGACCGTATGCCGGTTTCTTTCTATAACCTCCTGTCTGGCGGTACCTCAGGACGCTGGGTACTGTTGGCGCCACTGGTATATAGTGGGTGCATCAACTGGTTTTCGGAACTATGTTTTAAAAATAAAATGTTTTAAAACTGTATTGGAATTAAAATTAATTATTATTGTTCGGATATTTATTTGATGTCTTGGTTTTCGGGGAATATGAGTAAAGGGTTTTGTGAAAATGTTTTAAAAGGGGAACCTTTCCAACTGAGAGAATTGTAAGGGTTTTGAGAGAAAATATTATTTCCAAATAATTATTATTTATATACCTATTACCGTGGTATTATATTGTATAGTAGTAGGGTCGCTCACTGAGATGATTAGCATCTCACACTCTTAAATTCCGTTCCTCTAGGTACCAGGTTGTCGGTGTTCACTCGGAGCAGACTTGATCTTCCTCGCTGTATTAGTTCGTACAGTACCTTGTTCTTCTTTTACTGCAGTTGTAATATTTCTTTCACTCTTGCTGTATTCTATACTTTGTAGTATGTCATAAAGCTCTGTATACTGTATGGGACACTTATGTTTTTAAATTGCACTGGATTACTGTATTTTTATTTTGGAGTGCTGAAATTTGTGGAACTAATTTGTAGTACTGTGGGAGGAATAAGGGAACAATTATAGAAGTGCGTTTTCAGTGCAGGGAATTTTGTGGTAAGTCCATCCCTTAGGGGAGGTTCTGCCGGATTTTCCACAGGAGGGTCCGGTAGGGTTTCCCTGGGATCAGGGCTTGTCTAGGGTTCCGGTGGGGAACTTTGGACGGGTCTTGACATCATCCATATCAGTGCTTAACAACATATGTTTTTCCCTTTAAATTTTTTATATTAACAAATGACACCGTACAAGCATCTGTTTCAATTTTGTTTGTTTTTTTTTAATATTTCGGTCCAGTATTTATTGCAAAACCGTCTTTTATTTTTATTATTATTATTATGGGTTGGCCATCTTTTCCAACTCCATTTTTGTCTATAAAACTGACCTCTATTTCCCTCCTCAGTCACTCCATCAATATCGAACATTAATTTCCTCTCCAAAAAGGGGAAAAAAAATCATGGACTTCCTACCACTGCGTCATCTTCTTCTTCTCATCATCACTTCCTTTCCTCCTTTTCTGCAGCCACTTTGTCATGATGATGACAGCATTGCCTTGTTGGAGTTCAAGAACAGCTTTAATATAGCCAAGTTTGCTTCTGCAAATCCTTTTGCGTATCCCAAAGTTTCATCCTGGAGACTAGAAGAGAATAGAGATTGCTGCTCATGGGATGGTGTGGAGTGTGATACTGACACCGGTCGTGTAGTTGCTCTAGACCTTAGTAGCAGTTTTCTTCGTGGTTCAATGAACTCCACCAGCACCCTCTTCAACCTTTCTCAACTTCAAAGGCTTAACCTTGCTGATAATAATTTCAACTTCTCCCAGATCCCTTCTGCAATGAATCATCTTTCAAGGTTAACATATCTCAACCTTTCTGCTTCATATTTTTATTGTCAAGTTCCATTTGAGATCTCACAACCATCTAATCTGCCTTTCCTCGATCTGTCTTGTAATGACTTGGTATTGAAGAGTCCTAATTTGAGTAGCTTGGTTAGAAATATAAGTAACCTGAAAGAACTTCATCTTAGCTATGTTGACATATCCTCCGGTGTGCCTAGCTTTTTGGCAAATTTCTCATCATTAACATCCTTACTTCTAGATGGTTGCAGCTTGCACGGTGAGTTCCCAAATGGAATTTTTCTACTTCCAAACCTACAAGTCCTTGATTTGCAGACCAACCCTCATCTTATGGGTTATCTACCTGAATTTCAATCTAACAGTTCTTTTGAGGTATTGCTACTTCACAACACAATTTTTTCCGGGAAAATACCCTCTTCCATCGAAACCCTTCATTTCCTGGTTCAGTTAGATTTTGGAGCATGTAGGCTTTCAGGGTTGGTTCCATCTTCGCTTGGTAAACTAACCAGGCTTACTTCTTTGGACCTTTCTGGAAAAATAATTTTGAGGGAAATGAATTCCCTTCTTTTCTTCAAAACCTCACCCAGCTCACCAAGTTATGGCTTGAAGAATGTCAGTTAACTGGTAAAATTCCAGTTTGGCTTGGAACACTAACCCAATTAACTGATATTGGACTTTATTCAAATAACTTGCATGGCCATATCCCATCATCCCTTGGCAAACTAACTAGGCTTACCGATTTGAACCTCGCAGCAAACAATTTTAAGGGTCAAATCCCTTCTTTTCTTCAAAATCTAACCCAACTCTCTGTGTTATGGATTGGTGACAATCAATTCACTGGTGAAATTCCATCTTGGTTGGAAATCTTTACCCTTTTAACTCATTTAAATCTTGGAATGAATAAACTGCATGGTCTTATCCCATCTTCCCTTGGTAGACTAACTAGCCTCACTTATTTGGACCTTCAAATGAACAATTTGAAAGGTCAAATCCCCTGTTTTCTTCGAAACCTCACAAACATTGAACTCCTTAATCTTTGTTGCAATGAATTGAGCAGCACATTATACTTTGACATGTTTCTTGGCTTGAAAAAGCTAGATTCACTTCTTTTAGGGGGTAACAAGTTATCCAAATGTGTTCAAACTAGCAAAATGAACGCAGCTGCTTCAAGGTTACGAAGTGTAGGCTTGCGTTCATGCAATTTAACCAAATTCGCTGATTTTTTTAGGTATCAAGATAGATTACGATCGTTGTACTTGAATGGAAACAAGATACATGGTCGAATACCCAAATGGATATGGAACATAAGCACCGAGACTATGGCCTATCTGGAAATTTCTGACAATTCCTTGACAGGCTTTGAACAACCTCCAGTTTTTATTGCTTGAGTTCAATTGGTCATCTTAGATCTTAGATACAACAGACTAGAAGGCCAATTATCAATTCCACCACCATCCACCGAAGAGTACCAAATTTCGAACAACAAACTGAGTGGAGAAATTTCACCGTTCTTTTGCAATCTGAGTTCCCTTCGGTTGCTTGATTTGTCTAATAACCTGTTGACTGGTAAGCTTCCGCAGTGTTTTGAAAATTTCAGGAATACTTTACGGGTATTGAATATGAGTAACAACCAGTTTCATGGTAGCATTCCCCAAATGTGTGCAAATGGAAGCAATGTGAGAATGATTGATCTAAGCCACAATCAGTTCCAAGGACGTTTACCACAAATGTTGGCCAATTGTATGATGCTTCAAGTTCTCAATCTTGGGAATAATCGATTCAGTGATGTTTTCCCTTCATGGTTAGGGACTCTTCTGAACTTAAGGCAACTTATATTGCGATAAGGAAACATAATGGCAATCCAGTATTTTCTACTCTGCGCGTTTTTGATCTGTCCAATAACTATTTTACAGGTAAATTGTCATCTGAGTTCTTCAAAAATTTGAATGCCATGAGAGTTAAAGACGCTGGCAATTCATCATATCTGTTTGCAAGCATCACGAATTTAGAAACAAGATTCCATGAATATTACTTTGAAATTCCATACTCTATAACGATAACAAACAAAGGAATGTCATGCTTTATCAGGAGATCCAAAAAGTTTTTACTGACATTGACCTTTCAAGTAACAGATTTGAAGGATCAATTCCACACAGCATCGGAATCTTACAAAGGCTTCATGTGCTCAATCTTTCCAACAACATTTTCAATGGTAAAATCCCATCATCCTTGGGAAACATAACAGAGCTAGAATCACTTGATCTCTCCAACAACAAGCTTTCAGGACAGATCCCTCCACAACTTGCACAACTGACATTTCTTGAAGTCTTTGAGGTTTCTCATAACCATCTCACTGGACCTATACCCCAAATGAACCAACTTAGCACGTTTGATGTCGGTTCATACGAGGGGAACTTGGGATTATGCGGGAATCCATTGCCAAGAAAATGTGAAAGTTCAGTACCACCTTCAGGTTTAGAAGAAGAACAAGTTTCAAAATCTACATTAGAGTTTCATTGGATGACAGTTGTGCCAGGATATGTGAGTGGACTAGTAATTGGAATGGTTATTGGGCAATTTTTTGCACCGCAGAAGCATGATTGGTTTGTGAAGACTTTTGGGCAGCGGAAACAAAAAGGCAGAAGGAGGAAGAGGAATCCGTGGAGAAATTGAAGTTTAGGCAATCATATCATAATAATATTGAGTTTCTGTTGTTGTTGTTTTATTTTATTTTATTTTTTTAAAGATAATGTAACGAAATAATTGAAATTCTAGCTTAACAGCTAGTTTCCTTCCTTTCATAGTTCCGCAGCCAGTGAGAAAGGTTGTCAAATTGGTGTCTAACTAGCAGCCATTAAACATAGTTCTCCATTCTAAATCACCACTCCCTGCATCCTCTCCAATGACGTCGATGGTCTTTTTTGTAATTTTCTTTGTAGGATTCTTTAGGCGTTGTGACTGAAGTTGTTTTCTACTCATGTAGTCAATGGTTGTTGTGCGAAAAAATTTGAGCTCTGCCTCTTTGGTTCTGAAAGTGTAGTCAATATTTTTTTAATTTTATGTCAGATTAATGTCAGTATCACCTTCTTGTATGGTTCCAACAAATACTTTATGAAACTTGTATTACACCCTTTTATTATTTATTTTATATTTTAAGTGATAGTAAGGGTAAGAAAGTAAATTTATCATATAATGCAAGGGGGTTTGTATTTTTGTATTTGGATTGGCCTGCAGGAATTCCTAGGTTGGTCAGCATATACTGTTGTTCATTTATAAATTTGGTTATTCACATAAATCAAATTAACTACCTAGTAAATTAAAACCTACATTCTTATTGAGAATAAAACCTAAGGTGGTGCCATTAAAATTGCGAATTAAAAAGCTTGGGTTTTGCAATCATAGGGGAGTTTGGGTTAGTAAACGGAGTTGATAAGACTTTAAAAGAGACAGAATATGAATAAATGATATAACATGAATAAGATGTTAATATTTAAATGGTGAAACAGGTTAGATATAGAATTTTAATATTTAAATGGTGGAACAGGGATGGATACAGAACACCCATTAACGGACATGCTGGGAGGCATATGCTTGTAATCCTTTTTTTTCTTTTTTTTTTTTTGGGCGTAATGCATAACCTATTTACAAAAAAGAAAAAAAAAAACAGAATATGATAAATATTATGAAATAAAGGAATCTTAATTTAGAAATATATTCCATTCAAAATGTGGAAACCAATTGCATAGACGTCCAAAAACTGAAAAACAAATAAATAAATAAATAAAGAAAATAAGAAAATAAAAAAAGTTTTTTTTTTTATCATTTATAATATTTATTCCTCTTCAATGGTGTCTCAAACCCAAATATAATAATTTACAATAAGAGTATCTCTAATAATCGTGTTTATTGCTAGATTTTTTTTGTCACAGCAAAAAAATAGACAATTACTTGAAAAGATCCTTTTAAATGGGAATGTTTAAACACTTTGTCAAGCTAATGTTGCAAAAATTAAGATGATTCTCTATTTTTAAAGAGTTTATCGAATACTGTAAAATTTTTTTAAAAATATAATTTTCTTCAAAAAAATTTGATATAATATTTATAATTAACTAATAGTTGTACATAATCTTCTGTATATCACTCCAATAGATCTATCTAAACACAGTTGATTTGCCAAAAATATATATATTATTAAGATTACTCTCTACTTTTGGAGGGCTTATCAAACATCGAAAAGTTTCTTTAAAAGTATAATTTTTCTTAAAAAGTGTTTTTTTAAAAAGAAAAAACTTAATATTATATTTATAATTAATTAATAACCATAAATAATTTTCTATACATTACCATTAGATACCAATTTTAAAATTGACTGTATAATTATACTACTTAGACTTACACAATGTTAATTTCTATGCCATATGGATAATAATCAATATTCACTATTGAAAATGCTTTAAAAAATTTTATTTGCAATCCATATTTACATTTCAATTTTCACTTTTCTTTGTAAGATTGAGAAAGTATTTTATGTCACATGTATAAATTGTAAGGTGTTGCCTGTTCCAATTATATATTATAAGATAAAGCATCTTTAATGCTGAGCCATAAATTTTTTTTTTCATGTTTTAATTTTTTAATTTAACCAAATCAAAAAGGATTGATTTCATATACTTTTAAAATTTTAGATATGATTTTAAATTTCAACTTTTAAAATAATATGTGATTTTAAATTTCAACTTTTAAAATAATACAAAATTTAATATAAATATAATTTTAAATTTTAACTTTTCAAAACTTAATATAGATATGATTTTAAATTTCAATTTTTAAAATGATACAAAACCTAATAAATGTTAAAAGAGGATTAACTATATAAATACAACATGTATACACACACGTGTAAAATTCAACGTGAGAATTTTATTTATTTATTTATTATTATTATTATTATTTATCTTTGAGATTCCATTAAAAGATTTAAAATTCAATACTTGTGTACTAAGCTGTAAGATGTGGTGATACACAAAGCCAATCAGATAATGCCCCGTATCAATTAATAAAACATCCACGTTTAAAATGTAAATCAGTATGGCTGAAAAATTAAACGCCGTTTCAATTTTTCCTTTGCTTTTTCTTTTTTATTTATTTTTTGGTTTGGTTTTATTCAGACCTCTTTTCTCAGATCACGAACCAAGCAAACCAGATCTAAATCGGATAGGAGTAAAATTCAAAATCTAGCAAGCTAATTCATTAAAGTGCATTTTCATAACGACGCAGCAAAGATTTTTTGATTTTTTTTTTTCCCTTCATTTTGCATAACATTTTATTTTATTTTTTGTTCTTTGCTGCATATTATCTAAAGAACTTAGAAATCACTGTGACAGCCACCACTCAAGATCCATGGATCAAGTCAAAGATCAAAATAAAGCAGCAAAGATAATGAAAAACCAGAGCTAGCATATAAACTAAAATAGCATACCAGAAACTAATATAAAAATATATATTTAACGTGATTCGGTTATTGGCAACCTATATCCATGGGTACGCAAAGGAGAGAGTTTAGAATTAATTGATAAAGAGAAGAATACAAGCACTTCACACACCCGCTGTCCTTCACAGCAAGAGCAGAAAAGTTTCGTTCTATTTCGAAAACCTTCAAACAATGCCCTGTTTTTGTTCAACCCGAAGGGCACCACTCCCACCGTTCACATATATGGATCCCAGTTTATGTTTTCTATATAAAGCAATCTCACGTGAGAAACAAGAGAAGGCATATAATGCTTACACATCTCTGATTGAATTAAATGCCACATCACCTCATACTTGTCAAAGTAAGCGTCCCAAAGGCTATGTAAGTGTGGGACGTCCCGCTGCTATATGTATGTATTGGCATAAAATTTCCTGTTCAATTGGCGGCCAACACGTTGTTAGTTCTGTTTCCATCTGAATCTGCATTACAAATTGTACAACTCGAAATAAGAAAAATGTTCCAAAACAAAAGATGATTTAATATTAGCAAATGAAGCCGTACATGCCTCTCTTTCATTTTTGTTTTGTTTTGTTTTTTTGTTTTTTGTTTAGTATTTCACAGTCCAACATTATCTCTAGTCAAACACGTCTGTTTCTCCGTGGCTTGGCCATCTTTCCCGACTTCCATTGTTGTCAATAATAATGATCCCTTTCCCTCCTTAGTCCCACCATCAATATCAAATACTAGTTTCCTCAAAAAGACAAAACATGGCATTCCTACCACTGTTTATTGTTGTCAATAAAAATGATCCCTTTCCCTCCTTAGTTCACCATCAATATCAAACACTAATTTCCTCAAAAGACAAAACATGGCATTCCTACCACTGCTTCATCATCTTCTTATCATCATCACATACTTTGCTTATTTTGTGCAGCCACTTTGCCATAATGATGACAGCATTGCCTTGTTAGAGTTCAAGAACAGCTTTATTATAGACAAGTTGCTTCTAGAAATCCTTTTGCATATCCCAGAGTTTAATCCTGGAGAAGAGAATAGAGATTGCTGCTCATGGGATAGTGTAGCGTGCGATACTGACACCGGTTGTGTCGTTGCGCTAGACCTCAGCAGCAGTTTCCTTCATGGTTCTATAAACTCCACCAGCACCTTCTTCAACCTTTCTCAACTTCAAAGGCTTAACCTTGCTTATAATGATTTCGACTTCTTTCAAATCCCTTCTGCAATGGGTCATCTTTCAAGGTTGACATATCTCAACCTTTCTCATTCATCTTTTTATGGTCAAGTTCCATTTGAGATCTCACGACTCTCAAATCTGTCTTTCCTCGCTTTGTCTTACAATGATTTGGAATTGAAGAGTCCAAATTTGAGTAGCTTGTTAGAAATATAAGGAATCTGAAGCAACTTCATCTTAATTACGTTGACATACAGTGCCCAATTTTTTGTCAAATTTCTCATCATTAACATCCTTACTTCTAAGGGATTGCGAATTGCAAGGTAAGTTTCCGAATGTTAGAACATTAGAGATTTCCCTAAAACAAACCATTCGTGAACCTCATCTCCCTCTTAGCAGATTAGAGATTTCGAGGATAACTTGAAACAATTTCACAATATAGAAGAACAATCTTACGCCACTGAAAGCCAATTTTGTAACTACACATATTCTAATGAATTTTCATAAAATAAAATCCTAATTACAAACAATACTTCAACATTTAGGGTTTACCGTTGGTTTTCTAGATTTCCTGGTGGCGTCCGTTCGTGAGGTGTTTCCGGTGTCCAGCCAAAAGTTTTCTATAGTGGTAGGTGGTGGCTGTGGTTTTAGTGATAAATGTTGCATTGGGTTTGGTGTCCGTTGGTGTGGTTATTCGGGTGTAAGGTTCTAGATTTTTTCACACCAGTGTCAATGGGTTTTAAGAGGTGCTTCCTCGCATTCGTTTTTTGCGTTTTGGCAGGCAGGCCATCTTTCTGCTTGCTGGTTCATTTTTTTTTTTTTTCAGTGTGTTGTGCTTTGTTCGACAGTGGATCCTCAACTTTCTTCGCCACCGCCGTCTTCTTGGCTTCATTTTCTCTTCGACAGCCTTTCTTTGGGTGGGTCTTAAATTTCATTTTTGTACAATTGAAACAATAAAGTGAAAAGAGTAGAGTGTGAGTTTTGTTCGAAAAGAGCCATTTTAGAGCGAAATTTTTATAATTTCATCAAACTTTGGTTTGTTTTTGAGTTTCGCTGCGTCTAAAGAATGTAAAACAACTTGTGAGATTGTAGAGAGAGAGAAAGGGAAGATAAAATACTTTTCAAACCCCAAGAATTTAAAAGAAAATTGAACATACATTGGACAGCTGAGGATGACAAAAATAAAAAATTTACAATTGGGAAGACATATGCCTTTTTGTCGCCCATGAAAGAGGCACAAATCCTAATTCCCCGTATTGCATATGGATGGATTATTTATTGGGCAAATTGTGATTTTAAGAAGTGTAAGCTGTTTGCCATGAGTTTTAGGAAAACAAGAATTCAAGAAGAAGAAAGGGATGAATGAGGCTTAGGAAATGATGTCAACCAATCACATAACAAACAATCCAGTTCGTGTTTTATAGTTTTCCTAAGATTAATTTATTTTATTTTTTGTGTAGATCAAGTGGGTTAAGATGGGCGTTGGGCTTTAAAATTCAAATTTGGACCCACTTTTGGATTTTGAAGTTAAGAGAGCAGAGAACAGAAAAATTTCCAGAAATTGTTTTCTTTTTCTTTTATGGTTTTCATTGTTGTTCTTTGTGCGGTTGTGAGTGAATCAAATTGGGAAACACAAAGAGAAAGGGTGTAAAAAGGGAATTGGGTTTGTTTTGGTATCTGTGTGATTCCACCATTGTAGATCTAAAACTAGTCTTGTAAAAGTAGCAATTTCAATAAGAAAATAGAGGCTCTCTTCGGAGCAACGAGGATGCAGGCAATTTGCCGAACCTTGATAAATCTTGGGTGTTCTTTGTTGGAATTGTTTTAGTTTTTATACTCTGATTCCATAACAATGGTATTAGAGCTTGGATTCTTTTATTCTTTGTGATTCTTTGTTCAAGAATCTTGGTGAGCATTTTGGATTTGGGCAATTCGAAATTGTCTGCAAAATTAGAGCTTGAGGTCTTCAATGGCAAGGGAGATTTCTTGCCTTGGTGCAAGAAGATGAAGGTTGTGTTGGTCCAGATGAAGGTTACGAAGGCAATCGTTGGATCATATGGAGTATATGTTATCGAAGACATGAAAGTGGAGATTGATGAAATTGTGATGAGCACGATCATTCTCCATCTCTCTAACAATGTATTGAGGAATGTTGATGATGTCAAAACTACTTCGTAGATGTGGCAAAAGCTTGAACAACTTTACTTGGTGAGATCTCTGCTAGACCGAATACATTTAATTAAGCAATTTTTTGGTTTTAAAATGGATACCTTTAAAGATTTGGATGCTAATCTTGATACTTTCAATCGATTAATTTTGAGTCTTGCAAATTGTAATGTTGTGTTTGATGATGAACATCATGCTGTTATATTGTTAAACTCTTTGCTTGAAACTTATAGAGAAGTTAAGAATGCCATTAAATATGGTAGGGATTCTTTATCCTTAGAAACTATGCTGAGTGCAATTAAGTTTAGAGACTTGGAGTTGAAATCTGAATCTAAAGGGGAAGGGCTTGCTAGGAGAGGTAGAAGTAACACTTAAAATTGGGGTCAAAGTGACCAGAGGAGCAAGTCTAGAGAGAATTCTAGATCAAAGTCTAGAACTAAAAGTAGGAGGTATTATTACTGCATGAGAGAGGGTCATTTTATTAGAAATTGTTTCAAGAAAAAGAAAGATGAGAAAGAAAAAAAGCAAAGAGAATGGTGACTTAGCTGTAGCCTATAGTGATTTGGAACCTGCAGAGGTACTAGTTGTGTCCTCTAATCAAGAAAATTCTAAATGGGTCTTAGATTCAGGTTGTTCTTTCCATATGTGCCCTGATTTAAGTTGTTTTCAATCTTATACTAAGTGTAATGGTAGTCAAGTTCTTCTAGGAAACAATCTGTCATGTCAAGTGGTTGGCATCGGTAATGTGCAACTACAAATGTTTGATGGCACTACTAAGACTCTTACCTCTGTAAGACATGTTCTTGATTTAAAGAGAAATTTAATTTCTCTTGGCATGCTTGATGAATCTGGTTTTTCTTGTAAACTGAAAATGATACTATGAAAGTGACTAAAGGTTCTCTTGTTGCTATGAAAGGTGTGAAAAATAATGGTTTGTATGTTTTGCTTGGTAAAACAATCACTAATTTCAGTAATGCATCTGTTAGTTCATCAATTGACAAAACTATTTTGTGGCATAATAGATTGGGTCTCATGAGGGAAAAAGGTCTGTATTATTTGAATAAACAGAATGTTTTTGGCAAGGACATAATCAGTAACCCAGAATTTATTGAAAATTGTACTTTGGAAAAACAACATAGGCTTAGCTTTAACTTAAGTACAAATAGAGCTAAATCTGTGTTGTAATATGTGCATGCTAATTTATGAGGCCCTGCCAAAGGTAATAGGTATTTTTTTATCAGTAATTGATGATTTTTTCGAAAGGTTTGGGTTCACTTTTTGAAATCCAAAGATGAGGCATTTACGAAGTTTAAAGAATGGAAATCGCTTTTCAAAATCAAATCAATAAACTTATTGCTATGCATTTAGTTAATTTATCACCATCTACTATTTTAAATTTTAAATCTTCAGAGCATGTGTGACGTGGTAAGAAACCTGATTACAACAACCTTAGAGTTTTTGGTTGTTTTGCTTATGTCCATCAATCTGAAGGAAAATTACCACCTAGGAGTATAAAATGTATCTTCTTAGGTTATCCTTTAGATGTTAAAGGTTATAGACTTTGAGATAAGGAAAATCATGGTTTTAAAGTTATTATGAGTAGAGATGTGATATTTGATGAATATTTTATGCTTATGAAGATACTAATAATGTCGGTAATGAGGTGAATAACAAGCTGGAAACAAGAATTTGACTTACTTCCTGAGGTGGAGAATCAAAAGGATGAAAATCTAAGTGAAAAGTCGTCAATTGAGGTTGTTATTGAACCTACAAGTGTTGTTGAACCAGAAAAGCACACACCTATCCAATCTGATGAAGATTCAAAAGATGAACAAGTAAGGCAACAATCATAAAGCTCAAGACAAAAGAATATAGCTTCATTTAGATATCTTTTCACTCGTGATAGAGCAAAGAGACAAATAAAGCTAAATAGGAAGTATAGCTATGCAGATTTCATAGCTTATGCTTTGGTGGCATTTCAAGAGCTTACAAATAATGTAACATCCCGTCCCGAAGTACACCGAAAATTTCTCAAATTTGACCAAGGTTGATCGGATTTGACCGTCGTTGATTGGAAAGGGGTCAAATGTTTTTTGTTCCTGATGGAATTTCACATTGACCGAGGTATCATTAAAAAGTACACGTTAGCACGAGTTCATAGACTAGTAGCACGTTGAAAACGGAGCTACAGATTGAAAGTTATGAGCAAAACAAGTTGAGGTCCAAACTGTCCAAGGAGTGCCGAAGTTGACTTTTTGGTCATGCAAAGTTGAGCTTTGACTCATGCATGGTTGTGAAGTACTCGTTGATACAAGTTCATAGACTAGCAGCACGCTTAAATTGGATATCTGGTTAAAAAGTTATGGACATGCAAAGTTTTCCGACTACCGTAATATTTTAATATATTTTGACTTGAGTGAACAGTGTGTGCCATGTGTCGTATTTTCAGCCAATCCCGTGAGTAAACAGTGTCACCCATGGGTGGCTTTTATTTTGGCAAAACACGTGAGCTAGGGAAGGAGAGAGAAAGAGGGGAGGAGAGAGAGAGAGAGAGAAACCCAACTGGCTAACCGCTGTTCACCCATTTCCAGCCACCAGAACAGTACACACGCCACCCCACCTTCACGCCCACCTAAAAACCGGCCGGCCAGTCAAAAATCATGGCCAACTGACTGCCGATGCCCCCGGATCGAGACTTTTTCTGGTGCCGGCGGTGGTGGATTCCGGTGACCACGGTGGCTCATTGGGAAATTGACTTTTCGATGAGTTTCCAGTTGTACCGCCCATCCTTTCCCACTAATTCCGACCCTCTGAACCTAAATCTGGTGTCCACTTTCCTCAATTCTTAACAGATTGTGAGAATTGAAGGCCTAAAATCCGATAGATTTCTGGCGAGATTTCGGCCACCTCGGGTCCGATCTTCGGGAAGTAAGACCAGATTCGTAATCCTTGTTTCACAAGCTTCGATTCGGTATATTACTCATAAATTTTGGTTAACGTTTGTGTTAAATTATGATCGATTATTGTTAAATTTATATTATGGAAGTTATTGTGTATAATAAATGTACTTATATGGATTTAAGCAAATATGAAATTTATGTGATTTTGATATAAATTGATTCTAAGATTTTGAGAAAAATAATTGTATTAAAGTATTGAGTTCAAAATCCGTATTTATACGTTTGATTATTTATGAATCAGGTTTTCATAGTGTTATATTTAAATGGATGGATTTGAAATTGATGAATTTTAAAGTGATGGATATATGTTGAGGATTAAAGAAAAAATGTGGGATTGTGAATTTGAAAAATGGTATAATTCCCACGGTGAGTTTGCAAAAATTGTTATTTTTTAAAAATAATATGGTTATTTGTTTTAGACGCACTCATACAATACTGGTGTTTTGTACTGTGTATGTGGATGAGCGCGTAAGTTATAATGTCTCCCGTGAGTTGCTATCGGACCGAGGACAGGTAAGTTTGATATTGGCCATAAGCCACCCCCTTCCATGGCCGGGATGACGGTTTAAGCAGCGGCGCTGTCGGGACGCCGAAGCGACCGTATGCAAGTTTCTCTCTTTAACCTCCCGCCAGATGGTGCTCGGGACGCTGGGCATCATAGGGCATCACTGGTATGTAGTGTGGTGTGTCAAGTATTATTTTTCTGATATAAATTTCAAATCCTAAAATTTTAAAGCTGCATTTAAATTAAATGTATTTAATTTGTTTTATCATCTATTTTCCATTAGTATTTTCTAAAATGTATTTATTCATATTTTATGTCACTTATTTTAAATTAATGTTCTTAGAATGCAGCTTGCCATATTATTTTTATTATATAGATTGGTTGAATATTTGAAAATGAATTTTATAATATTTTTACCATTTATCTTACATGATTGTTATAATTATTTAGATTATATTTTTTACACTGTTTATTTAGTCTATTAAATCAAATTTTATGAATTATATATTGAATTTCACTTTTATGTTATATTTCTTTAATGCAAGTATCCTGAATTTATTTTATTATATTTCATTATATTTTATTCGTATTTGGATTATTTAAATTTTATTAAATTAATTATTCCTTGATTTTTAGGACATAAAAGATTGGGTTTTGCGAAAATGTTTTAAAAGGGAAAATTTTCTAACGGAGTGAATGGTGAGAGTTTTGAGAGAAAATATTATTTTCAATTAATTATTATTTATTTGCTTATTTATTCTTAATTAATCAAATGTATTATAATTATTGTTACTATTATAATTGTACAATAGATAGGGTTACTCACTGAGATGATTAGCATCTCATGTTTTTAAATTCCATTCCTCTAGGCCCAGGTTGGGAGACGTTGATCGTCCGGGGCGAACTCGACATCTCAGTTCATTGCCGAAAATCCAAGAAGCATTTCCTCTCTTTTTTTCCTCTTCATCTTGTATTGCTTCTTTATCTGACATTGTATTAATTCCATATTTATTTGAATAATGCTCTATATACTATATTGGATACATTTTATTAAATACTGCATTAATTCCCTGTTATTATTTTGGAGTGCTGTAAATTTGTGGAAATAAATTGTAATAAGATGGGAGGAATAAGGTGGTGTTTATAGAAGTGTGTTTTCAGTGCAGGAAATTTGTGGTAAGTCCTACTTTTAGGGGAGATGCTGCCGGATTTTTCGTTGGAAGGTTCGATAGGGTTTCCTTGGGATCAGGGCTTGTCTAGGGTTTCGGTGAGAAATTTTGGACGGGTCGTGACAAATAATGAGCCAAGGAATTACTTAGAAGCTATAAAATCAAAGTAAGCTATACATTGGAAACAAGCTATGGTTGAAGAAATGGAGTCACTTCATAAAAATAAGACTTGGGATTTAGTACTAGCACCATCAAACCACAAGATTATTGATTGTAAATGGATCTACAAGGTCAAAGAGGGCATGAGAAGATCTAAACCAATGAGATTCAAAGTCAAATTAGTGGTTAAAGGGTTAACACATGTGGAAGGCACAAACTACAATGAGATTTTCTCACTAGTTGTGAAGTATACAACTATTAAGGTCATGTTGGCTTTGGTAACTCAATTTAATTGGGAGTTAGAGTAGATGGACATTAAAACAACATTTCTTCGTGGAGAATTAGAAGAAACCATATACATGAGGCAGCCTAAGGGCTTTGAGGTTAAGAAAAAAGGTGGAGAGCTTGTGTGTTTGCTTAAGAAATAACTCTATGGACTTGAGCAATTACCAAGAAAAAGGTATAAAAAGTTTGATTCCTTTGTGGTGAAAGCTAGTTTTGATAGAAGCAACTTTGATAATTGTTTATATTTTAAGAATCCCAAGAGTGACAAAGCTATATATCTCCTATATGTGGATGATATGTTACTAGCAGGTCCATATACAATCTGTGAAGGAACTACTCAAGTCTGAACTTGATATGAAAAAGCTTGGACAAGCTAAGAAAATTTTAGGAATTACAATTAGGAGAAACAGGTTCAAATATAAGATGAAACTTTTACAATCATCTTATATACAGAAAGTGGTTTCCAAGTTCTCTATGGAATGTGTTAGAGCTACAAATGTCCCTCTTGATGGACATTTCAAGTTGTTAAGTGAACAATATCCATCTATAGAATAAGAGAAGGAAGATATGGTTGTTGTACCATATTCAAATGTTGTTGGATCTGTCATGTATACAATGATCTGTACAAGGTCAGATTTAGCACACGCTATTAGTGTCTTAAGTAGATATATGGCTAATAGGGGCAGAGATCATTGGGAGGCAATGAAATGGCTTTTAAATTATTTGAAGTAATCAATGAATGAAGGATTAGTTTATAAGGGGAATCAAAATGGAGTTGAACTAAATGGATATTTACATTTAGAAACAGAGACAAAAGGAGGTTTATATTTTCTTATGTGTTTACTTTGTGTGGGAATTTCATAAGTTGGAAGTCTCAGTTGCAACCTGTGGTGGCTTTATCAAAAACTGAAGCTGGGTATGTGGCAGCAACAGAGGTGGCGAAAGAAGCATTTTGGGTTAAGGGTCTGTTAGTAGAGCTTAAAGCTCTTGATCATGAAGTGGTATTATATTCAGATAGTCAAAGTGCAATTCATCTGTGCAAGAATCTAGTATTCATGATAGGTCCAAGCATATTCCAGTTAAATACCATTTTATTCGAGATATGATAGCTCAACAGGTATTTAAATTGAAGAAAAGTCCTATTGAGTTTAATCCTTCTGATATGGATACAAAGGCACTCATTGTTGGCCAGTTTAATGCTTGCAAAGATCTACTTTGGATTGGAGCAGGCTGATTTGGGTGATAGTTGATCTTTGCTGGGAAGGTGATGAGTTTTTGTTAGATATGAATTTGAGGATTAGGTGGAGATATGTGAAGAATTAATCCTCAAATTCTGTTGTTTTTGCTACTTTGTTTTCAGGAACTAGTGTCGAAGAAGAATGGATCTAAAGCTGGTAGTAGACAAAACCATGCACCTCAATGCCACATCATTATTGAAGGGCAAAACTATAATTTTGCACCTAATTTTCACTATGGCTGAATCATACGTGGCTGATGTATAGGTGGTCTTCTTCTTTTGTAAAAAGCAAGGCTTTTATCTCTTCAAGTTCTAGAGAGTAGAGAACAGAAAAAATTCCAGAAATTGTTTTCTTTTTCTTCTTTTTCTTTTGTGTTTTTCATTGTTGTTCTTTGTGAGGCTCTGAGTGAATCAAATTGGGAAACACAAAGAGAGAGGGTCTAAAAAGGGAATTGGGTTAATTTTGGGTATCTGTGTGATTCCACCATTGTACCACTAAAACTAGTCTTGTAAAAGTTGCAATTTCAATAAGAAAATAGAGACTCTCTCTGGAGCAACAAGGACACAGTCAATTTACCGAACTTCGATAAATCTTGGGTGTTTTTGTCTAGAATTGTTTTAGTTTTTATTCTCTAATTCCATAAAAGTGTCAAATTGTTTACCATGTGGTGTAGGCCCTACGAGATTATTGCAGGCTACACTGAAGGATCCAAGAAAATTAAGTTATATAAGTTGTTGAGGAATGTCTGCTGATAACTTGTTATATGAGAGGTCCGAAGTTTCAAGATTAGATATATTTCTCTAGATAGATTTCTCAAAGATGGCTGGATATTTCCTATGAGAAAATTATTGGAAAGGTTGAGTGAATGTAGACCCTTTAGATTTCCTATCAGCTTTGGAGTCACTCGTTCAAACCTGTTACTTGAAAAGTCCAACAAATTCAATAAATTTTGTATGAAGAAATATTATTTGGCTGCATCTTTATTTGTTATTGTAATTGGGAGGTACACATAATTGCTATGTGCTTCAAAAATTTTCATGGCATCCTATTTCTGGAAGTATTTATTAAGCAGATTTCTATAGAATGAATTGTGAGAGATATCAACGATGTGCAACAAAGGGAGTAATGCAATTTGTTTTGATGATCAGGATCCTTATAGCACCATTGAACTTATTGAAAGGCAAAACGAGAACCTTCAGTAAGGGAAGACTTCCCAATCAAAATGGAAATGTATCTTTGATATGGTTGTTACCCATATCTATAACCTCAAGATCTGTACAGTTTGCTAGTGATCTTGGTAACTCACCTTCAAATTGGTTTTCACTCAACACCATTACATTTAAGTAGCATCCACCTTTCCGTATATTTGGAATAGTTTCGCCAAAGTTGTTCCCTTCTAATTTGAGAATAGAAAGAGAAGTACTCAAGTTTACTAAACATAGAGGTAGGTTGCCACTGAAACCGTTGTTAGATAGATAAAAGGCAGGAAGTGAAGTTAGATTGCAAATCAATGGTGAAACTTCCCCTTCCAATGCATTGTTTGACACGTCATAACTAATGATGGATGCATGTGGAATTGGGAGAGACTCTTTCAGCTTGTTATCAATCAATAGGGTATGTAATTTAGAACGTGGGTTGAAACATAGGGATTGTTCAAAACCACTGTAAGAATTATGACTAAGGTCTAAGTATCCTAAACTCATATGATTAAATATCCATTTGGGTAATGGTCCTTGAATATTGTTGTTTGATATTCCAAGTGCAAACAATTTGGTCTGGTACCAAATGAATTATCTTTTCTATTGCAGTTTTCATTTAATCTTTAATCAATGAATTTATAATATAGCATAAGTGTAGTTAGGTTTTACACTTATAAATAATCATTACTGATGTATGGTGGAATTAATAGATCATTTATAGGCCATTTGAAGATGGTGATCATGGAGGAATAATATTGATAAAAGTTGTTTCGAGCTACTATTGGTCGATATTGGGAATAACTTTCTTAGTTTGTTAAAGTTATTTCTCCATCAATTTACTAAATTTATTAAGATAGTTTTTTTTTTTTTTGCCCCCTTAACAATTTGATATCTCACAAGGATAATGATATAATATTATAATTAAATGAATTTTTTTTAATTTGTATTTTAAAAATAATATTTAGACAATTATTTTCTTTAATTAACTGCATAACGATAACTTTCTTTTTATCCATAGGAAAGTCCACAATGCTTATCTAATTTTATTTATTACTAATTTTGCTAAAAGACCAAAAAAAAAAAAAAAAAAAAAAAACAAACTTATACAGAGAGTAGCTCGTTTACATTGGCTGCCTAATTCCAAATGTGTTAACAAACTAATCATATCTCACTTCGCTCACACTACTGACTACCGCATATAATTAACATATTTACAGGTAAATGCATCCAGCAAAGAAAAAATACAAAAAAACCATTTTACCAAACTGTGACCATTTCAATATATATTCATTAGGATCGACCTGACCACACTACATCCGGTTGAAAAACATGATAATTATATTGGCCCTTAAATTAAAATTAACGGCTCAGATTACACCCTTCAATTTCCCTCCTAAAGCTCTCTCACGTGCCTTCTTTTCCTCTTTTACTCTCCTTCCGTCCTTCCTCTTCTTCTCTACTTCCACACTTACATACGGAACAACAACAAGAAAGGTTCAGATCCTTACATACAAAACCAAACGAACAACAATGTTCAGTTAAAATACCAAATGAAAACAAAACAAAAGCAATTGAATAACAAAGTTAACTGAACAAATCCGAAATTGTCTTGTGGAGAAATGACATAATTTTCCATTTTTGAACATTTTTCTAGGAAATCAAACAAAGAAAAAAAGAAGGAATATACTGAAGCCATTATCGACGAGGTAATTGAAGGTGTGGCCATCATAGTTGTAAGTTAACCGAACAAATCTGAAACTACAATATAGATAAATGGCATAATTTTCCATTTTTAAACAATTTTCCAGGAAATCAAATAAAAAGAGAAAAGAAGGAACAAAATGAAGAAAAAAATAAAAAATAAAAAATAAAAAAATGAAAAAAATAAAAAGACTTAAAAAAGCGTCACTAAAACCTATACAATAGCTGATGCTTTTTTAACTATTTTTTTATTTTTATTTTTTTAATTTTTTCTTCAGTATGTTCCTTCTTTTCTCTTTTTGTTTGATTTCGTAGAAAATTGTTCAAAAATGGAAAATTATGCCATTTCTCTACAACATAGTTTCGGATATGTTCGGTTAACGGCACACCTTCAATTACTTTGCCGATAATGGCTTCAGTATATTCCTTCTTTTCTCTTTTTGTTTGATTTCCCAGAAAATTGTTTGAAAATGGAAAATTAGGCCATTTCTCTACAATGCAGTTTCAAATTTGTTCAGTTAAGGGTGAAAGTAAAGGAGAAGAGGAAGGGAAGGCATGTGAGAGAGCTTTAGGAGGGAAATTGAAGGGTGTAATGTGAGCCGTTAATTTTAATCTAAGGGCCAGTATAATTATTATGTTTTTCGATCGGATGTAGCGTGGTTGGGTCGGTCCTGGTGATGGAACCTCCCCATATACATATATACAAATATCTCCATAGTGGCCTGCATTTTTTGTCATTATGTAGTTGGATCTTTTTTTTCATTTTCTTATTCATATTTATGTAGATGTATACATATCTATCAAAAAATCATCCTATTTAAAATATGGGCTTACTAGATATGCAACAAGCATTTTGCATATTCAATTTCATCTATTAGGCATATAATATTACATGTTTTTGGTATTTTGTATTCTTTTTTTTATTTTAAATTCTAATAGTATTATTAGAGTTGGTAATTTTATTTCCATTGTCAAATTTAACTAAAAAATAATGTTATAAGCCTTGTTTGCTAATTAAAGAGGAAAAATATAAGTTTAAGTATTCTTTTAGAACTTTTTTACACCTAGCATACAATTAGTTGTTGATAAGTGAGGATTTACTCACTTATTTGAATCTCTTAAAGGCTTAATTAGTTGTGCGAACTCAAGCTTTCAAGTTATTTTGATGAATTTTGTGTGCATTTTGTAGGAATGCTTCAAAATTGGATTTTGTTGCAAACTGGATGATTTTTGAAGCTATTAACAGGAGTCTTACAAATTCAAGTTTTTGAAGCTTGAAGCATTATGGAGAATCCTAAATGACTTTTCAAAGCTCAAAGGCAGCAATCATGGTGCTTAAGCACCAAATTTGTCCCATCCCTCACCATGTCAGTGTGCCCCTCACCAGTACTTCAGCGCGCCCCTCACGTCTAACTCGGATTTTCCAAGCATTTGTGTCTCCAAATAAGTTTCTTTTGCAACTAAGCACTGTATTTGGCATGTCCCTCTTCAAGGTTTTAATGTGGACTCAAAGAATTAATCTTAGCCATGGGATCAATTTTTTATGGCTAGAGTAACCTCTTTTTGTGTGGTTTTATCGTGTTCTCAAGTGTGGAGGCTTATTATTAGCCTTTAGAAGGAAGGAACACTACCATAGTTGCATGAGTCAAGCTAAACATTTGGAACCTTGGAGAAGTTGCATTTATTTTTCAAGTTTGAAGAAGAACTAATAACTTGTCATGTGAAAATGAAAGTGCATTTAGATTTTTCAAGCCTAAAAACATGTCAAAGTTCAGTGTTCCACTCTATTTTTGTCATCGGAGTAAAGATGTTCAAGGTTTGTCATTCTTGTAAATGAATAAGGAAAGTAACCATGCAATCTATTATTTTCAAGGTCAAGGTCAAGGTGAGTTAATTTTGTAAGGTTTCCAAGGCAAGAAGGAAGGTGACCAGTAAAATTATTGTTATCAAGATCTAAGTCAATGAAATGAGTGAGGTTTTGAAGAAAATAGGGGATTTGAACATTGAAATTGTTGCTTGAAAGTTCCAAAAAATTGTTACTTGAGTGATTTTAAGGTATCTACGATACCTATTTGGTGAAGACCTGAGAGAGAAAGGTTTGAGAGGAGTGTGTCAATTAGGCACTAATTTGGTGTTAGTTTTGTGTTCTGTTTTATAAGTAGATCTGATAAATCAATAGCTGCATTTAAAATGTTAGTAAGTTAATTAAATAGAGTTATGTGAATGTGCATAGATCCTGAGTTTATAGTGCTACGATGATATATGTTTTAATTGTTCATGTTTGATAGCACTAACAATTGGTATCAAAGCCTAGATACACAAATTTATAAATTGTGTTTTTGTGTGTATTTTATATGTTTTGTATTGTGGAGGCATTGGGATTTTGTTTCTACATATAGTGATCGATATTGTTTAATCAAAAATTAAATTTTTGGATTCTATTAATTGACTTCTTTCAATCTTTGGAGCCCTTTAATTAAATAAATATGTAGTTATTATTTATTTAATTTTTTGTAAAACTTGTGCAATATCGAGTTCCAGGGTCATTATATTTGTTATTGCAAAATTTTCGAAACAAATAATTATTGATGAATGAATTTGTGACTTGAGATATGTTGGAAATTCATTCTACGGTTGAATGGAGTGATTTAGTGGCTTCAATTTTGTCTGAAACCATGTGAAATCCAGTGAATTGTGAAGCTTTCATGGCCAAAAAAATAAGTTGTTTGGGCATTGTTTTTACATTTGATTTTGGCCGAATTGATGTGGGTTAATTGTTTCACGTGGAAAGACAAATCAAATGGAGTAAAATTGGTCAGAAACTGACATCGGATGTGAGAGAAACCGATGGGTTAGTCATACGGGTTCGAAACCTGAAAACCTATAAAAATGGGTCGACCCGACTGTTGTGAAGATGGCTCAGACGACGATAGCTTGATTGTCGTTTGATGATGTCATCATAATGACATCATCAACTACATGCCGTTTTTGCTGATGTCAGCAGTCAAATTATAAAAAAAAAAAATCTTTCTTTTTCTCTCTTATATGATTTTATTTACTTTTTTTTTTGTTGGAAATTTATGTCCATTTCAAAGTTAATTTAAAAAAAAAATCATTTATTTATTATTCATTTGTTTAGTTATTGTTATTTTATGTGAAATGAACTCCATTCCCAGTTTATTTAATTAAAATTTTTGAGATTTAAATTAAATATTGTTGGTTAAATTGCTTGGTTAAATTGCCCGTTGAGAAGCTTTATGCTATGTTTGACATAGTGGGAAGATTGACTAAGTGCTTGCCTGTCACAAGATTTGGTATTTCCAAACCATGAGTTGTCAGAGGTTGTGTGCTTAGTTGGCATAGTGGTGTGGAATTTTAATTATTCACCTGTCGTGGGACTTAATTTGTCCATATCATGAAATTGTCAATGTAATAAAAGTTGACATAGTAAATGTAATTTTATGCACTCACTTATAGTGAGGTTTAGTTTGTGTTATTTATGGTTGTCAACTTGGAGTTAGCATAGTGGATAGGATGTTGAGTATATACCTGTCATAAAACTTAGCTTGCTTATTTCATGAAATTGCTAATGTAACTTATATTCTCTCCCACTTATGAACTAGGGTCCATACGGGTGATTAGACTACCCTGTCGCTGGTTTGATTACTTGGTAGGATGTTTGAAATGGTAGTGAAAGTTGATTGAATACCCGGAATCACAGGTTCTAAGTTACCCTGTTGATGATTTAGTTCAATGCAATTGATTGTGGTGATTTGGTTGATTGTCTCTGGCCCATGTATGGGTATCCTTTGTGCTAGAGGACCCTAGCGATATTATGTGTTTTGATATGATTAAAAGGGGCTGGAAAGATAGCATTTGCATAGTTCTTGTGACATAGTGTATTCCTGTTATTTGTTATTCTCACAGCTGGGAACACCCCAATACTTTGCCTATGAATGCCATAATAAAATTAAATAAACTAATTATCAAAAGTGGTGAAAGTTAATGATAATGTTTGACTCTTATAAAGCTAGATATGGCTTTGAAAATTGGACCACCGGAGATACCATATATTTATAATACTGTCGGGGTTAAATATTGTGTAAGGATCTCAACTACTTGTATAAGTGTTATGTGATGGTCATGGAGAATCACTTGCATGATTATATATATATATATATATATATATTTTATGTATTATGTTCTATAAATACTATTCATAAGCTCTTTGAGATTAGTATGAAATTTATCAGTTTTAATAAATTGAGAAACACCACTATTTGGATTTATTGAATTCTATTATGTATGATGGAGTTAGTGGTGTGAATGAGCTTATATTGAAACTTTCCTCTTATTATATCTATCTTATAGACTTTGATAAGGATTTTGGTAAGAAATATCAATTGTTAAAAATTGATGACTTAATAGGAGATGATAAGGAATGATAGGTTGCTTGAGACTTTCTGTAACATTTTATGGTAATTTGGTTTATAAGTTGTTGCTTGTATTAATTTTCCTTATTTTGTTGTTGTTACTCCTATAGTTGCTTTTGTATGTGCTAGAATTTTGTAATAATTCTTTATGCCATGGTATTAATTTCTATATTTTCTGTACACCACCTACTTTGAAATACTATAGATATTTTATTACCTATATTAATAACTTCTCCTATTATGGATATGTTGAGATTATTTATGAGAAATTAGATATCTTGGTTGTTTTTAAGGAATTCAAGATGAAAATGAAGCTTTAGAAGAATAAGAAGTTGAAGGCTGTGAGGTTTGGTAGGGTGTTGAATATTATGGTAGACATGATAAGATTGGGTAAAATCCAATGTCTTTCGTAATTTATTTGTTTAAATGTGGAATTGCTGTTTAGTTTACAATACTTGGCACTCTTTAGCAAATGACATAAAAGAGAGGAGGAGTTGCACTTTTATGGATATAGTGTGGTGTGTGTTGGCAAACTTTAATTTACCATCTTTCCTTATAGGTAGCAAGTTATGCCTGAGGTTTCAGAGTTGATGTTATGATGTATAATTACGATATTAAGAAGTTAGATCCTAAAACCTCTATTAGTTATTTTTTGTTGGTTCTTATAAAAGGATCCAAAGTTTCTAGATTTCATGTTTCATCTTTCATAGCAAGGTCGTTAAGCCAAACATGATTATTTATTTTAAAGATGTTTCATTTTTGGTAAAAGCAAAGGTCCAAATATTCTTGTTTTTCAGAGAGGAAACTATATTGATTTCCACTGTTGATGTTCATGTTATAAATTTTTTATAGTTTTTCATAATTGTGGAATTAGTAGTCAGTCAGGATTGAACCCATTAAGATAGGTGAGATTTTTTTGTTACAACTGATGTTGATGTATGCCTTTTAAGAAGGTCAAAAGGGTTCGAAAATTTACTATGCCTGATAACTATATTGTTTATTTGTAGGAACATATGTTTAATATAAGTGATGAATTGGATCTAATCACTTATGAGGAAGCCAACAAGCAGTTAATGCCTTTTTATTTATTTATTTTGGTTTAGTTACTTGAAGGTGGCAAACTTATTAGGTGCAAATGGATCTATAAGACCAAGAGAGACTCCAATAGTCAAGTAAACATGTATAAAACTAGATTTGTTTTCAAAGGGTTTAGTCAGAAGAAAGAAATTGACTATAAAAAGATGTTCTCTCATGAATGCACAAAAGATTCTTTTAGAATCACTAAGGTATGTTCTCTCATGAATGCATACTTTTGGGAGATGTACTAAGAGAATCTCTACTACCCAGTCTAGAATATTGTTGTGCCTTGTCGGCATGCTATATGATTAGATGAAATGGTATTTTGATTTGGAGGATTCTGTGGTAAGTGAGTTTGTTGTTGCTTATGATGATTATGCAGTCCAAATGGGAGACTGTTAGATATTCTATGTGGACTAGTCATAATTATGTGACTCACTTATAGAGCTTATTTATACCAGTAATGGGACTAGCTTGTTTATTGACCTTTTTAGTAGAGCCCATGGCCACACGCTCTCTGTAATACTTAAGTTGACTCATTGGACTGAATGACCTATTTTCTCTAGAAGATCAATTGACTTATTCTTGTTTTATTATTATATTATATTATACTATATGATATTATTACTATTATTATTTATTATTTATTTTATATATATATATGTATATAAATTGGGAATGAGTCACTAGTGTTAATATACGATACACATATATTGAGTGATTAGGGTTTTAAGGTATCTACGATGCCTATTTGGTGAAAATATGAGAGAGAAAAGTTAGAGAGGAGTGTGTCCATTAGGCACTACTACGGTGTTACTTTTGTGTTCTGTTTTGTAGGTAGATCCGATAAATCAATGGCTGCATTTAAAAGGTTAGTAAGTTAATTAAATACAATTCTGTGAATGTGTATAGATCCTGGGTTTATAGTACTACAATGATATATGTTTTAATTGTTCATGTTTGATAGCACTAACAAAGTAAACAGGTTTCCTTGTTTATGGTTTATATGACTCTTCTTTTGTCTTCATACAAATAAAGAGGATCCTACTATGCTATCCTTAGTACGATACCCCTGTACTCTACACTGTTGATTGGTTTAGACAAAATTTAACATGATTTTAAAAAATGACATATAATAACCAGTTGGTGTGGGGGACTTTCCTAAAGGATTTGTTAGAAAAATATATTTATTTGGCTCTTATTAGTCAAATATTTACAAATTATTTGATTTTCATATTACAAAACTTGCATGAATGAAAAAAATACACTATCAATCACTGATATCAAATATAAAAATAAAAGCCAAGCAAAGTCTTTATGTATAGTATAATATTTATAAAAAAAAAAAAAAAACTCGAATATTAATACTGGAAGAAATAATTGTTTAATTAGCAACAACAACAACTTTGCAAGTTTATCTTACTAGAAAACTAGTCCAATTACTGACCAATGTCATTCAGCTTGCTTTAGTTATGTTCATATACATATGATATAAGATTTGTTTGATTGTAAAATCATTAAGTGAGAGAGCATGCAGAAGATATCAACAATAGCAATGACAGCAACTTATTTAACATACATTTCCTTTACAGTTAAGGGTGGCAATTCGTGTTGTCGTGTCTTGTTCATGTCAAACCGTTTATTAATCGTGTTGAAATTGCTCAACCTTAACCCGGCCCATTTATTAATCATGCCATAAATCTTTAACCCAAACACGACCCGTTTAATAAACAGGTAACTTGCCACGAACTGTATAACCTATTTATCAAATAGGTCAATTTGGATCAACACAACCCATTTACACACGAAATTGACTCGTTTATACAAAATTGACCTATTTACACGAAATTGACCCATTTACACAAAATTTATCTAATTAAATAAATTATCTTATTTAAATTAATTATTTCATATAAAATAAAAATAATTTAGTCATTAATTAATTCAAATTAAAATATATATGTAAAACCATATAATTATAGCTACAAATTTATAATAATATAACATATGATATGATAATATAACAATCTCATATAGTAGTTAAATATAGATACATATATACATAATAAACCTAATACTACTTTAAAAATAATATGAAAAAAACTTTATTAATAATTATGTTTTTAATTTTCTACATCTCTAATACTCTTAGACATATTAATTTTTATTTTTTCGATGTCCACAAATGCATACGTGTATTAAAATGTTATATTTAAGTAAATAAATATTATTTCAATAATTTTTATTCTTTATTTTTAATTAATAAAAGAAAATTAATAATATAACCTTAAATAAGTCTGATGTTTAGTACTAAAAATGTATTAGTTAAAGTTTTATTAATAGTAAATTTAATATATTAAAGTTATAATTTAAATGAGTTATAATTGTGTCCGGTTCGGGTTAAACCGATCACCCCGAAATTGACATGTTTAATTAAACGGGTCAATTCGATCAATTTTCGGTAAAGCAGGTCAATCCGAAACTAACACATTTATTAATCGTGTTAAACGGATTGATCTGAATTTGATCCGAACCCATTGATAATAATCCCAAACCGGTTAATTCCATATCGCTTTCGAGTTATATCACCGTGTCATCACCTAAATTGCTATCCCTATCTACAGTCTGATTTGCAGAATGCATCACACCTGCTATTATCTTTGCCTTGTATACATATCCTAAATTTCATGTTCTCAGCACAACACACTGCAGCATTGACTTTGTTTTTGTCAGGACTCGTCCAGAATTCCTTCCCCGGAACCCTAGACAAGCCCTGATCCCAAGGAAATACCACCGAACCTTCCAACGGAAAATTCGGCAGCACCTCCCCTAAGGGTAGGACTAACCAAAAATTTCCTGCACTGAAAACACACTTCTATATTCAACCCCTTATTCCTCCCATGATACTACAATTTGATTCCACAAATTTCAGCACTTCAAAAAAATAACAGCAATCCAGTGCATAATTAACAACTACACGTCCAATACAGTATACAGAGCATTATACAATAAATGTAGAATTTATACAATGACAGATAAAGAAGTAATACAAGATGGAGAGGAAAAGGGAAGAAATACTTCTTGGACTTCGGCAACGAATTGAGACATCGGGCTCACCCCGGACAATCAACGTCTCCAACCTGGACCTAGGGGAACGGAATTTAAAGACGTGAGATGCTAATCATCTCAGTGAGTGACCCTATCTACTGAACACCTTTAATATTAATAATATACCAAATAAAGGGATTTAATTAATCAATACAGAGCAATTAAATAAATAAACAATTGAGGTAACAATTTCTCTCAAAACCCTCACTATTCACTCCGTTGGAAATGTTCCCCTTTTAAAACATTTTCACAAAACCCAATATTTGTACTTCCCGAAAACCAATGGACCAAATAATTTAATAAACAATAAATAAATACCCCAAATATAAATAAAATGTAATAAATTATAATAAATAATTTTGTACTCTTTGGGGTTTGAAATTTCTATCCGAAAAATTTGTACTTGACGCACCACACCATATACCAGTGATGCCCTACGATACCCAGCGTTCTGAGCACCGACTGGCGGGGAGATTAAAGAGGGAAACTTGCAAACGGCACTTCGGCGTCCCGACAGTACCGCTGCTGAAACCATCATCCCGGCCAAGGAGGGGGGCGGCTGTGTGCACTATATAAGACTTGCCTGCCCACGGTCCAATGGCAACTACGGGTGAAATAATAATACTTGCACACTAAACCACATATACATATACCAGAACACCAATACTGTGTGAATGCGTCTAAAATAATTATTAAACCAATCGTATCGTTTTTTCCAAAATTACCATGGGAAATATATCAAATTTTCACACTTACCATCCCACATATTTTTATTCAACAAACCAGTACGAAAACATCGATAACGGATAAAAATAATTTTCCTCGCAACACGCGGTTCAACAAATAATATACCACGGGCATAATTATGAAAATTAAACCACCAATTTGAACAAATAATTTTCTTAAAATATTCAAACCAATTATGCCAAAAAATAATATAAAATCCAAACATAACGAATTACGGAAAATACTTGCTCATGTGTAATAAATACCATTTAATCACAATAAAATAGTAATCGGGAATTTCTTAATGACCCCAAAATTCCATTTAGCACCAATGGGTAAATATATATAAGATAATATTTTTCCCGATTATATTTAAAGTACACCACATGAGCATAACTGCAGATATCAAATTAACACGACATAAATATAGTTAATTACCCCAAAAATATTTTTAAAGGTGGGTCACTCACCTAGAGCACGCAATTAATCCAAGATCCACCATGGGATCAATTCCATGACTCACCTGTGCTCCTAGAACAAAATTCACACACAGTCAAATAAATTAATATTTTAATCAGGTAAATAATACCCTGTACCCGGGGGGTCAAACACAAACGTTATCCAAAATAGTTGAATAATATACTGAATCGAAGCTTGAGCGACGAGGATTACAAATCCGGTCTCCATCGATCCCAATTCCGCCGGAGGTGGCCGGAAGGATTCGGCCGAATTTAAACTTGAGGGATCTCGCAAACGGTGGGGATTTTGGGCAATCTAACCCCGGAAATGGACTCAGAGGGGTCGAAAATGGTGGGATAGAGGTATGGGTCGGGCTGGGTTGGTCAGAAACGGCAGGAATCGCCGGAAAATTTCAAGTCGCCGCCGCGGACTTCACCGGCCCGATCTGGGCGCGTCCAGCGGCGACTGGCCGGGAAAATTGGAGGTTGAGGTCGCGGGGAGCTGGGCTTCACCGGTGACCGGCGCGTGTTGCCGTCCGACGACTGAAATCCAGCCAAGCGGTCGGTCAAAGAGAGAGAGGGAGAGAGTCAAAGGGGAGAGAGAGAGAGAGAGAGAGTCCTTGCTGTGTGTTTCTTGTCTTTGTCGGCTCGGGGAAAAAGAAGGGAAGAAAAGGAAAAGAAAAGAGAAGAAGGTGTTTTCCCACGTGGGGAAAAGAAAAGAAAAAGAAAAAGGAAAATAAAATAAAAATACTTAAATAATATTAAAAATAACATTATTACATAAAATAACAATAAAACAATTTGGTAATAAGCATGGTTGACATGTGGCTTCTCAACATGGTGACACATGGTCACCTTCATTAAGTCACACGTGGCACATCGTTACGCGTTTGAAAATAATATTAAAATAATACGGTGTTTGAAAAACTCTACAGGTCCCTAACTTTCAAACCACATGTCCAAATCGGACGTGCCGCTAGTCTACCGACTCGTATCGACGAACACTTTACAACCATACATGAGTCAAAGCTCAACTTTGCATGAATAAAAAGTCAACTCGGGCACCCCTTGGACAGTTTGGACCTCAACTTGTTTTGCTCATAACTTTCAAACCGTAGCTCCGTTTTCAATGTGCTACTAGTCTACGAACTCGTGCCAACGTGTACTTCGTAACGGTACCCCAGTCAACCTAGAATTCCAATTGGGTCAAAAAGTAAACTTTTGACCTCTTGGTCAAAGTCAAAGTCAACGGTCAACAATCAACCTTGGTCAACGTGCAAAAATTCCGACATGGTTCGGGACGGGGTGTTACAGTTTTATTCTGTTAAATAACCAAAGGAAATAAAAAATTGGTAAAAAAGGATAGTATCAAATTCCATAAAAATTAATTAACAAAAAGCAAAATATTAAAACTAAAACCAAAACATCCATTCATTAAATTGATATGCCAAGATGATACGCACCTATGGACAAGATAAAGAATGCAACAAGAATCAGTACTGTCACATTAGCTTTGAACGTGGTCATTTTTTTTTTTTTTAAAACTTTTTGCTCTAACCTTGCCGATTAATTAACTTAACAGAACAATTTCTCTATTTTGGATGTCTTCAAATGTTTAAATGAATTTATAGGAAAAGAGATAGGAGACAAGGTTGGAAACTAGAAAGGAATAAAATGAAGCAGGTCACTAGTTTTAGTAATAAATGCATAATAAGAGGAACTAAATGAAAAAAAAAAAAAAAAAAAAAAAAAACAAAACGTAAAAGATATAAGCTATACATTTTTTTAATTTAATTAAAGCTAAATAGAGAAAATCAATTGTTGATGAATCGTTGCAATTATCTAACAAATCAACTAACATTTTCAATATTTAGAATATTAAGTTAATAAACTTTTTTACTATTAGTATAGATATATGTCATTTACATATATATATATATGTACATAGGAAATTTGAACCAATGGCTCATAATTTAGGTCTTTAATGAAATATAACCAACTTTTGAAAATAAAGATATTTAATTTTCTTTAATTATAAATCTACTTATATAACCTTCTTTGTAGAACATATTTAAAATGCATCTATTCCTTATTTTTCCAAATTTTCCACACAATTTCTTCTTCTTCTTCTATTTCCTATATTTTGAATGAAAATTTCCATATATTCATTGTTGAATTTGCAAGGTTTTCATTAGGTCAATATATTTGCATTTTTACTTTTCAAAGTTAAAGATATGTAGAATATAATTTCATATTGTTTCTTTTTTTAAAAAAAATAAATATATTTTTTGAGGTAAAAATTGTGGCAATTCCTTTAATTTTCTCAAAATGTTACCTCTTTTTTTTTTTAATGATTTATCAATTGTTGGGTGTTTGTAATGTCAAATATTAATTTAGAAGTGTTTTACATTCTTATATGAAAATATATTGGATTTACTTAAAAAAAAAAAAGAAAGAAGAAAATGGTAAGCACAAGTAGGGGTGGCAATTCGTATTGTAGTGTCATTTTTGTGTCAATCCGTTTATTGATCTTGTTGAAATTGCTTAACCCAAATCTGACCCGTTTATTAATCGTGTCAGAAATCTTCAACTCAAGTAGGACTCGTTTAATAAAATAGTAACCTGTCACGATCCGTTTAACCCATTTATTAAATGGGTCAATTTGGGTCAACATGATCTGTTTATACGAAATCGAGCTATTTATACAAAATTGTTCTATTTACACAAAATTGACTTATTTACACGAAATGAACCTGTTTACACAAAATTTATCTAATTACACAAATTACCTTATTTAAATTAATTATTTCACATAAAAAATAATTTAGTTATTAATTAATTCAAAATTAAAATATATATGTAAAGCCATATAGTTATAGTTACAAATTTAAAATAATATAATGATATGATAATATAACAATTTTATATAATAGTTAAATATAGATACATATATATACATAATAAACCTAATACTACTTCTTTAAAAATAATATTAAAAAAAAACTTTATCAATAATTATGTTTTTAATATTCTACATCTCCAATACTCTTATTCATATTAATTTTTATTTTGTCATTCTCCACAAATCCATACATGTATTAAACATGTTATATTTAAGTAAACAAATATTATTTCAATATTTTTTTTATATTTTTAATTAATAAAATAAGATCAATAATATAACCTTAAATAAGTTTGATATTTAGTAATAAAAAAGTATTAGTTAAAATTTATTAATAGTAAATTTAATATATTAAAGTTATAATTTAAACAGGTTATAATCGTGTCGGATTCAAATTAAATGGGTCAATCCAAAATTGATACATTTAATTAAATGGGTTAAAATGTCAATTTCAGGTCAAGCAGATCAATCCGAAATTGATAAGTTTATTAATCGTGTTAAACGGGTTGACCATTTATAATAAACCCAAACCTGTTAACTTAATGTCGTTTTTTAGTCATGTCACCGTGTCATGATCTAAATTGCCACCTCCAGTAAGACTATTAGATAAATGAAAATTTTTGACCCAAAAATAAAAAATAAAAAAAAGTAAATGATTCAACACTTGAAAACGCATATGACTGTTAGCTAGAAGCGTGAATGACGTTAATATAAATGTCTGCACAGGGTTAACTATGAAACTCAGTTCACCATTAATCTCAATGAAGTCTTCTTCCAAATTTTTCTGTAATTACTTGATGCTTAGTATTCTAATAATGCTTTTGCCTTTTGTCCCTCTCTTTGCTTGTTTATCCTCAAAATGCAGCCTACTCCTACAGGTGCTATGATCATGAGAGATCGGCATGCATCTAGCTACAATTACTAAAACTCGTAACATATATATTTTTTTCATTTAATTTCTTTTTTTTCTTTTTTCTTTCTACTTTTCTGACTTGTAACATATATATAGGATAGTTCTTGGCTTTTTTCATTGGAGTGTGCTATCTTAATTAATGCTTGCATGGAAATAGAAAATACACAGCAAGACTATTAAGTAAATGAAAACTTTTGACCCAAAAATAAAAATAAAAATAAAGTAAAAAATGAATCAGCACTTGAAAATGCTTATGACTGTAAGATAGAAGCATGAATGACGTTAATATAAATGTCCGACAGGGCTAACTGTGACACTCAGTTCACCATTAATCTCAATGCAGTCTTCTTCAAAATTTTTGTGTAATTACTTGATGCTTAGTATTCTAATGATGCTTTTGTCCCTCTCTTTGCTTGTTTATACTTAGAAAGCAGCCTACTCTTACAGGTGCGATGACCTTGAGAGGTCTGCATGCATCTAGCTTCAATTAATAAACACTAGTAACATATATATATATATATATATTTGTTTTTTGCTTTTAATTTTAATTTTTTCTTTTTTCTTTCTTTTTTTCTGAGTTGTAACGTATATATAGGATAGTTCTTGGATTTTTCATTGGAAAAAATTATAAATGAACTCTCCAAGTTTCACCCAAAATTTCAATTTATCATTATTATTATTATTATTATTTTAAAGTAAATAAGTTTTTCATTGAACCATGTCATTATATAAAACTGGTCATATATATGCGCCTTCAAATTTCAATTTCGTTAGAACTTAACAAAATTGATTAAATATCAAACAAATTAATTTAAGTGGGCTGTCTATAAAAATATTTCAATATTTATGAGTCCATAGGATATAGTAATATTCATGCTATATATAAAAATTGTTAACTCTTGAGCGGTGGGCAATATAAACCAATTCATTTGCCTCATTGATCCCGTTGTCAAAGATAATTGGAAATCTACACAAAACACTGCAGCTTTTTTTATTTTTATTTTTTGGGGCAATATAAAACAGCTTAGTCAGGTAAGGGAGCGAGGTCCATTTAGATAAAGTAATATTAAATATAGTGTGAAAAAAATTATAATTGATCTAATCCAATTCAATTCTGGCTTAGTTTAGAGCTGCTATAGATTATAAAAGAATTACCAAAACTTTTACTGTAGCAGCTATCAATCTTTTGTTTAGTATTTTCACAATTCTTTTTCTTAAATTTTTTTTTTCATTTACATAACTTTTTTCCTATTTTTTATTAATGGTATAGATTTAAAATAATTTTCTATAATTTTCTAATTTTTAAATGATTTTTATTTTTTCTAAAAAAATTTTTTTTTTCGGCTAGATAAGTTTTTATAGAAAATTTGAAGCCGTTATATTTTTAACAATTTATTTTAAGAAGTCTGTATTATTAAAGTATTATTTAAAACATCAATAAGTAGGGAAAAAAAAAGGAAAATAAAGGAAAGAAATAATTTTGAGCATGATTTAGTTAGTGCCACATTTCAATAGATAGTAAAATGCTTAGGCATGAATGTTAGATGTCATGTCCAAATATAGATGGCTCTTGCAAAATTTATATTCGCATATATAGAAAATTACTTTGTAAAGAACTGGAATATTTTCTAACTTGAGTTCTTGAATATATTATTATTAAAATCTATACATTATAAGGAAATGTTAAATAACATTTGAATAAAGAATCCATTGTATTAATGTGTAACCAAAATTTTATATAACAAAATTTTGAGAATAACCAGATAGAAAAATCAATCAAAACAAATATTTTGAGTTTTGATTATAGTGTGTGAATAATTAAATGATCGACGTAAAAATTACAAAAGCGATGGTGTAGTGTGCTATCTTAATTAATGCATGCATGGAAATAGAAAATGCATAGCAAGACTTAGGGTGGCCATTCGTGCTGTCCTGTCATATTCGTGTCAATCCATTTATTAATTGTGTCAAAATTTCTCAACCTAAACTTAATCCGTTTATTAATCGTGTCAGAAATATTCAACCCGGACACAACCTGGACACAACCCGTTTGATAAATGGATAACCTGACACGACTCGTCTAACCCATTTATTAAATGGATCAATTTGGGTCAACTCGATCTGTCTACACGAAATTGACATGTTTATATGAACTTGTCCAATTTATACAAAATTGACCTATTTACACGAAATTAACCCTTTTACACGAAATTTATCTAATTAAATAATTTACCTTATTTACATTAATTATTTCATATAAAAAATAATTTGGTCATTAATTAATTGAAAATTAAAGTATATATGTAAAACCATATATTTATAATTACAAATTTGCAATAATATAACATATGATATGATAATATAACAATCTCATATAATAGTTAAATATAGATACATATATATACATAATAAACCTAATACTACTTCTTTAAAAATAGTATGAAAAAAAACTTTACTAATAATTATGTTTTTAATTTTCTACATCTCCAATACTCTTAGACATATTAATTTTTATTTTTTCAATGTCCACAAATCCATACGTGTATTAAACATGTTATATTTAAGTAAATAAATATTATTTCAATAATTTTTATTTTTTACTTTTAATTAATAAAAAAATTAATAATATAACCTTAAATAAGCTTGATGTTTAGTAATAAAAAAGTATTAGTTAAAGTTTTATTAATAGTGAATTTAATATATTAAAGTTATAATTTAAATGGGTTATAATCGTGTCGGGTTCGGGATTAAACGGGTCAATCTGAAATTAACACATTCAATTAAACGGGTCAATTCAGATCAATTTTAAATTAATCAGGTCAATCTGAAACTGATACATTTATTAATTTTGTTAAACGGGTTGATACCAATCTAGGACGGCCTGCTCTTAAACCCATACTATGTTAGCCAGGATCTAATTATGTTCAAGTTCTAATGGTCACCTTGACCACTAACCAACCTGTGATTAGAAATCCTGGTATATAATGAAGACGCCACAATAGGTGATGGAAGGCCTATTGATAAGTCAAACTAAAACAATCATTCACTATTGGTGTTTTAGGTGTTCAAAAGAACAAAGAGAATTCAATCTCACAAATAATTTTCTGTATAAAATTCAAGCTTAATTCTTATTGAAAAATAAACCTTTAAATAGGCTACAAAGTCACAAAATAAAACCCTAAAAGCAAAAGGGAAAACCGGTCATACAAAGTGGTTTCATATGGTGCTCGAAATTCTCACTTCTTTCCTAAACTAATTTTGATTAATTAATTCCTTTATTTTGAATTAGGAATTAATTAATTTACAATGAAAATATTAAAATAATAAATTTCCTTAACTTATTGGTTCAGCAAATAAATAAATAAAAACCAAAAAGTAATGGTAATTTCCTCAAACAAAAAGTAGAATTAAATTAGGAAACTAAAATACTAGCTTTTTGACTAAGTTGACTTTAACTATTTTTTGACCAGTTTGAGCTCCAAATCAGCTTCAGTATGATTTTTAGGATGCCAAATAAGCTGACCATGAAGTCCCACACATTGCCCTTGCTTGGAAGAAAGAGAAAAAGCCAACTCAGTAAAATACAGTAAAAACTCGGCCAAATTTCTCCTTATGCTTACCCCTATTTTGAATGGTTTTAAAGCTGCCTTGACTTGATTGCATATCCTCTTAGACATATGTATTGAATCCATGAAGCATTGGAACCATTTCATGCTGCCCGGACTTCTAAAAAGTACCAAAACCGTTATCCGGGCCCATATCGGCTTCTACCACTTGTATGCTCAAAACAGATCTTGGTTCTTCGGGAATAGACATGCCCTCTTGAGAATGGATTTATGCCCTGGATAAATGCAGTAAGGTGATCCCTAAACCTCTTAGCTTGAGCTCTAGTGATTGGCCCGGTCTTCATCCATATCGGGTCGGCACCCCAGCGGGTTGTCGGTTGTGCAAGCTCGGGCAGATTCTCATCATTTCCCTCCTCTTGAAAATGATTTCTCTCAAATCAAAGTCATCACCTACAGTAAAAGGAGACAAATCAGCAACATTAAATGTAGCACTAACATTATACTCATCCGGCAAATCAAGTTTATAAGCATTGTCATTTATCCGCTCTAAAACTTAAAAAGTTCCATAGCCTCTCGGTATCAATTTTGATTTCCACTGTTTGGGAAACCTCTCATTTCTCAAATGCAACAAAACTCAATCTCCAGGTTCAAAGACAACCTATTTTTGGCCTCGGTTAGCATTCCTTGTATATTGCTCGATCCTCCTTTCAATATTTTCCTTAGTCTTCTCATGAATCTGCTTTACAAAATCAGCTTTTTGTTTTTCATCTAGATTAGCATGTTCACTTAAAGGTAAAGGTGTTAGATCTAATGGAGTTCAAGGATTAAAACCATAAAAAATTTTAAAAGGAGTAAATTTAGTTGTGGAATGCAAAGGCCTATTATAAGCAAATTCAACATGTGGCAAACAATCCTCCCAAGTTCTTAAATTTCTACTAATTAATGCTCTTAACAATGCAGACAAAGTCCTATTTACTACTTCGATTTGTCCATTAGTTTGTAGATGACAAGTAGTTGAAAATAAAAGCTTAGTACCTAAATTAACCCACAAAGTTTTCCAAAAATAACTTAAGAACTTAGCATCCGTATCCGAAACAATAGTCATAGGCATTCCATGTAACCTCATAATTTCTTTGAAAAATAAATTAGCAACATTAGATGCATCATCAGTTTTATTACATGCAATAAAATGTGTCATCTTAGAAAATATATCCACAACAAAAAAAATTGAATCCTTAGCTGTCCTTGACCTAGGCAAACCAAGAATAAAATCCATAGACAAATCTACCCAAGGATGAGAAGGAATCGACAAAGGATGGTACAATCCGTGCGGCTTCAATGTGGACTTAGTCTTTCGGCATTTCAAGCACCTTTCACATATTTTCTCAACATCTCTCTTCATGTTAGGCCAATAAAAATGTTCTTGCAGTAAGTATAAAGTTTTAAAAACACCAAAATGTCCCATAAAACCACCCCCATGACCTTTCCGAACTAGTAACTCCCTAATGCTACAATTAGGCACACAAAGTTTGTTTTCCTTAAACAAATACCCCTCAAATATGTAAAATTTATTAAATCCATGTTTCAAAGAGGTTCTAAATATTTCTCCAAAGTCACTATCATGCTCGTAAAGTTCTTTTAATTGTTCAAACCAAGCAATCTAGCATCTAAGGTAGAAAAGAGAATATACGTTTGGGATAATGCATCTGCAACCATATTTTCCTTACCTTTTTTGTAGCGGATCACATATGGAAAGGTCTCAATAAATTCAATCCTCTTGCCATGCCTTTGGTTGAGCTTTCCTTGACCTTTAATGTGCTTCAAAGATTCATGATCCGTATGAATCACAAATTTTTTGGGCATGAGATAGTGCTGCCACGTTTCCAAAGCCCTCACCAAAGCATATATCTCCTTGTCATATGTTGGGTAGTTTAGTGCAGCTCCATTTAATTTCTCACTAAAGTAGGCTATGGGTCTTCCTTCTCGCATTAATACAGCTCCAATACCTACACTCGAAGCATCACATTCAATTTCAAAAGTTTTAGAAAAATTTGGCAAAACTAGTAAAGGTGCATTACATAATTTTTCTTTCAACAAATTAAAAGATTTTTATTGTACTTCCCCCCATTTAAAGCCAACATTCTTCTTTACAACTTCATTCAAAGGTGCTGCGATGCTGCTAAAGTCCTTGAAAAATCTTCAGTAAAAACTTACCAAATCATGAAAGCTCCTCACTTGAGTGATAGAGGTTCGTGTCGGCCACTCCTTGATTACTTGAACTTTAGATTGATCAACTTTGATTCCTGCAGCACTGACTATAAATCCTAGGAAAACAAGCTCATCTTTGCAAAAGTCACACTTTTTCATGTTAGCAAACAACCTTTCTTTCCTAAGGATATTTAAAACTTGCCTAAGATGGTCTACATGTTCATCTAAGTTTCGGCTATACATTACAATATTATCAAAGTAAACAACCACAAATTTACTAATAAATGGACGTATAACATGATTCATAAGCCTCATAAAAGTACTAGGTGCATTAGTTAAACCAAAAGGCATGACTAACCATCCATACAACCCATATTTAGTCTTAAATACGGTCTTCTATTCATCACCTTCTTTCATCCTAATTTGATGGTATCCACTCCTAAGATCAATTTTAGTAAACATGCAAGCACTATGCAATTCATCAAGTATATCATCTAATCTAGGAATTGGATGTCTATATTTAATGATGATATTATTTATAGCCCTACAATCAACACACATTCTCTAAGAACCATATTTTTTAGCACTAATAAAACAGGAACAGCACATGGAGTCATACTCTCACGAATATAACCTTTATCAAGTAACTCTCCTTTGTTTCTTCGGGATTGCTTCTATATGCAGGTCTATTTGGTATGCTAGCCCTTGGAACAAAGTCAATTTGATGTTCAATCCCTCTAATTGGTGGTAATCCCTTTGGAATTTCATCCGGAAAGACATCTTCAAAATCTTACAAAAGAGAAAGAATTGAACTTGGCAATTCAAGTTCTTGAAGGTTAGCTTGATCATTAAAATAATTATCTTTAAAAATCACGACGAGCAATGGTTTCTTACTCAAGATAACTTTATTTACATCTCCAAAACTCAAATAAAAATTTTTATTCTTTCTTTCCCCTTCTCTCTCTCGCCACCACACAATTTCCCTCATTCTCGGCTTTTCTCACACTCTTGGTTTTCTCTCTCCTTCTCACATCACTTTCGGCTTTCTCTTGGTTTTTTCACTTAAGTTGGGTCTTAGAACACTTACCTGGTCGGTCTTGCATGGCTTGGACTCCTTGGATGGGTGTTGTTTCCGTGGGGGCCATGCTAGCTCTCTCCTTGAGTTGTTCGGCCAGCCTCATTTGTTGTATTTGTATTTGATCTTTGTACACCTTTTTAGGAGTTAATGCCTCCGGCTTGACCTTCTTACCTTTAAGTCTAAACACAATACTATTCTCTCTACCATAATGAACGGCATCTCTACCAAGTAAAATATGTCCTGCATGCACAGGCACAACATCACACAAAACCACATCCACATATTTATCAATGTTGAATTTTACTTTGGCTTGTTTATTAACTTTCATCTCACCACTATCATTAAGCCATTGTAATCTATATGGTTCTAGATGTTTAATTGTTGTCAAGCCTAATTTATCTACCACAAGATTACTAATTGCATTGGTACAACTCCCACTATCAATAATCATGCTACAAATCTTACCTTGGATCTCACATCGGGTGTGGAAGATGTTCTCTCTTTGAATCTCATCCTCATCTTTGTATGCAGCCAGCACTCTCCTAGAAATCAAGCTTAGTTCAGCATGAGAAGCATTCAAAGTTTCGGCCTCACCTTCAAGCTATCCCTCCTCCTCTTGCTCAGTTTCATCACCATTTTCTTCACTTTCTGATTCTAGCTCACCATTACCCTTTAACACCATGATTCTTCTATTCAGGCATTGGCTAGCAATGTGTCCTCGTCCCTGGCACTTAAAACAAATAATATCTCTTGATTTTGAAGGTTTAGGATTAGATTTTACCTCATTATGTGCTTGGACAGATTCGGCTTTAAGCTCATTTCTTGACCAATTGGTGCTTTCTTCTCCCACCTTCGGCTTTGGCTTGCTTTCATAGGTTGGATTGTTTCTCCAGCCACTTGGTTTGATCTTCCACTGTTGGAAACTCCTCCAAACCGTGAGCCTACACCCCTTCTCTTGAATTGATACTCCAATTTAATAGCCACATGCAACATCTCCTCCAATTCCACATATTGTTGCAATTCTAGTTGATTGGCTATCTCTCGATTCAAACCACCAAGGAACTTTGCCATGGTTGCTTCTCTATCCCCATTCATACTTAACCTCATCATAAGCATCTCCATCGCCTTGTAATAATCCTCCATGGACCTACTTCCTTGAGATAGGGATTGAAGACTTTGATGCAACAACCTATGGTAATGTGATGGTACAAACTGCTTCCTCATGGCTCCTTTCATTTGTCGCCATGTAGTGATCAAGTCATCACCAACTCTCCTTCGGGTGTTTTGCTCATTGATCCACCATTGCAGTGCATAATGACCAAATTCCATTGCTGCCAACTTTACCTTCTTGGCCTCCGAATAATTATGACAATAAAAAATCATCTCCATTCTCTCCTCCCATTCCAAATATGTTTCTGGATCACTTTTTCCCATGAAAGGTGGAATGTTTACCTTGATAGTCCCTAGATCATCATCTTCATTTCTTGCTGGTCTCCCACAGATTGGCCTTTCTTGAGGTTCAAAAATTTCATCAAACCCCTCATCCAAGTCATCTCCAAAGTTACTTCCCCCAAATTCCTCTCTTGGTCGCCCTCGGCCTCCTCGACCTCAACTTTGACCTCCATGAGCATCCAACCTTATATTCGGCCCTCTTTGTGATGTTTCTATCATGTCTATCCTTTGATCTATGTTGTCAAATTAGGCATTCATCCGCTGTAATTGCTCTAATATAGCCCTCATGTCCATTTGTTCACCACGCCCTGTAGCTCGGGAACCACCATGGAATCCTACGGACTCCTCTTCATTAATTGTCAAAGGTGGATCTCCTCTTTTCACCCTTGAATCTGCCATGTTAGTATAAATAATGGAAAATAAAATAAATTCTCACCAAATATCACTCCCTCGAGTGTTTCACTTAATCAAGGTCTCGACACTCGTGTTTTCACACTAGTTTCGGCTTTTACCCTCTTTTAAGCTCACACACTCTTGCCTTTTTCTACTCAATGAATTATCTCAAAGTTCTGATTAAAACACCCACAAAACAGCAATTAGATCATAAGTATGTTTTAATTAAACTTATCAACAAAACAGTAGCAAAAAGTAAGCAATACCGATGAATTAATAAATCCTAGTTTTCGGATTTTCTAGGCAAAATAAGGCAAATCAATGAGAAAATTTTGGAATTTTTAAGAACTGGACCAGATGGTAAGAGACTAAGGATTCAAGAATAAAATTTAGGAAAAATAATTTCAAACTCAAACAAGAATCAAATCGAACAAAAATTAGAATAATGTTGGTTGTTGTTCTTGTAATTCAAGTTTTGGATCAATTCCTTTATCTAATTTTAATCCAAATATCCAGCAGCAAAAATAATTCTCCAGCAACTACAAATATGTAACAAATAATCAACAATGCAGCAGTTCAAAGAAATTTCCAGCAAACACCAAATTTAACAAACCGAAATTTTTATTTTTATTTTTTTATTCGGCTTTTTCTTCCTCTTCTTTTTTTTTTTTTTTTTTGAATATATGAATGCAAATATTTAAGACTAAAACAACAAAGAAAAATCAATAAAAACCAAAATTAACAAGAAAAATGATGAAAACTAACCAACAAACTAGGAAACAAAAATATGATAAAACAGGAAATCCTAACTCAACTAGGAGTGGATTTTTAAAAAAAAAAAAAAATGCAGAACGTGTATGGGATGGAACCTTAACCTAATGCTAAAATTGCAGAGTAACACAAAAACAAATAAAGCAAATAAAGATAGATCAAACCTGAACAAAATTTGGCTCTTATACCAAATGATACAAACATAGGACGACTTGTTTCTAAACCCACATTATATTAGCCCGGATCTAATTATGTTCAAGTTCGAATGGTCACCTTGATCACTAACCAACCTGTAATTAGAAACCTGATATAATGAAGACACCACAATAAGTGATGGAAGGCTTATTGATAAGTCAAAATAAAACAATCATTCACTAATGGTGTTTTAGGTGTTTAAAAGAACAAAGAGAATTCAATCTCACAAATAATTTTCTATATAAAATTCAAGCTTAATTCTTATTTCAATCTCACAAATAATTTTCTATATAAAATTCAAGCTTAATTCTTATTGAAAAATAAGCCTTTAAATAGGCTACAAATTCACAAAATAAAACCCTAAAAAACAAGGGAAAATCGGCCATACAAAGTGATTTCCGATGGTGGCCGAAATTCTCACTTCTTTCCTAAACTAATTTTGATTAATTAATTCCTTTATTTTGAATTAGGAATTAATTAATTTACAATGAAAATATTAAAATAATAACTTTCCTAAACTTATTTTTCTAGCAAATAAATAAATAAAAACCAAAAAGTAATGATAATTTCCTAAAACAAAAAGTAGAATTAAATTAGAAAACTAAAATACTAGCTTTTTGACTAAGTTGACTTTGATCCGAACCCATTTATAATAATCTCAAACCCATTAACTCCATATCACTTTTCAGTCGTGTCACTGTGTCATGACCTAAATTGCCACCCCTATCTACAGTCTAATTTGCAGAATGCGTCACACCTGCCATCATCTTTTTCTTTTACACACATCCTAGGTTTCACGTTCTCAGCACAATACACTATAGCATCGACTTTATTGTATTCTGTTAAATAACCAAAAGGAAAAAAAAAATGGTAAAAAAGGATAGTATCAAATTCCATAAAAATTAATTAACAAAAAGCAAAATATTAAAACTTAAAAGAAAACCATCCATTCATTAAATTTATATGCCAAGATGATACGCACTTATTGACAAGATAAAGAATCCAACAAGAATCAATCATGTCACATTAGCTTTGACGCGGCCATTTTTTTTTTTTTTTTAACTCTTTGCTCTAACCTTGCAGATTGATTACTTAACAGAACAATTTCTCTATTTTGGATGTCTTCGAATGTTTAAATGAATTTATAGGAAAAGAGATAGGAGACAAGGTTGAAAACTAGAAAGGAATAAAACGAAGCTGGTCACTAGTTTTAGTAATAAATGCATAATAAGAGGAACTAAATGAAAAAAAGAAAAAAAAAGAAAAAAAAAACATAAAAGATATAAGTTATACGTTTTTTTAATTTAATTAAAGCTAAATAAGGAAAACCAATCGTTGCAATTATCTAACAAATCAACTAACATTTCAATATTTAGAATATTAAGTTAATAAATTTTTTTTTAACTATTAGTATAGATATATGTCATTTCTATATATATATATATATATATATGTATATATAAATGAAAATAGGAAATTTGAACCAATGGCTCATAATTTAGGTCTTTAATGAAATATAACCAACTTTTGAAAATAAAGATATTTAAGTTTCTTTAGTTATAAATCTACTTATATAAGCTTCTTTATAGAACATAATTAAAAGGCATCTATTGTGAAGTCCCACATCGGTTGGAAAGGGGAACGAAACACTTCATATAAGTGGGTGTGGATACCTTTCCCTTACGAGGCCTTTTAAAACCTTGAGGACTGGGTTGTAAGAGGATTCCCCAGGCCCAAAGAGGACAATATCGCATGCGGGTGGTCTGGGCTGTCACAGATGGTATCAGAGCTGGATCCGGATCGGTGTGCCAGCGAGGACGCTGGGCCCCAAGGGGGGAGGATTGTGAAGTCCCACATCGGACAGGAGAACGAAACACTCCATATAAGTATGTGTGGATACCTTTCCTTTGCGAGGCTTTTTAAAACCTTGAGGGCTGGGTTGTAAGAGGATTCCCCAGGCCCAAAGAGGATAATATCGTATGCGGGTGGTCTGGGCTGTCACAAATGGTATCAGAGCCGGACCTGGATTAGTGTGCCAGCGAGGACACTAGGCCCCAAGGGGGGAGGATTGTGAAGTTCCACATCGGTTGGAATGGGGAGCGAAACACTCCATATAAGTGGGTGTGGATACCTTTCCCTTGCGAGGCCTTTTAAAACCTTGAGGGCTGGGTTGTAAGAGGATTCCCTAGGCCCAAAGAGGACAATATCGCATGCGGGTGGTTTGGGCTGTCACATCTATTCCTTATTTTTCCAAATTTTCCACACAATTTCTTTCTCTTCTTCTTCTTCTTCTTCTATTTCCTATATTTTGATTGAAACTTTCCATATATTCATTGTCGATTTTGGAAGGTTTTCATTAGCTCAATATATTTGCATTTTCACTTTTCGTCATTCAAGATATATAGAATATAATTTCATATTGTTTGATTTTTTTAAAAAAATAAATATATTTTTTGAGGTAAAAATTATGGCGATTCCTTTAATTTTCTTAAAATGTTACTTTTTTTTTAATGATTTATCAATTGTTGGGTGTTTTTTATATCTAATTTTAATTTAGAAGTGTTTTATATTATTATATGAAAATATATCAGATTTACTTAAAAAACAAAAAATTGGTAAGCACAAGTAAGGGTAACAATTCGTGTTTTTGTGGCATTTTCATGTCAACCCGTTTATTAATCGTGTCGAAATTGCTTAACCTAAACCTGACCTGTTTATTAATTGTATCAGAAATCTTCAACCTAAACATGACCATTTAACCCATTTATTAATGGGTCAATTTATATCAACACGATCCGTATACATGAAATTGACCTATTTATACAAAATTATCCTCTTTACACAAAATTGAACTATTTTCATGAAACTAACCCGTTTACACGAAATTTATCTAATTGAATAAATTACCTTATTTAAATTTATTATTTCATATAAAAAATAATTTAGTCATTAATTAATTCAAAATTAAAATATATATGTAAAACCATATAATTATAGTTACAAATTTACAATAATATAACACATAATATGATAATAAAACAATGTCATATAATAGTTAAATATAGATACATATATACACATAATAAACCTAAAACTACTTCTTTAAAAATAATATAAAAAAACTTTATTAATAATTATGTTTTTAATTTTCTACATCTCCAATACTCTTATACATGTTAATTTTTATTTTGTCGATCTCCATAAATCCAAACATGTATTAAACATGTTATATTAAAGTAAACAAATATTATTTCAATAATATTTCTTTTATATTTTTAATTAATAAAAGAAAATCAATAATATAACCCTAAATAAGTTTGATATTTAGTTATAAAAAAGTATTAGTTAAAATTTTATTAATAGTAAATTTAATATATTAAAGTTATAATTTAAACGGGTTATAATTGTGTCGAGTTAAGGTTAAATGGGTCAACCTAAAATTGACACGTTTAATTGAACGGGTTAAATAGATCAATTTCAGATTAAGCAGGTCCATCCGAAATTGACACGTTTATTAATCGTGTTAAACGGGTTGACTCGAACCCATTTATAATAAACCCAAACCTTAACTTCATGTCGTTTTCGAGTCATATCACCGTGTCATGATCTAAATTGTCTCCTCTAGTAAGACTTGTAGATAAATGAAAACTTTTGACCCAAAAAAAAAAAAAAAAGTAAAAGATTCAGCATTTGAAAACACGTACTACTGTTAGGTAGAAGCATGATTGACGTTAAGATAAATGTCTGCACTGGGTTAACTATGAAGCTTAGATCACCATTAATCTCAATGGAGTCTTCTTCCAAATTTTTCTGTAATTGCTTTATGCTAAGTATTCTAATAATGCTTTTGCCTTTTGTCCCTCTCTTTGCTTGTTTATCCTCGGAAAGTAGCCAACTCCTACAAGTGCTATGACCATGAGAGGTCTGCATGCATCTAGCTACAATTACTAAAACTAGTAACATATATATTTTTTTTTCATTTAATTTCTTTTTTTTTCCTTTTTTCTTTCTACTTTTCTGAGTTGTAACATATATATGTAGGATAGATCTTAGCTTTTTTCATTGTAGTGTGCTATCTTAATTAATGCTTGCATGGAAATAGAAAATAAACAGCAAGACTAATAAATAAATGAAAACTTTTGACCCAAAAATAAAAATAAAAAGAAAGCAAATGTATCAGCACTTGAAAATGCGTACGACTGTTAGATAGAAGCATGGATGACATTAATATAAATGTTTGACAAGGCTAACTATGAAACTCAGTTCAACATTAATCTCAATGGAGTCTTCTTCGAAATTTTTCTGTAATTACTTGATGCTTAGTATTCTAATAATGCTTTTGTATCTCTCTTTGCTTGTTCATCCTTAGAAAGCAACCTGCTTTTACAGGTGCCATGACCTTGAGATGTCTGCATTGCTGTAGTTCAAGCAATCCTTTATCATTGACTAAAGTGCTTCTAAATATGTTGCATCGTATCCAAAGGTTTCATCTTGGAACAGAAGCAAAGATTGTTGCATGTGGGATGGCATTGATTGCGATGAGGATACTGGTCATGCCATAGGCCTTGATCTTAGTAGCAGCCTCCTCTTTGGTTCTATCAACTCCAGTAACTCCCTCTTTCATCTTGTTTAGCTTCGGAGCCTCAATCTTTTCGACGACTTCATCTTCTCTGATGTACCAACAGGGTTAGTCCATCTTTCAATCTTTCCCATACCTTTTTTTATGGTGAAGTTCCTAAAAGGATTTCACATCTCTCCATGCTGTCATCACTCGAATTGTCCGAAAATCAACTGAACTTGAATAGTTCCAATTTCAAAAGTCTGATCCACAATTTAACAAACATATAATAGCTAGTTCTCAGCTATGTTAATGTGTCAGCTGTTACCATCATTCCTGAAATCCTTACCAACTTGTCTTCCCCATTAACAACTCAGAAAAGTAGAAAGAAAAAAGACTAAAAATGAAATTAAATGAAAGAAATATATATGTTACTAGTTTTAGTAATTGTAGCTAGATGCATGCAGACATCTCATGGTAATAGCACCTGTACGAGTAGGCTACTTTATGAGGACAAACAAGCAAAGAGAGCACCAAAAGACAAAAGCATTATTAGAATATTAAGCATCAAGTAATATCAGAAAAATTTGGAAGAAGACCTCATTGAGATTAATGGTGAACTGAGTTTCTTAGTTAGCCTTATGCAGACATTTATATTAACGTCATTCATGCTTCTATCTAAAAGTCGAACGCGTTTTCAAGTGCTGAATCATTTTGTTTTTTTTTTATTTTTTATTTTTCGATCAAAAGTTTTCATTTATCTAACAGTCTTGCTAGAGGTGGCAATTTAGATCATGACATAGTGATACGACTCAAAACGATACGAAGTTAATAGGTGTAGCTTTATTATAAATGGGTTCAGGTTAGCCCGTTTAACATGATTAATAAACATGTCAATTTCGGGTTGACCTGCTTAATCTGAAATTGACCTATTTAACCCATTTAATTAAACATGTGAATTTTGGATTGACCTATTTAATCTGAAACCGACACAATTATATCCCGTTTAAATTATAATTTTAATATATTAAATTTACTATTAATAAAATTTTAATTAATATTTTTTTATTACTAAATATCGAACTTATTTAAGGTTATATTATTGATTTTCCTTTGTTATTTAGAAATAAAAAATAAAATTATTGAAATAATATTTGTTTACTTAAATATAACATGTTTAATACAAGTATGGATTTGTGGAGATTAAAAAAAATATAGTTAATATGTATAAGATTATTGGAGATGTAGAAAATTAAAAACATAATTATTAATAAAAATTTTTTATATTACTTTTTAAAGAAGTAGTATTAGGTTTATTATGTATCTATATGTATCTATATTTAACTATTGTATAAGATTGTTATATTATCATATCATATGTTATATTATTGTAAATTTGTGACTATAATTATATGGTTTTACATATATATTTTAATTTTGAATTAATTAATGACTAAACTATTTTTTTATATGAAATAAATAATTTGAGTAAGATAATTTATTTAATTAGATAAATTTTGTGTAAACGGGTTAATTTCGTATAAATAGATCAATTTTGTAGAAATAGGATAACTTCGTATAAACAGGTCAATTTCTTGTAAATGAATCGTGTTGAACTAAATTGACCCATTTAATAAATGGGTTAAACGGGTCGTGTCAGGTTACCTGTTTATTAAACGGGTCATGTTCGAGTTGAAGATTTCTAACACGATTAATAAATAGGTCGGGTTCTGGTTGAGTGATTTCGCATAATTAATAAACGGGTTGACATGAACAAGACATGACAACATGAATTGCCAAAAATAAAAACACACAGCAAGTCTATTAGATAAATGACAACTTTTGACCTAAAAATAAAAAATTAAAAAAAGAGCAAATGAATCAGCACTTGAACACCTACGACTGTTGGATATAAGCATGAATGACATTAATATAAATGTCTGCACAAGGCTAACTATGAAACAACAGTTCAACATTAATCTCAATGGAGCCTTCTTTCAAATTTTTCTGTAATTACTTGGTGCTTAATATCCTAATAATGCTTTTGTCCCTCTCTTATCCTCAGAAAGCAGTCTTCTCTTATAGATGCCATGACCATGAGGTTTGCATTGTTGTAGTTCAAGCAATCCTTTTTCATTGATGAAAGTGCTTCTAAATATGTTGCATCGTATCCAAAGGTTTCATCTTGGAATAGCAACAAAGATTGTTGCATGTGGGATGGCATTGATTGCGATGAGGATACTGGTCATGCCATAGGCCTTGACCTCGGTAGCAGCCTCCTCTTTGGTTCTATCCACTCTAGTAACTCCCTCTTTTGTCTTGTTCACCTTCGGAGCCTCAATCTTGCCGACAATGACTTCACCTTCTCTCATATACCAATAGGGTTAGTCCACCTTTCAAAGCTCATGTATCTCAATCTTTCCCATTCCTTTTTTTATGGTGAAGTTCCTAAAGAAATTTAACATCTCTCCATGTTGTCATCACTCAATTTGTTTGAAAATCAATTGACTCTACATGGTTCCAATTTCAAAATTCTGTTCCACAACTTAACAAACATCGAACAACTAGTTCTTAGCTATGTTAACATGTCAACTATTACCATCATTCCTAAAACCCTTACCAACTTGTCTTCATCATTAACAACTCAGAAAAGAAGAAAGAAAAAAGGAAAAAAATTAAATTAAATTAAAGAAATATATATGTTACTAGTTTTAGCAATTGTAGCTTGATGCATGCAGACCTCTCATGGTCATAGAACGTGTAGGAGTAGGTTGCTTTCTAAGGATAAACAAGCAAAGAGAGGGACAAAAGAGAAAAGCATTATTAGAATATTAAGCATCAAGTAATTACGTAAAAATTTGGAAGAAGACTCCATTGAGATTAATGGTGAACTGAGTTTCATAATTAGCCCTGTGCAGACATTTATATTAACATCATTCATGCTTCTACCTAACAATCGTACACATTTTCAAGTGCTGAATCATTTTCTTTCTTTTTTTCTTTTTTATTTTTAGGTCAAAAGTTTTCATTTATCTAGTAGTCTTGCTAAAGGTGGCAATTTAGATCATGACATGGTGATACGACTCAAAAACGACACGAAGTTAACTGGTTTGGGTTTATTATAAATGGGTTCAGGTTACCCGTTTAACACGATTAATAAAACGTGTCAATTTTGGTTTGACCCATTTAATCTGAACCCGACACGATTATAACCCGTTTAAATTATAACTTTAATATATTAATTTACTATTAATAAATTTTTAACTAATATTTTTTTATTGCTAAATATAAAACTTATTTAAGGTTATATTATTGATTTTTCTTTTATTAATTAAAAATAAAAAATAAAAATTATTGAAATAATATTTGTTTACTTAAATATCACATGTTTGGATTTATGGAGATCGAAAAAAATATAAATTAATATGTATAAGAGTATTGGAGATGTAGAAAAATTTTTATATTATTTTTAAAGAAGTAGTATTAGGTATGTATTGATATTTAACTATTGTATGAGATTTTTATATTATTATATCATATGTTATATTATTGTAAATTTGTAACTATAATTATACGGTTTTACATATATATTTTAATTTTGAATTAATTAATGACTAAATTATTTTTTTATATGAAATAATTAATTTAAATAAGGTAATTTATTTAATTAGATGAATTTTGTGTAAACGGGTTAATTTTGTGTAAATAGATCAATCTTGTGTAAATAGGACAATTTCGTATAAACAGGTCAATTTCATGTAAACGAATCGTGTTAACCCAAATTAACCAATGTAATAAATGGGTTAAATGAGTCGCGTCAGATTACCTATTTATTAAACAGGTCGTGTTCGAGTTGAAAATTTCTGACAAGATTAATAAATGGGTCTGGTTCGAGTTAAGCAATTTCAGCACAATTAATAAACGAATTGGCACAAACAAGACACGACAACACGAATTGCCAAAAATAAAAATACACAGCAAGACACTTAGATAAACGAAAACTTTGGACCCAAAAATAAAAAATAAAATAAAAAAGTAAATGAATCAGCATTTGAATGCCTACAACTATTAGATAGAAGCATGAATGACGTTAATATAAATGTCTACATAGGGCTTACTATGAAACACAGTTCAACATTAATCTCAATGGAGCCTTCTTTCAAATTTTTCTATAATTACTTGGCGCTTAATATCCTAATAATGCTTTTGTCCCTCTCTTATCCTCATAAAGCAGCATTCTCTTATAGATGCCATGACCATGAGACGGTTGCATTGTTTTAGTTCAAGCAATCCTTTGTTATTGACGAAAGTACTTCTAAATATGTTGCATCGTATCCAAAGGTTTCATCTTGGAATAGCAGCAAAGATTATTGCATGTGGGATGGCATTGATTACAATGAGGATACTGGTCATGCCATAGGCCTTGACCTCAGTAGCAGCCTCCTCTTTGGTTTTATCAACTCCAGTAACTCCCTCTTTTGTCTTGTTCACCTTCAAAGACTCAATCTTGCCGACAATTGGTAACCTCGACCAACTTATGAACTAGACCTTTCAGGCAACAATTTAAGTGGTCCCATCCCTTCCTTAATCGGTAACCTCTCTTTGTTAACTACTTTAAACCTTGAATTTAGTAATTTGGAAGGTTAGATTCCCACCTCATTTTATCAACTTATGAATTTTGAGACTTATCTCCTGTCTGTTAATTAGCCAAGTGGTATGGTGGATCTAGAAATGTTTCTTTTGCTAAAAAAAATTATCATTTCTTTCTTTGTTGGACAACAATTTATCATTCATTTCGAGTTCCATCAGTTCAAACACAAGCACAACCATTGCACAGTTACAAATTCTACACTTGGATTTTTGAAAACTAACAAAGTTTTCTGATTTCCTCCAGAGCCAAACCAAATTGTTAGAACTTAGTTGATACAATTGCTGCATTAAAGGATGAATACCCACATGGATATTTAATAATTCAAGTTTAAAAATACTTAGACCTTAGTTTTAATTTCCTAATTGGTTTTGATTAATCTACAGTGTGTTTCAACCCACACTTTAACGATAACAATCTTAAAGGATCTCTCCTAATTCCATCACCATCCATCGTTGATTATGACATGTCAAACAATGCATTGGAAGGCAAAATTCCTCCTTTGTTTTGCAATCTGACTTCACTTAGTTCCCTTTATTTGTCTAACAACAGTTTTAATAAAGCTCCCTTCGTATTTAGCAAACTTAAGTAGTTATCTTTATATCCTAAGATTAGAACAAAACCACTTTGACGGAACTATTCCAGATATAGGGACAAATGGATGCAACATTGGGGCAATGATATTAAGTGCAAACCGGTCTAAAGGTGAGTTACCAAGATCAATGGCAAACTGTAAAAGGCAGAGCAATATTCCCAAAGTTGCACATCATTGATCTCGCTCACAACTCTTTCTCTGGATGTCTACCTTATGACTACTTCCAAAAATGGGATGCCATGAAAGTTTTTGGAGAGCATGACCATTCTGTTTCTGTTGAAATTACAATAACAAATAAAGGCATAGCCAGAGAATATTGGGAGATCCAAAAATCATTGAATTTGTTAGATCTTTCAAACAACAGGTTTGAAGGAAAGATTCCAGTGTTGATAGAAAATCTAAAAGGTCTTAATTCACTCTACCTTTCCAACAATTTACTCGTAGGTCACATCCCATCGTCTCTTAGGAACCTTTCTAAGTTAGAAGCATTGGACCTTTCACGTAACAATGTCAGGACCTGTCCAGGATTCTTTCCTGTAACCCTAGACAAGTCCTGATTCTAGGGAAACACTACCAGATCCTCCAATGGAAAATCCGGCAGCATCTCCTCTAAAGGTTGGACTTACCACAAAATTTCCTGCACAGAAAACACACTTCTAATGATATCTCCTTATTCCTCCCACCTGACTACAAAAATTTCCACAATTAGCAGCACTTCGATATCAAACTATAACAATATATATACAATAGAAACGAACTAATAAGTAAAGAACAAAAATTTACCTTTAAATGTCCACGTCCGCCCATACCACCCACTTAGTGCCATACATTTACAATATATTTCAAATATAGTTTTACAAACATACCAATGTGTAATATAGAAAGATAAAACAACCACCACATCAACAATAGTAATGATAACAACCATTTTAATGATAATAATAGTATTAATAAACTTGCCCGAGGGCTATCATGTTACCATACATGCCTGAGGGCTATTATACTTATCTGAAGGTAATCACCTGTCCAAGAGCTATCACATAACCACACCTGCCCAAGGGCTAACTCACCTGCCTAAGGGCTATCACTTGTCCAAGGACTATTATACTTGCTCGATTGCTATCTTTCTTGCCCATAGGCTGTGATATTTGTCCGAATGTACTATATGATAATGATAATAATAATAATATTAATAATAATAGTAACAATAATCACAAAATACTAATAATAAAAATAGTAGCAACAATGATAAATTAATGATAATAATAATAATAAATAATGAAATTAATACTAAAAATAATCATAATAAATAATAATAACAATTACAGTAACAACAATAATAATAGCAATATTAATAACAAGATTAATATTAATAATAGTAATGATGAATAAAGCAATTAAGTATAATGCTAGAAAATTAGATTATGAATGGATAAAGATAATATAAGGTAAAATAATATTTCAAAATTCATAACATGTTATGAAACATACACTTGTATCGGAGGTACCCTCCAATATGCTACGCGATTCATAATTCCAGCTGTCGCTGGCACCCTGCTACCAATTTAGTCTGGGGTTGGTTGCCTATATTGGTCGTCCAGTCCCCTGGACTCATAGGCAATATAGTTACGAGGCTAACTCTTCATGGACCACATCAGATCATCACCCCTGTACGGTATGATACATTCAAACATAATATAATACAACATACATTTATATATATATAAATATTAAAAGATACCTGATGCACCATACTATATACCAGTGATGCCTTACGATACTCAGCGTCCCAAAGCACCGCCTGACGAGAGGTTAAAGAGAGAAACCTACATCCATGCCGCCCTAGCATCCCAGCAACGTCGATGCTATAATCCTCAATTCCAGCCATGGATGAGGGTGGCTATGGTCAATATCAAACTTGCCTACCCTCAGTCCAATGGCAACCACGGGAGAGTATAAACCTGCATGCTCATAACAATCCGCCTGCGCGCTAATTACATCAACAACTACAGAACACCGGTACGTGTATGGTGCATCGAAAATCGATAAAATTTTATAATAATATAAAATATCAAATTTTAATAAAATAAAATCAAATTGTACACTTTTACCTATTTCATGAAATTCCATATTATCTTGTAATCCATTATCTCAATTACATCAAATTGAATATTTCAATTTCTACCACCATAATACCAAATCCATGCATAAATAAATAGTTAAACACATCAATATATTTTTTATTACAATAATTCAATATAATCAATATAATTAATTTCTCAAACCTTCAAATCAATTTATACCAAAAATTTCACTAAAACCACGGAATAACTTTCATACAATAATAATTTATATCACATAAAAATAACACACAATGTGTGCGTGTGGACATATATATATATATATATATATAACATCTTCATATACTTATTCACACACACATATATGTACAACTTTCTAATAATTATGTGCACTTTCACATATGTACATATATATACTCTTATATATATACAAGCATATACATATATGCACGATTATATATATACATACATACATTTACCCATGGATGTCTATAAATATATTTACATCTGTGCAGTTATACATTTAAAAATATATAAACACACACACACACACATATATATATATTTAAAAATTCCTCAAAATAGTAAAATTCAAATATCCATCCAAAATTTACAAACTATATGTCAAATAAGAGCTTGAGGAATGAGGATCAAGGATACCTAACTTAATCTTCCATATCCCCTTGCCAGTGACCCGAAAATGAGAAAGATATCTCGGCCGAACTTCCGTTCAACATATCTCTCAATCCGTTTGAAATTTCAACAAATGGAGGTCATTTTTTAGATCAGAAGATCCAAAATAGGGGGAAGGACCAGTCACACAGCCAGTAGCCACCGGAAAATCGGCTAACAAGGAGAACGCTGGAGGTAAGCGTTGGCCACCGATCCCCGTGCATTTGTCAGCCAATCGGCTGGAGATTCGGTGACCAAGCTCGTCTAGCCGTGGGCCATCAAGTCGTCCGGCACATATGGCTGTTTGATAGGCGAAAAGGGTGCAATCGAGAACGGGCCGAGTGGGAGGAGAGGAGAAAAAAGGAGAGAGAGGAAGAAGAAGAAAGAAGAAGAAGAAGAAAGAAGAACAAGAAGAAGAAGAAGAAGGGAGGCTGTTTTCCCCCACATGCCCCTAAAAGAAAAGAAAATTAAAAATAAAATAAAATAAAACAAAACAATAAAGTATTAATATAATAATATAAAATGATAAAACAATATTTTATTAGGGATGATATGTGGCACTTGATAAATGTGACATGTGGTTCATCCTAACTAGTGACACATGGCATGAATCAAAGATTTTTTAAACATTTTATGATCTTGTAAAATTAGTCTTAGGAAAAATATATATAAATTTACAGACCTGTAACTTTAAACCGTATATCCAAATTAGGCATGCCACTAGTCTACAGACTCGTATTGACGAGCACTTTCATATAACATGTGGATCAACACCAATATGTATGTAACTAAAAAGTCAACATCAAACTCGTTGACCAATCCAGATCGTATCTTGTTTTGCTTATAACTTTTTAAATCGTAGGTCCATTTTCGACATGCTACTATTCTACGAACTCGGATCGACATGTACTCTACAATGGTATCTCGATTAACAAAAAATTTCATCCAAAGTAAAAAGTCAAAATTTAACCCCCCTTGGTCAATGACGATCAAACCCGATCAACGTGAAAATTTCCAATGTGATTTGGAATGGGGTGTTACACTGCTTAATTTTCTTGAAATTTTCAATGTGGTGCTTAATAACCTCATTGGGCCTTGCAAGGCAACCAATTTGACACATTTCTGGACAACTCATATGAAGGAAATGCAGGTTTGTGTGGGAAGCCATTGTCAAAGGAATGTGGAGACCTGAAGTACTTACAACCTCCATCTTCAAGTACAGTTGAAGAAGAAGATGAAGAGAAAGAGTCTGCATTGGAATTTGGTGGAAACCAATAGTGATGGGGTGTGGTTGTGGGTCAGTCATTGGGATTGTGGTTGGTCATTTTGTAATTAATAGGATATATGATTGGTTTGCTTATACATTTGGGATTAGGCTACCAAAGAATAAAGTAGCTGCTCTGCATAACTAGTCTTTTTGCTTTTTCTTATTAGTATTGCAATTTACATATAGTTTTTTTTTCTTCATTTATATGTATAATAGATAAGTAGCTTATTTTTGGCAAAACTATTTTATATTTTTAAATGTGAATTTTTTTTCTTTTCTTTTTTTGTTCATTTTTTTTTTTTGTTTTTTTTTGCATTTTTTGCATTTTTTCTTTGATTTTGTTTGTAATCCCTCAAAAACTACTCTCTTAGTGGAGAGGAGGTGTTTTATAATAAATCAACACTTTCTTTGTTGTTTTCATATGGCATTTTCTAAAAGTTTCTACTTATATTTATTTATTTTCTAGGTAAGAAAAGTAGCTCCTTTAAAGCATGGAATTAGAGAAAGATAAAGTTCAAAAAATGATTGAAAACAACAGCAATTTCAATCTCTATTCAAATAGAGATTATGAGTACTTTAAAGACTTAATTGTTTGGAATATTATTATTGTTGATCAAAATTGTGTGCATATACATATCAAGCTCATTCTATAAACTGTCGATCTCTTCAAAATAAAAAATATCTTGTTAAAAACACATACTTATGGAGTCCAATTCATTTTATTACTTAATGTGCACTCTTATGCTTTTCCTACTCCGTCTTGTCTATTTTATTACTTTAAAACACAATTCTCTTTTATGCACCCTAAGTGCCATGACCATGAGAGATATGTTTTAATGCGATTCAAGGAAATATTTATCATTGACAAGAAATAGTGTGTTTCTGGTTATCAAGTTTCATCATATCCAAAGTTTCCATCATGAAAAGTTGATGAAGATTGTTGGTCATGAGATGGCATACATTGCGATGAAGATACTGGTTTTATCATGGAATTGACCATGGTAATGGGCACGTCTATGGTTTCTATCAACTCTACTAGCACCCTTTTTCATCTTGTTGAAAGCCTTAACTTTCCAACAACTATTTCAACTTCTCCCAAATCCAAACTGGTTTTGTTCATCTTTCACAGCTCATATTTCTCAACCTCTCTTGTTTGCATTTATCTGATCAAGTCCCAAATGAAATCCCACAGCTATGAAAACAACAAAATTTGAACCTAGAACATTCCACTTTCATACGCTTAATATGGAACCTAACAGGCATGAAAATGCTTGTTGTATAGCAATATTAACATAGGATCCACAATTCCTGACATGCTAGCAAATTTATCTGTTTAACAACTCTACATCTTGAAGATTCTGGCTCATATGGTGAATTTCTAGCTCAAACTTTTCAGTTTCCAAATCTAGAGTTTCTTAAAATGTTGCACAACCAAAAACTCAAAGTCTACTTACCATAATTTCATTGGGGCAGTACCCTCAAACATTTGATGCTCGCGGATACAAGTTTTTTTGTTATGCTACTTGCTTATCTTGGTAACTAATGGACGATTTCTGCACACGTGATGTTGCCTGCCTTTTCTTGTTTCTCACGTGAGATTGCTTTATATGATATGTGGAAGTTAGAAAATAGTTTTTTCCACTCGAATATATATAAATCGGGACCCATATATGTGAACGATGGGAGAGGTGCTCTTTGGCTTCGAAATGAAAACAGAGCATTGCTGAAAGGTTTTCGTAATAGACCCAAACTTATCTCTTGTTGCTATGAAGAATAGTGGGTGTGTGAAATGCTTGTATTCTTCTCTTGATCAATGAAATCTGAACTCTCTTTTATGGGCCGGTGGATGTAGGTTGCTAATAACCGAACCATGTAAAATATTTATGTTGTTGTCTGTGTCTTCATATGAGTTTCTGGTATGTTTTCTTATTTTACATGATAGCTCTACTTTTTATATTATCTTTGCTCGTTAATTTTGATCTTTGACTTGATCAACTATCTGATCAGTTTTCATCTTCAATAGTTTTGAAACTTAGAAATATAATCAATTTTCAACTATCTGGGCAAAGCATCGTTGCCATTAGATTCAACCTTGGCAATGATGGAGGTGGAGGAGGGCTTCTGAAACTTGCACCTCCATTTCTAAGTTCTTTAAGAAATATGCAGCAAAGAACGAAAAATAATAAAATAAAGATTTTGCCCTATCACTAGCGATTACTCCCGATCCGAAGCACCCTAATCAGGTCTAACGGGAGCCTACTGAGGAGTCAATCCGCTTCAAAGGAAGCAACTTAGGGCCTGTTTGGCCATTAGGTTTTAAAACAATTTTCTGTTTTATAAAATAAAAAACTGTTTCCAAAACAAAAGATTACCTATTTGGCCATCAGTTTTCAAAAACAATTTTAGAAAACAAATTTAAAAAATAAAATAAAATTTAGAAAACATTAAAAATGATGTTTTCTGTTTCTTTTTTCTAATTTTGAAAACTGTTTTCAAACATCACTAGCCAAATACCATTGTTTTCAAAAAACAAATAAAAATGTCTATTTTTTTATTTTTAAAATAATGTTTTGAAAACTAAAAATAGAAAACATGGCCAAACAAGGCCTTAGGTTCCCTCCACCATAACGGTAGCCAACCAAGGAGGGAATCGTATCATGAAAGAGTACTGAAATTATTGATGATTACATATTAAAATTGTCAGGACTCGTCCAAAATTCCTCATCAGAGCCCTAGATAAGCCCTAATCCCAGGGAAACCCTACCAGACCTTCCAAAGAAAATCCGGCAGCATCTACCCTAAGGGTTGGACTTACAACAAAATTTTCTGCACAGAAAACACACTTCTAAAAATAATAATAAAATAATACAAAATTTGAAAAATTTTACAGGTCCATAACTTTTCAAAAAAATATCCAAATTAGGCGTACTGCTAGCCTATGAACTCGTATCAACTAGTACTTAACAATCATGCATGAGTCAAAGCTCAATTTCATAAGAATAAAAAGTCAACTCTGGCACCCTTGGACAATTCGGACCTCCATTTATTTTGATCGTAACTTTCAAATGGTAGCTCTGATTTCGACGTGCTATTAGTCTATAAACTCGTGTCGCTGCATGATTTGTAACGGTGCCTCAATTAACCTAGAATGCCATCCAAATCAAAAAGTCAACATTTGACCATTCTCGACAGTCAAACGCAACCAACTTGAAAATTTTCCAATGTATTTCGGGACGGAGTGTTACAAAAATATTGTTTCATCACGTCCCTTTACAATTTTCATTGATTCAAATAAAGTTATTAACTATTTTTAAAATCTATGCAAATTGAAGTGTAAAAAATAATTATCCAATAAAAAAATAACTACGCACAATTTACAGGGAAAAATATAATTATTCAATAATAGTTTATGGACTAAATAAAGGTTATTAAAAATAAAATTATATTAGATTAACTTTAAACTCATACATCCTTTTATGCCAGTAAGAGTCTGGTTTCCTTCACCCATTTAGATGATTCTAGATTTAATATCTTAATTACAATTTTTTTTTTTCAATCTCTAAACACTAGCTGTCCGTTCCTAGGAGAAATCAAGATAATGATAGATTTTTCTAGAGAGGTCTAAGTAGAGTCCGCATTGATATTTATCTTATTGATCCTTCTGAACTCGGTGATATTGATGGGCTATTCGAGTTTTATTATCAAATTTGGTCGTTTCTCCTAATAATTAAATTGAACACCAAAAGAAAAATGGAAATCAGTTAAAAAAAAAAAGTCTTCAATCAAACAAAAAGTTTTAGAGGACTATAATTTATGTATGACAAATCTTGACTACAGCAGAAAACAACTTAAATTACACCTAACACGCAAAATACAAATGCATCCAAGAAAATAGCAATTGTTAAATAATTAGAGAAATGTTTCCAAGTAAACAAGGAAATTAATAGGCAGTTTCGTCCTGTTGCCTTTATGATAAAAGTCAAATATATTGCAATTGTTGCAATCAATTTTCCAGTCCACCATTTTTCTATATATAGTAGGTCTCATACTCACCTGATTGTGTTTTGAATATCTGTACTTGGATATGGATGGAAGTGCACTGGAAATATCTCATATTGGTATATTGAATTGTACAAATACGCATTTTTGCTTTGATAGAGGCAATTTAGAAAAAAAAAAATGAAGCAAAACAAATCAAAGAAGCGATTGGTTTTTTCTTTTTTCTGCCTCCACCCAAAAAAAAAAAAAATCGAGAATTATCATCTTAGACTTCTATTTAGAATTTCACCATTCAATTTATTACCATTAAAAAAAAAAAGGAAAAATCAAAAGAAAACAAAACCAACAACGACAAAAAGTAAATGAATAAATGCTTTGGAGTCAACTGGTGTATATATATATATATATATATACACACGTAAAACATTATGAGGTATAGCCTAAACAAAATCATCATATAACTTTAAGAACTCTTGCTAAAAAATAATAATAATAAAATAAAATACAAGTTACGGAAAACTCCAAATTATTATGACATATTGCCTGAGCTTCAATATCTCCATGGAAACCTCTGCATCTTCCTCCTCCTGCGTTTTTGTTTCCACTGGCCAAGGGTCTTCACAAACCAATCATGCTTCTTGGTTGCATATATCTGCCCAATAACCACTCCAATTACTAGTCCACTAACATATGCCGGCACGATTGTGATCCAATAAAACTTCAATGCGGACTCTGCATCTTGTTCATCTTCAAAGCCTGAAGGTGGTACTGAACTTTCACACTTTTTTGGCAATGGATTTCCGCATAATCCAATGTTCCCCTCATACGAACTGACATCGAATGTGCTAAGCTGGTTAAGTTGGGGTATAGGTCCAGTGAGATTGTTATGAGCAACCTTAAACACACTAAGAAATGTCAATTGTGCAAGTTGCTGAGGGATCTGTCCTGAGAGCTTGTTGTTGGAAAGATCAAGTGATTCAAGCTCCGTTATATTTCCCAAGGTTGATGGGATTTTACCAGTGCGAATGTTGTTGGAAAGGTTAAGGACATGAAGCCCTTGTAAAATCCCCAAACTCTCTGGAATTGATCCTTCAAATCTGTTACTTGAAAGGTCAATGACTGCAAAAACTTCTTGAACCTTTTCATAAAGCATAACCCTTCCTTTGTTTGTTATGGTTATTGAGTAAGCAAATTCATCGCTCCATGTTACAGCCTTTACATCAAAACTGAAGTTTGCCACCAGATACGATGAATTGGCAGGGTCTTTAAATCTCATGGCCTCCAAATTTTTTAAGAATTCAGATGACAATTTACCTGCAAAACTGTTATTGGAGAGATCAAAAACATGGAGACTAAAAAACCCAGGATAGCTAAGTTCCCTAATCACTCCATGAAGATTGTTAGATTGCAGTATAAGTAGCCTTAAGTTTGGAAGAGTCCCTAACCATGAAGAGAAAACATCATTGAATCGGTTATTCCCGAGATTGAGAACTTCAAGCGTCATACAATTGGCCAACATTTGTGGTAAACTTCCTTGGAACTGATTGTGTCTTAGATCAATCATTCTCACATTGCTTCCATTTGCACACATTTGGGGAATGCTACCACGAAAATGGTTGTTACTCATATTCAAGACCAGTAAAGTGTTCCTGAAATTTTCCAAACATTTTGGAAGCTTACTAGTCAACTGGTTATTTGACAAATCAAGCACTAGAAGCGAACTCAGATTGCAAAAGAAGGGTGAAATTTGTCCACTCAGTTTGTTATTTGAGACATGGTACTCAATGGTGGATGGTGGAGGAATTGGTAACTGGCCTTTTAGTTTGTTGAATGAAAGATCTAAGCTGATCAAGTGAACCCAAGCGATGAAAACTGGAGTTTGTTCAAAGCCTGTCAAGTAGTTGTCAGAAATGTCGACATTGGCCATAATCTGCATTTTCAGGTTCCATATCCATTTAGGTATTTGACCATGTATCTTGTTTCCATGCAAAACCAACCACTCTAATCTATGTTGATACCTTACAAAATAAGGGAATTCGGTTAAATTGCATGAAGCCAAGTCTAAACTTCGGAACCTTGGAACAGTTGCATTCATATTGCTAGTTTGAACAAGTATGGATAACTTGTTACGCCCTAATAAAAGTGACTCTAAATTTTTCAAGCCAAGAAACACGTCAAAGTACAGTGTGCCACTCAATTCGTTGTCTTGAAGAGAAAGGTATGTAAGGTTTGTGAGGTTTTGAATAAAAGAAGGGATTTGACCCGTCAAATTGTTCATTTGAAAGTCCAAATAAGTGAGGCTAGTTAGTCTATCAAGGGAAGATGGGATAAGACCATGCAGTTTATTCATTCCAAGATTTAAATGAGTTAAAAGGGTAAAGGTTTCCAACCAAGATGGAATTTCACCAGTGAATTGATTGTCACCAATCCATAACACAGAGAGTTGGGTTAGGTTTTGAAGAAAAGAAGGGATTTGACCCTCAAAATTGTTTGCTGCGAGGTTCAAATCGGTAAGCCTAGTTAGTTTGCCAAGGGATGATGGGATATGGCCATGCAAGTTATTTGAATAAAGTCCAAGATCAGTTAATCGGGTTAGTTTTCCAAGCCAACCTGGAATTTCACCAGTTAACTGACATTCTTTTAGACGTAACTTGGTGAGCTGGGTGAGGTTTTGAAGAAAAGAAGGAAATTGATTTACCTCAAAATTATTTCCTGAGAGGTCCAAAGAAGTAAGCCTGGTTATTTTACGGAGCGAAGATGGAACCAACCCAGAAAACCTACATGCTCCAAAATCTAACTGACGCAGGAAATGAAGGTTTTCAATGGAAGAGGGTATTTTTCTAGAAAAACTTGTGTTGTGAAGTAGCAATACCTCCAAAGAACTATTAGAGTGAAATTCAGGTAGATAACCTAAAAGACGAGGGTTGTTCCTCATATTAAGAACTTGTAGGTTTGGAAGTTGAAAAATTCCGTTTGGGAACTGTTAGAGTTAGTGACCCGAATTCTTGTTGACCCGACCCAAAATTTGGCTCACCTTTGTACCAATCTTTCGATATTGGATTTGCTTCTCCCTGCCCGTGGTTTTTCCCGTCAAGGGTTTCCACGTAAATTGTGTGTTTGTTCTTCGTTTTCTTTGTTTCCGTTGCTATTTGTTTTTCTCCCAATTCTGTAACAAGTGGTATCAGAGACGCGTCGATCTATTTGGGAATTTTTTTCTTTCGATCATGGCAACAAAGTTCGACATTGAGAAATTTGAGCGCAACATGAGTTTCTCCATGTGGCAAGTCAAGATGAAGGCGATTTTGACACAGAACGGTTTACACAAGGCGTTGGTTGGCAAGGAGCAGATGCCGTCTTCGTGGGATGCCGAAAAGAAAGCTAAGGTTGATGAGCGTGCCCTATCCACCATTCAGCTATGCTTGTCCAATGAAGTTTTGAGGGAGGTCATTGATCAGAAGACAACAAAGGACTTATGGGACAAGTTGGAATCTTTGTACATCACAAAGAATCTCACAACGAAACTGATTGCGAAGCACCGTCTATACACCCTTTCTATGGTTGAAGGTACATCTATTAAAACACACATAGATGACTTTTCTATTATTTTGTTGGATCTGGCAAACATGGACATTAAATATGATGATGAAGACCAGGCCCTAATGCTACTGCGTTCCTTACTTCCATCGTATAAAAATTTTAGGGAGACTTTGATTTACAGTAATAAAACCCTAAAATTGGAGGACGTGAAAGCTTCTTTATATTCTAAGGAGTTGTTTGATAAGGAGTTGACCAGCAGTTCGGATAACAATAATTTTGGGAGTTCCGGAGGAGAGGGTTTGATTGTTAGAGGTAGAACATCATCTAGAGATCAAAATAACAATGGTGGTAGTCGGCCAAGATCGAAGTCAAGGTTCAGAAACCTTATTTGTCACTACTGTAAGAAAAAGGGGCACATCAAAACTGAATGTCGTAAGCTTCAGAATAAAAATAATGAAGAGTAAGGAACATGCCGAAGCCAGTGTCGCACATGAGGAAATTGAAGATGGAGATGTTTATTCAGTGACTGAGGATAGTTCGGGCAAGCAGGGATGGATTTTGGATTCAGCCTGTTCGTTTCACATCTGTCTCCATAGGGATTGGTTCTCTTCTTATGTTCCGGTGGATAAAGGTGTTGTGCTGATGGGAGATGATCATCCTTGCTGTGTCATCGACATTGGAACTATAAGGGTGAAGATGCATGATGGAATTATCAGAACACTATCTGAGGTACGTCACGTTCCAGATATGTCTAAAAATTTAATTTCTTTATCTGCTTTGGACAAGTCTGGTTGTTCTTTTTCTGGTGGAGGTGGAGTTTTGAGGGTTCTGAAGGGTGCTTTGGTGGTGATGAAAGCTAGCCTGGTTGGTACATTATACAGGCTACAGGGTTCTGTGGTCATGGGGTCGGCTGCTGTTTCAGTGTCCATGTCAGATTCGGATGTTACTCGTTTGTGGCATATAAGATTGGGCCATATGAGTGAGAAAGGTTTGGCGATGTTGAGCAAACGGAGTTTGCTTGGTGATCGGAGTATCTCGAAGTTGGAGTTTTGTGAACATTGTGTGTTTGGGAAGCAGAAGAGAGTTAGCTTCAGTACTGGAATTCACAAAACCAAAGGTACTCTAGACTACATTCATTCAGATCTTTGGGGACCCGCACGTACTGCTTCTAAGGGTGGTGGCAGATATATGTTGACCTTCATTGATGATTTCTCCAGGAAGGTCTGGGTATATTTTTTGAAGCACAAGAATGACGTATTTGCTATCTTCAAGCAATGGAAAGCTTTGGTAGAGAAGCAGACGGAAAGAAGGGTGAAGCGCCTTCGTAAAGATAATGGATTGGAGTTCTGTGATGGTGTTTTCAATGAGTTTTGTAGAAACGAAGGGATTGTTAGACATCTCACAGTTAGAGGAACTCCGCAGCAAAATGGTGTGGCTGAGTGGATGAACAGAACTCTTATGGAGAAAGTCCGATGCATGCTGTCGAATTCTGGGTTAGCATAGGAATTTTGGGCAGAAGCAGCTGCTACAGCTTGCTACTTAGTGAATCGTTCTCCATCGGCAGCAATCGATTGCAAGACTCCTGAAGAGGTATGGTCAAGAAAACCTGCTAATTATTTAGATTTGAAGGTGTTTGGATGCCCTGCCTATGTTCATGTTAATGATGGTAAGCTTGAGCCTAGATCGAAGAAGGGCATATTTCTTGGTTACCCGCAGGGTGTAAAAGGATACAGAGTTTGGCTTCCTGATCCAAAGTCATCTAAGGTTGTGATTAGCAGGGATGTTGTGTTTGATGAGATGGCAATGCTGCATCCAAAAAAGGAGCTCGTTGTTTCAGACAGTATGCCAAAGCAGGTGGAGTTTAGGGTGGAGGAAGTAAGTACTTCACAGAATGGTTCCGTTTCAGGCCCATTTGAGACACCCACTCATGTGGAAGAAGAGAGAATTGAGGAGGTGCAGGAGCATTCGATTGCCAAGGATAGACCTCGCAGGGAGATCAAGAAGCCCTCTAGTTTAGCTGACTATGTCACTTTTGCTTGTGTTGCAGCACAGGAGATCGAGAGTCCCAGTGATCCTTGCAACTATTATGAAGCCATTTCATGTGAGGATTCTGCAAAGTGGTTAATTGCTATGCAGGAAGAGGTGGAGTCGCTTCATAAGAACCACACTTGGGAGTTGGCATTACCTCCAGAGGGTAAGAAGATTGTGGGATGCAAGTGGGTCTACAAAAAGAAAGAAGGCATTCCTAGTGTTGAAGATGCGAGGTACAAAGCACGTCTAGTAGCGAAGGGGTATTCACAGGTACAGGGAGTTGATTTTAATGATATATTTTCCCCTGTCATTAAACATACTTCTATTCGTGCTTTGTTAGCGCTAGTTGCTATGCATGATTTGGAGTTGGAGCAACTAGATGTGAAGACCGCTTTCTTGCATGGTGAGCTTGAGGAGACAATTTATATGCAGCAACCCAAAGGTTTCAAGGTTGAAGGAAAAGAGGATCATGTGTGTTTGTTGAAAAGGTCCTTGTATGGTTTGAAGCAATCCCCTCGTCAGTGGTACAAGCGGTTTGATGGGTTTATGGTTAGCCATGGCTATTCTAGAAGCCAATATGATAGCTGTGTGTATTTTAGGAAGTTGGAAGATGGCTCATTTATCTATTTGTTGCTTTATGTTGATGATATGCTGATAGTGGCCGAGAAGAAATCCGATATCAACAGATTGAAAGCAGAATTGAGTGGTGAATTTGAGATGAAAGATTTGGGAGCGGCAAAGAAGATTCTTGGTATGGAGATTGAGAGAGATAGATCTGTAGGTAAACTTTTCTTGACTCAAAGATCTTTTGTTGAGAAAGTTCTGGAGCGTTTTGGAATGAAGAACGCTAAACCTGTAAGTACTCCATTAGCTACTCATTTTAGATTGTCTGCTGATATGTCACCACAGTCGGATAGAGATATTGAGTATATGTCACATGTTCCTTATTCTAGTGCTGTTGGTAATTTGATGTATACTATGGTGTGTACCCGTCCTGACATTGTACATGCTGTTAGTGTTGTGAGCCGGTATATGGCTAATCCTGGCAAACAACACTGGCAAGCTGTCAAGTGGATTCTAAGGTACTTGAGAGGCACTACTAACACTTGTTTAGAGTTTGGTGGAAGTAAGGAGGGTGTAAATGGATATGTTGATGCAGATTTTGCTGGGGACCTTGATAGAAGGAGGTCCACTACTGGTTATGTATTTACTATTTGAGATACTTCTATCAGTTGGAAGTCTGTTTTGCAAGCAACAGTTGCACTATCAACTACAGACGCTGAATATATGGCTATAGCTGAAGCGGTGAAAGAAGCTATTTGGTTAAGGGCGTTGATAGGTGAGTTGAGCTCTGAGCAGGAGAGTACGATCATCAATTGTGATAGTCAGAGTGCTATCTATCTCACTAAGGATCAGATGTTTCACGAGAGGACAAAACATATAGATGTTCGGTATCATTTTGTATGTGATGTTATTGCTCGTGGAGATATTGTTGTTAGCAAGGTGAGTACTCATGATAATCCTGCTGACATGATGACCAAGGCACTTCCAGTAGCCAAGTTTGAGCATTGCTTGGACTTGGTTGGTGTTTGTTGTTGAGCTTTGCCTTTAGGGGCTTTTGTGGAAGAGGATGGCAACTTTTATCGAAGATTGGAGTTTTGTATGTTTTTTTTATTCCTTATATGGAATTCGTGTCAAGGTGGAGATTGTTAGAGTTAGTGACCCGAATTCTTGTTGACCCGACCCGAAAAGCTCGCGGTGCGACCCATTTGGTGAAACTAATTTTGGAGAAAAATTTGGGGCTCTGTGGTGGAAGCAGAGGTCTCGGGGTAATTGGGCTGTAATTGGGGTTTTTAGGGGTATCTCAAAATTTGGCTCACCTTTGTACCAATCTTTCGATATTGGATTTGCTTCTCCCTGCCCGTGGTTTTTCCCGTCAAGGGTTTCCACGTAAATTGTGTGTTTGTTCTTCGTTTTCTTTGTTTCCGTTGCTATTTGTTTTTCTCCCAATTCCGTAACAGGAACTCACCTTGCAATCCGCAATCACTTAGAAGTAAGGATGTTGATGAAGAGAAATTTGCCAAAAAGCTAGGCACTGTGGAGGATACGCCAACATAAGTAAGATGAAGTTGTTTCAGGTTTATTAAATTTCCAACCAACCTACTCAAATTTGGACTCTTCAATTCCAAATCATTGTAAGATAGATCAAGGAAAGACAGATTTGAGAGTCCTGAGATCTCAAATGGAACTTGACCATAAAAAGATGAATGAGAAAGATTGAGATATGTTAACCTTGAAAGATGACCCATTGCAGAAGGGATATGAGAGAAGTTAAAATCATTATCAGCAAGGTTAAGCCGTTGAAGTTGAGAAAGGTTGAAGAGCGTGCTGGTGGAGTTTATAGAACCATGAAGGAAACTACTGCTGAGGTCTAGAGCAACGACACGACCGGTGTCAGTATCGCACCCCACGCCATCCCATGAGCAGCAATCTCCATTCTCTTCTAGTCTCCAAGATGAAACTTTGGGATATGCAAAAGGATTTATAGAAGCAAACTTGTCTAAATTAAAGCTTTTCTTGAACTCTAACAAGGAAACGTTGTCATCATTATGGCAAAGTGGCTGCCCAAAAGAAGCAACGCAAGTGGTGATGATGAGAATAAGATGAAGCAGTGGTAGGAAGTCCATGATTTTTTTTTTTTTTTTTTTTTAGGATATTAATGTTTGATATTGATGGTGGGATGGGGAGGGAAATGGATGTCAGTTTTATAGAAAATAATGGAGTTGGAAAGATGGCCGATCCATTAATTAAAAGTAAAAAATAAGAATAAAGATAGCAAAACACGGTTTTGGACTAGCAGATAATTATCTAATATTGGACTGTAAAATACTGTTAATATATATAAAAAATATTATAGGGAGAAACATATTCTGTTAAGCACTTATCTAGATGATTGGTGCTCTTTCTCAAATAGGGTCTTCATACTTAAAAATATAATCACGACACTAATAAATGATCTTTTGTACTTTTGAGTAAATTTTAGGAGTGTTTTTCTTTTTGAGATTTGTACAATTGGTATGCAGATTTCAAATAGCTAGTAGAAGTAGATGGAAACAGAACTTACAAGTTGATGGCCGATTGAACTAGACTCTTTTTCCCAATAGGACTTATTTCTAAGAAAAAAATCATTTATCATCCTTGTTTCCAAATATTGTAATAATAAAAATTAAGCCACATTCTTGCATCGATCAATTACAACATTGGAAGTCATCTTAAAAACTTTATCAATCAAATTTAGATGGATGATATTTTTAAATTTAGGTTTTTTTTTTTCTTTAATTCCTTGCTCTATCATTATTGGAGGCCACATGAAATCTTTTTTTTTTCTTTTTTTTTTTGTTTTTTAATAAATTGGGAAGGGAGAAAATTCAACACCAAATTTTAATCTAGTACTTAGGGTTTATCTGTGATCATTATCAATTGAATTGTGAAACTTGAGCTAATTAAAGTAGATACTTTTAGATTATAATAACTAATAAAATAATTCAAGGAAAAAGATCTTAAGAAACTTGGTAATTGTCATACTATTGTCTACATGGTTTAGCATTAAGAAAACAATTGTTAAAAAAAATAAAATAAAATAAAAGGTTTGACCCATACTTTTACTACCCAAAATATATATTGTTGGAAAAGTCATTCTTGTATATATCGATTAAATTACAACATTGGAAGTCAATATGAAAAATTTTATCACTTGAATTCAAAGTAATCATATTTTTAAACTTACGCATTTTCTCTCTGATTCCATGCTTCAACACCATTGGAGGCCACATAAAACTTTTTATGTTTTATTTTTTTGTGTTTTTGACAAATTGGGGAGGGAAGATTTCAACACCATATTTTGAATTCACAACCTAAACGGTTATTACCAATTGTCATTGCCAATTGGGTAATCTAACATGAAACTTGAGCAAATTATTAAAATAAATACTTCAAAATTATAGTAACAAATAAGATAATTAAAAAAAATGATCGGAAAAAGTATGGTAATTGTCATAATATAATCGATATGGCTTGTCATTAAGAAAATATTGTAAAGAAAAAGAAAGATTAAAGGCTATAGCTTGGCCAATACTTTTATCACAACAAATAGGTATTGTTGGAAGATTCATTCTTGCATCGATCAAATTACCACATTTATATTTTTTAACTTAGGCTTTTTCTCTCTAATTCCATGTTTCAGCACTATTTGACGCCATAAGTTTTTTTTTTTATTTTTTTATTTTTTTATTTTTGGGGATAAATTTGGAAACGGGGATTTCAATACTTAGATGTTAAATTCAGAATCTAGGAGATATCACCCATGATCAACGTCAACTTGGCTATTTGACATGAAACTTGAGCTAATTGAATAGATATTTCTAGATTATATATATAACAAATAAGATAATTAAAGGAAAAAAGATCCGCAAAAGATTGGTAATTGTCATACTATAGCCTATATGGTTTGCCATTAAGAAAATATTGTAAAGAAGAAAAAATAAAGGCTTGGCCAATACTTTTAATGCCCCAAATATATATTGTTTGAACTAATCTGTGTATATATATATATTTTGTCTCCATCAAGCACTAAAATGAATATATTTATATATATATATGTAAAGCACCAACAGTTCCATGTAAACTCAACCAAAAAATAATAACGAAATAAATTTGGCCGCTAGATGTGCATAAATTCTTACTTTTTAGAAAAAAATTGATTGATGATTCACATTATGAAGTCTGAAAGTTATTGAGGATTACATATTGATATGTTGAATTATGCCCCTCGATTTGGTTTGTAAAGTCTATGTAAAATATATTATCCAGTAAAATATTTAAGATATATATGAAATTTTGAAATAAGTTACTCTTGTTTCTGTATGAAAAAGTTAGCAAACCTTCAAAGTAATATCTGAATGCCCATGGTAATATTTTAATCATAGTTTTTCAACCAAAATATAATAACAATTAAACAAAAGAAAATTATTTAAGAATTCAAAACAAGTCTAAAACAAACTGAAGGCCGGAAAGGCCAACCTTCAGCAGCATAATATGGGCCGTAGCTTAACGTTTTTGTTTTCAAAAGATAAAAGCCTTGCTTTTTGAAGAAGAAGAAGACCACCTATATATCAGCAACGTATAATTTGGCCATTGTGAAAATTAGGTTCAAAATGACAGTTTTACCCTGCATTAATGATGCGGCATTGAGGTGCACCGTTTTGTCTACTACCAGTTTCAATTTCATTCTTCTTCAACACTAGTTCTTGAAAATACAGCACCAAAAACAGCGGAATTTAAGGATTAATTCTTCTCAAACACATTTCTAAATAGCTCATTTGAAGGAAATGCATGTTTGTGCGGGAAGCCGTTGTCAGAGGAATGTGGGAACTTGTAGGACTGACCACCTTCATCTTCAAAAGTTGAAGAGGAGAAAGGGTCTCCATTGGAATTCGATTGGAAGCCAGTAGTGATAGGGTGAGGCTATGGGTTAGTCATTGGGATTTCAAAATCCAAAAGTTGGTCCAAATTTGAATGTTAAAGCCCAACGCCCATCTTAACCCACTTGATCTACAGAAAAAATAAAATAAAATAATCTTAGGAAAACTATAAAACACGAACTGGATTGTTTGTTATGTGATTGGTTGACATCATTTCCTAAGCCTCATTCATCCCTTTCTTCTTCTTGAATTCTTGTTTTTCTAAAACTCATGGCAAACAGCTTACACTTCTTGAAATCACAATTTGCCCAATAAATAATCCATCCATATTCAATACGGGGAATTAGGATTTGTGCCTCTTTCATGGGCGACAAAAAGGCATATGTCTTCCCAATTGTAAATTTTTTATTTTTGTCATCCTCAGCTGTCCAATGTATGTTCAATTTTCTTTTAAATTCTTGGGGTTTGAAAAGTATTTTATCTTCCCTTTCTCTCTCTCTACAATCTCACAAGTTGTTTTACATTCTTTAGACGCAGCAAAACTAAAAAGCAAACCAAAGTTTGATGAAATTATAAAAATTTCGCTCTAAAATGGCTCTTTTCGAACAAAACTCACACTCTACTCTTTTCACTTTATTGTTTCAATTGTACAAAAATGAAATTTAAGACCCACCCAAAGAAAGGCTGTCGAAGAGAAAATGAAGCCAAGAAGACGGCGGTGGCGAAGAAAGTTGAGGATCCAGTGTCGAACAAAGCAAAACACACTGAAAAAAAAAAAATGAACCAGCAGGCAGAAAGATGGCCTGCCAAAACGCAAAAAACGAATGCGAGGAAGCACCTCTTAAAACCCATTGACACTGGTGTGAAAAAATCTAGAACCTTACACCCGAATAACCACACCAACGGATACGAAACCCAATGCAAAATTGATCACTAAAACCACAGCCACCACCTACCACTATAGAAAACTTTTGGCTGGACACCGGAAACACCTCACGAACAGACGCCACCAGGAAATCTAGAAAACCAACGGTAAACCCTAAATGTTGAAATATTGTTTGTAATTAGGATTTTGTTTTATGAAAATTCATTAGAATATGTGTAGTTACAAAATTGGCTTTCAGTGGCGTAAGATTGTTCTTCTATATTGTGAAATTGTTTCAAGTTATCCTCGAAATCTCTAATCTGCTAAGAGGGAGATGAGGTTCACGAATGGTTTGTTTTAGGGAAATCTCTAATGTTCTAACATTCGGAAACTTACCTTGCAATTCGCAATCCCTTAGAAGTAAGGATGTTAATGATGAGAAATTTGACAAAAAATTGGGCACTGTATGTCAACGTAATTAAGATGAAGTTGCTTCAGATTCCTTATATTTCTAACAAGCTACTCAAATTTGGACTCTTCAATTCCAAATCATTGTAAGACAAAGCGAGGAAAGACAGATTTGAGAGTCGTGAGATCTCAAATGGAACTTGACCATAAAAAGATGAATGAGAAAGGTTGAGATATGTCAACCTTGAAAGATGACCCATTGCAGAAGGGATTTGAAAGAAGTCGAAATCATTATAAGCAAGGTTAAGCCTTTGAAGTTGAGAAAGGTTGAAGAAGGTGCTGGTGGAGTTTATAGAACCATGAAGGAAACTGCTGCTGAGGTCTAGCGCAACGACACAACCGGTGTCAGTATCGCACGCTACACCATCCCATGAGCAGCAATCTCTATTCTCTTCTCCAGGATTAAACTCTGGGATATGCAAAAGGATTTCTAGAAGAAACTTGTCTATAATAAAGCTGTTCTTGAACTCTAGGCAATGCTGTCATCATTATGGCAAAGTGGCTGCACAAAATAAGCAAAGCATGTGATGATGATAAGAAGATGATGAAGCAGTGGCAGGTATGCCATGTTTTGTCTTTTTGAGGAAATTAGTGTTTGATATTGATGGTGGGACTAAGGAGGGAAAGGGATCATTTTTATAGACAACAATGGAAGTTGGGAAAGATGGCCAAGCCATGGAGAAACAGAAGTGTTTGACTAGCAGATAATGTTGGACTGTGAAATACTAAACAAAAAACAAAAAAAACGAATAAAGAAAACAAAACAAAAATGAAAGAGAGGCATGTACGGCTTCATTTGCTAATATTAAATCATCTTTTGTTTTGGAACATTTTTCTTATTTCGAGTTGTACATTTGGAACCTTGGAAAAGTTGCATTTATTTTTCAAGTTTAAATAAGAACCGATAACTTGTCAGTGAAAATGATAGTACATTTAGATTTTTGAAGCCTAATATCATGTCAAAATTCAGCATTCCACTCAACTTATTGTCATCGGAGTAAAGATGTTCAATATTTGTCATTCATGTAAATGAATAAGAAACGGAACCACGCAATTTATTATTTTCAACGTCAAGGTGAGTAAATTTTGTAAGGTTTCCAAGGCAAGAAGGAATGTGACAAGTAAACTTATTGCCATCAAGATCTAGGTCAGTGAATTGTTACTTGAAAGGTCCAAAAAAGTGAAGCTCGTTAGTCTACCAAGGGAAGATGCCGCAAGACCATGCAATTTGTTTGCTCGAAAAATTGAGTGAGTTAAAAGAGTGAAATTTGATTCTTTTCAAGCCATAAAACAGTAAGCTGCGTTAAGTTCTAAAGAAAAGAAGGGATTTGACCCTCAAAATTGTTTTCTGAAAGATCCAAATAGGTAAGCCTCAGTTTTGTAAGTGAACAAGGTATGCAACCATGCAATGTATTATTTTCAACGACAGGGTAAGTTATTGGCTAAGGTTTCCGTACAAAGACTTAATATAGCTAAAGAGCGTAAACCCATATTAAGCATTTATAGTTTAGGTTTCCAACTAACTGATGTAATAGTGATATATAGCCAGCTCCAAACTCTGCCAATTCTTGAGAATGCGTTGCTAACTCAGAATTAGGATCTGGAAAATTCTACAACAGTTGGGTTTAAAAGGCCAACTTACATGCTGCCAAATTTCCCAATAATCTTGAAATGGAAAAAGTAAATGTTTCCCTTTATATGGTTTATATGACTGTCTCCTGCGTCAAAATTTCTCTTCATACAAATAAAGAGGATCCTCCTACGGTATTCCTAATATGGTATCCCTGTAATCTGCACCGTTGATTGGTTTAGATGAAATTCAACATGATGTAAAAAAATGACATATAAATAACCTGTTGGTGTGGGGGACTTCCCTAAAGGATTTGTTAGAAAAATATATTTATTAGGCTCTTATAGGTAAAATATTTACAAATTATTTGATTTTCTTATTAAAATACATTCATGAATGAAAATAATACACTATCAATCAATGCTATCAAACGTGAAAACAAAAGCCAAGCAAAGTACGGTGGAATATTTAAAAAAAAAAAATCGAATATTAATATTGGAAGAAATAATTGTTTAATTGGCCACAAACAACAGCCTTGCAAGATTATCTTATTAGAAAACTAGTGCAATTGCAGAACAACGTCGTTCAGCTTGCTTTATTTATGTTTATATAATTTATTTGATTATAAAATCATTAAGTGAGAGAGCATGCAGGAGAGATCAGCAATAGCAGTGACATCTGTGACGGCCGCCTCTTAGTTTACATTCACCTCCTCTACAGTCTGGTTTGCAGAATGCGTCACATCTGCCATCATCATTTCCTGGTATACAAATTCCAAATTTCTCATTTTCAGTGCAACACACTGCAGCGTCCACTTTGTTGTATTCTGTTAAATAACCAAAAAGAAAAACAAAAATATGTTAAAAAAAAGGATATTATCAAAATCCATAAAAATTAATTAACAAAAAGCAAAATATTTAAACTAAAACCAAAACATCCATTCTTTAAATTGATATGCCAAGATGATACGCACCTATTGACAACACAAAGAATGCAACAAGAATCAGTACTGTCACATTAGCTTTGAACGTGGCCATTTTTTTTTTTCCCCAAACTCTTTGCTCTGACCTTGCAGATTAATTAATTTACAGAACAATTTCTCTATTTTGGTTGTCTTCGAATGTTTAAATGAATTTATAGCAAAAGAGATACGAGACAAGGTTGGAAACTAGAAAGGAATAAAACGAAGCAGGTCACTAATTTTAGTAATATATGCATAATAAGAGGAACTAAATAAATAAAAAAATACGTTAAAGATATAAGTGGTACCTTTTTTAAATTATTCAAAGCTAAATAAGGAAAACCAATCGTTGATGAATCGTTGCAATTATCTAACAAATCAACTAACATTTTCAATATTTAGAATACTAAGTTAATAATAATTTGTTACTATTAGAATAGATATATGCCATATATATATATATATATATATATGTAAATGTACTTGGGAAATTTGAACCAATGGCTCATAATTTAGGTCTTTAATGAAATATAACCTACTTTTGAAAATAAAAATATTTAAGTTTCTTCAATTATCAATCTACTAATATAACCTTCCTTGTAGAACATAATTAAAACGCATCTATTCCCTGTTTTTCCAAATTTTCCTCACAATTTCTTCCTCTTCTTCTATTTCTTATATTTTGATTGAAACTTTCCATATATTCATTGTTGATTTTGCAAGGTTTTCATTAGCTCAATATATTTGCATTTTTACTTTTCATTGTTCAAGATATATAGAATATGATTTCATATTGTTTCATTTTTTGTAGAAATAAATACATTTTTTATTAGTCTATGTTAGTTCTCTTACCTTTAGTAATTTTCCAGGTTGAAAGCTTAGGATATGAAAAAGAATCACCAGGAACACAGTTTCCATTGACAAAGCTTTCTTTAAATTGCAACAACAGCATACCTCTCATGGTCACGGCACCTCGTTTGTATAAAAGAAAATGCTTGTTTAGGATCATATATTAGCAAGAGGAGCAAAAGCGTAAAAACACTAACAACGTAAGAAAATGCACAAGACTCCATTAGAATATGCATGTTTATTAATCCCCTCAATTAACAAGCTAATTTGATGTATAGAAAAATTATAGACTTTGTTTAGGCATTGTTTCATAATGAACACACAACGCTTACCTTTTTCTTTATTAATTGTGCAAAAGATTATATAATTTTCACACTGCATTATCTCCATAGCGGCCTGCTTTTTATGTCATTTTGTGTATGATTTTCTTATCCATATATATATATATATATATCTGTCAAATAACCATCATGTTTAAAATATGGGCTTACAAGATATGCAACAAGCATATTGCATATTCAATTTCATATAGTATGTAACATCCCACATCGGTTGGAGAGGGGCACAAAGCGGTCTTTATAAGGCTGCGGATACCTCTCTCTTCAAGACGCGTTTTGACAAAACCTTGAGGCCGGGGGGAAGAGAGGGAGTGAACCCTAGGCCAAAGAGGACAATATCTTGATGCGGGTGGTACTGGGCTGTTACAGTGGTATCAGAGCTGGACCCGGATTGGTGTGCCAGCAAGGACGCTGGGCCCCAAGGGGGGAGGATTGTAACATCCCACATCGGTTGGAGAGGGGCACGAAGCGGTCTTTATAAGGCTGCGGATACCTCTCCCTTCAAGACGCGTTTTGACAAAACCTTGAGGCCGGAGGGAAGAGAGGGAGTGAACCCTAGGCCAAAGAGGACAATATCTTGATGCGGGTGGTACTGGGCTGTTACATAGTAGGCATATAATATTACATGTTTTTGGTAGTTTGTATTCTTTATTCTTTTTTAAATTCTACTATTATTATTGGAGTTAGTAATTTTATGTCCATTGTTAAATTTAACTAAAAAGTAATGTTATAAGTTTTGTTTTGTCAGAATCACCCGTTCAAGATTCCTCACTGAAACCCCTAGACGTCTTGATCTCAGGAAATCCCTACCAAATCCTTCCCTAAAGGTGGACTTATCACAAAATTCCCTACACAGAAAATGCAATTATAATAATATTCCCTTATTTTAACACCCCGTCCCAAAGTACACCGGAATTTTCTCAAATTTGACCAAGGGTGATCGTTAACCGTTGACTTTGACCATTGACCGTTGACCGAGTGGGTCAAAAGTTGACTTTTGTTGCAATTGAAATTTCTAGTTGACCAGGGTACCGTGGCGAAGTGCATGATGCCCCGAGTTCATAGACTAGTAGCACGTCGAAAACGGAGCTACGGTTTGAAAGTTATGGGTAAAACAAGTCGTGGTGCAAACTGTCCAAAAGGTGCCGGGAGTTGACTTTTTATCGTTGTATAATTTTTCTTTGACTTTTGTATGGTTGTAAAGTACTCATCGATACGAGTTCATAGACTAGCGGCATGCTTAAATCGGACATCTGGTTAAAAAGTTATAGACGCGTGAAGTTTGCCAGATACCGTAATATTTTATTATATCATGTTTAAGTGCACAGTAATGCCACGTGTCGACACCTGATTGGTCCACATGGATGAACAGTGTCACCCACGGTGGCTTTTATTTGGCAAAAATGACGGGAAAGAGAGAGAAAGAGAGAGAGGAGAGAGAGAGGGAGAGAGAGAAACGACTGGCCATCGGAATCATCACGTTTTCCGGCCGATCCTTGCTACACGCACCAGCCAGACGGGACCCCCTCCCCATTTCCGGCCAACTCCCAAAATCTCACGACCGCCGGTCGCCGGTCGCCGGACGCGCCAGATCGAGCCGGCTAAGCTCGGCGGCGATTTTCCCCTCCACTGCCGGCCACCGCCGTTTGACCCCTTTCCGACCATTTTCAGGCCACACGCGCCAGCCACCCCTCACCACCTCCTCATTTTCGGCCAGCTCACCAAATTTCACGGCCACCAGACCTCCGACGCGCCGGGATCGGAGCGTTTTCCGGCGAGGCATCGAAAACCTTCAAACCCCGATTTCTTCACCGTCCGGCCTCCATTTGCCTCACCGCCAGTCCCGTTGGAACCCTTTCCCCTTGATCTACAAAACCCCCAAAAATCTCAGCCAACGGCCACCGCATACATCGCCGCTGGCGACGGTTGCCGGTGACCACGGCGGCTCGCCGGAAATCACTGTTCCGGCGAGTACCCAATTGCACCGCCGGTCCCTCTCCACTGATTCCGACCCTCTGAATCCAAATCCGGGGTCCTTTTCCTCCAATTTGCGACGGATTGAGAGAATTGAAGAGTTGAATCCCGGAAGCTTTCCGGCGAGATTCCGGCCACCACCGGTCCGATCTCCGGGAAGTAAGACCGGATTTGTAATCCTCTTCGCTCAAGCTTCAATTCGGTATATTACTCGTCAACTTTGGTTAACGTTTGTGTTTAACCCCCCGGGTACCGGGTATTATTTACCCGAATAAAATATTATTTTATTTGACTATGTAAAATTGTTAATTTAGGAGCACGTGTGAATTGTGGAATCGATCCTATGGTGGATCGTGGTTTAATTGCGTGCTCCAGGTGAGTGACCCACCTTCAAATTAATTTCGGGAATTAAATTTGTGAATATTATGTGTGATTTGAATATTTGAAATTTATATTCTATGTGTCAAATATTTAATTGATTTATTGTTGAAATTATTGGTGGATTTATTTTAATTAAAGAAAATATGCATTATATAAATTTATGCCATGTGAAAATTATTTTATGGTATTGAGAATTGTGGAATTTAATTATATATGAAATTCTTGTGGTTTTAACATTATTTTGGGCATGATTTGATTTTCAAATATTTCAAGGAAAATATTTGTTTATGTTGGTGACTTCAATTTTTATAAGTATGCCCATGGAATGTTATATGATTTAATTTATTATATTTCAAAAATATTTATGCTATTGGAAAAATTTGAATGTTTAAATTGGTGGATTTGAGAGCTGGTGGATTTGAAAATTATGGAATTTATGCGATGAATTTATGATGATGATTAAAATAGAATTGTGGGAAATTTACGGGTTTAATTGGATGGAATAAACCTGGTATGTTATGGAAAATTTGAGATTTTGAGATATAAAATAAATATGTGGATTTTATGATTTTTAGATGCACCATACACGTACTGGTGTTCTGTTTATATGTGATATGGTTAGTGTGCACACGGATGTGATTAACGCGCGGGTGGGTGTGAGTAGCACACAGGTGATTTTATGGGGTTGTGCTGTGTTTGCCATCGGATGAGGGTAGGCCGCCCCTCCATGGCCGGGACACATGTTTGCAGCGGCGCGGTGGGACGCCGCGCGACTGTATGCCGGGTTCTCTCTATAACCTCCTGTTTGGCGGTACCTTGGGACGCTGGGTACTGTTGGCGTCACTGGTATATAGTGGGTGCATCAAGTGATTTTCAAAACTGGGATTTTAAAATAAATATTTTGAAATTGTATTGGAATTAAAAATATAATTAATACTGCTTTTGGTATTTATTCGAATGGGGATTTTTAAATTGGTTTAATTTTCCCTTTACTTAATTATTCAATAAATTAATTTCTTTTAATTATAAATTTTGGATGCTTGACTTATTATATTTTATTTGATATTTAGTTGAATAAATTGATGTCTTGGTTTTCGGGGAATACGAATAAAGGGTTTTGTGAAAGGGTTTTAAAATGGGAACTTTTCCAACCGAGAGAATTGTAAGGGTTTTGAGAGAAATTATTATTTCCAATTAATTATTATTTATCTACTTTATTACCGTGGTATTATAATTGTATAGTAGATAAGGTCACTCACTGAGATGATTAACATTTCATATTTTTAAATTCCGTTCCTCTAGGTACCAAGTTTGTCGGTATTCATCCGGAGCGGACTTGATCTTCATCGCTGTCTTAGTTAGAGAAGAACCTTTGCCTTCTTTTATTGAAATTGTAATATTTCTTTCAGCCATGTTGTATTCTATACTTAGTAGTACTTCATGAAGCTCTGTATACTGTCTCGAACATTTATGTATTAATTATGCACTGGATTACTGTTATTAATTTGAAGTGCTGTAAATTTGTGGAAATCAATTTGTAGTATTGTGGGAGGAATAAGGGGATGATTATAGAAGTGTGTTTTCAGTGCAGAAAATTTTTGGTTAGTCCTACCCCAAGGGGAGGTGCTGCCGGATTTTCGGTTGGAAGGTTCGGTGGTATTTCCCTAGGATCAGGGCTTGTCTAGGGTTCCAGGGAGGAATTCTGGACGGGTCCTGACACTTATTCCTCCCACTTTACTACAATTTATTTCCAAAAGTTTACTATGCTTCAAATAATAAACAGGGAATCTATGCAATATTAGTTGAATAGTTATCCAATGTAGTATATAGAGCATTAAATATCACAATGAGTATGAACTTAATACAACAAAGAGTTGGAAAGAAATAATACAAGATAGAAAAAAAAAAAAGAAGTGAAGAACTCTTTGAAATTAGCAACGATCATGGGATGTCAAACTCGCCTCGAGCGATCAATGCCTACAACTTGGGACTAAGAGAACAAATTTAAAAATGTGAGATGCTAACCATTTTAGTGTGTAACACCCCGTCCCGAAGTATGCTGGAATTTTCTCATGTTGACCAAGATTGACAGGATTTGACTGTCATTGACCGAGAAGGGTCAAACTTTGACTTTTTGATTCAGCAAGAATTCTAAGTTGATCGAGATACCATTATGAAGTACACATCGACATGAGTCCGTAGACTAGTAGCACGTCGAAAACGGAGCTACAATTTGAAAGTTATGAGCAAAACAAGTTGATGTTCGAATTGTCTAAGGGTGTCGGAGTTGACTTTTTATTTTTGTGAAATTGAGTTTTGACTCATACATAGTTATGAAGTACTCATCGATATGAGTTTGTAGACTAGCGGCACGCCCGATTCAGACATGTGGTTTTAAAGTTATGGACCTACAAATTTTTTCAAATATCGTATTATTTTAATATTATTTTTAAAAATGTGAATAGTATATGCCACGTGTAACTTAGTTAATGGTGCCTTGTGTCATAATGAGAAAATGCCACCTGTCAGCCACAAGTAAATGTTATATTATATTATCTTTGTTATTATTTTATATATTATATTATTATGATAAAATTTTATTATTTTAATATTTTTTATTTATTTATTTATTTATTTTTAATTGTCTTTTTTTCTTTTTCTTTATTTTTCTTTCTTTCCCCATGTGGGAAAAACACCTCTCCTTTTTTCCTCTTTTCTTCTCTTTTCTTCTTCCTTCTCTTCCTTCCTTCCTTCCCCCGACGGGTCCAACTTCCTCCTCCCTCATCTCCCGCCGATTGACCATTGTGTCGATGGTAGCAGGCCACATGCACTGGACAGACCGACGATCCACAATGCCACGACCTCAGCCACTCAATCTCCAGCCGGTGGAGTGGCTAACGCGCTGGGATCGGTGCATAACGCAGGAGGTCGGCTTCCTCCCCATTGACTGGTTTTCCGGCAGCTATCGGCCGTGCAACCAGTCCCTTCCCACCAATTTGAACCCGTTGAGTCCTTTTCCAAGCTCAAATTGGCTCAAACCTCTTTCGTTTGTGGGATATTATGGAGTTCAAAACTGGCCGTAACTCCCCGATGGGATTCCCGCCATCTCCGGCGGCGGTGGGGCAGATTGAAGGTATATTCTTGACGTCCTCGTTATAAGCTTCGATTTGATACCTTATTTGTGAATTATGACTGAGTATTTTGAAAGATGCCATTTTTGGATAAAATATTATTATTTTAATATGGTAGTCTGAAAGATATACTGTTTAATATTTAAATAATTATTATTTATATTGTAGATGTCAAATTGTGCTGAATTGAATAAATATGGTTTGAACAATATTTAGTATGAATTGATTTATAGGTTGAGGAATTAATTATATTAACTTACTAGGGCAGTATATATATATATATATGTGTGTGTGTGTGTTTAATCATTTAATTATTTATGAAATTGAATTGTTGTGGAAGAGATTAATTTTATGAGATTATGGTTTAATATTTACTAAATTATTGTTGATTTAAATGTTGAGATTTTAATATGTAAATAATGCGTTATGTGATTTAAATTCTGTATGAATTTTTATGCATCTTTTATTATTAATTTGGTGTAAATAAATTTTATGGATTTGAAGGAAATATTTAATTAAAAGATATTTAAAATGTATTTATGTGTTTAATAATTATGTATGCTAGCACTTGGTATTCTAGTGATAGGAATTGAAATATTTAATCTGATGTATTTGATGATGGATTACAAGAGAGCATGAAATTTTATGAAACTGGTAAGGGTGTACGATTTGATTATATTTTATCAAAATTCTATATTTTATAATATTATAAAATATTTTTATCGGTTTTCGATGCACTATACACGTACCGGTGTTCTGTAGTTATGGATGTGATTAGTGCGCAGGTGGATGTATATGTGATTAGCACGTAGGTTGTAATGTCTCTCGTGAGTTGCCATCGGGCCGAGGGCAAGCCAGTTTGATATTGGCCATAGCCGCCTCCCTCCATGGCTCGAATGACAGTTTAAGCAGAGGCACGATGGGACGCCATGGGACCGTATGCTGGTTTCTCTCTTTAACTTCCCCATCAGATGGTGCTTTGGGACGCTGGGCACTGTAGGATACCACTGGTATATAGTATGTGCATCAAGTATCTTATATATATATTTTATATTTTTATGGATCACACCGTTCGGGAATAGCGATCCGATGTGGTCCATAAAGAGCTAGCCTCGTAAGTATGTTGCCTACGAGTTCAAGAGATTAGAGGGCCAATCTAGGCAACCATTCCGGACTATATTGGTAGCAGGGTGTCGGCGACGGATAGAAGCATGGATTGCACAGCATGTTGGAGGTATCATTTGAACCCCTGATATGAGTATATATTTCATAATATATTTTGAATTTAAAATATTATTTGACCTTGTACTATTCTATCAATTCATAATCTGATTTTCTAACAGTATACTTAATTGTTTTTATTGTCATTACTATTATTAATATTATTCTCATTATTAATATTACAATTATTATTTATCAGAATTATGTTTAAAGTTATTTTCATTACTATGATTATTATTTTTTTAATTATTATTGCCATTATTTATTTTTATTTTTATTATTTTTATTATTTCTATTATTATTATTAGCATATGATATATGTGGACAAGTATCACAGCCTACGGGCAAGAAAGATAGCCATTGGGTAAGTATAATAGTCCTTGGACAAGTGGTAGCCTTTGGGCAGATGAGATAGTCTTTGGGACAGCTGTGATTATGTGATAGTTCTTGGACAAGTGATTACCTTCGAGTAAATATGATAGATGATATTAGTACTATTTTTATCATGAAAATGATTGCTATTATTATTATTGTTGTTGATGTGATGATTGTTTTATTTTTCTTCTTATATTACGCATCGGTATATTTTGTAACACAATATTTGAAATGTATGACAATCAGTGGGTGGTGTGGGCGGATGTGAATGATTAAAGGTATAATTGGTTGTTTATTTAGTTGATTATTCCTATTGCATATGTATATACGTATGTGTTTTATATAAATTGTTATCGAAGTGCTGCCACTGTGGAAATTATTGTAGTAAGATTGGAGGGATAAGGTGGTACCATATAGGAGTGTAACTTTGTGCAGATAAATTTTATGGTAAGTCTTTCACTTAGGGGAAATGCTGTCAGATTTTCCATTAGAAGGTTTAGTGGTGTTTCCCTGGATCAAGACTTGTCCAGGGTTCCAGTGAAGGGTCTTGGACGGGTCCTGACACAGTGCACTGACGTAGTCTACTATACACTACTATGCAGTAATAATAATAATAATAATATAATAAACTTGATTAATTAATAATAAATAATTAAATAATTGTAAATAAGTAAAATTTGCATTTTCTCTCAAAACCCTCACCATTCCACTCAATTGGAAAAGTTCTTCTTTTAAAACATTTTCACAAAACCCATAATTTTTTACCCCAAAATCAATGGGGTAAATAAAAAATAAAATACAAATAATTTAAATCTTACAATATAACCTTGAGGATAATTTAATAACAAATAATTGAATTTATAATGAAATATCATAAGATAAAAATAAAATCATAAATAAATTTGTAGTACAGAAATTTAGCATAGAACAAAATTAAACATAATATATAATTTATGAAATTTACTATATAAATTAATGAAATAATAAATAATAATAGAATTATTTTAATTAGTTCAAAATGCCTCAATTTGTGTAGGCAATAAAATACATTAAATTTCATTTAAAATCCAACATTGAAACAATAATGAAAACATGAATAAATGCATTCAAATAATCAATTTCAGTAAGTAGAATAAATCAATTAAATAATATAAGAAATATTTAAATTAATTTAAAACATCTACTTGAAATAAGTGGTAAAAATATAATAAAATCCATTTTAAATTAACAAATCAATTTAAATAATAAAATCATGCTAAAATGCATTTTTAAAACATTAATACGAATAAATGATAAAAACATAATTAAATACATTTTAATTTTAAATATTCTTTTAAATCATTAATATTTTGGAAATCGTATCGATAAAATTATTTGATGCACCAAGCTATATACCGGTGATGTCCGACGGTACCCAACGTCCCAAGCAGTGTCTGATGGGGAAGTTAAAGAGAGAAACTTGCATCCGACCACTTTGGCATCCCAACAGCACTGATGCTTATAGCTACCATCCCAACTATGAAAGGGGATGGCTATGGCCAATATATCAAACTTGCCTATCCTCGGGTCCATAGCATCTCACGGGAAATCATATAACTTGCACGCTTATCAATATATCACAAATACAGTAGAGAATACGAGTACTATATGGTGCATCTAAGAACCAGTAAAATTATATGTTTTCCAAATCTCGAATCTCATAAATACCACTTTCAAATCCATTAATCCACATCACCTTTAAACCATCATCATAAATCCAATCACTTAAAGTCCATCAATGTAAATCCATCACTTTCAAATATACCAAATTTCCTATGGCAATAAGTCAAACCCTTAATATTTAAATGCATAAATATATTTTTGAAACATAATAATTTAAAACAATATTTTTCTCAAATCCTTAAAATCCAATTTAAATAACAAATATCATTGAAATCACGTAAAATTCAGGCATAATTAAATTTCCACAATTCACCAATACCATAAAATAAATTCACAATAAATGTAAATGAATATTTTCCTTCAAATCCGTAAAATCAATTTGTACCAAAAATAATATTAAAATCTCATAAAATTTATATATTCTTAAAATCATATACACATTTATTATGCATCATAAATTCAACATTAAACTTAACAATACATTATTAAAAACCTTATACCATAATATCTTAAGAATCAAGATATGATTCTCATGCAACATATATTTTTATTTCATCCCAAATAGGCATCATAAATTCAATATAATTTTTATCGAAAGTCCAACACATAAAATATCAAATCCAAATTATTAATTATCACAAAATATATATAATTTAACACCTGAAAATAAATTTGAAGGTGAATCACTCACTTTAAACATGGATATAAATCAAGATCCTCAATGGGATCTTTCCGACGGCTCATACGTGCTCCTAAAATATCAATAGTACACAAGATCAAATAAATTAATATTTTATCCGAGTATTTTACATACGGGTACCTGGGGGAGCTAACATAAATGGTATCCAAAATTCACAAGTAATATATCGAAACGAAGCTTATGAAGCAAGGATCACTGATTGAGTCTTACCTCTCGGAGATCAGACCTGTGGTGGCTGGAATCTAGTCGAAAAGATTTCAGGTTTAATGTAACACACCGTCCCAAAGTACAACGGAAATTTTCCAACTTTGACCGAGGTTGATCATTGATCGTTGACCGTTGACCAAGGGATCAAAAGTTGACTTTTTGACTCGGATGGAATTCTAGGTGGATTGAGATACCATTATGAAGTACACATTTGCATGAGTTCGTAGACTAGTAGCACATCGAAAAGGAGCTACGGCTTGAAAGTTATGAGCAAAACAAGTTGAGGTCCAAACTGTCCAAGGAGTGCCGGAGGTGACTTTTTATTCATGCAAAGTTGAGCTTTGACTCATGCATGGTTGTGAAGTACTCGTTGATACCAGTTCGTAGACTAGCGGCACATCCGATTTGGACATGTGGTTTGAAAGTTATGGACATGCGAAGTTTTCCGAATACCGTAATATTTTATTATATCTGGCTTGAGTGAACAGTGATGCCACGTGTCGACATCTGAGAGGTCCATGTGGGTGAACAGTATCACCCACAGTGGCTTTTATTTTGGCAAAACGGGGGGGGGGGGGGGGAGGAGAGAGAAAGAGAGAGAGGAGAGAAAGAGAGAGAGAGAAAATCCCTGGCCACCACCGGTTCGCCATCGTCCGGCCACCGGAGGGCCACACGCACCACCCCACTGCCTCCGTCTCCTGAATTCCGACCGACCACCCAAATCTCACGGCCAACCGGCCGGTAACGCGCCGGGATCGAAGCGTTTTCCGGCGACGGCGATTTTTCCCCTCCACCACCAGCCACTGCCGTTTGACCCATTTTCGGTCATTTTTAGGCCACACACGCTAGCCACCCCTCACCACCTTCTCATTTCCAGCTAGCCCACCAAATTTCACGGCTACCGGACCTCCGACGTGCTGGGATCGGAGTATTTTTCGGCGAGGGGCCAAAAATCTTCAAACCCAGATCTCTTCGCCGTCCGGCCTCCGTTTGCCTCACTGCTGATCCCGTTGGAACCCTCTCCCTTCGATCTACAAAGCCCCCAAAAATCTCGGCCACCAGCCACCGGACGTGCCACCGGCAGCGACTGTTTCCGGTGGGATTCGGCGGCTCGCCGGAAAATCCAATTCCGGCGAGTAACCAGTCACGTCTCTGGTCCCTCCCCACTAATTCTGACCCCCTGAATCCAAATTCGGTGTCCTTTTCCTCCAATTTGTGACGGTTTGAGAGAATCGAAGAGTTGAATCCCTAAAGCTTTCCGGCGAGATTCCGATTTCCGGGAAGTAAGACCGGATTCGTAATCCTCGTCACTCAAGCTTCGATTCGGTATATTACTTGTCAATTTTGGTTAACATTTGTGTTTAACCTCCCGGGTACTGGGTATTATTTACCCCAATAAAATATTATTTTATTTGACTGTGTGTGAATTTGTTGTTCTAGGAGCACGTGTGCATCGTGGAATTGATCCCATGGAGGATCTTAAGTTAATTGCGTGCTCCAGGTGAGTGATCCACCTTCAAAATTATTTTGGGATGTTAAAAAATATATATTTTGTGTTAATTGGTTATTTGAAAATATTTTTGATGTGTTGAATATTTAATAAATTTATATTTGGAATTTTTGATGCCAAAATTGAATGGAATTAAATATTTGGGCATCATAAAATATGTTGGTTCTAAGGAATTTGAGATTTTGGTAAATTTTATCAAATTTCATTGTTGATATATTTCATAATTAAATATTTGATAAATATGTTTTATGTATTAAATATTAAGAGAAATTCCAGATAAATGGTATTGCTAAATTATAATGTTTTTAATATATGTTTTGGTGCCAAAAGAATATATTTGGAAAATTAAAGAAATTGTGATTTGATTTATTTTAATTATTGCTATGCTTATTAGTTTTAAAAATTGTTTTGGGGTATAATATAATATATATGTGTTCGAATAATTTGACTTATATACCATTCGATTGAATGTTTGGATTATGCATATAAAAATATTTGCCTTATTAAATATGAGTTGTCATTTTATGTAAGGTCTGACAATATATTAAATGGTTTGAAATTCGAATGGGTTCATAAGTGAACTTGGAGTAGTTAAATATTTTAAATCATTTCGGAAATGATTTATTTGAGAAGCAGATGAAAAATTTTATGATTTTAAACATGTTCAAATATTTTAAGAATTTTATGGGTTTAAAAATTGATTTATGGTGAATATATTTCACTGTGGTATTTCTGATTTTCGTATGAAATGACGATTTGAAAATTTTTGAAATATTTAAACAAGCGGTTGAATTTGACAATTAAATTATGATTATGATTGTTATTTTTAATTGATGTACCATATAGTACCAGAGTTTAGTTCAGTATTATATTACAGTGTGCTGGGTTTACCACGGTGTCGTAAGGTTGGTTTCATCCAACGGTTATCTATTATTACCACGAACTGTGAGGTCGGATTTATTTGACTGTTTATTATTATTACCACGGTGCCATGAGGTTGGTATCATTCAACAGTTTAGTATTGCCACGGACTGTGAGATTGGGTACGTCCCGACAGTTATTTATTATTTCCACGATACCTTTCATATATTGAGGGTCGTGAGGTGGGTGTATCCCATGGTTTATAGATTGGTACATCGTATGGTACATTCTATATGTTGTATAAATCGTGTTTTTATTATTCATTTAAATTTAAAGCTTTACATAAATTTTATGGAATTGTTATCGTAATTTTATTACCTATTCTCATTAATGTTTAAGAGTTATTTGTCTTGATTTTGTCATTTAAATCGATTGATATTTTAAAATAAATTCTATTGTATTTTTTATCAATTGTTTTATATAGATGTTTAAATTGATTTAAAATATTCCTTTGGTTATTTCCTTGATTTAAACAATAAATTTTATAATTTATATATTGGATTTATTTTTGTTCTTATGCCAAATTTCTTTAATATAAGTATTATTTATGATTTTATTTATGGTATCTAATGATGTCTTATTCTTTATTTCCATTATAAATTTGGATCCTTAAATTCTTGTATTTTACTCGAAATTTATTGACTAATTGTTTTCCTTGATTTTTGGGGTATAAAAGATTGGGTTCCGCGAAAATGTTTTAAAAAGAGAACCTTTCTAACGGAGTGAATGGTGAGGGTTTTGAGAGAAATTATTATTTTCCAATTAATTATTAATTATTTATTTATTCATTCTTAATTAATCAAGTGTACTATAATTATCGTGGCTTTATCATTGTACAATAGATAGGGTCACTCACTGAGATGATTAGCATCTCATATTTTTAAATTCCGTTCCCCTAGGTTCAGGTTGGGAGACGTTGATCGTCCGGGGCGAGCCCGATGTCTCAGTTCATTGCCGAAAGTCCAAGGAACATTTTCTTCCCTTTTTCCTCTCCATCTTGTATTGTTTCATCTGACATTGTATTAATTCCACATTTATTTGTATAATGCTCTGTATACTGTATTGGACGCATTTTATTAAATACTGCATTGATTCCCTGTTATTCTTTTGGAGTGCTGCAAATTGTGGAATTATATTGTAGTAATGTGGGAGGAATAAGGGGATGTGTATAGAAGTGTGTTTTCAGTGCAGGAAATTTGTGGTAAGTCCAATCCTTGGGGGAGGTTCTGCCGGATTTTCCATTGGAGGGTCCGGTAGGGTTTTCCTAGGATCATGGCTTATCCAGGGTTCCGGTGAGGAATTTTGAACGGGTCCTGACATTTAATATCCTCAAATCTCACAATTCATCAAGAATTGAAGGAAACCTACCTCGGATTTGGATTCAGAGAGGTCAAATTAGTGGGAAAGGGTAAGTGGGATCATCGGGAACTTGTCGAAATGAGATTTCACGGTGAACTGCCGTGCCCACTGGAGAAACTCGCCTCCAGTGGCACGTCTTGTGGCCACTGGCCATGATTTTTGGTGGAGAGGTAGATTGGAGGATGGTTAAGCCAATGGGACCAGTGGTGTTGAAAATGGGTGGCTGGTGTGGGAGAAATCGATGGTGGAAGGAAAATGGGTCGTCACAGGAAAATGCCCCAATCTGAGCCCGTCGCTGGAGATTTGGCCTTGGGTTTTGGGTGGCTGGCTGGAAATGAAGGGTGGGTGGTGGTGATCCAATGCATCTAATGGTCAGGTGGCTAGAAAAGGGTGAACGGCATAAGGCCAGTTCCTCCCTCTCTCACCTCTTTCCCTTTCCTCTTTCTTTCTCCTCTTTCTCCTTCTCTCCCATCCTTTTCTCTCCTTCTCGCCTAATCAAAATACCCCTGGGTGCCACTGTGCACTCATAGGTTGGCCCAAAAATGTGACATGTGGCATAGTTCTGTAACACCCCACACCCAAAAAATGCACCTATTGAGAAGTTTGACTAGGTTTGACCAAGTTTGACGAGGTTGACCAAGTGAATAGTGCGAGTCTAGATTTGACTTTTTCTATGATTTATATTTTAGTTTGACCAAGGTATCATTGGAGAGAGCTTGTAGATACGAGTTCAAAGACTAGCGGCATGCCAAATTTCGAGCTACGAATCAAAAGTTATGGTTCTATGAAGTTCAGTTTCAGTATTTTATCTGTGTCCAAACCAGTCTAAGTGTTTTTGTCTGATAGCAACCCCAGGCTTATAAAAGTCTCATTTTGTGTGCCAAATAGAGTCCCAAAACCCTAGAGCTCCCTTTTCCTTCACGAAACCCGAGGAAAAACACCCCAACCTTTGGACCCGAACTGGGTCAAAACGACCCATTTTTACCTACAACCGGGTTTACACCGTTCAACCACCTTCGGCCACAACCTTGTTACACGCGTCAGACAGAGAGGAGCGGAGGGAGGAGGCGAGCTCGGCCCTAAAATTTTCCGGCCACCGGACGCCGGACGCTCCCAGATCGAGCCGGAGTTTTTCTCTCTCCTCGATTTGTGTGTTTTTCGGCCAACCCAGCTCACCCCATACCTCTATCCCACCATTTTTGACCTCTCTGAGTCCATTTCCGGGGTTAGATTGCCCAAAATCCCCATCGTTTGAGAGATCCCTCAAGTTTAAACTCGGCCGAAACTTTACCTCGATTTTTCGGCCACCGGAGGAGTCACCGGACCAAGGTAAGGCCACTGGTGAACTCCTTGCCTCTTGGGCTTTCCATAGACATATAATTTGTGAATTTTGGAGATCGTTTGGTAATTTTCTTATTTTTGGGTTATTTTACTAATCTTTCGGATAAAATTAGACTGTGTCTGGACAACAATTGGTCAAATTAGTTGAAATTGGAGTTGGATTAGTGCAATTAGATATTATTGGAACTTGTTTGGTGGGTCAATTGCAAAAAAATACGCTTAAGGCAAAATATTTTTAGTTATTGGAGCTTGACATATATTTTTATATTATGACAGGCACTGGTACTGAACCGGAGGTGAGCCTGCAGGAGAGTATAGTTGAGCAGCATCTGTACAGTGAGTGGTTATATTATTTAAATTATTTTGGGCATATTATAATATGTATGTGTTTTGAATAATTTGGCATATATACCATTTGATTGAAATGCTTGCTTTATGCATATATATAATATCTGCTTTCACTTATACAAGTTATCATTTTGTGTGGATTTTAATAAGATTTTCAGTGATTTCTAAATTCGATGAGTTCATAGTGAACTTGTGAATTATGTTAATTAAATATTCTGGTATTTGAATTGAGATTTTAGATTATTTCGGAAAGTACTTGATTTGAGGAGCAGATTGAAAAATTTATATGATTTTAAGCATGTTCAAGTATTTTCAAATTTTATATGCTTAAAATTGGATTATAGTGAATATAAATTCACTGTGGTATTTATGGTTTTATTTGAAGTTGATGAATTGGAATTTTTTTGAAATATTTCAATAAGCGGTGGAACTTAAATATTAAATTATGATTTATAATACAGTGGAGTACTGTATCAGTCATGTTTAATTGATGTACCATATAGTATCAGAGGTTTGGTTCAGTATTATATTATATTACAGCGCGCTGGGTTGCCACGGTACCATGAGGTTGGTTTCATCCAACGGTTTATTATTACCACGGACTGTGAGGTCGGGTTTAACTGACAATTTATTATTGCCACAGTACCGTGAGGTTGGTTTCATCCAACGGTTTATTATTGCCATGGACCGTGAGGTCGGGTTTAACCGACGGTTTATTTATTATTGTTCCCACGATACCTTTCGGATATTGAAGGTCATGAGGTGGGTGAATCCCACGGTTTACAGTTTAGTACATCGAATGTTAAATTGCATATGTTTGAATATATTGTTGGTTTAAAAAATAAATAAATAAATAAAATGGTGGTTATTGCTACACTATAATAATTATTTTGTGGATTTGTGTCTATAATATGTTCATGCTCAATTCTTATATCTCGATTAAGACATTTTATAATATTGTAATGATCGTTCATTTTATACTTTTGAGCATCGATTTTATGATATTGAATGGGGTACAAGTTTGGGTTTTGTGAAATAATTTTAAACAGGGAACTTTTCTAACGAGAGGAATGAGAGGTCTTGAGAGAAAGATTTTACTGAAGTAAATTATTATTTTCCTATTATACTATGCCACTCACTGAGATTTCCTTATCTCACGTTTTATTTGTTTTAAATTCGTTCCCCTAGGCTCAGGCAGTTAGTAGCAGTCTACCTCGTGCACCGTTCGTTACTTCATTCTTTCGCGACAGCAGTAATATTTATCTTTTCTTAGCTTATCTTATCTTTTCAGACTCGTTTATTACTTATTTGTACTCTCAGACTTCGTTAACACTCTTGGAATGCTCTGATATTAAATTTGGGACTCTGTAGAGACCACGATATTTATGTTTTAGTTATGGCCTATAGTACCTTAGGCCGGTTGTGGACTTTTATGCTGTTGAGGATTTATTTACATTTATATGTTGGGGTATTATTGATATTACTTGTGTTGGTTGTCCACGTGTCAAGTGGAGTTCCATTGGATATTCTTAGGAATTGTCCAGTGGTACTTCACCAGGCGGGACCTCCAGGGAGATCCTGGAAGGGTCCCCGAGACGGGTCCTATCAGTTCATTGGACAATGCATGTTAAACGATGTCTAGAAAAACTTTGTAGGTCCGTAACTTTCTATCCAAATGTCCAAATTAGGCGTGCCACTAATGTAACAGCCTAGACCACCCGCATGCAATATTATCTTTTTTGAGCTTGGGGAATCCTCTTACAACCTAGTTCTCAAGGTTTTAAAAAACCTCGCACGAGTTAGGGGTTCCACCCACTCAACAACTCGGGATATTGTCCTCTTTGGCTTGGCTCACCACAACCTCAAGGTTTTACATTCCCACATGGGAAGGCCTCGTAAGGGAAAGGTATCCACACCCACTAATAAGGAATGTTTCGTTCCGTTTTCTAACCGATGTGGGACTTTACAATCCTCCCTCCTTGGGGTCTAGCGTCCTCGCTGGCACACCAATACTGGTACTGGCTCTGATACCAACTATAACAGGCCAAACCACCCACATGCGATATTGTCCTCTTTGAGTCTGGGAAATTCTCTTACAACCCAGCCCTCAAGATTTTAAAAGGTCTCGCACGAGTTAGAGGTCCCACCCACTCAACAACTCGAGATATTGTCCTCTTGGTCTTGGCTCACCACAACCTCAAGGTTTTACATTCCCATATGGGAAGGCCTCGCAAGGGAAAGGTGTCAGGACCTGTCCAAGATCCCTCACCGGAACCCTAGACAAGCCCTAATCCTGGGGAAACCCTAGCGGATCTTCCAATGGAAAATCCGGCAGAACCTTCCTTAAGGGTTGGACTTACCACAAATTTCCTGCACTAAAAACACACTTCTATATATATACCGCCTTATTCCTCCACTTTACTACAATTTAATTCCACAATAATCAACACTTCCATAAATTAAACAGGGAACTAATGCAGTATTTAATAAAATATATCCAATACAGTATACAGGACATCATAGGGTACAATTAAGTATGGAAGTTATACAACAAAGGATGGAAAGAAATATTACAATGGAAATAAATGAAAAGAAAGAAAACTCCTCGAAATACAACAGCAACGAAGATCAAACTCGCTCCAGACGAACGTCTACCAATCTTTGTACCTAGGGGAACGGATTTAAAAATATGAGATGTTAATTATCTCAGTGAGTGACCCTATCTACTATACAGTTATAATAGTAACGATAATCATAGTACACTTGATTAATTAAGAATAAATAAGTAAATAATTAATAATTAATTGAAAATAATATTTTTCTCTCAAAACCCTCACCATTCACTCCGTTGGAAAGTTTCCCTTTTAAAACATTTTCGTAAAACCCAATATTTTATGCCCCAAAAATCAAGGAATAGTTAATTTAATAAAAATTTAAACAATCCAAATACGAATAAAATATAATAAAATAAATTTAGAATACTTGCATTAAAGAAATATATCATAAAAGTGAAATTCAATACATAATTCGTAACATTTGATTTAATAAACTAAAATAAACAGTATTAAAAATATAATTTAAATAATTACAAATAATCATGTAAAATAAATGGTAAAAATATATTATAAAATTCATTTTGAAATATTCAATCAGTCTATATAATAAAAATATGGCAAGATGCATTTTCAAAACATTATTTTAAAATAAGTGTCATAAAATATGAATGAATACATTTTAGAAAAATACTAATTGAAAATAGATGATAAAACAAATTAAATATATTTAATTTAAATACGATTTTGAAAATTTAGGATTTGAAATTTATATCAGAAAAATAATACTTGGCGCACCAGACTATATACCAGTAACGCCCTACAATATCCAGCATCCCGAGCACCGTCCGGCGGGAGGTTAAAAAGAGAAACTTGCATACGGTCGCTTTGGCGTCCCGATAGAACCGCTGCTTAAACCATCATCCCGGCCATGGAGGGGGGTGGCTTATGGCCAATATCAAACTTGCCTGCCTTCGGTCTGATGGCAACTCACGAGAGACATTATAACTTGCGCGCTAATCATATCCATATATATAGTACAGAACACAGTACTGTATGAGTGCATCTAAAATCAATTACTAAATTTATTAAAATACCAAGTTTTTCCAAAATTCACCGTGGGAATTATACCATTTTTCAAATTCACAATCCCACATTTTTCTTTAATCCTCATCATAAATCCATCACTTTAAAATCCATCAATTTCAAATCCATCCATTTAAATATAACAATTTTCAACACCATGAAAACCTAATCCATAAATAATCAAACGTATAAATACGGATTTTGAACTCAATACTTTAATACAATTATTTTTCTCAAAATCTTAAAATCAATTTATATTAAAATCACATAAATTTCATATTTGCTTAAATCCACATAAGTACATTTATTATACGCAATAAATTCCATAATATAAATTTAACAATAATCGATCATAATTTAAATCCATAACTTCTTTAAAACCAAATATATGATTTCCCTGCAATATATGCTTAAATCAATAAACTTTTGGCATCATAAATTCAAAAATAAATTTAATAACAATTTAAAACATAATTTATTTAAAAACCCAAAATATAATTTTTGATGCAATACATGCACTAAGTCAACATAAATCACCATCATAAGCTCAAATAACAATTTCTTAAATATTAAACATATATAGCACATTTTTCATAAATTCAATTAGCACCATATATATATATATTTTTTTTCACAATCCCAAAATATAGTTCGATGACATTACATATATTAATCAATCATAATTTGACATTATAAATTTTAAATATCAATTTCTCTCAATATCAAACACATTTATTTTTCATAATTTCAAATAACACAAAATATATATTTTTAATAGTCCCCAAAATAGTTTAGAAGGTGGGTCACTCACCTCGAGCATGCAATCCAGCCAAGATCTTCCATAGGATCAATTCTATGACTCACACGTGCTCCTAGAATAACAATATTACACAGGATTAAATAAATTAATATTTTATTCGGATACATAATATCTGGTATCCGGGGAAGCGAACACAAACGACAACCAAAATTTACAAATGATATACCGAATTGATGCATGTGAAGCGAGGATTATGAATATGGTCTTACTTCTCGGAGATCGGACCTGAGGTGGCCGGAATCTAGCCGGAAAGCTTTCGGATTTTAGACCTTCGATTCTCACAATCCGTTAAGAACTGAGGCAAGTGGACATCGAATTTGGGTTAAGGGGGTCGAAATTAGTGGGAAAAGATAGGCGGTACAACCGTAAACTCGCCAGAAGTCAATTTCCCGATGAGCCGCCTTGGTCACCGGAACCCATCACTGCCGGCGGCGCGTCCGGTGGCCATTGGTCATGATTTTTGGTGGAATGGTAGATTGGGAAACGGGTGAAGCAATAGGATTGGCGGTGAGGCAAACGGAGGTCTGGTTTGGGAGAAATCTGCCGGAGAAGGAAACAGGTCGATCGTTGGAAAACACCCCAATCTGGGTGGGTCGCCGGCGATTTGGCCGTGATTTTTGGTTGACCGGGCAGTTTTTAGGTGGATTTCAAGGTGGGGTGGCTTGTGTACGGAAAGGGTGGCCGGTGGTGGTGGTCTCTCCTCTCTCTCTCTCTCTCTCTTCCCCCCGACCCACATGTATTTTGGCCAAAATAAAAGCCACCCATGGGTGATACTGTTCACTCACGGGATTGGCTGAGAACACAATACATGGCACACAATATTCACTCAATTAAAAAATATATTAAAATATTATGGTATTTGGAAAACTTTGCAGGTCAATAGATTTTTAACCTGGTGTCCAAATTAGATGTGCCACTAGTCTATGAACTCGTATTGATGAGTATTTCACAACCATGCATAAGTCAAAGCTCAATTTTACAAAAATAAAAAGTCAACTCGAGCACCATTGGACAGTTTGGACCTCAACTTGTTTTGCTCATAACTTTCAAACTGTAGCTTTGTTTTCAACGTGCTACTAGTCTATGGACTCATGTCGATGCATACTTCGCAATGGTGTCTAGGTCAACTTGAAATTTTATCTGAATCAAAAAGACAAAGTTGGATCCTCTCGGTCAGCAATGATCAAATCCAGTCAACGTGCAAAAATTTTGGTATGATTTAGGATGGGGCATTACAAAAGGTATCCACACCCAATTATAAAGAGTTGTCCGTTCTCCTTTCCAACCGATGTGGGGCTTCACAACTAGTCTATGACCTCATCTCGACGAGTACTTTACAATGACACATGAGTTAAAGAAAAATTTCATAAAAAAAAGTCAAACCTGATACCCTCGAACAGTTTGGACCGCATCTTGTTTTGCTCATGTCTATCAAACCGTAGCTCTGTTTTCAATGTACCACTGGTCTATGAACTTGGGTCAATGCGTATTTTGTAATGGTACCTTGGTCAAAGCAAAATTCTATGCCGGATAAAAAAGCAAAATTTATCCCATCTCGGGAAATGGCAGTCAAACCCAACAAATCTTGGTCAATGTGAAGAAAAATTCCAGTGTACTTTGGGATGCGGCGTTACAAGTTTGCTAATTAAAGAGGAAAATATAAGTTAAGTTTTTATAACATTGTTACGTCTAGCACGCAATTGCTTCTTGATAACTGAGGATTTACTCACTTATTGGTATCTTTTTAAGGCTTAATTAGTGGTGAGAACTCAAGCTTTCAAGTTATTTGTTGAATTTTGTGTGCAGTTTGTAGGAACGCTTCAAAATTGGATTTTGTTGTAAACTGGGTGATCTTTGAAGCTATTAAGAGGAGTCTTAAAAATTCGAGGTTTTATTGAAGCTTGAAGCATTGTGGAGAAGCCTAAATTCATTTTAGGGAGTTTTCAAAGAGGCGAGGCAGTAGTCAAGGTCCTTAAGAACCAAATTTCATGCATCTCTCACCATTTCAATGTGCCCCTCACCAATTCAGCATGCCTCTCACCTCCAGCTCCAATTTTCCAAGCATTTGATTCCCCAAATCAGTTTCTTTGGAACCTAAGCACCATATTTGGCGCAACCCTCTCCAAGTTTTTAATGAGTGGACTCCAAGAACTAATCCTAGCCATTGAATAAAGTTTTCATGGATAGATTAGCCTCTTTTTGATGGTTTTATCATGTTCTCAAGTGTGGAGGCTCATTATTAGGCCTTAGAAGGAATGAACACTACGATAGTTGCATGAATCAAGCCAAACATTTGGAACCTTGGAAAAGTTGCACTTATTTTTGAAGTTTGAATAAGAATCGTTAACTTGTCAGTGAAAATGATAGTGCATTTAGATTTTTCAAGCCTAATATCATGTCCAAATTCAGTATTCCATAGAATTTATTGTCATCGGAGTAAAAATGTTCAAGGTTTGTCATTCTTCTAAATGAATAAGAAACGGAACCATGCAATTTATTATTTTCAACGTCAAGGTAAGTAAATTTTGTGAGGTTTCCAAGGCAAGAAGTAATGTGACTGTAAATTTATTGCTATCAAGATGTAAGTAAGTGAAATGGGTGAGGTTTTGAAGCAAACAGGGGAATTGAACATTGAAATTGTTACTTGAAAGGTCCAAAAAAGTGAAGCTCGTTAGTCTACCAAGGGAAGATGCCACAAGACAATGCAATTTGTTTGTTCGAAGAATTGAGTGAGTTAAAAGAGTGAAGTTTTCAAACCAAGATTGAATTTCACCTTTGAGTTGACTCTTTTCAAGCCACAAAACAGTAAGCTCGGTTAAGTTCTGAAGAAAAGAAGGGATTTGACCCTGAAAATTGTTTTCTGAAAGATCCAAAAAGGTAAGCCTTTTTGTAAGTGAACACGGTATGCAAACCATGGAATGTATTATTTTCAAGGATGGGGTGAGGTATTGGCTAAGGGTTCCCGTACCAAGACTTAATGTAGCTAAAGAGCGTAAACCCATATTAAGCATTTATAGTTTAGGTTTCCAACTATCTGATGTAATAGTGATATATAGCCAGCTCCAAATACCGCCAATTCTTGAGAATGGGTTGCTAACTCAGAATTAGGATCTGGAAAACTCAACAACAGTTGGGTTTAAAAGGCTAACTTACATGCTGCCAAATTTCCCAATTATCTTGAAATGGAAAAAGTAAATGTTTCCCTTTATATGGTTTATATGACTGTCTCTTGCGTCAAAATTTCTCTTCATACAAATAAAGAGGATCCTCCTACTGTATTCCTAATATGGTATCCCTGTAATTTGCACCGTTGCTTGGTTTAGATAAAATTTAACATGATGTAAAAAAATGACATATAATAACCTGTTGGTGTGGGGGACTTCCCTAAAGGTTTTGCTAGAAAAATATATTTATTAGGCTCTTATAGGTCAAATATTTACAAATTATTTGATTTTCTTATTAGAATACATCCATGAATGAAAATAATACACTATCAATCAATGCTAGCAAACGTGGAAATAAAAGCCAAGCAACATACGGTGGAATTTTAAAAAAAAAAAAAAACTTAATATTAATATTGGAAGAAATAATTGTTTAATTATAAAATCATTAAGTGAGAGAGCATGCAGAAGAGATCAACAATAGCGGTGACATCTGTGACGGCCGCCTTTTAGTTTACATTCACCTCTTCTACAGTCTCGTTTGCAGAATCCGTCACATCTGCCATCGTCATTTCCTGGTATACAAATGCGAAATTTCTCATTCTCAGTGTGACACACTGCAGCATCCACTTTGTTGTATTCTGTTAAATAAACAAAAAGAAAAACAAAAATATGTTAAAATAAAGGATATTATCAAAATCCATAAAAATTAATTAACAAAAAGCAAAATACTAAAACAAAAACAAAAACATCCATTCCTTAAATTGATATGCCAAGATGATATGCATTTATTGACAACACAAAGAATGCAACAAGAATCAGTACTATCACATTAGCTTTGAACGTGGTCATTTTTTTTTTCCAAACTCTTTACTCTGACCTTACAGATTAATTAATTTAAAGAACAATATCTCTATTTTGGTTGTCTTCGAATATTTAAATAAATTCATGGAAAAAGAGATAGCAGACAAGATTGGAAACTAGAAAGGAATAAAACGAAGCAGGTCACTAATTTTAGTAATAAATGCATAATAAGAGGAACTATATAAAAAAAAAAAAAGTTGAAGATATAAGTGGTATGTAACACCCCGTCCCAAAATATAACGAAAATTTTCCAACTTTGGCCGAGGTTGTCCGTTGACTGTTGACCGTTGACCCAAGGGGTCAAAATTTGACTTTTGACTCGGATGAAATTCTAGGTTGACTGAGGTACCGTTACAAAGTACACGTTGGCACGAGTTCGTAGACTAGTAGCACGTCGAAAACGAAGCTACTGTTTGAAAGTTATGAAAACAAATTGAGGTCCAAACTGTCCAAAAGGTGCCGGGAGTTGACTTTTATGGTTGTAGAATTTTGCTTTGACTTTTGTATGGTTGTAAAGTGCTCGTCGATACGAGTTCATAGACTAGCGGCACGCTTAAATTGGACATCTGGTTAAAAAGTTATGGACGTGTGAAGTTTTCCAACTACCGTAATATTTTAATGTTTTTAAATCGGTGAACAGTGAAATGCCACATGTCGATATCTGAGAGGTCCACGTGGGTGAACAGTGTCACCCACGGTGGTTTTTATTTTGGCAAAACGGGGGGAAGGGGAGAGAAGGAAAAAGAGGAGAGAGAGAGAGGTAGAGAGAGAAACGATCGGCCACCACCGGTTGGTCACCGTCCGGCCACCAGAGGGCCACACGCGCCGGCCAGGCAGGAGCGCCTCTCCATTTCCGACCGACCACCCAAATTTCACAGCCAACCGACCGGCGACGCACCCGGATCGGAGCGTTTTCCAGCGACGGCGATTTTTCCCCTCCACCACCGGCCACCGCCGATTTGCATAGTTTTCGGCCACCCCAAGCTACACGCGCCTGACCGGTCTCTCACCCGTGGGAGTTCTGGCCTACCCGCCAAATTGCACGGCTACCGGACCTCCGACGGGCCGGAATCGGAGTATTTTCCGGCGAGGGGCCGAAAATCTTCAAACCCAGATCTCTTCGCCGTCCGGCCTCCGTTTGCCTCACTGCCAGTCCCGTTGGAACCCTCTCCCCTCGATCTACAAAACCCCCAAAAATCTCGGCCATCGGCCACCGGACGTGCCACCGCGGGCGACGGATGTCGGTGACCGCGGCGGCTCGCCAAAAATCACTGTTTTGGCGAGTACCCAGTTGCACCGCCGGTCCCTCTCCACTAATTTTGACCCCCTGAATCCAAATCCAGTGTCCTTTTCCTCCAATTCGCGATGGTTTGGGAGAATCGAGGCTTTAAAGACCGAAAGCTTTCCGGCGAGATTCCGATCGCCTCGGGTCCGATCTCCGGGAAGTAAGACCGGATTCGTAATCCTCGTCACTCAAGCTTCAATTCGGTATATACTTTGTCAATTTTGGTTAACGTTTGTGTTAGACCCCCCGGGTACCGGGTGTTATTTACCCGAATAAAATATTAATTTATTTGACTGTGTATGAATTGTGTTCTAGGAGCACGTGTGCGTTGTGGAATCGATCCTATGGTGGATCGTGGTTTAATTGCGTGCTCCAGGTGAGTGACCCACCATTAAAAATATTTTGGGATAATTAATTATATTTATTTGGTGTTTAATTGATATTTGAAATTATGCTCATGTGGTGCAATTTAATTGTAATTGTGGAAAATTATCATTTTATAAGTATGTATATGTTTTTTGGTGCTAAACGGAATTTTGGGTTATTAAGAAATTCCCGACTATTATTATTATTATGATTTAATTGTATTTATTACACATGAGCAAGGTATTTTCATAAATTAATTTGTGTCTGGATTTTTATATTATTTTGTGGGCATAATTGGTTTAAATATTTTAAGGAAAATATTTGTTTAATTGGTGGTTTAAATTTTATAATTATGCCCCGTGGAATATTATTTGTTGGACCTCGTGTTACGAGAAAAATTATTTTTATATTGTTATCGATGGTTTCGTACCGAGTATGTTAAAGGAAAATGTGGGATGGTGAAATTTAAAACTGGTATATTTCACATGGTAATTTTTGGAAAATCAGTACGGTAATAATTAATTTAATAATTATTTTAGACGCACTCATACAGTATTGGTGTTCCGATGTATATGTGGTTAGCGCGTAAGTTGTTATGTCTCCCGTGAGTTGTCATTGGACCGAGGGCAGGCAAGTTTTATATAGTGCACATAGCCGCCCCCCTCCTTGGCCGGGATGACGGTTTTAGCAGTGGTATTCTCGGGATGCCGAAGTGCCGTATGCAAGTTTTTCTCTTTAATCTCTTCGCCAGTCGGTGATCGAGATGCTGGGTATCGGAGGGCATCACTGGTATATGGTGTAGTGCGTCAAGTATAAATTTTCGGATAGAAATTTCAAACCCCAAAGTGTTCAAAAATTATTTATTATAATTTATTACATTTTATTTATATTTGGGGTATTTATCTATTGTTTATGAAATTAATTGATCCCTTGGTTTTCGGAAAATACGAATATCGGGTTTTGTGAAAATGTTTTAAAAGAGGAACATTTCCAACGGAGTGAATAGTGAGAGTTTTGAGTGAAATTATTACTTTCAATTGTTTATTATTTATTATTTATTTAATTGTTGGTATTAATTAAATTCCTTTATTTGTTATATTATTAATATTAAAAGTGTTCAGTAGATAGGGTCACTCACTGAGATGATTAACATCTCACGTTTTTAAATTTAAGCATTGATCATCCAGGTTGGGAGACGTTGATCGTCCGGGGCGAGCCCGACGTCTCAGTTCATTGCCCGAAAGTCCAAGAAGCATTTCTTACATTTTTCCTCCCCATCTTGTATTACTTCTTTATCTGTCATTGTATTAATTTCATATTTATTGGCATAATGCTCTGTATACTGTCCTGGACATTTATGTATTAATTATGCACTGGATTACTATTATTCATTTGGGGTGCTGTAATTTTTGTGTAATCAACTTATAGTAATGTGGGAGGAATAAAGGGATGTTTATAGAAGTGTGTTTTCAGTGCATGAAATTTTTGGTTAGTCCTACTCTTAGGGGAGGTGATGCCGGATTTTCCGTTGGAAGGTTCGGTGGTATTTCCCTGGGATCAGGGCTTGTCTAGGGTTCCGGTGAGGAATTTTGGACGGGTCCTGACATGGTACCTTTTTTAAATTATTTAAAGCTAAATAAGGAAAACCAATCGTTGATGAATCGTTGCAATTATCTAACAAATCAACTAACATTTTCAATATTTAGAATATTAAGTTAATAATAATTTGTTACTATTAGTATAGATATATGCCTTTTATTATATAATTTATTAAATTTACTATATAAATCAATGAAATAATAAATAATAAGGAATTATTTTAATTAGTTTAAAATACCTCAATTTGCATAGGCAATAAAATACATTAAATTTCATGTTAAAATCCAACATTGAAACAATAATGAAAACATGAATAAATGCATTCAAATAATCAATTTCAGTAAGTAGAATAAGTCAATTAAATAATAGAAGAAATATTTAAATCAGTTTACAACGTCTATTTGAAATAAGCCATTTTAAATCAACAAATCAATTTAAATAATAAAATATGGTAAAATGTATTTTTAAAACATTAATACGAATAAATGATAAAAACATAATAAAATACATTTTAATTTTAAATACTCTTTTAAAATATTATTATTTTGGAAATCGTATCGATAAAACCAGTTGATGCACCAAACTATATACCAGTGACACCCGAGGGTACGTAGCATCCCAAGCACCGTCTGATGGAAAAGTTAAAGAGAGAAACTTGCATCCTGCCGCTTTGGCGCCGCAATAGCACCAATGCTTATAGCTACCATCCCGGCCATAGAAGGGGCTGACTATGGCTGATATATTAAACTTGTCTGCCCTTAGGTCCATAGCATCTCATGGGAGAGCGTACAACTTGCACGCTTATCAACATATCACAAATACAGTAAAACATACGAGTATTGTATGATGTATCTAAGAATTGGTAAAATCATATGTTTTCCAAATCTCGAATCTCATAAATACCATTTTCAAATCCGTTAATCCACATCACCTTTAAACCATCGTCATAAATCCAATCACTTAAAATCCATCAATTTCAAATATACCAAATTTCCTATGGCAATAAGTCAAGCCCTTAATGTTTAAATGCATAAATATATTTTTGAAACATAACAATTTAAAACAATATTTTTCTCAAATCCTTAAAATCCAATTTAAATAAAAAATATCATTAAAACCACGTAAAATTCATGCATAATTAAATTTCCACAATTCACCAATACCATAAAATAAATTCCACAATTATTTCAATGCATAATAAATTTAAATGAATATTTTCCTTCAAATCCGTAAAATCAATTTATATAAAAAATAATATTAAAACCTCATAAAATTCATATATTCTTAAAATCATACACACATGTAACACCCCGTCCCAAAGTACAATGGAAATTTTCTCACTTTAACCGAGGTTGATCGTTGACCGTTGACCAAAGGGGTCAAAAGTTGACTTTTTGACTCGAATGGAATTCTAGGTTGACTGAGGTACCATTATGAAGTACACGTTGGCACGAGTTCGTAGACTAGTAGCACGTTGAAAAATGAGCTACTGTTTGAAAGATATGAGCAAAACAAGTTGAGGTCCAAATTGTCTAAGGGATGCCGGGGTTGACTTTTTATTCATGTAAAGTTGAGCTTTGAGTCATGCATGGTTGTGAAGTACTCGTCGATAAGAGTCTGTAGACTAGCGGCACGTCCGATTTGAACATGTGGTTTGAAAGTTATGGACCTATAAATGTTTTCAAATACTGTATTATTTTAATATTATTTTTAAACGTGTAACTATGTGCCACGTGTGACTTAATAAATATGACCATGTGTCACCATGGTGAGATGCCACATGCCAACCATGCTTAATACCATATTATTTTATTATTGTTATTTTATATATAATAATATTATTTAATTATTTTATTTATTTTATTTTTATTTCTTTTTTCTTTTCCCCCACGTGGGAAAACACCAGCCCCCCCCCCCCCCCCCGAGCCTTTTTCCTTCTTCTTTCTTCTTCTTCTTCCTCCTTCTCCTTCCTTTCCCTTCCTTTCTCCCTCTCGGATTCTTGCTGTTTTTTTTTTTAATTCCGGCCACCACCTTGCTACACGCGCTGGCCAGGGAAGAAGCCTGTTCGCCGGTGATGCTGACCTCCAAATTTCCCGGCCAGACGCCGCCGGACGCGCCCAGATCGGGCCGGTGAAGTCGGTGGCGGCGGGTTAAGTTTCTCTGGCGATTCTCACCGTTTCTGCCCAACCCAATTCGGTCTTCCACCCCTTTCCCCCTATTTTGGGTCCTCTGAGTTTAAATATGGCCTCCAATTGTTTAAATTCGAAGTGGTTCGAGAGTTATGAGGAGATGAAATTCAGCCGGTACTTCTCGGGTAAATTCTGGCCACCACCGGCAGAATTGGGGTCATTGGAGGCCGGTAATGCGATCCTCGTTCCATAAGCTTCGTTTCGGTATATTACTGGTCAATTTTGGTTAATGTTTGTGTTTAACCCGTCCCGGGTACCAGGTATTATTTACCCGAATAAAATATTAATTTATTTCACTGTGTGTGAATCGTTGCTCTAGGAGCACGTGTGTGTCGTGGAATTGATGCCATGGAGGATCTTAGGTTAATTGCGTGCTCCAGGTGAGTGACCCACCTTTAAAACTATTTTGGGGTGATTCATTATATTTATTTTATGTTAATTTGATATTTGGAATTATGCTCATGTGGTGGAAATTTAATTATAATTGTGGAAAATATTATTTTATAAGTACGTATATGTTTATTGGTGCTAAACGGAATTTTGGGTTATTAAGAAATCCCTGATTTTTATTATTGTGATTTAATTGTATTTATTACACATGAGCAAAGTATTTTCATTAATTAATTGTGTTTGGATTTTTATATTATTTTTTTGGGCATAATTGGTTTAAATATTTTAAGGAAAATATTTGTTTAAATTGGTGGTTTTAAATTTGATAATTATGCCCGTGGAATATTATTTGATGGACCTTGTGATATGAGAAAAATTAATTGTATATTGTTATCGGTGGTTTCGTACCGGAAATGTTAAAGGAAAATGTGGGATAGTGAATTTGAAAAATTGTATAATTCCCACGGTAATTTTTGGAAAATTGGTACGGTAATATTTAATTTAATAATTGGTTTTAGAAGCACTCATACAGTATTGGTGTTCTAGTTGTATATATGGATTAGCGCGCACATTATTATGTCTCCCATGAGTTGCCATTGGATCGAGGGCAGGCAAGTCTTATATATTGCGCATCAGCCGCCCCCCTCCGTGGCCTGGATGACGGTTTCAGCAGCGGCGCTGTCGGGATGCCGAAGCACCGTATGCAAGTTTCTCTCTTTAATCTCCCCGCCAGTCGGTGCTCGGGACGCTGGGTATCGGAGGGCATCACTGGTATATGGTGTGGTGCGTCAAGTATAAATTTTCAGATAGAAATTTCAAACCCCAAAGTGTTCAAAAATTATTTATTATATTTTATTGCATTTTATTTATATTTGGGGTATTTATCTATTGTTTATTAAATTAATTGATTCCTTGGTTTTCGGGAAATACGAATAAGGGGTTTTGTGAAAATGTTTTAAAAGGGGAACATTTCCAATGGAGTGAATAGTGAGGGTTTTGAGAGAAATTATTACCTTCAGATGTTTATTATTTATTTATTTATTTAATTGTTGGTATTAATTAAATTCCTTTATTTGTTATATTATTAATATTAAAAGTGTTCAGTAGATAGGGTCACTCACTAAGATGATTAACATCTCATATTTTTAAATTTCGTTCCCCTAGGTCCGAGTTCATTGCCGAAAGTCCAAGGAGCATTTTCTTCCCTTTTTCCTCTTCATCTTGTATTGCTTCCTTATCTATCATTGTATTAATTCCACATTTATTTGTATAATGCTCTGTATACTGTATTGGACGTATTTTTATTAAATACTGCATTAACTCCCTGTTATTCTTTTGGAGTGCTGCAAATTGTGGAATTATATTGCAGTAATGTGGGATGAATAAGGGGATGTGTATAGAAGTGTGTTTTCAGTGCAGGAAATTTGTGGTAAGTCCAACCCTTAGGGAAGGTTCTACCGGATTTTCCATTGGAGGGTCTGGTAGGGTTTTCCTGGGATCAGGGGTTGTTTAGGGTTCCGGTGAGGAATTTTGGACAGGTCCTGACACACATTTATTATGCATCATAAATTCAACATTAAACTTCACAATAAATTATTAAAAACCTTATACCATAATATCTTAAAAATCAAGATATGATTTTTATTTTATTTCCTCCCAAATAGGCAGCACAAATTCAATATAATTTTTATCCAATGTCCAACACATAAAATGTCAAATCCAAATTATTAATTAGCATAAAATATATGTAACTTAACACCCAAAAATAAATTTGAAGATGGATCACTCACCTCGAACATGCATATAAATCAAGATCCTCAATGGGATCAGTCCCATGACTCATACGTGCTCCTAAAATATCAACAGTACACAAGATCAAATAAATTAATATTTTATTCGGATATTTTACATATGGGTACCTGGGGGAGCTAACACAAACAGTATCCAAAACTCACAAGTAATATATTGAAACGAAGCTTATGAAGCGAGGATCACAAATTGAGTCTTATCTCCTGAAGATCAGACTTGTGGTAGCTGAAATCTCGCCGAAAAGGTTCCAGGTTTAATGTCCTCGAATCTCACAATCCGTCAAGAATTGAAGGAAACCAACCTTGGATTTGGATTCAAAGAGGTCAAATTAGTGGGAAAGGGTAGGTGGGATTGTTGGGAACTCGTCGGAATGAGATTTCATGGTGAACCGCCATGCCCACAATAAAAACTCACCTCCAGTGGCACATCCTGTGGCCAATGGCCATGATTTTTGGTGGGGAGGTAGATTGGAGGATAGGTAAGCCAATGGGACCCATGGTGTTGAAAAAGGGGTGGCTAGTTTGGGAGAAATCGATAGTGGAAGGAAAATGGGCCGTCACAGGAAAATGCCCCAATCTGAGCGCGTCGCTTGCAATTTGGCCATGGGTTTTGGGTGGCTGGCTGGAAATGATGGGTGGGTGGTGGTGATCAAATGCATGTAATGGTCAGGTGGCTAGAAAAGGGTGAAAGGCATAAGGTCGGTTCCTCCCTCTCTCTCCTATTTCTCTTTCAGCTTTCTCTTTCCTCTTTCTCCTTCTCTCCCCTCCTTCTCTCTCCTTCTCATCCAATCAAAATACCCGTGGGTGCCACTGTGCACTCAAAGGTTGGCCCATAAATGTGACACGTGGCACAGTTCATTGGACAATGCATGTTAAATGATGTTTTAGAAAAACTTGTTAGTTCTGCAACTTTCTAACCAAATGTCAAAATTAGGCGTGCCACTAGTCTATGAACTCATCTTGATGAGTATTTTACAACCACACATGAGTTAAAGCAAAATTTCATCAAAAGAAAAAGTCAAGCCTATCACCCTTGAACAGTTTGGACCGCATCTTGTTTTGCTCATATGTTTCAAACCATAGCTCTGTTTTCAATGTACTACTAGTCTATGAACTTAGGACAATGCGTATGTTGCAATGGTGCCTCGGTCAATTCAAAAGTATATCCAGATAAAAAAATAAATTTATCCTTTCTCGGTCAATGGTGGTCAAGCCCAACCAATCTGGTCAACATGAAGAAAATTTCCAATGTACTTTGGGATGTGGTGTTACATATTTGCTAATTAAAAAGGAAAATATAAGTTAAGTTTTTAGAACTTTGTTACATCTAGCATGCAATTGCTTCTTGATAACTGAGGATTTACTCACTTATTGGTATCTTTTTAAGGCTTAATTAGTGGTGAGAACTCAAGCTTTCAAGTTATTTTGATGAATTTTGTGTGCACTTTGTACGAACGCTTCAAAATTGGATTTTGTTGCAAACTGGATGATTTTTTATGCTATTAGGAGGAATGTTACAAATTCAAGGTTTTGTTGAAGCTTGAAGCATTGTGGAGAAGCCTAAATTTGCTTTAGGGAGTTTTCAAAGAGGCCAGGCAGCAGTCAAGGTGCTGAAGAACCAAATTTCGCGCATCTCTCACCATTTCAGTGTGCCCCTCACCAATTCAGCACGCCCTTCACCTCCAGCTCCAATTTTCCATGCATTTGATTTCCCAAATCAGTTTCTTTGGCAACTAAGCACCATAGTTGGCGCAACCCTGTCCAAGTTTTTAATGAGTGGACTCCAAGAACTAATCCTAGCCATTGAATAAAGTTTTCATGGATAGATTAGCCTCTTTTTGATGGTTTTATCGTGTTCTCAAGTGTGGAGGCTCATTATTAGGCTTTAGAAGGAATGAACACTACCATTGTTGCATGAATCAAGCCAAACATTTGGAACCTTGGAAAAGTTGCATTTATTTTTCAAGTTTGAATAAGAACCGATAACTTGTCAATTAAAATGATAGTGCATTTAGATTTTTCAAGCCTAATATCATGTCAAAATTCAGCATTCCACTCAATTTATTGTCATCGGCGTAAAGATGTTCAAGGTTTGTCATTCTTGTAAATGAATAAGAAACGAAACCACGCAATTTATTATTTTCAATGTCAAGGTAAGTAAATTTTGTTAGGTTTCCAAGGCGAGAAGTAATGTGACCAGTAAACTTATTGCTATCAAGATCTAAGTCAGTGAAATGGGTGAGCTTTTGAAGAAAACAGGGGGTTTGAACAGTGAAACTGTTACTTGAAAGGTCCAAAAACGTGAAGCTCGTTAGTCTACCAAGGAAAGATGCCACAAGACAATGCAATTTGTTTGTTCGAAGAATTGAGTGGGTTAAAAGAGTGAAGTTTTCAAACCAAGATGGAATTTCATCTTTGAGTTGATTCTTTTCAAGTAATAAAAGAGTAAGCTCGGTTAAGTTCTAAAGAAAAGAAGGGATTTGACCCTCAAGGTAAGCCTCAGTGTTGTAAGCGAACAAGGTACGCAACCATGGAATGTATTTTGTTCAAGGACGGGGTGAGTTATTGACTAAGGTTTCCCGTACCAAGACTTAATATAGCTAAAGAGCGTAAACCCATATTAAGCATTTATAGTTTAGGTTTCCAACTAACTGATGTAATAGTGATATATAGCCAGCTCCAAACTCTGCCAATTCTTGGGAATGGGTTGCTAACTCAAAATTAGGATCTGGAAAATTCTACAACAGTTGGGTTTAAAAGCGCAACTTACATGCTGCCGAATTTCCCAATAATCTTGAAATGGAAAATGTAAATGTTTCCCTTTATATGGTTTATATGACTGTCTCCTGCGTCAAAATTTCTCTTCATGCAAATAAAGACGATCCTCCTACGGTATTCCTAATATGGTACCCCTGTAATCTGCACCATTGATTGGTTTAGATGAAATTTAAGATGATGTAAAAAAATGACATATAATAACCTGTTGGCGTGGGGTACTTCCCTGAAGGATTTGTTAGAAAAATATATTTACTTGGCTCTTATAGGTAAAATATGTACAAATTATTTGATTTTCTTATTAAAATACATGCATGAATGAAAATAATACACTATCAATCAATGCTATCAAACGTGCAAATAAAAGCCAAGCAAAGTACGGTGGAATATTATAAAAAAAAAAAAAAAATTGAATGTTACTATTGGAAGAAATAATTGTTTAATTGGCCACAAACAACAGCCTTGCAAGATTATATTACTAGAAAACCAGTCATATTACAGAACAACGTCGTTCAGCTTGCTTTACTTATGTTTATATAATTTATTTGATTATAAAATCATTCAGTGAGAGAGTATGCAGAAGAGATCAGCAATAGCAGTGACATCTGTGACGGCCGCCTCTTAGTTTACATTCACCTCCTCTACAGTCTGGTTTGCAAAATGCGTCACATCTGCCATCATCATTTCCTGGTATACAAATTCCAAATTTCTCATTCTCAGTGCAACACACTGCAGTGTCCACTTTGTTGTATTCTGTTAAATAACCAAAAAGAAAAACAAAAATATGTTTAAAAAAAGGATATTATCAAATTCCATAAAAATTGATTAACAAAAAGCAAAATATTAAAACTGAAACCAAAACATCCATTCATTAAATTGATATGCCAAGATGATACGCACCTATTGACAACACAAGGAATGCAACAAGAATCAGTACTGTGACATTAGATTTGGACGTGGCCATTTTTTTTTTTTTCCAAACTCTTTGCTCTGACCTTGCAGATTAATTAATTTACAGAACAATTTCTCTATTTTGGTTGTCTTCGACTGTTTAAATGAATTTATAGAAAAAGAGATAGGAGACAAGGTTGGAAACTAGAAAGGAATAAAATGAAGCAGGTCACTAATTTTAGTAATATATGCATAATAAGAGGAACTAAATAATAAAAAAAATACGTTAAAGATATAAGTGGTACCTTTTTTAAATTATTCAAAGCTAAATAAGGAAAACCAATCGTTGATGAATCGTTGCAATTATCTAACAAATCAACTAACATTTTCAATATTTAGAATACTAAGTTAATAATAATTTGTTACTATTAGAATAGATATATGCCATATATATATATATATATGTAAATGTACTTGGGAAACTTGAACCAATGGCTCATAATTTAGGTCTTTAATGAAATATAACCTACTTTTGAAAATAAAGATATTTAAGTTTCTTCAATTATAAATCTACTAATATAACCTTCCTTGTAGAACATAATTAAAACGCATATATTCCTTGTTTTTCCAAATTTTCCACACAATTTCTTCTTCTTCTTCTTCTATTTCTTATATTTTGATTGAAACTTTCCATATATTCATTGTTGATTTTGCAAGGTTTTCATTCGCTCAATATATTTGCATTTTTACTTTTCATAGTTCAAGATATATATAGTATGATTTCATATTGTTTCATTTTTTGTAGAAATAAATATATTTTTTATTAGTCTATGTTAGTGCTCTTACATTAAGTAATTTTCCAGGTTGAAAGCTTAGGATATGAAAAAGAATCACCAGGAACACAGTTTCCATTGACAAAGCTTTCTTTAAATTGCAACAACAGCAGACCTCTCATGGTCACGACCTCGTTTGCATAAAAGAAAAAGCTTGTTTAGGAACATATATTAGCAAGAGGAACAAAAGCGTAAAAACACTAACAAAGTAAGAAAATGCACAAGACTCCATTAGAATATGCATGTTTATTAATCCCGTCAATTAACAAGCTAATTTGATGTATAGAAAAATTATAGACTTTGTTTAGGCATTGTTTCGTAATGAACACACAACGCTTACCTTTTTCTTTATTAATTGTGCAAAAGATTATATAATTTTCGCACTGCATTATCTCCATAGCGGCCTGCTTTTTATGTCATTTTTCTTTCCATTTTCTTATTCATATTTAATATATGTATATATATCTGTCAAATAACCATCCTGTTTAAAATCGCTTACTAGATATGCAACGAGCATATTGCATATTTAATTTCATATACTAGGCATGTAATATTACATGTTTTGGGTAGTTTGTATTCTTTATTCTATTTTAAATTCTACTATTATTATTGGAGTTAGTAATTTTATCTCCATTGTCAAATTTAACTAAAAAGTAATGTTATAAGTTTTGTTTTGTCAGGATCACCCGTCCAAGATCCCTCAGTAGAACCTTTAGACAAGTTTTGATTCTAGGAAATCCCTACTGAATCCTCCCCTAAGGGTTGAACTTATCACAAAATTTCCTGCATAGAAAATGTACTTATAATAATATCCCTTTATTTCTTCCACCTTACTACAATTTATTTCCAAAAGTTTACAGCGCTTTAAATAATAAACAAGGAATCTGTTCAATATTAATTGAATAGTTATCCAATGTAGTATATAGAACATTGAATATCACAATAAGTATGAATTTAATACAACAAAGAGCTGGAAAGAAATAATACAAGATAGGAAAAAAAAAAAAAAAGGAAATGAAGAACTCTCTGAAATTAGCAACGATCACGAGATGCCAAACTCTCCTCGAGCGATCAATGCCTACAACTTGGGCCTAAGAGCACAAATTTAAAAATGTGAGATACTAACAACTTAGGCCTACAACTTGGGCCTAAGAGCACAACGCTTACCTTTTTCTTTATTAATTGTGGAAAAGATTATATAATTTTCACACTGCATTATCTCCATAGCGGCCTGCTTTTTATGTCATTTTGTGTAGGATTTTCTTATTCATATTTTTATATATGTATATATATATATCTGTCAAATAACCATCCTGTTTAAAATATGGGCTTACTAGATATGCAACAAGCATATTGCATATTCAATTTCATATACTAGGCATATAATATTACATGTTTTTGGTAGTTTGTATTCATTATTCTATTTTAAATTCTACTATTATTATTGGAGTTTGTTATTTTATGTCCATTGTCAAATTTAACTAAAAAGTAATGTTATAAGTTTTGTTTTGTCAGATCACCCATTCAAGCTTCCTCACTGGAACCTCTAGATATCCTGATCTCAGGAAATCCCTACCGGCCCCTTCCCTAAAGGTTAGACTTATCACAAAATTTCCTGCATAGGAGACGCACTTATAATAATATCCCCTTATTCCTCTTACTTTACTACAATTTATTTCTAAAAGTTTGCAGCGCTTCAAATAATAAACAGGGAATCTATGCAATATTAGTTGAATAGTTATCCAATGTAGTATATAGAGCATTAGATATCACAATGTGTATAAATCTAATACAACAAAGAGCTGGAAAGAAATAATACAAGATAGAAAAAAAAAGAAATGAAGAACTCTCTGAAATTAGCAACGATCACGAGATGCTTGGGACTAAGAGAACAAATTTAAAAACGTAAGATGCTAACCATCTCAGTGCACTAACCTAGTCTACTATACACTACTATACAGTTATAGTAATAATAATAATAATAATAATAATAATATAATAAACTTGATTAATTAATAATAAATAAATAAATAATTATATAATTGTAGATAAGTAAAATTTACATTTTCTCTCAAAACCCTAACCATTCCACTCAATTGGAAAAGTTCATCTTTTAAAACGTTTTCACAAAACACATAATTTTTTACCCCAAAATCGATGGGGTAAATAATAAATAAAATACAAATAATTTAAATCTTACAGTATAACTTTGAGGATAATTTAATAACAAATAATTGAATTTATAATGAAATATCATAAGATAAAAATAAAATCATAAATAAACTTGTAGTAGAAAAATTTGGTGTAGAACAAAATTAAACATAATATATAATTTATGAAATTTACTATATAAATCAATGAAATAATAAATAATAAGAGAATTATTTTAATTAGTTTAAAATGCCTCAACTTGCGTAGGCAATAATGTGAAGTCTCACATTGGTTGGAAATGGGAACGAAGCATGTCATATAAAGTGGTGTAGATACCTTTTCCTTACGATGCGTTTTGACAAAATCTTAAGAGCTGGGTTCTAAGAGGATTTTTCAGGCCCAAAGAAGACAATATCGCATATGGGTGGTGTAACACCCCGTCCTAAATCACACCAGAATCCGTGCACGTTGACCGAGGTTGACCGTTGACTAAGGCGGGTTAAAAGTTGACTTTTTGTTCCAGTTGGAATTTCTAGTTGACCAGGGTACCGTGGCGAAGTGCATGATGCCCCGAGTTCACAGACTAGTAGCACGTCGAAAACGGAGCTACGATTTGAAAGTTATGGGCAAAACAAGTCGAGGTGCAAACAGTCCAAAAGGTGCCGGGAGTTGACTTTTTCTTGTGGTGTAATTTTATTTTGACTCTTGTATGATTGTAAAGTACTCGTCGATATGAGTTCATAGACTAGCGGCACGCTTAAATCGGACATTTGGTTAAAAAGTTATGGACGTTTGAAGTTTGTCGGATACCGTAATATTTTATTATATCTGGCTTAAGTGCACAGTAATGCCACGTGTCATCACCTGATTGGTCCACGTGGATGAACAGTGTCACCACGGTGGCTTTTATTTGGCAAAAACACCGGGGAAGAGAGAGAAAGAGAGAGAGAGAGAGAAACCGACCGGCCATCGGATTCCAACAAATTTTCCGGCCGATTCACGTTACACGTGCCGGCCAGACAGAAGCCTCTCCCCATTTTCGGCCAAACTCCAAAATCTCACGGCCGTTGGTCGCCAGATGCGCCCGGATCGAGGCGGTGAAGCTCGGCGGTGATTTTCCCTCCACCATCGGCCACTGCCGTTTTCCCTGTTTCCGGCCATTTTCAGGCCACACGCGCTAGCCACCCCTCACCACCTCCTCAAGTCCGGCCTACCCACCAAATTTCACGACCACGGGACCTCCGACGCACCGGATCGGAGCGTTTTCCGTCGAGGGGCTGAAAATCTTCAAACCCCGATTTCTCTACCGTCTGGCCTCCGTTTGCCTCACCGTCGGTCCCGTTGGAATCCTCTCCCCTTGATCTACAAAACCGCCAGAAATTTCAGCCAAAGGCCACCGCACGCGCCGCCGTCGGCGAAGGTTGCCGGTGACCGCGGCTGCTCGCCGGAAGTTACTATTCCGGCGAGTACCCAGTTGCTCCGCCGGTCCTTGTCCACTGTTTCTGACCTTCTGAATCCAAATCCGGCATCCTTTTCCGCCAATTCGCGATGGTTTGGGAGAATTGAGGAGTCGAATCCTAAAAGCTTTCCGGCGAGATTCCGGCCGCCTCGGGTCCAATAACCGGAAAGTAAGACCGAATCCATGATCCTCATCACTCAAGCTTCGATTCGGTATATAACTCGTAACTTTTAGATGTCGTTTGTGTTCGCTCCCCGGGTACCCATTTGGGAGTTACCAGATTAAAATATTAATATATTTGGTTGGTATACTGTGGATGTTTTAGGTGCGCGTACGAGTAGTGAAGTTGATCATGCGGTGGATCTTAGCTGATTTACGTTTGGGCAATTAATTATGTTTAATTGGTATTTGAATTATGCTCATGTGGTACGATTTAATTATTATTTTATTGTGGTTTAATTTTAATTATTATGCATGAGCAAAGTATTTTCAGTAATAGATGGTATGTGGTTTTAAAATTAACTTGGGCATAATTGGTTTAAATATTTTATGAAAATATTTGTTAAATTTGTGGTTTAATTTTATAATTATGCCCACGGTATTTATTTGTTGAACCTCGTATTACGAGAAAAATTATGGCTTTATTTGTTATCGATGTTTCGTACCGGTTTGTTAAATGAAAATATGTGGGATGGTAAGTGTGAAAATTTAATATATTTTCCACGGTAATTTTGGAAAACGGTACGATTGATTAAATAATTATTTTAGACGCATTCATACAGTATTGGTATTCTGGTATATGTATATGTGGTTTGGCGCGCAAGTATTATGTCTCCCGTGAGTTGCCATTTGGACCGTGGGCAGGCAAGTTTGATATTGGCCACAGCCGCCCCCCTCCTTGGCCTGGATAACGGTTTCAGCAGCGGTACTGTCGGGATGCTGAAGTGCCGTTTGCAAGTTTCTCTCTTTAATCTCTCCGCCAGTCGGTGCTCAGGACGCTGGGTATCGGAGGGGATCACCGGTATATGGTGTGGTGCATCAAGTGTGAATTTTCATATAAAGTTCCAAACCCCAAAAGTGTTCAAAGTTAATTATTGTGATTTATTACATTTTAATTATATTTGGGTATTTATTTATTTATTGTTTATCAAATGGTTTGATCCTTTGGTTTTCGGGAAGTACGAATATCGGATTTTGTGAAATTGTTTGAAAAGGGGAACATTTCCAACGGAGTGATTAGTGAGAGTTTTGAGGGAAAATTATTATTGCCAACTGTTATTATTATTTATTTATTAATTGTTGGTATTAATTCAATTCCCTTATTTGTTATATACTATTATTATTATTATTAAAAGTGTTCAGTAGCTAGGGTCACTCATTGAGATGATTAGCATCTCACGTTTTTAAGTTCCGTTCCCTTAGGTGCAAGGGGTGATAGACGTTCTTCCGGGGCGAACCAGTTCTCCGCCGCCATCGTGTTCCGAGAAGTACTTTTGTACTCATTCCTTTCAGTCGTATTATTTCATTCATCTTTGTTGTTATTTTTTTGTTGAATAGCACTTCATAAAGCTCTGTATACTATGTGGACACTTACGTTTTATTTATGCACTGGTTTACCGTTATTGTTGTGAAGTGCTGTAAATTTGTGGAATCAATTTTTAGTATTGTGGGAGGAATAAGGGGATGAACATAGAAGTGTGTTTTCAGTGCAGGTAATTTTTGGTTAGTCCTACCCTTAGGGGAGGTGTTGCCGGATTTTCCATTGGAAGGTTCGGTGGTATTTCCCTGGGATCAGGGTTTGTTTAGGGTTCCGGGGAGGAATCTTGGACGGGTCCTGACAGGTGGTCTGAGCCAGTGAGGACGCTGGATCCCAATGGGAAAGGATTGTGAAGTCTCACATCGGTTGGAAAGGGGAATGATGTCAGGACCCATCCAAAATTCCTCACTGGAACCTTAATCTCCCAGGGAAATACCACCGAATCTCCCAACGAAAAATCCGACAGTATCTCCCCTAAGAGTTGAACTTACCACAATTTTACTGCACTGAAAAATACTTCTAGATACATCCTCTTATTCCTCCCACCTTACTACAAAATATTATCACAAATTTCAGCACTTGAAAAATTAACAGGGAACCAGTGCACAATTAAATAAATAATCATCCAAATAGTATACAGAGCGTTATCAACTACAATTGAATATGAAATTTAGTACAATATAAGATGAAAAGAAATAATACAAGATAGAAAGGAAAGGAAAAGCTTCTTGGACTTTGGCAACGAACCAAGACGTCGAGTTCGCCCCCGGACAATCAACGTCGACTAACCTGGACCTAAGGGAACGAAATTTAAAAATATGAGATACTAATCATCTCAGTGAGTAACCCAATCTACTATACAATAATAATAATAATAAAAGGGTAAATAACTTAGTTAATTGATTAATAAGAAATAAGTAAATAAATAATAGGTAGTTAAAAATAATATTTTCCTTCAAAACCCTCACGATTCACTCAGTTGGAAAAGTTCTATTTTTAAAACATTTTTGTAAAACCCAATATTTTATGCCCCAAAAATCTAGAAAATATTTAATTAATAATTTATAAATAAAAAACAATAAATTAATAATCCAAAAATTTTAGTGAGAAATAATTATAAAAAAATAAGCCTAATGACAAATATTAAATTGGGAATAAAGTATTGTAAAAAATTAATACAAAAACACAATAAAATTTACATTAACAAAAATGATCCAAGAAATATTTAAATAAATAAAATAAAACCAAATAATTAATAATAGAACTCAATTTCAAATGCCAAAACAATTTAATTTATAAAACACTATAAACAAACATTTTAATTTAAATAAAATTATAAAATATTGTATGATTAAAATCACGTCGTGAAAACCATTTGATGCACCCACTATATACCAGTAGCGCCAACGGTACCCAGTATCCCAAGCACTGCCAGACAGGAGGTTAAAGAGAGAAACCGGCATACGGTAGCGTGGCGTCTCACCGCGCCGTTGCAAACAGGCATCCCGGCCATGGAGGGGCGGCCTACCCTCATCCGATGGCAACCACAGGACAACCCCATAATCACTTGTGCGCTACTCACACCCACCTGTGCACTCACCACATCCACCTGCGTGCTAATCATATCCATGTATAGAGAACACCAGTACGTGTATGGTATATCTAAAAATGATAAAATCAATATATTTATTTTCAAATCTCAAAAATCTCATAAATACTACCGGGTTTATTCCATCCAACTAAACCTGTAAATTTTCCACAATTCCTTTATAAATCATCGTCATAAATCCATCGCACAAATTCCATCAATTTCAAATCCATCAATGAAATTAACAATAATTTAAATAAATATTCCTTTAATTCCTCAAAATTCAAAATATAATTAAATCACATAAAACTTCGAAAATTCATAAATCCATATAAATGCATTTTTATTGCTTGAAATAAACTCACAATAATTTCAACAATAAATCAAAAATGTTAAAATCATAATTTCCTTAAATATCAAATTTTCATAAAATGAATTTCTATAATTTATCAAAATCAAAATATGCTTTAATGCACATATACATTTCAATTTATTCAAATTGTGCCATCAAAATTTCAAATATAATTTTACTAAATATTTAACACATAAATATTAAATCCAAACATTTAATTGTCCCAAAATAAATATAATATAACACATAAATATAATGTAAGTGAACAAGGTATGCAAACCATGGAATGTATTATTTTCAAGGACGGCGTGAGGTATTGGCTAAGGGTTCCCGTACCAAGACTTAATATAGCTAAAGAGCGTAAACCCATATTAAGCATTTATAGTTTAGGTTTCCAACTAACTGATGTAATAGTGATATATAGCCAGCTCCAAATTCTTCCAATACTTGAGAATGGGTTGCTAACTCAGAATTAGGATCTGGAAAATTCAACAACAGTTGGGTTTAAAAGGCCAACTTACATGCTGCCAAATTTCCCTAGTATCTTGAAATGGAAAAAGTAAATGTTTCCCCTTATATGGTTTATATGACTGTCTCCTGCGTCAAAATTTCTCTTCGTACAAATAAAGAGGATCCTCCTACGGTATTCCTAATATGGTATTCCTGTAATCTGCACCGTTGCTTGGTTTAGATGAAATTTAACATGATGTAAAAAAATGACATATAATAACCTGCTGGTGTGGGGGACTTCCCTAAAGGATTTGTTAGAAAAATATATTTATTAGGCTTTTATAGGTCAAATATTTACAAATTATTTGATTTTCTTATTAAAATACATGCATGAATGAAAATAATACACTATCAATCAATGCTATCAAACGTGAAAATAAAAGCCAAGCAAAGTACGGTGGAATATTAAAAAAAAAAAAAAAAAAAAAACTTGAATACTATTATTGGATGAAATAATTGTTTAATTGGCCACAAACAACAGCCTTGCATGATTATCTTATTAGAAAACTAGTCCAATTACAGAACAGCGTCGTTCAGCTTGCTTTATTTATGTTTATATAATTTATTGGATTATAAAATCATTCAGTGAGAGAGTATGCAGAAGAGATCAGCAATAGCAGTGACATCTGTGACGGCCGCCTCTTAGTTTACATTCACCTCCTCTACAGTCTGGTTTGCAGAATGCGTCACATCTGCCATCATCATTTCCTGGTATACAAATTCCAAATTTCTCATTCTCAGTGCAACACACTGCAGCGTCCACTTTGTTGTATTCTGTTAAATAACCAAAAAGAAAAACAAAAATATGTGAAAATAAAGGATATTATCAAAATCCATAAAAATTAATTAACAAAAAGCAAAATATTAAAACTAAAACCAAAACATCCATTCATTAAATTGATATGCCAAGATGATACGCACCTATTGACAACACAAAGAATGCAACAAGAATCAGTACTGTCACATTAGCTTTGAACGTGGCCATTTTTTTTTTTTTGTTTTCCAAACTCTTTGCTCTGAACTTGCAGATTAATTAATTTACAGAACAATTTCTCTATTTTGGTTGTCTTCGAATATTTAAATGAATTTATAGAAAAAGAGATAGGAGACAAGGTTGGAAACTAGAAAGGAATAAAACGAAGCAGGTCACTAATTTTAGTAATAAATGCATAATAAGAGGAACTAAATAAAAAAAAAAAATACGTTCAAGATATAAGTGGTACCTTTTTTAAATTATTCAAAGCTAAATAATGAAAACCAATCGTTGATGAATCGTTGCAATTATCTAACAAATCAACTAACATTTTCAATATTTAGAATATTAAGTTAATAATAATTTGTTGCTATTAGTATAGATATATGCCGTTTATTATATAATTTATGAAATTTACTATATATATCAATGGAATAATAAATAATAAGAGAATTATTTTAATTAGTTTAAAATATGTCAATTTGCATAGGCAATAAAATACATTAAATTTCATATTAAAATCCAACATTGAAAGAATAATGAAAACATGAATAAATGCATTCAAATAATCAATTTCAGTAAGTAGAATAAATCAATTAAATAATACAAGAAATATTTAAATCAATTTAAAACATCTATTTGAAATAAGTGGTAAAAATATAATAAAATCCATTTTAAATCAACGAATCAATTTAAATAATAAAATATGGTAAAATGTATTTTTAAAACATTAATACGAATAAATGATAAAAACATAATTAAATACATTTTAATTTTAAATACTCTTTTAAAACATTATTATTTTGGAAATCATATCGATAAAACCACTTGATGCACCAAACTATATACTAGTGACGTCCGAGGGTACCCAGCGTCCCAAGCACCACCTGATGGGGAAGTTAAAGAGAGAAACTTGCGTCTCGCTGCTTTAGCGTCCCAACAACATCGATGCTTATAACTACCATCCCGGCCATAGAAAGGGGTGACTATGGCCAATATATCAAACTTGCCTGCCCTTGGGTCCATAGCATCTCATGGGAGAGCATATAACTTGCATGCTTATCAACATATCACAAATACAGTACAGAATACAAGTACTATATGGTGCATCTAAGAGCCGGTAAAATCATATGTTTTCCAAATCTCGAATCTCATAAATACCATTTTCAAATCCATTAATCCACATCACCTTTAAACCATCATCATAAATGCAATCACTTAAAATCCATCAATGTAAAATATACCAAATTTCCTATGGCAATAAGTCAAACCCTTAGTATTTAAATGCATAAATATATTTTTGAAACATAACAATTTAATACAATATTTTTCTCAAATCCTTAAAATCCAATTTAAATAAAAAAAATATCATTAAAACCACGTAAAATTCATGGATAATTAAATTTCCACAATTCACCAATACCATAAAATAAATTCCACAATTATTTCAATGCATAATAAATTTAAATGAATATTTTCCTTCAAATCCGCAAAATCAATTTGTATCAAAAATAATATTAAAACCTCATAAAATTCATATATTCTTAAAATCATATACACATTTATTATGCATCATAAATGCAACATTAAACTTAACAATAAATGTCAGGACCCGTCCAGAATTCCTCCCCGGAACCCTAGACAAGCCCTGATCCTAGGGAAATACCACCGAACCTTCCAACGGAAAATCCGGCAGCACCTCCCCTAAGGGTAGGACTAACCAAAAATTACCTGCACTGGAAACACACTTCTATAAACATCCCCTTATTCCTCCCACAATACTACAAATTGAATCCATAAATTTACAGCACTTCAAAATAATAATAGTAATTCAGTGCATAATAAATACATAAGTGTCCCATACAGTATACAGAGCTTCATGAAGTACTACTAAGTATAGAATACAACATGGATAAAAGAAATATTACAACTGCAATAAAGGAAGAATAGGGTACTTCACGAACTAAGATAGTGATGAAGATCAAGTCCGCTCCCGATGAATACCGACAAACCTGGTACCTAGAGGAATGGAATTTAAAAATATGAGATGCTAATCATCTCAGTGAGTGACCCTATCTACTATACAATTATAATACCACGGTAGTAAAGCAGATAAATAATAATTAATTGGAAATAATAATTTCTCTCAAAACCCTTACAATTCTCTCGGTTGGAAAAGTTCCATTTTTAAAACCTTTTCATAAAACCCTTTGTTCGTATTCCCGGAAAACCAAGACATCGATTAATTCACTAAATATCAAATAAAATATAATAAGTCAAGCATCCAAAATATTTAAAATCCCCAATCAAATAAATACCAGAAACAGTAATAATTATATTTTTAATTCCAATACGATTTCAAAATATTTATTTTAAAATCCCAATTCTGAAAATCACTTGATGCACCCACTATATACCAGTGGCGCCAACAGTATCCAGCGTCCCAAGGTACCGCCGGACAGAAGGTCATAGAGAAAAACCGGCATACGGTCGCGTGGCGTCCCACCGCGCCGCTGCTAACTGGTGTCCCGGCCATGGAGGGGCGGCCTACCCTCATCCGATGGCAACCACAGGACAACCTCATAAAATCACCTGCGCGCTACTCACACCCACCTGTGCGCTAATCACATCCGTGTGCACACTAACCATATCACATATAACCAGAACACCAGTACGTGTACGGTGCATCTAAAAATCATAAATCAATACATCTCAAGATTTCAAATTTTCCATAAATATACTGGGTTTATTCCAACCAATTAAACCCGGAAGTTCTCTACAATTTCTTTATAATCAACGACATAAATTCCATGAATTTCAAATCCACCAACTCCCAAATCCACCAATTTAAATATCCCAATTTTTTCCAATAACATAAATAATTCTTGAAATATAATAATTAAATCACATAATATTCCATGGGCATACCTTCTAAAAATTGAAGTCACCAACATAAACAAATATTTTCCTTGAAATATTTGAAAATCAATCATGCCCAAAATAATATTAAAACCACAAGAATTTCAAAATTCTCAAGACCATGAAATAATTTCCACATGGCATAAATTTATATAATGCATATTTTCTTTAATCAAAATAAATTCACCAATAATTTCCACAATAAATCAATTAAATATTTGGCACATAGAATATAATTTCCAAATATTCAAATCACACATAATATTCACAAATTTAATTCCCGAAATTAATTTGACGGTGGGTCACTCACTTGGAGCACGCAGTTAAACTACGATCCACTATGGGATCAATTCCACGACTCACCCGTGCTCCTAGAACACAATTCACACATAGTCAAATAAATTAATATTTTAATCGGGTAAATAATACCCGGTACCCGGGGGGGTCAAACACAAACGTTATCCAAAATAGTCGAATAATATACTGAATCGAAGCTTGAGCAACGAGGATTACAAATCTGGTCTCCATCGACCCCAATTCCGCCGGAGGTGGCCGAAATTTGGCCGGAAAGCTTCGGCCGGTTTTGATTCCTTCCCATCTCACAAACCACTTCGAATTTTGGAAATTGGAGGCCATATTTGGACTTAGAGGACCCAAAATAGGGGGAGAGGGGTGGCAATTTGGACTGGGCTGGCCGGAAAACACAAGAAAAAAGGAGAGAGAAAATTTCCGGCCGGCGGCTTCTCCTGCCCGAGCTCGCCTCCTCCCTCCGCTCATCACTGGCCGGCGCATGTAGGCAATGGGTGGCCAGAGAAAGAAAAACACGGTGAGGCCGAGAGGGAGAAAGGAAAGGAAAAGAAGAAGGAGAAGAAAAGGAAGAAGAAGAAGAAGAAGAAGAAGGGCCCGTGCCCTTTTTTCCCACGTGGGGAAAAGAAAAAAAGAAAAAGAAAAAGAAAAAGAAAAAGGAAAATAAAAAGAAATAAATTAAAATTAATTAAATAATATTAATAATAATATTATTATTTAAAATAATAATAAAATAATATGATATTACACATGGTTGACATGTGGCTTCTCAACATGGTGACACATGGTCACCTTTATTAAGTCACACGTGGCACATCGTTACACGTTTAAAAATAATATTAAAATAATGCAGTATTTAAAAAAAACTCTACAGGTCCATAACTTTCAAACCACATGTCCAAATCGGACGTGCCGCTAGTATACGGACTTGTATCAACGAGCACTTCACAACCATACATGAGTCAACGCTCAACTTTGCATGAATAAAAAGTCAACTCCGACACCCCTTGGACAGTTTGGACCATAACTTGTTTTGCTCATAACTTTCAAACCGTAGCTCTGTTTTCAACGTGCTAGTAGTCTACAAACTCGTGCCAACGTATACTTCGTAATAGTACCTCAGTCAACCTAGGATTCCAACCGAAACAAAAAGTCAACTTTAACCCCTTGGTCAACGGTCAAAGTCAACGGTCAACAGTCAACCTCGATCAACTTGCAAAAATTCCGACATGGTTCGGGACGGGGTGTTACAACCTTCCCCCCTTACAAAAATTTCATCCTCGAAATTTCTTACGTCACTGAAACGCATAAGAACATCAGTCGCGGATTTGTGCCTCGAGCTTCCACGTCGCTTTCTCTACTAGATTAATTCACCATGAGACTTTGACCTGAGAAATTAGTCTTATTGACCCATACGCATTCTTCATGACTTAAAATCTGCAATGGTCACTCCTTACATGACAGGTCTTCGATGTCCTTTCGTAGTAACAACATGTGAATTACGCTGCATGCCGATGTCTGCTTTCCCAAAAATATTAACTTGCATACCACAAAACCAATTCTTCCAATAACCCTGTAGAACCAATGTAACAAGAACTTGGCTTTCTCTATCAACCAAAGCGTACGATTCTCTTCTACGGAGATAATTTCAGAAAACTCAATCTCGGATTTTGAATTCAACATCTCTTCCATGCATGTCGGCTTAACTCATTTGTCGATTTCTGAGTGGGTTCCAAACTCTCTCGGATGACTTCCGCCTTATTCGTAGTCATTCGCAGCACCGAACTCCACAGTGTTGAAGTGAAGTAGGTAAGGAGAAGCACCGTACGACAACCAACGTGAATTGGATGCGAACACCTACAAATGACTACGAATAAGGCGAAAGTCTTCCGAGCGAGTTTGGAAGCTGCTCAAGATCAACAAATGAGTTAATCCGACGTGCATGGAAAAGATGTTGAGTTCGAAGTCCAAGATTAAGTTTTGAGATTATCTCCGTATAAGAGAATCGTATGCTTTGGTTGACCGAGAGGGCCAAGTTCTTGTTACATTGATTCTACAGGGTCATTGGAAGAATTGGTTTTGTGGCATGCAAGTTAGTATTTTCGGGAAAGCAAACATCGGTATGCAACGTAACTCATGTGTTGGTGCTACGAAAGGACATCGAATAGCTGTCAGGTAAAGAGCGACCAGTGCAGATTTTTAAGTCATGAAGAATGCGTATGGGTCAATAAGACTATTTTCTCAGACCAAAAGTGTTGTGGTGAATTAATCTAGTCGAGGAAGCGACGTGGAAGCTCTCGCACAAATCTACAATCAATATTCGTATGCGTTTCAGCGATGTAAGAAATTTCGAGGACGAATTTTTTGTAAGGGGGGAAGGTTGTAACACCCCGTCCCGAACCATGTCGGAATTTGTGCACATTGATCGAGGTTGACTGTTGACTTTGATCGTTGACTGAAGGGGTCAAAAGTTGACTTTTTACCCGGATGGAATTCTAGGTTGACTGAGGTACCGTTACGAAGTACACGTTGGCATGAGTTCGTAGACTAGTAGCACGTTGAAAACGGAGCTACGGTTTGAAAGTTATGAGCAAAACAAGTTGAGGTTCAAACTGTCCAAGGGGTGCCAGAGTTGACTTTTTACTTATGGGGAAATGAGCTTTGACTTATACATGGTTGCGAAGTGCTCGTCGATACGAGTTCACAAACTAGCGGCACGCTTAAAACGGACATCCGGTTAAAAAGTTATGGACACGTGAAGTTTGCCGGATACCGTAATATTGTAATGTTTTTGGGTCGATGAACAGTGAAATACCATGTGTCGTCACTTGATTGGTCCACGTGGATGAACAGTGCCACCACTGTGGCTTTTATTTGACAAAAATCTCAGGGAAGAGAGAGAAAGAGAGAGAGGAGAGAGAGAGATAGAGAAACCGACCGGCCACCAGAATCTTCAAATTTTCCGATCAATTCTCGTTACACGCGCCGGCCAGACGGAAGCCCCTCCCCATTTTCGGCTAAACCCCAAAATTTCACGGCCGTTGGTCGCCGGACGTGCCCGGATCGAGGCACCGAAGCTCGGCGGTGATTTTTCCCTCCACCGCCGGCCACCGCCGTTTGACCCCTTTCCAGCCGTTTTTCGGCCACACGCGCCAGCCACCCCTCACCACCTCCTCATTTCCGACCAGCCCACCAAATTTCACGGCCACCGGACCTCTAACGCATCGGGATCGGAGCATTTTCTGGCGAGGGGCCGAAAATCTTCAAACCCCTATTTCTCCGCCGTTCGGCCTCCGTTTGCCTCACCGTCAGTCCCGTTGGAATCCTCTCCCCTCGATCTACAAAATTGCCAAAAATCTCAACCAACGGCCACCGCACCCGCCGTCGCCGGCGACGATTGCCGGTGACCGCCGCAGCTCACCGGAAGTTACTGTTCCGGCGAGTACCCAGTCGCACTGCCGGTCCTTGTCCACTGTGTTCGACCTCCTGAACCCGAATCTGGCATCCTTTTCCGCCAATTCACAATGGTTTGGGAGAATTGAGGAGTCGAAACCTGAAAGCTTTCCGACAAGATTCCGGCCACCTCGGGTCCGATCACCGGAAAGTAAGACCGAATCCGTGATCCTCATCACTCAAGCTTCGATTCAGTATATAACTCGTAACTTTTAGTTGTCGTTGTGTTCGCTCCCCGGGTACCCATTTGGGAATTACCCGATTAAAATATTAATATATTTGGTTGGTGTACTGTGGATGTTTTAGGTGTACGTACGAGTAGTGGAGTTGATCCTGCGAAGGATCTTAGCTGATTTACGCGCTTAAGGTGAGTGACCCACCTTCAAAAATATTTTGGGCAATTAATTATGTTTAATTGGTATTTAAATTATGCTCATGTGGTACAATTTAGTTATGGTTTTATTGTGATTTAATTTAATTATTATGCATGAGCAAAGTATATTTCGATAATAGTCATACGTGGTTTTAAGTATTATTTTTTGGGCATAATTGGGTTAAATATTTTATGAAAATATTTGTTTAAATTGGTGGTTTAATTTTATAAATTATGCTCGCAGTATTTTAATTGTTGAACCTCGTATTACGATAAAAATTATGGTTTTATTTGTTATCGATGTTTTCGTACTGGTTTGTTAAATAAAAATGTGTGGGATGGTAAGTGTGAAAATTTAATATATTTCCCACGGTAATTTTGGAAAGAACGGTACGGTTGATTTAATAATTATTTTAGACGCACTCATACAGTATTGGTGTTCTGGTATATGTACACGTGGTTTAGCGCGCAAGTATTATGTGGTTTAGCGCGCAAGTATTGTGTCTCCCGTGGTTGCCATTGGACCGTGGGTAGGCAAGTTTGATATTGGCCACAGCTGCCCCACCCTTGGCCGAGATGACGGTTTCAGCAGCAGTACTGTCGGGACGCCGAAGTGCCGTTTGCAAGTTTCTCTCTTTAATCTCTCCGCCAGTCGGTGCTCCGGACACTGGGTATCGGAGGGCATCACCAGTATATGGTGTGGTGCGTCAAGTGTAATTTTCGGATAAAGTTTCAAACCCCAAAGGTGTTCAAAAATTATTTATTATAATTTATTACATTTTAATTATATATTAGGGTATTTATTTATTTATTTATTGTTTATCAAATGTTTGATCCCTTGGTTTTCGGGAAGTACGAATATCGGGTTTTGTGAAATCGTTTCAAAAGGGAACATTTCCAACGGAGTGATTGGTGAGAGTTTTGAGGAAAAATTATCATTTCCAACTGTTATTATTTATTTATTAATTGTTGGTATTAATTCAATTCCCTTATTTGTTATATTATTATTATTATTATCATTAAAAGTGTTCAGTAGTACCTTTATAGACGTTCTTCCGGAGCGAACCAATTCTCCGCTGCTATCATGTTTCGAGAAGTACCTTTGTACTCATTCATTTTAGTTGTATTATTTCTTTCATCTTTGTTGTATTTTTGTTGATTAGAACTTCAAAAAGCTCTGTATACTATTTGGACACTTATGTTTTATTTATGCACTGGGCTGCTGTTATTGTTGTGAAGTGCTGTAAATTATGGAACAACTTGTAGTTTTGCGGGAGGAATAAGGGGGTGAATATAGAAGTGTGTTTTCAGTGTAGGTAATTTTTGGTAAGTCCTACCCTTAGGGGAGGTGCTGCCGGATTTTCCGTTAGAAGGTTCGGTGGTATTTCCCTGGGATCAGGGCTTGTCTAGGGTTCCGGGGAGGAATTCTGGGCAGGTCCTGACACCTTATTTGTTATATTATTATTATTATTAATATTAAAAGCGTTCAGTAGCTAGGGTCGCTCACTGAGATAATTAGCATCTCACGTTTTTAAATTCCGTTCCTTTAGGTGCAAGGGGTGGTAGACGTTCTTCCGGGGCGAACCAATTCTCCGCCGCTATCGTGTTTCGAGAAGGACTTTTGTATTCGTTCATTTCAGTTGTATTATTTCTTTCATCTTTGTTGTATTTTCTATTGAATAGCACTTCATGAAGCTCTGTATACTATTATGGACACTTATGTTTTATTTATGCACTGGATTACTGTTATTCTTATGAAGTGCTGTAAAGTTGTGGAATCAAATTGTAGTATTGTGGGAGGAATAAGGGGATGATTATAGAAGTGTGTTTTCAGTGCAGGTAATTTTTGGTAAGTCCTACCCTTAGGGGAGGTGCTGCCGGATTTTCCGTTGGAAGGTTCGGTGGTATTTCCCTGGGATCAGGGCTTGGCTAGGGTTCCGGGGAGGAATTCTGGACGGGTCCTGACATCTCCCCTCCTTCTCTCTCCTTCTCGTCCAATCAAAATACCTGTGGGTGCCATTGTGCACTCACAAGTTGGCCCAAAAATGTGACATGTGGCACAGTTCATTGGACAATGCATGTTAAATGATGTTTTAGAAAAACTTTGTAGTTTCGCAACTTTCTAACCAAAGGTCCAAATTAGGCGTGCCACTAGTCTATGAACTCATCTTGACGAGTACTTTACAACGACACACGAGTTAAAGAAAAATTTCGTCAAAAGAAAAAGCCAAACTTGACACCCTCGAACAGTTTGGACTGCATCTTTTTTTGCTCATATCTATCAAACCGTAGCTTCGTTTTCAATGTACTACTAGTCTATTGACTTGGGTCAATGCGTATTTTGCAATGGTGCCTTGGTCAATGCAAAATTCTATCCCGATAAAAAAGCAAATTTATCCCTTCTCGGCCAATGGTGGTCAAACCCAACCAATCTTGGTCAACGTGAAGAAAAATTCCGGTGTACTTTTGGATGTGGTGTTATATGTTTGCTAATTAAATAGGAAAATATAAGTTAAGTTTTTAGAACTTTGTTACATCTAGCATGCAATTGCTTCTTGATAACTGAGGATTTACTCACTTATATCTTTTTAAGGCTTAATTAGTGGTGAGAACTCAAGCTTTCAAGTTATTTTGATGAATTTTGTGTGCACTTTGTAGGAATGCTTCAAAATTGGATTTTGTTGCAAACTAGATGATTTTTGAAGCTATTAAGAGGAATGTTACAAATTCAAGGTTTTATTAAAGCTTAAAGCATTGTGGAGAAGCCTAAATTCGCTTTAGGGAGTTTTCAAAGAGGCTAGGCAGCATTCAAGGTGCTGAAGAACCAAATTTCATGCATCTCTCACCATTTCAGTGTGCCCCTCACCAATTCAGCATGCCCTTCACCTCAAGCTCCGATTTTCCAAGCATTTGATTCCTCAAATCAGTTTCTTTGGCAACTAAGCACCATATTTGGCGTGACCCTATCCAAGTTTTTAATGAGTGGACTCCAAGAACTAATCCTAGCCATTGAATAAAGTTTTCATGGATAGATTAGCCTCTTTTTGATGGTTTTACCGTGTTCTCAAGTGTGGAGGCTCATTATTAGGCTTTAGAAGGAATGAACACTACCACTGTTGCATGAATCAAGCCAAACATTTGGAACCTTGGAAAAGTTGCATTTATTTTTCCAGTTTGAATAAGAAGCGATTACTTGTCAATGAAAATGATAGTGCATTTAGTTTTTTCAAGCCTAATATCACGTCAAAATTCAGCATTCCACTCAATTTATTGTCATCGGCGTAAAGATGTTCAAGGTTTGTCATTCTTGTAAATGAATGAGAAATGGAACCACGCAATTTATTATTTTCAACGTCACGGCAAGTAAATTTTGTTAGGTTTCCAAGGCAAGAAGTAATGTGACCGGTAAACTTATTGCTATCAAGATCTAAGTCAGTGAAATGGGTGAGGTTTTGAAGAAAACAGGGGATTTGAACATTGAAACTGTTACTTGAAAGGTCCAAAAAAGTGAAGCTTGTTAGTCTACCAAGGGAAGATGACACGAGACAATGCAATTTGTTTGTTCGAAGAATTGAGTGAGTTAAAAGAGTGAAGTTTTCAAACCAAGATGGAATTTCATCTTTGAGTTGATTCTTTTCAAGCAATAAAAGAGTAAGCTGGGTTAAGTTCTAAAGAAAAGAAGGGATTTGACCCTCAAGGTAAGCCTCAGTTTTGTAAGCGAACAAGGTGTGCAACCATGGAATGTATTATTTTCAAGGACGGGGTGAGTTATTGGCTAAGGTTTCCCGTACCAAGACTTAATATAGCTAAATAGCGTAAACCCATATTAAGCATTTATAGTTTAGGTTTCCAACTAACTGATGTAATAGTGATATATAGCCAGCTCCAAACTCTGCCAATTCTTGAGAATGGGTTGCTAACTCAGAATTAGGATCTGGAAAATTCTACAACAGTTGGGTTTAAAATGCCAACTTACATGCTGCCAAATTTCCCAATAATCTTGAAATGGAAAAAGTAAATGTTTCCCTTTATATGGTTTATATGACTGTCTCCTGCGTCAAAATTTCTCTTCATACAAATAAAGAGGATCCTCTTACGGTATTCCTCATATGGTATCCCTGTAATCTGCACCGTTGATTGGTTTAGATGAAATTTAACATGATGTAAAAAAATGACATATAATAACCTGTTGGTGTGGGGGACATCCCTGAAGGATTTGTTAGAAAAATATATTTACTAGGCTCTTATAGGTCAAATATTTACAAATTATTTGATTTTCTTATTAAAATACATGCATGAATGAAAATAATACACTATCAATCAATGCTATCAAACGTGAATATAAAAGCCAAGCAAAGTACGGTGGAATATTAAAAAAAAAAAAAAACTTGAATGTTAATATTGGAAGAAATAAATGTTTAATTGGCCACAAACAACAGCATTGCAAGATTATCTTACTAGAAAACTAGTCCAATTGCAGAACAACGTCGTTCAGCTTGCTTTATTTATGTTTATATAATTTATTGGATTATAAAATCATTAAGTGAGGGAGCATGCAGAAGAGATCAGCAATAGCAGTGACATCTGTGACGGCCGCCTCTTAGTTTACATTCACCTCCTCTACAGTCTGGTTTGCAGAATGCGTCACATCTGCCATCATCATTTCCTGGTATACAAATTCCAAATTTCTCATTCTCAGTTCAACACACTGCAGCGTCCACTTTGTTGTATTCTGTTAAATAACCAAAAGAAAAACAAAAATATGTTAAAAAAAGGATATTATCAAAATCCATATAAATTAATTAACAAAAAGCAAAATATTAAAACTAAAACCAAAACATCCATTCATTAAAATGAAGCAGGTCACAAATTTTAGTAATAAATGCATAATAAGAGGAACTAAATAAAAAAAAAATCGTTCAAGATATAAGTGGTACATTTTTTAAATTATTTAAACCTGAATAAGGAAAACCAATCGTTGATGAATCGTTGCAATTATCTAAACATTTTCAATATTTAGAATATTAAGTTAATAATAATTTGTTACTATTAGTGTAGATAGTCCATTTATATATATATATATATATATGTAAATGTACTTGGGAAATTTGAACCAATGGCTCATAATTTAGGTCTTTAATGAATATAACCTACTTTTGAAAATAAAGATATTTAAGTTTCTTCAATTATAAATCTACTAATACAACCTTCTATGTAGAATATCATTTCATATTGTTTCATTTTTTGTAGAAATAAATATATTTTTTATTAGTCTATGTTAGTGCTCTTACATTCAGTAATTTTCTAGGTTGAAAGCTCAGGATATGAAAAAGAATCACCAGGAACACAGTTTCCATTGACAAAGCTTTCTTTAAATTGCAACAACAGCAGACTTCTCATGGTCACGGCTCCTCGTTTGCGTTTGCATAAAAGAAAAAAGCTTGTTTAGGAGCATATATTAGCAAGAGGAACAAAAGCGTAAAAACACTAACAAAGTAAGAAAATGCACAAGACTCCATTAGAATATGCATGTTTATTAATCCCCTCAATTAACAAGCTAATTTGATGTCTAGAAAAGTTATAGACTTTGTTTAGGCATTGTTTCATAATGAACACACAAGGCTTACCTTTTTCTTTATTAATTGTGCAAAAGATTATATAATTTTCGCACTGCATTATCTCCATTGCGGCCTGCTTTTTATGTCATTTTTCTTTCCATTTTCTTATTCATATTTATATATATGTTTATATATCTGTCAAATAACCATCCTGTTTAAAATATGGGCTTACTAGATATGCAACGAGCATATTGCATATTTAATTTCATATACTAGGCATGTAATATTATTTGTTTTTGGTAGTTTGTATTCTTTATTCTATTTTAAATTCTACTATTATTACTGGAGTTAGTAATTTTATCTCCATTGTCAAATTTAACTAAAAAGTAATGTTATAAGTTTTGTTTTGTCAGGATCACCCGTCCAAGATCCCTCAGTAAAACCTTTAGACAAGTTTTGATTCTGGGAAATCCCTACCAAACCTACCCCTAAGGGTTGGACTTATCATAAAATTCCCTGTACAGAAAATGCATTTGTAATAATATCCCTTTATTTCTTCCACCTTACTACAATTTATTTCCAAAAGTTTACAGCGCTTTAAATAATAAACAAGGAATCTGTTCAATATTAATTGAATAGTTATCCAATGTAGTATATAGAACATTTTCATATCACAATAAGTATGAATTTAATACAACAAAGAGCTGGAAAGAAATAATACAAGATAGAAAAAAAAAAAAAAAGAAATGAAGAACTCTCTGAAATTAGCAACGATCACGAGATGCCAAACTCTCCTCGAGCGATCAATGCCTACAACTTGGGCCCAAGAGCACAAATTTAAAAATGTGATATGCTAACAATCTCAGTGAGTGACCCAGTCTACTATACACTACTATATAGTAATTGACAGGACCCGTCCCAGGAACCCTCTCAGGACCTCCCGGGTGATCCCGCCTAGTGAAGTCCCACTGGACAATCTCTAGAAAATATCCAATGGAACCTCACCTTACAATGTAGATAATCAACACCAGCATTAACATTAATTCCTCGAATATATAAATATATATATATAAATAAGTCCAAAACCGGCCTACTGTACTACAGGCCATAACAACACACATGAGTACTATGGTTTCTACTGAGTTCTATATTTAAAATCAGAGCATTCTAAGAGTGCAACAAGGTCTATGAGTACAAATAAGTAATAAATATGTCTAGAAGATAACAATAGGTAAAGAAAGGATAAATACGGCTGCTGTAGTGGAAGGAAACAAGCAGTAAGTTGTGCGCGAGGTAGACTGTTACTAGCCGCCTGGGCTTAGGGGAACGAATTTAAAATAATAAAATGTGAGATAAAGAATCTCAGTGAGTGGTATAGTATAATAGAAAAATAATGATTTACTTATGAAAAATCTTTCTCTTAAGACCTCTAGTTCCATTCTTTTGAAAAGTTCCCCGTTTAAAATCATTTCACCAAAACCCTAACTTGTACCCCAATTAATATCATAAAAACTAATGCTCAAAAATATGAATGAACGATCATTGTAATATTATGAAATGTCTCAAATCAAGATATAAACATTTGAGCATACACTATAATAAATACAGTTCCACCAATTAAATATGAAAATGCAAAAATCACCACAATATTTGCAAATCAACAATATATATACAAACATATACAATGCACCATACGATGTACAAATATACAAACCGTGGGATATACCCACCTCACGACCCTCAATATATGAACGGTATCGTGGAAATAATAAATAACTGTCGGGACGTACCCAACCTCACGGTCCATGGCAATAATAAATTGTTGGATGATACCCACCTCACGGCACCGTGGCAATAATAATAAACCGTCGGATAAACCCGACCTCACAGTCCGTGGTAATAATAGATAACCGTTAGATGAAACCAACCTCACGGCACCGTGGTAATAATAATAAACCGTCGGATAAACCCGACCTCACAGTCCGTGGTAATAATAGATGACCGTTGGATGAAACCAACCTCACGGCACCGTGGTAAACCCAGCGCACGGTCATATAATATTATATAATACTGATCCAAGGTATTGGCATTACATGGTACATCAATTTAAAATAACCAATACAGTATACATGATACAATCTTGTAAGATTGTATATATATACTTTTCCAAACAATACTGTATCATAAATCATAATTTAACATTTAAACTTCCATCGCTTAATTAAATCCTTTAAAATCTCAAAACATCATTTCATACGAAAATCAGAAATACCACAGTGAAATATATTCACCATAAACCAATTTTAAGCACATAAAATTATAAAATATTTGATCGTGCTTAAAATTATATAATTTTCAATCTGGTTTCTCAAACAAAATAGTTTCCAAAATGACTTAAAATCTCAATTTAATTACCAAGATATTTAAATACCACAAGTCCATTTATGGACCCATTAAAATTGAAAATCACTTAAAATATTATCAAAAGTCATATAAAATGATAACACATATATGTGAAGCAAATATTTATATACGCGTAAAACAACATTCCTATCAAATGATATATACGTAAAATATTTAAACCACATATATACTATACTATATACCCAAATCATTTAAAAATAATATAACCACTCATAGTACTGTAGATGCTCACGCCTGCTCCTCTACAGGATCACCTCCAGGCTCAACTCAAGTGCCTGTAATATAACAAAATATTCCTCAGGCTCTAAACAACTAAACCAGAGACACTTGTGTGACCTAAATGTCTCCAAATAATTTATAGTACTATAAAATTACATAAATTGGACACCGGACAGTCCAATTATACCGCGTGTCCTTAGGACTCGGTACCTAAAATTGGAGATTTTCACTCAGAACCTAATCTTTCAAAATTGAACCCCCAATTAGGTCCTAATATTATCCAATTTCACTAATCTAACTTCAATTCTAACCAATTTATCCAAAATAGTCCAAACATAGACCCAATTTATCCGAAAATTAACCAAATAACCCCAAAAATAGGAAAATTATCAAACAACCTCCAAAATTCACAAATTATATGTCAATGGAAAGCCCAAGAGACAGGAAGTTCACCAGTGGTTTTACCTTGGTCTGGTGACTCCTCCGGTGACCGAAAAATTGACGTAAAGGTTTGGCCGAACTTAAACCTGAGAGATCTCTCAAATGGTGGGGATTTTAGGCAATCTAACCACGGAAATGGACTCAGAGGGGTCGAAAATAGTGGGATAGAGGTATGGGTCGAGCTGGGTTGGCCGGAAAACACAAGAAAAGAGGAGGGAGAAAATTTTCGGACGTCGGGCATCTCGAGCCCGATCTGGGAGCGTCTGGCGACCGGTGGCAGTGAAAGTTTGCAGCCGGGCTCGCCTCCGTCCCCTTCTCCTCTCTGGCCGGCGTGTGTAGCAAGGTGGTGGCCGCAGATGGGTTAAACAGTGTAAACCCGGTTGGAGGTAAAAACGGTCGGTTGGAGCCCGTGGGTCTAGGGTGTTTTTCTCGGGTTTTTGGAGAGGAAATGGGTATTTTTGGCTTTTCTTCCTGTTTGGCACACTTACCGAGGCTTATATAGAGCCTAAATCACTAACAGACAAAAATTGGGGACTGGTTTGGACACTGATATAAAACTTATGTTTAAAACTTCTCAGAACCATAACTTTTTATCTGTAACTCGGAATTTGGCGTGCCGCCAGTTTGTGAACTCGTATCGACGAGATCTATACAATGGTACCTCAGTCAAACCAAAAATATTGGCTATTGAAAAAGTCAACTTGAACCCATATATTATTTACTTGGTCAAACTTAGTCAATTGGTCAAACTTGTTTAATCATGTATATTTTTTGGTACGGGGTGTTACAGTAGTAGTAATAATAATAATAATATAATAATAAACTTGATTAATTAATAATAAATAAATAAATAATTATATAATTGTAAATTAGTAAAATTTACATTTTCTCTCAAAACCCTCACCATTCCACTCAATTGGAAAAGTTTCCCTTTTAAAACATTTTCACAAAACCAATTATTTTTTACCCCAAAATCAATGAAGTAAATAATAAATAAAATACAAATAATTTAAATCTTACAATATAACCTTGAAGATAATTTAATAACAAATAATTGAATTTATAATGAAATATCATAAGATAAAAATAAAATCATAAATAAACTTGTAGTAGAGAAATTTGGCATAGAACAAAATTAAACTTAATATATAATTTATGAAATTTACTATATAAATCAATGAAATAATAAATGATAAGAAAATTATTTTAATTAGTTTAAAATACCTCAATTTGCATGGGCAATAAAATACAATAAATTTCATGTTAAAATCCAACCTTGAAACAATAATGACAACATGAATAAATGCATTTAAATGATCAATTTCAGAAAGTAGAATAAATCAATTAAATAATAGAACAAATATTAAATCAATTTAAAACAGCTATTTGAAATAAGTGGTAAAAATATAATAAAATCCATTTTAAATCAACAAATCAATTTAAATAATAAAATCATGGTAAAATGCATCTTTAAAACATTAATACGAATAAATGATAAAAACATAATTAAATACATTTTAATTTTAAATACTCTTTTAAAACATTATTATTTTGGAAATTGTATCGATAAAACCATTTGATGCACCAAACTATATACCATTGATGTCCGACCGTACCCAGTGCCCAAGCACTATCTGATAGGGAGGTTAAAGAGAGAAACTTCCATTCGGCCATTTTGGCATCCCAACAGCGCCGATGCTTATAGCTATCATCCTAGCCATGGAAGGGGGAGGCTATGGCCAATATATCAAGCTTGCCTGCCCTCGTGTCCATAGCATCTCACGGGAGAGCATACAAGTTGCATGCTTATCAGCATATCATAAATACAGTATAGAATACCAGTATTGTATAGTGCATCTAACCCTACAAGAAATTCAACTTTTACCGACAAAACATTATTGTAGGCAAAAACATAAAATTCGTCAATAAAATATTTATTGATGAAATTAAAGTCATTGCCAAGTGCGTCTCCTTTGCTTCTTCTGCAATTGTATTACCAACAAATTTTAAATTTTTCCTAGCTAAAACTTTTGCTGACAAAAATTTTTTTTTCCTCGCCAAATACTATTTCCAACAAATTGGCAATTGTTGGTAAGAGATTTTAGCGACAAAAAAATATCATCTGGAAAACTATTTTTACATTTTTGAAAGTCTAATCGAAAATATTTTTTGGGCAGTAAGTGATTTGTTGTCAAAAGTATCATTCATCGGCAAAGGTTTATTTTATCAACCAAAACAGGTGGCCGGCAATAAGGTTTTTTCCAGCAAAAAGGTTTGGATGGAAAATGATCAACTTTTAGTGATGAAATTTTTTTGCACTGATTAAACAATAGTCTGGAACTTCCTCACATGAGTATATCAAAGCCATGATATCTATCAAATAAGAAGATAGAAGCAAAGTGAGTAATTTATTAAGTTGCTCCAAAGATGGTTTTAGGGCTTGTAGTATAAATTTTAATGTTTATGTCTGTTAGGACCCGTCCAAAATTTCTCACCGGAACCCTATACAAGCCCTGATCTCAGGGAAACCCTACCGGACCTTTCAATGAAAAATCCGGTAGAACCTCCTCTAAGGGTTGGACTTACCACAATTTTCTGCATTGAAAACACACTTCTATATTCATCCCCTTATTCCTCCCACAATACTACAATATAATTCCACAAATTTACAGCACTCCAAATGAATAACAGTAAACCAGTGCTCAAATAATAACTACATGTCCAATACAGTATACAGAGCATTATACAATAAATGTGGAATTAATAAAATGACAGATAAGGAAGCAATACACGATGAAGAGGAAAAAGGGAAGAAATACTTCTTGGACTTTCGGCAATGAACTGAGACATCGGGCTCACCCCGGACGATCAATGTCTCCCAACCTGGACCTAGGGGAACGGAATTTAAAAACATGAGATGCTAATCATCTCAGTGAGTGACCCTATCTATCGAACACTTGTAATATTAATAATATAACAATAAAAGGAATTTAATTACTCAATCCAAACAAATTAATAAATAAATAAATAATAATCATTTGAAGGTAATATTTTCTCTCAAAACCCTCACTATTCACTCCGTTGGAAATGTTCCCCCTTTAAACATTTTCACAAAACCCGATATTCGTATTTTCCGAAAACCAAGGGATCAATTAATTTAGTAAACACTAGATAAATACCCCAAATATAAATAAAATGTAATAAGACATAATCAATAAATTTTGAATACTTTGGGGTTTGAAATTTCTTTATCCAAAAATTTATACTTGACGCACCACACCATATACGAGTGATGCCATCCGATACCCAGCGTCCCGAGCACCGACTGGCGGGAGATTAAAGAGAGAAACTTGCATACGGCACTTCAGCGTCCCGACAGTACCGCTGCTGAAACCGTCATCCCGGCCACAGAGGGGGGCGGCTGATGCGCAATATATAAGACTTGCCTGCCCTCGGTCCAATGGCAACTCACGGGAGACATAATAACTTGCTCGCTAACCACATATACACCAGAACACCAATACTATATGAGTGCGTCTAAAATAATTATTAAATTAATTATTACCGTACCGATTTTCCAAAAATCATCGTGGGAATTATACCAATTTTCAAACTCACCATCCCACATTTTCCTTTAACATACCCGATACGAAACCAGTGATAAAATAATTTTTCTTGTAACACGAGGTTCCACAAATAATATTCCACGGGCATAATTATAAAATTTAAACCACCAATTAAACAAATAATTTCCTTAAAATATTTAAACCAATTATGCCCAAAAATAATATAAAAATCCAAACACAATTAATTAATGAAAATACTTGCTCATGTGTAATAAATACAATTAAATCACAATAAATTAATAATCGGGAAATTCTTAGTAACCCAAAATTCCGTTTAGCATCAATGGGTAAGCATATATATAAAATAATATTTTTTTCCCGATTATATTCACATTCCACCACATAAGCATAAATTCCAGATATCAATTTAACACCAAATAAATATAATTAATTACCCTAAAATATTTTTAAAGGTGGGTCACTCACCTGGAGCACGCAATTAACCTAAGATCCTCCATGGGATCAATTCTACGACACACACGTGCTCCTAGAACAACAATTCATACACAGTCAAATAAATTAATATTTTATTCGGATAAATAATACCCGATACCCGGGAGGGTTAAACACAAACGTTAACCAAAATTCAAGAGTAATATACCAAATCGAAGCTTGAGTGATGAGATTTACGAATCCGGTCTTACTTCCCGGAATCTCGTCGGAAAATGTTCGGGATTCAACTCTTTTATTCTCCCAAACCGTCGCGAATTGGAGGAAAAGGACACTGGATCAGGATTCAGGGGGTTGGAATTAGTGGAGAAGGATCGGCGGCACAACTAGGTACTCGTCGGAATAGTGATTTCCGGTGAGCTGTCACGGTCACCGGCAACCGAGGGGAGACGGTTCCAACGAGACCGGCGGTGAGGCAAACGGAGGCCGGACGGCGAAGAGATCTGGGTTTGAAGGTTTTCGGCCCCCTGCCGAAAAATACTCCGATCTCAGCGCGTTGGAGGTCCGGTGGCCGTGAAATTTGGTGGGCTGGCTGGAAATGAGGAGGTGGTGAAGGATGACTGGCACGTGTGGCCTGAAAATGGCCGGAAATGGGTTAAATGGCGGTGGCTGGTGGTGGAGGGGAAAAATCGCTGTCGTCAGAAAACGCTCCAATTCGGGCGCGTCGCCGGTCAATTGGCCGTGAAATTTTGAGGCGCTCCTGCCTGGCCAGCGCATGTGGCAAGGTTCGGCCGAAAAAGTTGACAACTCCGGCGGCCGGTCGTTTCTCTTTCTCGCTCTCTCTCTCCTCTCTCTCTTTCTCTCTCCTCCCCCCGCCGTTTTGCCAAAATAAAAGCCACCGTGGGTGACACTGTTCACCCACGTGCACCTCTCAGATGTCGACACATGGCGTTTCACTGTTCACCGATTCAAAAATATTAAAATATTATGGTATTCAGAAAACTTCACACGTCCATAACTTTTTAACCAGATGTCCAATTTAAGCGTGCCGCTAGTCTATGAACTCGTATCGACTAGTACTTCACAACCATGCATGAGTCAACACTCAACTTTGCATGAATAAAAAGTCAACTCCGGCATCCCTTGGACAATTTGAATCTCGACTTGTTTTTCTCATAACTTTCAAACCGTAGCTCCGTTTTCGACGTGCTACTAGTCAACGAACTCGTGCCAACGTGTACTTCGTAACGGTACCTCAGTCAACCTAGAATTCCATCCAAGTAAAAAAGTCAACGTTTGACCCCTTGGTCAATGGTCAACCTCGATCAAAGTTGGAAAACTTCTGTTGTACTTTGGGACGGGGTGTTACAATGTCTCCTTCCTTCCCATCAGTACTAAGAATAAAAAATTCCATCTCAGCCCCTTATGACCTCACTATCCAATTCCTCTGCATGTCTTTTACATTTTCAGGCCAGTCAAGGTCATCTAGATCTTCAAGAAGACAATCAGTATATGCAGTAATTTTTAGCATCCATTGCCGCTGCTTGGTAATAAAAAATGACACTGTAAAATTATGAAACCATCGAAAATTGGAATTAAGCTAGTACGTAATAAGCTGCATAAATTTGATAACTTATACTACATGACATACATAGAGCTAAACATACCTTTCTTATAACTGGATTACCCCCACACTTGCTTACAACATCCACCACTTCCTCATTTGCTAACATAGTGCCAAGAGCAGGGCACCAATTAACTGGCACTTCAGCCTGAATGAAACATAAATAGTATCACTTTTGGGTGTAGCAAAGAATAACTGACAAAACACTACTGGAAACCGAATATTACTTAGACCTGATATGCCCATCCTCTTTTTAACAGCTAAAGAAAGATCCATTGGGTCCATTTATAATATTCTGGCTCTCTTGTAGAAATTTCACGATCCCAATCATAAGATAAGGCCCAATGATTTAAGTTGCAATACTAATACAAAGTGTTAATCCAAACTTTAAGAGACTAAACTATACTATCTAGGAAGAACTAAGAAAGCAACATGCTGTACTTGGAACTAAGGAGTTAAAAAAATTCTTAGAATAATAACATTGATATTCTCAAAATCCTATGCTTGTTACCTTGCCATCAATGTTTTCTTAAGCACACCCTAGCTACTATGAGTTTCCCTCTCCATGGCACAGTTAAAACCAACTTAAAGGAAATATTTTCGAAATTAGATGGACTGCATTAACACTACTCTAAAAAATTAAAAGAGAGCTTTGCTATTTTTGAATTATTAAATAATTTTATGATATTTTCATCCATAGGTATGAGATAATATTGTTACCAAGAAACAAACTTAGTTTTACCATAAATTCCTAGTTGGAATTGTTTGGACCTTTAACAATATTTCAAACTATAGGTAACAAAAGTTTTATACTTCATCTTTGAATTCAGCACCAGTGATTATATAAGTCAAATTTTAGCCAAGAAACGTGACTAAAATTGAGTGGTGCAGTGAAATTATCCAAATATCTCCTTCAGTGATTTGTTAGAGTATTACACACCTTGAGACAAATATCACTGCACAAATTACAAATTAACAGCAAGCACATTGCAGATACCTGGGTGCAGAAGTGGTTAATGTTCTTCTCCGTCTTGATCTTTGGACGGGTTCCTGTATGCAGGATACAAATGCAACCCAGCTGATAAATGTGCATATCCACGACAAAAAATTGAAATTGTTGCAAACCATATACAAGATTGCCAAAAAAAATAAAAGTAAAAAATAAAAGTGAAAACCTCTATTGCATATTGCTCTGCAGGCAATTGAAATGCATCCCATCCCATTAGGTGCAAAACATTATGACCCTGCATCAGTTTGAATCTAGCAAGAATATCTGTGGCAGTATATCCTAGTGGATGACCAACATGTAGCCCAGTTCCACTGCAACAATTGACCAAAAATGAGAACAAAATCACACTACAAATACTCCCAAAATATAAACTCACCAGAACCATCCCAAATTTTCCAAATAAACCCGATTTTCACAATTCAAAGTGTCCTACTAAAACATGGCCATCATATATTTAAGATTAAAGAATTGAAATTTCAAGATTGAGTGGGATAGAGAAACCAACCTAGGATAAGGAAACATGTCGAGGACATAAGATTTTATACCATCTACTTTGCACTGATTTAACGATAATATGGAACTTCCTCACATGTTATCTAAAATTTTAAAAATATTTCAAGGAAGAAAACAACAGAATCAGTGACTATATATGAAAATTTGGAATGATCGTTGAATAGCTAGATCCACCATATATTGCACTATGAAGACTAGGAAGAGTGAAGAAGGGGTTATCCTTAATAGGATGTTTATGCTTATCCAACAAGAAGACTATTTTTCTAAGTGTGAATCAATTAGAGATATAAGGTTATGAATTGCATTATGTAAGGGATTAACAAAAAGAGAAAAAAATAAAATAAAATAAAAAATTGGTTCATCTATGTCCTCTTTCTCTCCCACTACCTCCCCTAAGTAGGAAAGGAAATTGACATCGGGGTTTCCAGTAGTTTCAGGTACTCACTCAATGAGGAATTTCTTATTTATTGTTGCAATAGGCATTGATGAGGACACTTCATTAGCAGGCAATGGGGTGTCATCAAGTAAGTGATTAAATACACTGCATAGTTTATTTTAGTCAGACATACTAATTGATAAACTAACATAAAATAACTAAGTAAATAAAAGTTAAAGATCCATCATCACCATCCTTACTCGCTTTGCAAATGAAGATGCCTAGCTATTGCACAGAGAGCAGCACGAGATACCTTAACCATGCACCTTAAAATACCAGCCATGCATGGGGGGGATGAGTCCGAATCTTTCGAAGCCCTACAACAAGATGTGCTCATTATAAGCCAATTCCAAATTACAACAGTTGCAAAATGAGATAGAATTGCTACACAAAAAGCTAGAAGCATCCAAACAAGAGCCACAAAAATATAAACCGATGACATAAATCAAATAATGTTGAGTGATGAATGATCTTGTTGATGGTTTCTAGAAAATAAAATGCATTCAAAATTGATCATGCTCGAAATAGCTTTTAATTCTAAGTGGTTAATGTTAGAATTTGTGGATCTAAACATACATAATAAATTCTATAAATCATAAATTACTAACCTCCAAACGCAGCCATTGATAAATTAAATATTTAATCCTGCAAAATAGAAAATAATGTAAAGTAGTGCCTATGGACACACTACTCTTAAACCACTCTCAGATCTCTGAAAACCATAATATCAAAATACCGCATGGCATATATTTGTTTGCTTGCCTTAGACCTTTTATAGTCTCTGCAAGTCACACTTACCCATTAATTTTAACACACACAAAATACTAATAATTTAATAATATAATAGTACTAGAAAAAAAATATGGGTAAGTCAATGGGCTTATAAAGAGAGTTGGTCCTCCAGTCCAATGGGCCAACTAGAGTCTTATAGAGAGTATGTGATCAAGGACCCTACTGCAAAATAATAAAATAAGCCAGTCCCATTAATGGCATAAATAGGCCCTGTAAGTGAGTAATTGATTATGCTAAATCCACAATTATTAATTTATTTAACATTCTCCCACTTGGACTGCATAATCATCATCATATATATGATCCAAACTCACTTACTACAGAATCTCCTGAACCATAATGCCATTTCATCTAAATATATAGCACACCGACAGGGCATAACAATATACTAGACTAGGCAGTAGAGATTCTCTCAGTAAATCTCCTAAAACATGATACCATTTCAACTGAGCACTTTGCATTCATAAACTCAGTCTAGGTAGTAGAGATTTACCTAACCATGTGCAATCCCCCAACACACAAATACCATTTCATCCGAGCACATTGTGTATCGATAGGATACAACAATATACCCAAACTAGGTAGTAGGGACTCACCATGGCATCTGTGGATCAACATACACATATACATAGACTAATAGTCTCAACAGACTTGTAAATATAGGAGCAATAATATGTGTAATAAATTATCTCATATATAAATAATGATCCACATACATCAATGTATCAAAATACCCAAATAAATAAATAATACTCAACATGGATATTACTGCAAAAATTATAACAAACTCCCATTGACCCACAGCAGTTTCAGCTGTCTAACAATCCCATACGGGACACATGCTCCTCAAATATGCCTACGGGTAAGGCCTTGGTCAGTGGATCTGCCACCATGCTGTAAGTAGGCATGTGAACAATAGTAATGAGGCCTTCTTCAACTTTCTCCTTAACCACAAAATACTTGACATCAATGTACCTCGCACCAGGGGTACTTTTTAAGTTGTTGGAGAAAGATACTGCTGCAGTATTGTCACAATACATCATAATAGGCCTCTCAATGGAGTCAACCACTCTCAAATCATGAATAAAATTCTGAAGCCAAACTGCATGACGAGTAGCCTCATAACACGCCACATACTCTGCCTCCATAGTCGAGGATGCTGTCACTGACTGTTTGGCATTGCGCCAAGATACAGCACCTCCTGCCATGATAAATATATACCCAGTGGTAGATTTCTTATCATCCACATAGCCTTTATAATCTGCATCACTATAACCAACAACATCTAGGGAGTTGGTATGTCGATATGTCAACATATGATCTTTAGTACTCTGAAGATACCTAAAGACCTTCTTAACTGCTTGGTAATGAATAGGACCAGGATTGCTCATAAATCTACCAAGCACACCCACAGCAAAAGCTATATCAGGCCGTGTACATACTTAAGCATACATCAAACTACCTACTGCTAAAGAATAATGAACATTTCTCATCGCCATCCTCTCTTTATCATTCTTGGGACATTGATCCTTAGAAAATCTTTCACCCTTTGTGACCGGTATACTTCCAGAAGAACAATTACGTATATCAAATCTCTTAAGGATTCTATCAATATAGGCTCTTTGAGACAATTGCAACACATAATTAGTCCTATCTTGAACAATCTTGATGCCCAAAACAAAAAAAGCCTTTTCAAGATCTTTCATATCAAAATGGTTGCACAACATCTGCTTTGTCTCAGCCAACAGGTTAGTGTCATTAGTAGCCAAAAGTATGTCATCAACATACAACACCAGAAATATAAAACTGCTCCCACTGACCTTTATATATATGCATCTATCAACAACATTCTCCTTAAAGCCATTTTGGATGACAACCTCATCAAACTTAAGATACTATTGCCTCGAAGCCTGCTGAAGACCATAAATTGACTTCTTAAGCTTACAAACCAAATTACCATTCCCTGTTTGCTGGAAGCTAACTAGTTGAACCATATATACATCCTCATACAAGTCACCATTCAGAAAAGCAATTCTAATATCCATTTGATGCAACTCCAGGTCATAATATGCCACAATCGCCATAATGCTTCTAAAAGAATCCTTTGTGGATACAGGAGAGAATGTCTTTATGTAATCAATTCCTTCCTTCTGGCTAAACCCTTTGGCTACAAGTTTAGCCTTATACCTCTCCACTTGACCATTAGAGTCTCTTTTAGTCTTAAAGACCATTTGCACCCTATAGGCTTGCTACCCAATGGCAACTCAACCAAATCCCAAACACCATTTGATGCCATGGATTTCATTTCATCTTCCATTGCATCCAACTAAAAATTTGAGTGCGAACTGCTTATGGCTTCCTCATAAGTGACTAGATCTGAATCATCACTTATGTCAAAATCATACTCTTACAAGTAAACCTCATAGTCATCATGAATAGCTGACCTCCTGGTCCTTTGTTACCTTTTCAAAGGCACATTATCATCTACAATAGTTGGAATATCTTGTTCCTCAATAATGGATTCATCCTGACCAACTACTGGTTCATTAATTACTGGATTAATAATATCTCTATTAGAAACTACACTAAGAATGAATACATTTTCATCTATAAATCGAGGCTCCCTTGGAGCATTACTATCATCAAACCCAAAATCATCTTCAAAATAAATAGCCCTGTCTGACTCTATAATTCTGGTGGTGCGAGATGGACAAAAGAATCTTGAACCCCTAGATTCTATACAATAGTCAACAAAATACCCACTTATAGTTTTAGGATCCAACTTCTTAATTTGAGGATTATAAATTCTTACTTCAGCTTTGCAACCCCATACTAAAAAATGATGCAAATTAGGCTTTCGTCTTGACCATAACTCAAAAGGAGTCTTAGAAACGGATTTACTTGAAACTTGATTCAAAATATGAGCTATCATCCTTAAAGCCTCTCCCCATAAGTAATCTGGCAAACTAGAATTTGCCATCATAGATTGCACCATATCCAATAAAGTACGATTTCTCCTCCCAGCAATGCCATTCTGCTGAGGCGTACTAGGCATTGTATATTGCTCATCAATGCCACATTCATGTAAATATATTACAAAGGCCCTGGGTTCTACCAGTCTCATCATATCTGCTATAAAATTCACTACCTCTATCAGACCTCACAGTCTTTATCTTCTTATTCTTTTAAAGCTCCATATTTACCTTAAACTCTTTAAAAGCACCTAAAGAATCTGACTTCTCACATATAAGCTCAGCATGTCCATAACGAGAAAAATCATCAAAGAAGGCAATAAAATACTTATAACCACCCAAGCAGTTGGAGTGAAAGATCCACATATATCAGTAAGGATTAATTTCAAAACATCTCCACACCTTACTATCTTATCCTTTCTAACCTTGGAAGTTAGCTTCCCTTTCACACATTCTACATAAGTCGACAGATCGGAGAAATCAATATTAGGAAGTATTACATCCTTCACTAACCTTTCCATCCTGTGCCTAGAAATATGTCCCAAACGTTTATGTCATAACATTGAAGAATTATCATTAACTTTTGGACATTTAGAAGAAATAATAGGGGTAACAACAGAATTAATAGAAGAATTGAGACCATCACTAAATAAATCAAGTCTATATAAATTGCCATATGAAGTTCCCAAACCAATAACTTTGCCATCCTTATACACTTCAACTTTGTTATGTCCAAACAAGAAACTATAACCTTGACTATCCAAAAGAGAAATAGATAATAAATTCCTCCTAATTGAGGGTATATATGAACTTCTTGTAATTCTAAAACATATCCAGTAACAAGCTTCAACTTAATTGTTTCTATGATATCCACTTTCACTCTTGAGCTATCTCCCATATAAGCATGCTGCTCAAGATTGGTTGGCCCCCTTTGCCTTATCATCCTTTGCAATGAATTAGTAACATGAATTGTGCTCCAGTATCTAACCTCCAAGAATTCAAAGGCACATCAACAATATTGGTCTCAATCATTAAAATATTATCTTTCTTCTCTTGCTTTCCCTTTAAATTTCAACACTTTATCTTCTTGTGTCCAACTTTATCGCAGTAACCACACCGTCCATTGAAGTACTCTTTCATTTCTCCTATCTGATAAGCATCATCATACTTAGTATTATTCAAAAGGTCCAAATAATGATGTTTCTCATTCATATCAAACTTGATAAATTTATTTCCTCTCTCCTCAAGAAGTTCCTTTGCAGTATCAACCTTAGGAATACTAGCATACATTGATTCATCCATATAATTCTCCATCATCATCATACAGCACTTATTAGAATGCCTCCAATCCTCATAAAGTTTCCTATCTGCTATACTACTCTCATCAGTTGGTATCTCTGGTGGATCTATCTCCAAAGCCAAATCCAATTTCATAAAGGTCAAATTCATAACTAAAATCTTCTTCCACTTCTAATAGTTTGTCCCATCCAATTTCATCATGGCAATCATAAGCAGAATATTTGGGGTGCTACTAACTGTGAAAATAGTAAACACAACAAAGCATTTAATATATATAAAACAATAACTATTTTCCAACCCCTTATCACATAACATAAAATCAATATCACTAAGGTCTTTGTAGCACTAAAGATACCCTTTCGCGGGCCAGGGACAGTCAACCAAAAAACCACAACCAAATGCATTGAACTGAATCACCGATAGGGCAACTCAGAACCTGCAATACATGGCATTTAATTAACTTCCACTACCATTCCAGGCGTCATACAAAGCAACTAAAACTACTAACATGGTAGCTTAGTTACCCGTATAGACCCTGGTTAATATAAGTGGGAGAAAAATAACATATTGGCAATTTCATGAAATAGGCAAATATAAAACATCCCATCTACTATGCCAATATACATTACATTGGTACACATAATGCAGATAAAATAAGTCTCACAACAGGTGAGTACTTAAAATTCCATACTACTATATCAACTAGGCACAAAGCCTCTTTAGGGAAAGCTAACACAATCAAAATTTTCATGCATAGATATTTAAATTTAATTCAATAAATTTGGAATAAAATAATTAAACAAATAAACAAATGAACTAATTACCAATAAACAAATAAATAACAAATTTTTATATTTATATTTTTAATTTTATAATAATAAAATAAAAACAATAGATAAATAAATAATTAATCAACAATAAATTAAATAAATGAGAACAAATATAAGTAAGAAAACAGGTTTTTTTTTATTTTTTTATTTTTAATTTTCGGCAGCTGACGTCAGTAAACGACATGTCGTGCTGACGTCATCACGTTGACATCAGCAGGCCAGCCAAAACTACATGTCGTATGTTTCATCTTCTTCAGCTAACCGGGTCACAGGAGACCCGGTTCCATTCCAAACGGGTCATGTCGTATGTTTCATCTACAATTTTGGTGCCGTTTGATTCCTCTTTTCTTGGGCAATGTTTTCCACAAATCACTTTCAATGTTTTAGCAACCAAAATCAACGCCCAAGAAAACTTATTCGTTCGGCGAAAACGGGGTTTCTCAATTTTTTTTTTTAATTCAAAAAACAAAAAGGTTTCCAGTCCAATTAAAGATGTTAAAGAATACAATTCATAACAACCTATTTTTCCACCGTGCCCATATCTTAATTCGAACTAAAACAAAAAATTCACATAATATGCACAAACTCAATATAAACCCGATATTGCGCAAGAGAAAAGAAATTAATCAATAAAATTCAAAATTAAAATTTGGATCTCCAGACAATCAATAGCCGCAAACACAAATGGGCTTATAAAAAGAGTTGGTCCTCCAGTCCAATGGGCCAACTAGAGTCTTATAGAGAGTGTGTGACCAAGGGCCCTACTACAAAATAATAAAATAAGCCAATCCCATTAATGTCATAAATAGGCCCTGTAAGTGAGTAATTGATTATGCTAAGTCCGCAATTATTAATTTATTTAACAGTTAAAAGTATATTTACTCATTCAGCACAAATCCTTGAATAAACCAAGTAAAAATAATGGATTTTAACACTTATCATTTTTTTTGTTACATAATTGCGTGCTATATTTTTAATTCTAAAACTTCAGCACCTAACTGTTCTATTACAGAGCAAACAAATTTGCATCACATACATATAAACCCCACCACTTCCTTTCCCAACACCCTACTGAGCCATACTCCTAAAATACAACCTCATGGCCTCCAATCCACACCTTAACAACGCGGCATCATCACATCCCAACTAAGTGACCAAAGAGGAGAAAAATTCCATACCTCCAGAAAGGCAACCGGCAGAATGGCAACAACCAGATTGGGGACCAGAACAGCAACAATCAGGGACTAGAACGACAACAACCAGAACGGCTTTAAACGTCAACCAGCAGATCGATCGGCGACTAGCACCTGCAGAAAAAAGAAAATCAAAGAAAATCAAAGAGGAATTCAAAGAGAAATTCAAAGTTAAAATACGAAGAAGAAAATGGGTTTTCTTCAACCTTTCGAGATGCGGAGAGCAGCTGATTTGATTCAATGCAAAAAATGGGTTTTGAAGGAAGAAAGTGGGTTTGCAGTGGAAAAGAATTTTGACCCAAAAAAAAAAAAAAAAAGAGAAAGGAGAAGGAGATGCAACGGAGACTTAGCAAAAAATAATGGGTTAGAGTATCCCCAAAGGACTCTTTAAGAATAAAGAGCATCTTTCATATAATAAAGAACATCTTTAAATATAAAAAGTAGAACTTTTAAAACTTCTATAATAATGCTCTTTGTATCACATTCTTTATTTTTATTTTTTCAATGCACATTTATTGTTATTTGTATTTCCTTCCTTTTTGTTTTTTATTTCTTAACAATAAATAGTAATTAAAATATATTAATATAATATCGTGGCTTTGGAATTTGATAAGCATTCAATAATATTAATATAATATTAGATATAAAGAGTATTTTTAGCTTTCCAAATTTGGAGAGCCAAACCTCTCTGTATTTTAAAAAGTCAAAATGCAGAATGGGTTGGAGCTTGCTTTTAGAGATTGACTCTTCAAAATAAAGAATCTATAATGGATAAAGAGCCCTTTGTGGATGCTCTTAGATAGCCTCTGTATTCTAATTTATTTTTTCATTTTAGGATTGGCGGGATGGGTAGGGGCGAAAGTTTTTTTTTCTATTGTCGACAAATTGTTAAAATTCTTGCCAAAAAAATCCAAATTTTTACCGTCAAATTTTATCAATTTGTCGGCAATAGCAATTTTTATGAGAAAAATATATTTCATCGGCAAAAGTTCCAAACAATTAAATATGTATGATATATATCAGTTTTTTATAAATACATCCAAAAGGAATAAAAAACAATACCCTTTGCCAAATAAATAAAATATAAATTTCATAAAAAAGTAAAGTACATAGAAGGTAACAGTTAAATGTAAGTTAGGATAGAAAGTAATTTAGATGTTTAAAAATTTAAAAATCCAAAGCAAAGCCATGCGGCATATATGTAAAATTTTGTCGGCAAATTTTGTTTTTTTTACTACCTCCTTACCAAAATTGAAATACATAGTATATATTAATTACAAACAAATGAAACAGATAGATTCACTAAATTATAATAATAATTCAAAAATATATATTTTGGAATTTTTCTTTTACCAACAATTGTGGTGTTTGTTGGAAGAAGTATAACTTTTCACATGTTAACCTTTTGATTAGAAAATTCTAATTTGTCATTAAAAGGTATCACTTTTGCCAACTAATTTGAATTTTGTCAGAAATTGCTATGTTTTTACCGACAATATGTAAAGTTATCGGTAAAATTTATAACTTTTGCTAATGATATTTTTTTTCGTTGGTAAATAGTTGATTTTTGCCGACAATATTTAGAATTCGTTGGTAAAAGTCAGTCCAATATCGGCAAAATTGTGTTTTCGTTGCTAAAAATGTAATATTTTCCAATGATTTTATTTTTTGTCCCCAAAAGTATAGTTTTTATCGAGGAATATGTTTTTTGCCCGTAGTGATCTCTTTTGCGACAATAAAATAATTCATCGGTAAAAATTTCGTCGCTAAAGGATCATTGTCTTGTAGTGTAAGAACCAGTAAAATCATATGTTTTCCAAATCTTGAATCTCATAAATACCACTTTCAAATCCATTAATCCACATCACCTTTAAACCATAAATCCAATCACTTAAAATCCCTCAATGTAAATCCATCAATTTGAAATCCATCAATTTATATATACCAAATTTCCTGAGGCAATAAGTCAAACCCTTAATATTTAAATGCATAAATATATTTTTGAACCATAATAATTTAAAACAATATTTTTCTCAAATCTTTAAAGTCCAATTATCATAAAAAAATATCATTAAAACTACGTAAAATTCATATATAATTAAATTTCCCCAATTCACCAATAGCATAAAATAAATTCCACAATTATTCCAATGCATAAAAAATTTAAATGAATATTTTCCTTCAAATCCGTAAAATCAATTTATACAAAAAATAACATTAAAACCTCATAAAATTCATATATTCTTAAAATCATATACACATTTATTATGCATCATAAATTCAACATTAAACTTAACAAAAATTTATTGAAAACCTTAAACCATAATATCTTAAAAATCAAGATATGATTCTTACGCAACATATATTTTTATTTCATCCCAAATTTGCATCATAAATTCAATATAATTTTTATCGAAAGTCCAACAGATAAAATGTCAAATCCAAATTATTAATTATCACGATATATATAATTTAACACCTGAAAATAAATTTGAAGATGGATCACTCACCTTAAACATGTGTATAAATCAAGATCCTCAACGAGATCGATCCCATGACTCACACGTGCTCCAAAAAGATAAATAGTACACAAGATTAAATAAATTAATATTTTATTCGGGTATTTTACACAAGGGTACTCGGGGGATCTAACACAAGCGGTATCCAAAATTCACAAGTAATATATGGAAATGAAGCTTATGAAGCGAGGATCACGAATTGAGTCTTATGTGAAACTCCATCCCCGAAGTACATTGGAATTTTCTTCACGTTGATCGAAGTTGATCGGTATTGACGGAGAGGGTTAAATTTTGACTTTTTGTTTCGGGTGGAATTTTGCATTTACTGTGGTACCATAGCAAAGTACATGTCATCCTGAATTTGTAGACTATTAGCATATTGAAATCGGAGCCACCGTTTTGAAGTTATGAGCAAAACAAGTTTGCAGTTCGAATTGTCCGAGGGTGCCAAGTTTGACTTTTTATTTATGTAGAATTTTGATTTTACTCTTGTATTGTAACAGCCCAGACCATCCGCATCCGATATTGTCCTTTTCGGGCTTGGGGAATCCTCTTACAACTCAGCCCTCAAGGTTTTGTGAAAACGCATCATAATGGTTAGGGGTCCCACCCCTTCGCCTGCCAGTCCCACTGGCCTAGGCCTCCCAGGCCCAATCACAATATTGTCTGCTTTGGAAGCTAGGTGGTGAGCCCAATCCTACCTCTCACGGTTTTACTTTCCCTCGTAGGAACGCATTGTAATGGTTAGGGGGAATCCTTTTACAACCCCTACTTACCAGTCCCACTGGCACGGGCCTCCTAGGCCCAATCACGATATTGTCCTCTTTGGGTCCAACCCGCATGGTTTTACTTTCCCTCATGGGAACGTGTTGTAATGGTTAGAGGGAGTCGTCTTACAAACCCTACATACCAGTCCGACTGGCACGAGCCTCCCAGGCCCAATCACGATATTGTCCACTTTGGAAGCTAGGTGGTGAGCCCAATCCTATCCCTCATGGTTTTACTTTTCCTCATGGGAACGCGTCATACGAGAAAGGTATCCACATCACCTTATAAGGCGTGCTTCGTTCCCCTTTCCAACCGATGTGGGACTTCGCAGTCCTCCTCCCTTGGGACCCAGCGTCCTCGCTGGCACACCAATTCGGGTACTGGCTCTGATACCATCTGTAACAGCCCAGACCATCTGCGTCCAATATTGTCCTCTTTGGGATTGGGAAGTCCTCTTACAACCCCTACCTACCAGTCCCACTGGCACGAGCCTCCCAGGCCCAATCACGATATTGTCCACTTTGGGTCCAGCCCGCACAGTTTTAGTTTCTCTCATGGGAACGCGTCATAATGGTTAGGGGAAATCCTCTTACAACCCCTACTTACCAGTCCCACTGGCATGGGCCTTCCAGGCCCAATCACAATATTGTCCGCTTTGGAAGCTAGGTGGTGAGCACAATCCTACCCCTCATGGTTTTACTTCTCTCATGGGAATGCGTTGTACGAGAAAGGTATCCATACCACCTTATAAGGCGTGCTTCGTTCTCCTTTCCAACCGATGTGGGACTTCATAAGTCCCACATCGGTTGGAACAAAACCTTTATGGCTGGGTTGTAAGAGGATTCCCCAGGCCCAAAGAGGAAAATATCGGATGCGGGTGGTCTGGGCTGTTACATGTATAGTTGTAAAGTACTCGTCGATACGAGTTCATGGACTAGCAGTACGCCTAATTTGGACATTTGGTTGAAAAGCTATGGACTGGCAAAGTTTTCCAAATACCATATTATTTTCAGCATGGTAAAATGTGTGCATAGTGTGTGCCACATGTTAGCTTGTTAACCAATCCCGTGAGTGCACAGTGGCACCCACGGGTGGGCCTTTTATTTTGGCAAAATGGGCGTGTAGGGTGGAGAGAAGGGGGCGAAGGAGAGAAGAGAGAGGTGAGAGAAACCACCACCGGCCACCATCGTTGACTGTCGTCTAATCAGCCACCATCCACATGTACCAGACACCCATAACCAACATCCCATTTCCGACTGAACCCTAGAAAATCTCGGCTAGCTGACCGCCAATGTGCCCGGATCGGGGCTTTTTCCGGTGGCAGTGCCAATTGCTTCAAACCCAGATTTCTCTCTAGGCTAACCTCCGTTTGCCTCACTGTTGGTCCCATCCATTCACCTGTCCTTTGATCTACCTTTTCTTTAAAAATCACGACCAGTGGCCACCAGATGAGCCACCGGCAGTGGCGGTTTCAGGTGACCATTGCGGCTCTTTAAGAACCCGATTTTCGGCTAGTTCCCAGTCGTACTGCCCATCCTCTTCCACTAATTTTGACTCCTTGAACCCAAATATGAGGTTGTTTTCTTCCAACTCACAGTGGTTTGTGAGATTTAAGGATCCAAAACCTGAGACCTTTCCGAGGAGATTCCGACCACCTCGGGTACAATCACCGGGAGGTGAGACCCAATCCGTGATCCTCATTCCCTAAGCTTCATTTCGGTATATTTGTAACACCCTGTCCCAAAGTATGCAGAAAATTTCTCAAGTTGATCGGGTTTGACTGTCGTTGACCGAGAAGGGGCAAACTTTGACTTTTTAACTCTCCAAGAATTGAAGGTTGACTGAGGCATCGTTGTGAAGTACGCATCTACTCGAGTTCGTAAACTAGTAGCACGATAAAAACGCAGCTACGGTTTGAAAGTTATGGGCAAAAAAAGTTGAGGTCCGAGCTATCCGAGGGTGTCGGAGTTGACTTTTTATTTTTGTAAAATTGAGTTTTGACTCATGCATGGTTGTGAAGTTCTCATCGATACGAGTTCATAGATTAGCGGCACACGTAATTTGGGCATGTCGTTGAAAAGTTATGGACCTATAAAGTTTTCCAAATATCGTATTATTTTATTATTATTTTATACTTATGTAAAATGTGTTCACAATACGTGCCACATGTCAAAATCTCAGCCACTCCCATGAGTGCACAGTGGCACCCACAGGATGGTTTCTTATTGGTTCAAACCCATGTGTGAGCCATGTGAGAAGAGAGAGAGAGAGGGGAAGGGAGAGAGAGAGCTACCACCAATCGGCCACCATTGTTTCTTCCATTCCGGCCACCACTTCCATACACATGCCACCCGACCACCTTCTCCTCCTCATTTCAGTCGAGCCCACCAAATCCCACGCTAGCCGATCGTCGACGCGCCCAGATCGAGGCTTTTTCCTGCGGTGATGCTGATTACTTCAAACGTAGATTTCTCCCCAATCTGGCCTTCTTTTGCCTCACTGCCAGTCCCATCAGTTCACCCATCCTTCAATCTACCTTTCCTCCAAAATCACAGTCAATGGCCACTGGATGCTCTGTCCGTGGTGATGGTTTCCGATGACCACGGCAGTTCATCGGAAAACTTGATTCCGGCGAGTTCCTGATCACACCGCCCACCTTTTCCCACTAATCTAAACCTCCTGAACCCAAATTTGAGCTCAGTTTCCTCCAATTCATGGTGGTTTGTGAGATCCAAGGACCTAAATACCAAAACCTTCTCGGCAAGATTTCGGCCACCTCAAATCCGATCTCCAGAAGGTAATGGTCAATCCTTAATCCTCATGTTGTAAGCTTTGTTTCAATATATTATTTGCCAATTTTTTTTAACGTTTATGTTAAATCCTCCGGGTAACCGTGTATAATTTATCTGATTAAAATATTAATTTAATCGGTTTGTATATTGTCAATGTTCTAGGAACACATGTGAATTGTAGAATCGATCCTATGGAGAATCTTGGTTGAATTGCATGCTCGAAGTGAGTGACCCACCTTCAAAATTATTTTTGGTTGATAAATTGTATATATATTTTGTGTTGATTATATATTTGGTTATTTGTGCATTAAGAAATATTTTGATTTCAAGAATTTTATGGATATGGGATTTTGATAATAATTGTTAAATTTTATTGTTCAAATATTGTGTAATTAGAAATGATTTCATGTGAATTTTAATATATGTTTAATATCTGAAGGAATTTCCATTTAATTTTACAATGCCAATTTATGACGGTTTTAGTATATGTGTTGTTACCAAAAATATATTTGAGATTTTAAAGGAATTATGATTTAAGGTTTTTAACAAATTATTTTTGAGTTTGATGTTGATTTTATGATGCATGATAAATGTGTTTACATCATTTTAAGGAAATATGAATTTCATGTGGTTCTAATATTATTTTTGACATAGTGGTTTTAATGATTCAAGAAAAATATTTGTTCAAGTTGATGCTTCCAATATATATATATATATATATATTTATGCACTTAATTATTAATTGATTGATTTTATAGTATTGGAAAAATTGTATAATTATATCGATAGATTTACGATGAGGATTTATAAGATTGTGGGTTTGAAAAATGGTATTTTAATAATAAATTTAGTAATTGATTTTAGACGCACTCATACAGTACTGGTGTTCTGTACTGTATATGTGGATAAGCGCGCAGGTTGTAATATCTCCTGTGAGTTGCCATTGGACCGAGGGCAGGCAAGCTTGATATTGGCCATAGCTGCCCCCCTCCATGGCCAGGATGACGGTTATAAGCAACGGTGCTGTCCGGACACCGAAGCGACCGTATGCAAGTTTCTCTCTTTAACGTCCCGCCAGACGGTGCTTAGGACACTGGGTATTGTAGGACATCACTGGTATATAGTGTGGTGCGTCAAGTTAACTTCTCGATACGAATTTCAAACCAAAATTCTTTAAAATCGTATTTAAAACTAAACGTATTTAATTTTGTTTTATTGTTTATTTCAAACTAATATTTTATAAAATGTATTTATTCATGTTTTTATCAAGTATTTTAAATTGGTGTTTTAGAATTTTATTTTACCATGTTGATATTATTTATTTAAATTTTGAGATTTTAACATGAATTTTATTGTATTCTTTTATTTATTTTAAATTGAGGTTTAAAATCTGTTAAAATGTTTCTTTGATTATTTCATTGATTTAAATAATAACTTTTATAATTTATATATTGAGTTTAATTTTGTTTTATGCCAAATTTCTTTAATACAAGTTTATTTATGATTTTATTTTATTTCATCTTATAATATCTTATTATGAATTTAATAATTGGTTTTTAAAGTGTTTCCAATGTAATCTTTTGAATTCTAAATTAATATTTGTATTTTATGTGCATTCTAAATTATTGCATTCCATTTAATGTAATATTTCCTTGATTATTTTTAATGTAAATTTATTATGATTTTGCTTATTTTATTTATGACATTTTGTGTACAATTTAATAATTCTCGTTTCTTATTATACATTCTAGATCTTTAATTTAATATATTTTATTCATAATTTATTTAATTATTTATTCCTTGATTTTTGGGGTACAATTATTAGGTTTTGTGAAAATATCTTAAAAAGGAAAACTTTTCCAACTGAGTGAATCGTGAGGTTTTTGAGAGAAAATAATATTTCAACTACTTATTATTTATTTGATTATTTATTATTAATTAATCAAGTTCATCTTATTGTTATCTTATTATTATTATTATTATAACTATGTCGTAGTCAGGGTCACTCACTGAGATGATTAGCATATCATATTTTTAAATTTCGTTTCCCTAGACCTAGGTTAGTAGACGTTGATCGTCCGGAGGCGAGTTCGATGTCTTGTTCATTGCTAAAAGTTCAAGGAGCCTTACATACTTTTCTTCGCTATCTTGTATTGTTTCTTTTATCCTTTGTTGTATTAAATTTCATATTTAATTGTATCTTGATAAAGCTCTGTATACTATTTTGGATGTTTATTTTTTTAATTATGCATTGATTCCCTGTTGTTCATTTGAAGTGCTGCAAATTTATGAAATTAAATTGTAGTAAGGTAAGAGGAATAAGGTGGTGTATATAGAAGTGTGTTTTCTGTGCAGGAAATTTGTGGTAAGTCCAACCCTTAGGGGAGGTTCTACTGGATTTTCCATTGGAGGGTCCGATAGGGTTTCTTTGATCAGGGCTTGTCTAGGGTTCAGGTGAGGAATTTTGGATGGGTCGTGACAATATTTTTCGCGAATTTTAGTTACCGTTTGTGTTAGCTTCTCGGGGTAGTGTGTGTTAATTACCTGAATAAAATATTAGTTTAATTGGTCTTTTATAATATTGATATTTTAGGAGCACATGTGGGTCGTGGGACTGATCTTGTGGAGGATCTTGATTGATATGCATGCTCAAGGTGAATGACCCACCTTCAAAATTAATTTCGGGTGTCAAATTAATTATATTTGTTATATTTTAATATTTGAATGTTTTTATTTTGTGTTAATTATTAGATAAATTGTGAATTAAATTTTGATGCTAATATTTGGATAATTCGAAATGTATATATGTGTGTACACCAAAGCATATTTTGATTTTGATAAATTATGGAAATCTAGATTCTATGAAAATTTGATATTTAAAGAAATTGTGAATTTAACATTATTGATTTATTGTTGAATTTATCGTGAGTTTATTTTAAGCAATAAAAATGCATTTATATGGATTTACGAATCTTGAAATTTTTATGTGATTTTAATGAAATTATGCTTATCTTGAATTTTAAGGATTTAAGGTTATTATTTTAAAAATTATGCTTACGCATTTGAATATTGTGGATTGGAAAATTGATGCATTTGAAAGTTGATGGATTTGAACTTGAGGGATTTATGAGGATGATTTAAAAGAAATGTGAAAATATTCTGGGTTTAAAGGTGATGTGAACCAACGAATTTGAAAAGTGAAATTTATGAGATTTTGATATTTAAAAATATATTGATTTTATGATTTTTAGATGCACTCATACAATATTGGTGTTCTGTACTGGATTTACATGGACATGATTAGTGCGCATGATTAGGCCATTGGACTTGAGGGCTGGCAGGGTATAATGCACAGTGAGCATCAGCCGCCCCCTCCATGGCCAGGTGACTGTTGATAGCATCGGCCCGGTGGGACGCCACGGTGACTGGATGCAGGTTCTCTCTTAACCTCCCCATCATATAGTGCTTTGGAACGCTGGGCACCATCGGACATCACTGATACATAGTATGGTGTGTCAGGATATTTTGATATTATTTCTTAAACGAAATATGTTTTAAAATCATCTTTTAAAATTAATGGATTTAATTGTGGTCTTATTATTGAATTAATTGGTGTCTCATTATTTTATTTAGTGCATGTCAATTGCATTTTATTTATTAATTAGAATTTCTTGATTATTTCATTTATTTTAATTATGGACTTCTCTTATTTTGGGATATACGAAATATGGGCTTTTGTAAAAGTGTTTTAAAAGGGAAACTTTTCCAATTGAGTGAATTGTGAGTGCAAATATTATTTTTTCAAATATTGTTATTATTATAGCACATTAGAACTGGGTCACTCACTGAATGGCTAGAATCTCATATTTCTAAATTTCATTCCCCCTAGGCTCAGGTGGTAGGTGTTGATTGATCAAGGTGAGTTCGGCGGCGTGATCGTTCCCAATAGTCTGTGAAGTCTTCATTTCCTCATTTTGCTACCTTGTAATATTGCTTTCTATTTCGTATTGTAATAACTCTCATACTTCGAATTCTTTTAATGCTCTGTACACTATGTTGGATATATGGCATAGATTAATTATGCACTGATTTCCTACTATTTGTTTGAAGTGCTGCAAATTGTGGATATAAATTGTAGTAAGGTAAGAGGAATAGGGTGATGTATATACAAGTGTGTTTTCAGTGCAGAAAATTTGTGGTAAGTCCAACCCTTAAGGGAGGTTCTGCCAAATTTTCCATTGGAGGGTTGGATAGGGTTTACCTGGGATCAAGGTTTGTCCAAGATCCCGGTGAGGGGTCTTGGACGGGTCTTGACACTTACCTCCCGGAGATCAAATCTGTGGTGGCCGAAATCTCACCAGAAAGGTTTTGGGTTTAATGTCCTCGAATCTCACAATCTGTTAAGAATTGAAGGAAACCGACTTCGGATTCGGATTTAGGGAGATCAAATTAGTGGGAAAGGGTAGGTGGGATCACCAAGAACTCGCTGGAATGAGATTTCACGGTAAGCCGCCGTGCCCACTGGAAAAACTCGCTGCCAGTGGTGCGTCTTGTGGCCAATGGCCATGATTTTTGGTGGGGAGGTAGATTGGAGGAAGGGTAAGCCGATGGGACTAGTGATGTTGAAAATGGGCGACTTGTTTAGGAGAAATCGGTGGTGGAAGGAAAATGGGCTGTCGTAGGAAAAAGACCAATCTAGGCGCATTGCTGGCGATCTGGCCGTGGGTTTTGGGTGGCTGGCTGGAAATGAAGGGTGGGTGGTGGTGGTCCAATGCATGTAATGGTCAGGTGGCTCGAAAAGGGTGAAAGGCGTAAGGCCAATTTCTCCCTCTCTCTCCTCTTTCTCTTTCTTTTTTCTCTCTCCTCTTTCTCCTTCTTTTCCCTTCGCGCCCAATCGAAATACCCATGGGTGCCACTGTGCACTCACAGGTTTGCCTAGAAATGTGATACGTGGCACAGTGTCATTGGACAATGCATGTTAAATGAAGTGTCAGAAAAACTTTGTAGGTCCGTAACTTTCTAACCAAATATCCAAATTAGGCGTGCCGCTAGTCTATGAACTTATCTCGGTGAGTACTTTACAACCACACATAAGTTAAAGCAAAATTCATCAAAAGAAAAAGTTAAACCTGACACCTTCGGACAGTTTGGACCGCATCTTGTTTTGCTCATATCTTTCAAATCGTAGCTCTGTTTTCAACGTACTACTAGTCTATGAGCTTTGGTCAATGCGTATTTTGCAACGGTGCCTCGGTCAAAGAAAAAATCTATCCGGATAAAAAATCAAAATTTATCCCTCCTTGGTCAATGGCGTTCAAACCCGGCCAATCTTGGCAAACATGAAGAAAAATTCTGGTGTATTTTGGGAGGGGGTGTTACATGTTTGCTAATTAAAGAGGAAAATACAAGTTACATTTTTAGAACTTTGTTACACCTAGCATGCAATTGCTTCTTGATAACTAAGGATTTACTCACTTATTGGTATCTTTTTAAGGCTTAATTAGTGGTGAGAACTCAAGCTTTCAAGTTATTTTGATGAATTTTGTGTGCTCTTTGTAGGAACTCTTCAAAATTGGATTTTGTTGAAAACTGGATGATTTATGAAGCTATTAAGAGGAGTCTTACAAATTCAAGGTTTTATTGAAGCTTGAAGCATTGTGGAGAAGCCTAAATTCATTTTAGGGAGTTTTCAAAGAGGCCAAGCAATAGTCAAGGTGCTTAAGAACCGAATTTCGCGTATCTCTCACCATTTCAATGTGCCCCTCACATCTAGCTTTGATTTTCCAAGCATTTGATTCCCCAAATCAGTTTATTTGGCAACTAAGCACCATATTTGGCGCGACCCTCTCCAAGTTTTTAATGAGTGGACTCCAAGAACTAATCTTAGCCATTGAATAAATTTTTCATGGATAGATTAGCCTCTTTTGGATGGTTTTGTCGTGTTCTCAAGTGTGGAGGCTCATTATTTGGCTTTAGAAGGAATGAACACTGCCATAGTTGCTTGAATCAAGCCAAACATTTGGAACCTTGGAGAAGTTGGATTTATTTTTAAAGTTTGAATAAGAACCGATAACTTGTCAATGAAAATGATAGTGCATTTCGATTTTTCAAGCCTAATGTCATGTCAAAATTCAGCATTCCACTCAAATTATTGTCATCGGAGTAAAGATGTTCAAGGTTTGTCATTCATGTAAATGAATGAGAAATGGAACCATGCAATTTATTATTTTCAACATCAAGGTGAGTAAATTTTGTAAGGTTTCCAAGGCAAGAAGGAATGTGACCAGTAAACTTATTGCTATCAAGATCTAAGTTAGTGAAAAGGGTGAGGTTTTGAAGAAAACAGGGGATTTAAACACTGAAATTGTTACTTGAATGGTCCAAAAAAGTGAAGCTCGTTAGTCTACCAAGGAAAGATGCCGCAAGACCATGCAATTTGTTTGTTCGAAGAATTGAGTGAGTCAAAAGAGTGAAGTTTTCAAACGAAGATGGAATTTCACCTTTGAGTTGATTCTTTTCAAGCCATAAAATAGTAAGCTAGGTTAAGTCCTGAAGAAAAGAAGGGATTTAACCCTTAAAATTGTTTTCTGAAAGATCCAAAAGGGTAAGCCTCAGTTTTGTAAGCGAACAAGGCATGCAACCATGCAATGTATTATTTTCAAGGACGGGTGAGTTGTTGGCTAAGGTTTCCCGTACCGAGACTTAATATAGCTAAAGAGCGTAAACACATATTAAGCATTTATAGTTTAGGTTTCCAACTAATTGATGTAATAGTGATATATAGCCAGCTCCAAATTCTACAACAGTTGGGTTTAAAAGGCCAACTTACATGCTGCCAAATTTCCCAATAATCTTGAAATGGAAAAAGTAAATGTTTCCCTTTATATGGTTTATGTGACTGTCTCCTGCGCCAAAATTTATCTTCATACAAAAAGAGAGGATCCTCCTACGGTATTCCTAATATGGTATCCCTGTAATCTACGCCGTTGATTGGTTTAGATGAAATTTAACATGATGTAAAAAATGACATATAAACCTGTTTAGATGAAATTTAACATGATGTAAAAAATGACATATAAACCTGTTGGTGTGGGGCACTTCCCTAAAGGATTTGTTAGAAAAATATGTTTATTAGGCTCTTATGGATCAAATATTTACAAATTATTTGATTTTCTTATGAAAATACATGCATGAATGAAAATAATACACTATCAATCAATGCTATCAAACGTGAAAATAAAAGCCAAGCAAAGTACGGTGGAATATTTAAAAAAAAAAAAAAAAAAAAAAAAACTCGAATGTTAATATTGGAAGAAATAATTGTTTAATTGGCCACAAACAACAGCCTTGCAAGATTATCTTACTAGAAAACCAGTCCAATTACAGAACGACGTTGTTCAGCTTGCTTTATTTATGTTTATATAATTTATTTGATTATAAAATCATTAAGTAAGAGAGCATGCAGAAGAGATCAGCAATAGCAGTGACATCTGTGACGGCCGCCTCTTAGTTTACATTCACCTCCTCTACAGTCTGGTTTGCAGAATGCGTCACATCTGCCATCATCATTTCCTGGTATACAAATTCCAAATTTCTCATTCTCAGTGCAACACACTGCAGCGTCCACTTTGTTGTATTCTGTTAAATAACCAAAAGAAAAACAAAAATATGTTAAAAAAAGGATATTATCAAAATCCATAAAAATTAATTAACAAAAAGCAAAATATTAAAACTAAAACCAAAATATCCATTCATTAAATTGATATGCCAAGATGATACGCACCTATTGACAACACAAAGAATGCAACAAGAATCAGTACTGTCACATTAGCTTTGAACGTGCACATATTTTTTTTTTCCAACTCTTTGCTCTGACCTTGCAGATTAATTAATTTCCAGAACAATTTCTCTATTTTGGTTGTCTTCGAATGTTTAAATGAATTTATAGAAAAAGAGATAGGAGACAAGGTTGGAAACTAGAAAGGAATAAAACGAATCAGGTCACTAATTTTAGTAATAAATGCATAATAAGAGGAACTAAATAAAAAAAATAATCGTTCAAGATATAAGTGGTACATTTTTTAAATTATTCAAAGCTATATAAGGAAAACCAATCATTGATGAATCGTTGCAATTATCTAACAGATCAACTAACATTTTCAATATTTAGAATATTAAGTTAATAATAATTTGTTACTATTAGTGTAGATATATTCCATTTATATATATATATATATATATATGTAAATGTACTTAGGAAATTTGAACCAATGGCTCATAATTTAGGTCTTTAATGAAATATAACCTACTTTTGAAAATAAAGATATTTAAGTTTCTTCAATTATAAATCTACTAATACAACCTTCTATGTAGAACATAATTAAAACGCATCAATCCCTTATTTTTCCAAATTTTCCACACAATTTCTTCTTCTTCTTCTATTTCCTATATTTTGATTGAAACTTTCCATATATTCATTGTTGATTTTGATGGGTTTTCATTAGCTCAATATATTAAGAGATATTAGAATATGATTTCATATTGTTTCGCTTTTTGTAGAAATAAATATATTTTTTATTAGTCTATGTTAGTGCTCTTACATTCAGTAATTTTCCAGGTTGAAAGCTTAGGATATGAAAAAGAATCACCAGGAACACAGTTTCCATTGACAAAGCTTTCTTTAAATTGCAACAACAGCAGACCTCTCATGGTCATGGCACCTCGTTTGCACAAAAGAAAAAGCTTGTTAGGAACATATATTAGCAAGAGGAACGAAAGCGCAAAAACACTAACAAAGGAAGAAAATGCACAAGACTCCATTAGAATATGCATGTTTATTAATCCCCTTAATTAACAAGCTAATTTGATGCATAGAAAAATTATAGACTTTGTTTAGGCATTGTTTCAGAATGAACACACAACGCTTACCTTTTTCTTTATTAATTGTGCAAAAGATTATATAATTTTCGCACTGCATTATCTCCATAGCGGCCTGCTTTTTATGTCATTTTGTGTGGGATTTTCTTTCCATTTTCTTATTCATATATATATATATATATATATGTATATATATCTGTCAAATAACCATCCTGTTTAAAATATGGGCTTATTAGATATGCAACAAGCATATTGCATATTCAATTTCATATACTAGGCATGTAATATTACATGTTTTTGGTAGTTTGTATTCTTCATTCTACTTTAAATTCTACTATTATTATTGGAGTTAGTAATTTTATCTCCATTGTCAAATTTAACTAAAAAGTAATGTTATAAGTTTTGTTTTGTAAAGATCACCCGTCCAAGATCCCTCACCGGAACCTTTAGACAAGTTCTTATTCTAGAAAATCCCTACCAAACCTTTATCACAAAATTCCCTGCACAAAAAATGCACTTATAATAATATCCTCTTATTTCTTCCACCTTACTAGAATTTATTTCCAAAAGTTTACAGCGCTTTAAATAATAAACAATGAATCTGTGCAATATTAATTGAATAGTTATCCAATGTAGTATATAGAACATTGAATATCACAATGAATATGAATTTAATACAACAAAGAGCTGGAAAGAAATAATACAAGAAAGAAAAAAAAAATGAAGAACTCTCTGAAATTAGCAACGATCGTGAGATGCCAAACTCTCCTCGAGTGATCAATGCCTACAACTTGGGCCTAAGAGAACGAATTTAAAAATATGAGATGCTAACAATCTCAGTGAGTGGTCCAGTCTACTATACACTACTATACAATAATAGTAATAACAATAATAATAATATAATAAATAAATAAATAATTATATAATTGTAAATAAGTAAAATTTACATTTTCTCTCAAACCCCTCACCATTCCACTCAATTGGAAAAGTTCCCCTTTTAAAACATTTTCACAAAACCCATCATTTTTTACCCCAAAATCAATGAAGTAAATAATAAATAAAATACAAATAATTTAAATCTTACAATATAACCTTGAGGATAATTTAATAACAAATAATTGAATTTACAATGAAATATCATAAGATAAAAATAAAATCATAAATAAACTTGTAGTAGAGAAATTTGGGGTAGAACAAAATTAAACATAATATATAATTTATGAAATTTACTATATAAATCAATGAAATAATAAATAATAAGAGAATTATTTTAATTGGTTTAAAATGCCTCAATTTTCATAGGCAATAAAATACATTAAATTTCATGTTAAAATCCAACCTTGAAACAGTAATGAAAACATGAATAAATGCATTTAAATGATCAATTTCAGTTAGTAGAATAAATCAATTAAATAATAGAAGAAATATTAAATCAATTTAAAACAGCTATTTGAAATAAGTGGTAAAAATATAATAAAATCCATTTTAAATCAACAAATCAATTTAAACAATAAAATCATGGTAAAATGCATCTTTAAAACATTAATATGAATAAATGATAAAAACATAATTAAATACATTTTAATTTTAAATACTCTTGTAAAACATTATTATTTTGGAAATCGTATCGATAAAACCATTTGATGAACCAAACTATATACCATTGATGCCCGATGGTGTCCAGCGCCCAAGCACTATCTGATAGGGAGGTTAAACAGTGAAACTTGCATCTGGCCGCTTTGGTATCCCAACAGCGTTGATGCTTATAGCTACCATCCTGGCCATGGAAGGGGGAGGCTATGGACAATATGTCAAACTTGCCTGCCCTCGGGTCCATAGCATCTCACGAGAGAGCATACAAGTTGCATGCTTATCAACATATCACAAATACAGTTCAGAATACCAGTACTGTATGGTGCATCTAACCCTACAAGAAATTCAACTTTTACCGACAAAACATTATTGTCCGAAAAAACATAAAACTCATCGATAAAACATTTATCGAGGAAATTAAAGTTGTTGCCAAGTTCGTCCCTTATGCTTCCTCTGCAATTGTATTTACCAACAAAGTTTAAATTTTTCCCAGCTAAAACTTTTGCCAACAAAAATTGGTTTTTCCTCGCCAAATACTATTTCCAACAAATTGGAAATTGTTCGTAAGAGATTTTAGCAACAAAAAAATATGATCTGGAAAACTATTTTTACATTTTTGAAAGTCTAATTAGTGACGAAAATATTTTTTCGGCGATAAGTGATTTGTCGTCAAAAGTAGAATTCATCGGCAAAGGTTTATTTTATCAACCAAAACAGGTGGCCGACAATAAGGTTTTTTCCAGCAAAAAGGTTTGGAGGGAAAATGATTAACTTTTAGTGATGAAATTGTTTTGCACTGATTAAACAATAGTCTGGAACTTCCTCACATGAGTACATCAAAGCCATGAAATCTATCAAATAAGAAGATAGAAAAAAAGTGAGTCATTTAAGAAGTTGCTCCAAAGATGGTGTCAAGGCTTGTGGTATAAATTTTAATGTTTATGTCTCCTTCCTTCCCATAAGTACTAAGAATAAAAAATTCCATCTCAGCCCCTTATGACCTCACTATCCACTTCCTCTGCATGTCTTTTAAACTTTCAAGCCAGTCAAGGTCATCTAGATCTTCAAGAAGACGATCAGTATATGCAGTAATTTTTAGCATCCATTGCCGCTGCTTGGTAATAAATAATGACACTCTAAAATTATGAAACCATAGAAAATTGGAATTAAGCTAGTACGTAATAAGCTGCATAAATTTGATAACTTATACTACATGACATACATAGAGCTAAACATACCTTTCTTATAACTGGATGACCCCCATGCTCACTTATAGCATCCACCACTTCCTCATTTGCTAATACAGTGCCAAAAGCAGGGCACCAATTAACTGGCATTTCAGCCTGAATGAAACATAAATAGTATCTGTTTTGGGTGTAGCAAAGAATAACTGACAAAAAACTACTGGAAACCGGATATTACTTAGACCTGATATGCCAATCCTCTTTTTAACAGCTAAAGAAAGATCCATTGGGTCCATTTATAATATTCTGGCTCTCTTGTAGAAATTTCACGATCCCAATCATAAGATAAGGCCCAATGATTTAAGCTGCAATACTAATACAAAGTGTTAATCCAAACTTTAAGAGAATAAACTATACTATCCAGGAAGAACTAAGAAAGCAACATGCTGTACCTGGAACTAAGGAGTTAAAAAAATTCTTAGAATAATAACATTGATATTCTCAAAATCCTATGCTTGTTACCTTGCCATCAATGTTTTCTTAAGCACACCTAGCTACTCTAAAACCAACTTAAAGGAAATATTTTCGAAATTAGATGGATTGCATTAACACTGCTCTAAAAAATTAAAAGAAAGCTTTGCTATTTTTGAATTATCAAATAATTTTATGATATTTTCATCCATAGGTATGAGATAATACTGTTACCAAGAAACAAACTGAGTTTTACCATAATTTCCTAGTTGGAATTGTTGGGACCTTTAACAATATTTCAAACTATAGGTAACAAAAGTTTTATACTTCATCTTCGAATTGAGCACCAGTGATTATATAAGTCAAATTTTAGCCAAGAAACGTGACTAAAATTGAGTGGTACAGTGAAATTATCCAAATATCTCCTTCAGTGATTTGTTAGAGTATTACACATCTTGAGACAAATATCACTGCACAAATTACAAATTAACAACAAGCACATTGCAGATACCTGGGTGCAGAAGTGGTTAATGTTCTTCTCCGTCTTGATCTTTGGACAGGTTCCTGTATGCAGGATACAAATGCAACCCAGCTGATAAATGTCCATATCCAAGACAAAAAATTGAAATTGTTGCAAACCATATACAAGATTGCCCAAAAAAAATAAAAAAATAAAAATGAAAACCTCTATTGCATATTGCTCTGCAGGCAATTGAAATGCATCCCATCCCGTTGGGTGCAAAACATTATGACCCTGCATCAGTTAGAATCTGGCAAGAATATCTGTGGCAGTATATCCTAGTGGATGACCAACATGTAGCCCAGTTCCACTACAACAATTGACCAAAAATGAGAACAAAATCACACTACAAGTACTCCCAAAATATAAACTCACCAGAACCATCCCAAATTTTCCAAATAAACCCGATTTTCACAATTCAAATTGTCCTACTAAAACATGGTCATCATATATTTAAGATTAAAGAATTGAAATTTCAAGATTGAGTGGGATAGAGAAACCAACCTAGGATAAGGAAACATGTCGAGGACATAAGATTTTATACCATCTGCTTTGCACTGATTTAACGATAATATGGAACTTCCTCACATGTTATCTAAAATTTTTAAAATATTTCAAGGAATAAAACAACAACATCAGTGACTATATATGAAAATTTGCAATGATCGTTGAATAGCTAGATCCACCATATATTGCACTATGAAGACTACGAAGAGTGAATAAGGGGTTGTCCTTAATAGGATGTTTATGCTTATCCAACAGGAAGACTGTTTTTCTAAGTGTGAATCAATTAGAGATATAAGGTTATGAACTGCATTATGTAAGGGATTAACAAAACGAGAATAAAATAAAATAAAATAAAATAAAAAATAAAAAATTGGTTCATCTATGTCCTCTTTATTTCCCATTACCTCCCCTAAGTAGGAAAGGAAATTGACACCAGGGGTTCCAATAGTTTCAGGTACTCACTTAATGAGGAATTTTTTATTTGTTGTTGCAATAAGCACTGATGAGGACACTTCATTAGCAGGCAATGGGGTGTCATCAAGTAAGTGATTAAATACACGGCATAGTTTATTTTAGTCAGATATACTAATTGATAAACTAACATAAAACAACTAAGTAAATAAAAGTTAAAGATCCATCATCACCATCCTTACTCGTTTTGCAAACGAAGATGCCTAGCTATTGCAAATAGAGCAGCACGAGATACTTTACCCATGCACCTTAAAATACCAGCCATGCATGGGGTGGATGAGTCCCAATCTTTCAAAGCCTTACACCAAGATGTGCCCATTATAAGCCAATTCCAAATTACAACAGTCGCAAAATGAGACAGAATTGCGACACAAAAAGCTAAAAGCATCCAAACAAGAGGCACAAAAATAGAAACCGATGACATAAATAAAATAATGTTGAGCAATGAATGATCTTGTTGATGGTTTCTAGAAAATAAAATACATTCAAAATTGATCATGGTCGAAATAGCTTTTAATTCTAAGTGGTTAAAAGTATATTTACTCATTCAGCACAAATCCTTGAATAAACCAAGTAAAAATAATGGATTTTAACACTTATCATTTTTTTTATTACATAATTGTGTGCTATATTTTTAATTCTAAAACTTTAGCACCTAACTGTTTTATTACAGAGCAAACAAATTTTCATCACATACATATAAACCCTACCACTTCCTTACCCAACACCCTGCTGAGCTATACTCCTATAATACAACCTTGTGGCCTCCAATCCATACCTTAACAACGTGGCATCATCGCATCCCAACTAAGTAACTAGAGAAGGGAAGAATTCCATACCTCCAGAAAGGCAACCTGTAGAATGGCAACAACCAGATTGGGGACCAGAACGACAACAACCAGAACGACTTTAAACAGAAACCGGCAGATCGATCGGCGACTAGCACATGTAGAAAAAAGAAAATCAAAGAGAAATTCGAAGAGATATTCAAAGTTAAAATACGAAAAAGAAAATGGGTTTTCTTCAACCTTTAGAGATGCGGAGAGCAGCTGATTTGATTCAATGCAAAAAATGGGTTTTGAAGGAAGAAAGTGGGTTTGCAGTGGAAAAGAATTTTGACAAAAGAAAAAAAAAAAAAAAAAAAGAGAGAAAGGAGAAGGAGATGCAACGGAGACTTAGAAAAAAATAATGTGTTAAGCATCTCCAAAGGACTCTTTAAGAATAAAGAACATCTTTCATATAACAAAGAACATCTTTAAATATAAAAAGTAGAACTTTTAAAACTTCTCCAATAATGCTCTTTGTATCCCACTCTTTATTTTTATTTTTTCAATGAACATTTATTGTTATTTGTATTTCCTTCCTTTTTGTTTTTTATTTATTAACAATAAATAGTAATTAAAATATATTAATATAATATAGTGGCTTTGGAATTTGATAAGCATTCAATATTATTAATATAATATTAGATATAAAGAGTGTTTCTAGCTTTTCAAATTTGGAGAGCCAAACCCACTCTGTATTTTAAAAAGTCAAAATGCGGAGTGAATTGGAGCTTGTTTTTAGAGATTGACTCTTCAAAATAAAGAACCTATAATGGATAAAGAGCCCCTTGTGGATGCTCTTAGATAACCTCTGTATTTTAATTTATTTTTTCATTTTAGGACTCGCGGGATGGGTAGGCGCGAAATTTTTTTTTCTATTGTCGACAAATTGTTTCTTGCCAAAAAATCCAAATTTTTACCATCAAATTTTATCAATTTGTCAGCAATAGCAATTTTTCTAAGAAAAATATATTTCATTGGCAAAAGTTCCAAACAATTAAATATGTATAATATATATCAGTTTTTTATAAATACATCCAAAAGGAATAAAAAAGCAATACCCTTTGCCAAATAAATAAAATATAAATTTCATAAAAAAGTAAAGTACATAGAAGGTAACAATTAAATGTAAGTTAGGATAGAAAGTAATTTAGATGTTTAAAATTTTAAAAATCCAAAACAAAGCCATGCGGCATATATCTAAAATTTTGTTGGCAAATTTTATTTTTTTTACTACCTCCTTACCAAAATTGAAATACATAGTATATATTAATTACAAACAAATAATTGTGGTGTTTGTTGGAAGAAGTATAACTTTTCACATGTTAACCTTTTACTGAGAAAATTATAATTTGTCATTAAAAGGTATCACTTTTGCCAACTATTTTGAATTTCATCAGTAATTGCTATGTTTTTACCGACAATATTTATTGTTGTCGGTAAAATTTATAACTTTTGCCAATGATATTTTTTTTCGTTGGTAAATAGTTGATTTTTACCGACAATATTTAGAATTCGTTGGTAAAAGTCAGTCCAATACCGGTAAAATTGTGTTTTCGTTGCTAAAAGTGTAATATTTTCCAATGATTTAATTTTTTGTCCCCAAAAGTATAGTTTTTATCGACGAATATGGTTTTTGCCCGTAATGATCTCTTTTGCAACAATAAAATAATTCATCGGTAAAAATTTTGTCGCTAAAGGATCATTGTCTTGTAGTGTAAGAACCAGTAAAATCATATGTTTTCCAAATCTTGAATCTCATAAATACCACTTTCAAATCCATTAATCCACATCACCTTTAAACCATAAATCCAATCACTTAAAATCCGTCAATGCAAATCCATCAATTTGAAATCCATCAATTTATATATACCAAATTTCCTGAGGCAATAAGTCAAACCCTTAATATTTAAATGCATAAATATATTTTTGAACCATAATAATTTAAAACAATATTTTTCTCAAATCTTTAAAATCTAATTATCATAAAAAAATATCATTAAAACTACGTAAAATTCATGCATAATTAAATTTCCACAATTCACCAATACCATAAAATAAATTCCACAATTATTCCAATGCATAATAAATTTAAATGAATATTTTCCTTCAAATCCGTAAAATCAATTTATACCAAAAATAATATTAAAACCTCATAAAATTCATATATTCTTAAAATCATATACACATTTATTATGCATCATAAATTCAACATTAAACTTAACAATAATTTATTAAAAACCTTAAACCATAATATCTTAAAAATCAAGATATGATTCTTGCACAACATATATTTTTATTTCATCCCAAATGTGCTTCATAAATTCAATATAATTTTTATTGAAAGTTCAACACATAAAATGTCAAATCCAAATTATTAATTATCACAATAGATATATAATTTAACACCTGAAAATAAATTTGAAGGTGGATGACTCACCTTATACATGTGTATAAATCAAGATCCTCAACAAGATCGATCCCACGACTCACACGTGCCCCTAAAAGATCAATAGTTCACAAGATTAAATAAATTAATATTTTATTTGGGTATTTTACACGAGGATACTCGGGGGATCTAACACAAGCGGTATCAAAAATTCACAAGTAATAAACCAAAATGAAGCTTATGAAGCGAGGATTGCTGATTGAGTCTTATGTGACATCCCATCCTGAAGTACATTGGAATTTTCTTCATATTGACCAAGGTTGACTGCTATTGACTGAGAGAGTCAAATTTTGACTTTTTGTTTCGGGTGGAATTTTGCATTTATCGTGGTACCATAGCAAAGTATATGTCATCCCGAGTTTGTAGACTATGAGCACGTCGAAATTGGAGCCACCGTTTGAAAATTATGAGTAAAGCAAGTTTGCGGCCCGAATTGTCCGAGGATGCCAAGTTTGACTTTTCATTTATGTAGAATTTTGATTTGACTCTTGTATGGTTGTAAAGTACTCGTCGATATGAGTTCATGGACTAGTAACATGCCTAATTTGGACATTTGGTTGAAAAGTTATAGACCTGTAAAGTTTCCCAAATACCATATTATTTTGAGCATGGTAAAACATGTGCACGGTGCGTGCCACATGTTGGCTTGTTAACCAATCCTGTGAGTGCACAGTGGTACCCATGGGTGGGCCTTTTATTTTAGCAAAATGGGCATGTGGGGTGGAGAGAAAGGGGAGAATGAGAGAAGAGAGAGATGAGAGAAACCACCATCGGCCACCACCGTTGACCGCCGTCCGACCAGTCACCATCCACACGTGCCAGAAACCCACAACCAACATCTGGTTTCCGACTGAACCCTAGAAAATCACGGCTAGCCGACCTCCAACGTGCCCAGATCGGGGCTTTTTCCGGTGGCGGTGTCGATTGCTTCAAACCTAGATTTCTCTCCAGTCCGACCTCCATTTGCCTCACCATTGGTCCCATCCATTCACCCATCATTTGAACTACCTTTTCTTCAAAAAGCATGGCCAGTGGCCACCGGATGTGCCGCCTGCAATGACGGTTTCCCATGACCACAGCGGCTCATCAGGAACCCAATTTTGGGCAAGTTCCTAGTCATACCGCCCATCCTCTTCCACTAATTTTGACCCCTTGAACCCAAATATGAGGTCGGTTTCTTCCAACTCATAGTGCTTTGTAAGATTCGAGGATCGAAAACCTAAGACCTTTCCGATGAGATTCTGACCACCTCAGGTTCGATCACCGGGAGGTGAGACCCAATCCGTGATCCTTGTTCCCTAAACTTCATTTTGGTATATTTGTAATACCCCATCCCGAAGTAGGCCGAAAATTTCTCAAGTTGATCGGGTTTGATCATCGTTGACCGAGAAGGATCAAACTTTGACTTTTTGACTCTGCAAGAATTCAAGGTTGACCGAGGCACCGTTGTGAAGTACGCATCGACTCGAGTTCATAAACTAGTAGCACAATAAAAATGGAGCTGCAGTTTGAAAGTTATGGGCAAAACAAGTTGAGGTCCGAGCTATCCAAGGGTGTTGGAGTTGACTTTTTATGTTTGTAAAATTGAGTTTTGACTCATGCATTGTTGTGAAGTACTCGTTGATACGAGTTCATAGATTAGCGGCACACCTAATTTGGACATTTCGTTGAAAAGTTATGGACCTATAAAGTTTTCCAAATATCGTATTATTTTATTATTATTTTATGCTTGTCTAAAACATGTGCACAGTATGTGCCACGTGTCAAAATCTCAGCCACTCCTGTGAGTGCACAATGGCACCCACGGGATGGTTTCTTGTTGACTCAAACCCATGTGTGAGCCATGTGAAAAGAGAGAGAGAGAGCGGGGATGAGAGAGAGAGAGAGCTACAACCAACCGACCACTGCTGTTTCTTCCATTCTGACCACCGCTTCCATACACGTGCCACCCCACCACCTTTGCCTCCTCATTTCAAGCGAGCCCACCAAATCCCACGCCAGCCAACCATCGATGCACTCGAACCGAGGCTTTTTCGTACGACAACACCAATTACTTCAAACGTAGATTTCTCCCTAATCTGGCTTTCATTTGCCTCACTACCAGTCCCATCAGTTCACCCGTCCTTCAGTCTACCTTTCCTCCAAAACTCATGATCAATGGCGACCGGACGCTCCGTCGGTGGTGATGGTTTCCGATGACCACGGCAGCTCATCGGAAAACTTGATTCCGGCGAGTTCTTGATCACACTGCCCACCTTTTTCCACTAACCGAAAGCTCCTGAACCCAAATCTGAGGTCAGTTTTCTCCAATTCACGGCAGTTTATGAGATCCAAGGACCTAAAGACCGAAACCTTTCCAGCGAGATTCTGGCCACCTCGAATCCGATCTCCATAAGGTAAGGGTCAATCCTTAATCCTCATGTTGTAAGCTTCGTTTCGATATATTATTTGCTAATTTTATTTAACGTTTGTGTTAAATCCTCTAGGTAACCGTGTATAATTTATCCGATTAAAATATTAATTTAATCAGTTTGAGTATTGTCAATGTTCTAGGAACACATGTGAATTGTAGAATCGATCCTATGGAGAATCTTGGTTGAATTGAGCACTCGAGGTGAGTGACCCAACTTCAAAATTATTTTGGGTTGATAAATTGTATATATATTTTGTGTTGATTATATATTTGGTTATTTGTGCATTAAGAAATATTTTGATTTCAAGAATTTTATGGATATGGGATTTTGTTAATAATTGTTAAATTTTATTGTTGGAATATTGTGTAATTAGAAATGCTTTCATGTAAATTTTAGTATATGTTTAATATCTGAAGGAATTTCCATTTAATTTTACAATGCCAATTTATGATAGTTTTAATATATGTGCTGTTACCAAAAATATATTTGAGATTTTAAAGGAATTATGGTTTAAGATTTTTAATAAATTATTGTTGAGTTTGATGTTGATTTTATGATGCATGATAAATGCGTTTATATGATTTTAAGGATATATGAATTTCATGTGGTTCTAATATTATTTTTGGCATAGTGGTTTTAATTATTCAAGAAAAATATTTGTTCAAGTTGGTGCTTCCAAAATATATATATATTATATATTTATGCGCTTAAATTATTAATTAATTGATTTTATAGTATTGGAAAAATTGTATAATTATATCGATGGATTTATGATGAGGATTTAAAAGAATGTGGGTTTGAAAAATGGTATAACTCCCCCCGTGAATTTTGGAAAGCTTGGTATTTTAATAATAAATTTAGTAATTGATTTTAGACGCACTCATACAGTACTAGTGTTCTGTACTGTATATGTGGATAAGCACGCAGGTTGTAATGTCTTCTGTAAGTTGCCATTGGACCGAGGACAGGCAAGTTTGATATTGGCCATAGCCGCCCCCCTCCATGGCCAGGATGACGGTTATAAACAACGGCGCTGTCAAGACACCAAAGCGACCGTATGCAAGTTTCTCTCTTTAACCTTCCGTCAGACGGTGCTCGGGACACTGGGTAGCATAGGACATCACTGGTATATAGTGTGGTGCGTCAAGTTAACTTCTCGATACGAATTTCAAACCAAAATTCTTTAAAATCGTATTTAAAATTAAACGTATTTAATTTTGTTTTATTGTTTATTGCAAACTAATATTTTCTAAAATGTATTTATTCATGTTTTTATCAAGTATTTTAAATTGGTGTTTTAGAATGTTATTTTACCATGTTGATATTATTGATTTAAATTTTGAGATTTTAAAATGAATTTGATTGTATTCTTTTATCTATTTTAAATTGAGGTTTAAAATCTATGAAAATGTTTATTTGATTATTTCATTGATTTAAATAATAAATTTTATAATTTATATATTGAGTTTATTTTTGTTTTATGCCAAATTTCTTTAATACAAGTTTATTTATGCTTTTATTTTATTTCATCTTATAATATCTTATTCTAAATTTAATAATTGGTTTTTAAAGTGTTTCCAATATAAACTTTTGAGTTCTAAATTAATATTTGTATTTTATGTGCATTCTAAATTATTGCATTCCATTTAATTTAATATTTCCTTGATTATTATTAATGTAAATTTATTATGATTTTACTTATTTTATTTATTACATTTTGTGTACAATTTAATAATTCTTATTAAAATTATTCTCATTTCTTATTATACATTCTAGATTTTTTATTTAATTTATTTAATTAATTATTCCTTGATTTTTGGGGTACAATTATTTGGTTTTGTGAAAATATTTTAAGAGGAAAACTTTTCCAACTGAGTGAATTGTGAGGGTTTTGAGAGAAAACAATATTTCAACTACTTATTATTTATTTGATTATTTATTATTAATTAATCAAGTTCATCTTATCATTATATTATTATTATTATTATTATAACTATATCGTAGTCAGGGTCACTCACTGAGCGATTAGCATTTTATATTTTTAAATTTCGTTTCCCTAGACCCAGGTTAGTAGACGTTGATCATCTGAAGGCGAGTTCGATGTCTTGTTCGTTGCTGAAAGTTTAAGGAGCCTTACTTACTTTTCTTCGCTATCTTGTACTGTTTATTTTATCCTTTGTTGTATTAAATTTCATATTTAATTGTATATTGATAAAGCTCTGTATACAATTTTGGACGTTTATTTTTTTAATTATGCATTGATTCCCTGTTATTCATTTGAAGTGCTAAAAATTTGTGGAATTAAATTGTAGTAAGGTGAGAGGAATAAGGTGGTGTATATAGAAGTGTGTTTTCTGTACAGAGAATTTGTGGTAAGTCCAACCTTTAGGGGAGGTTCTGCCGAATTTTCCATTGGAGGGTCTGATAGGGTTTTTCCTGGGATCAGGGCTTGTCTAAAGTTCCGGTGAGGAATTTTTAATGGATTGTGACAATATTATTCGCGAATTTTAGTTACCGTTTGTGTTAGCTTTTCCGGGTATTGTGTGTTAATTATTTGAATAAAATATTAGTTTAATTGGTCTGTTATAATATTAATATTTTAGGAGCACGTGTGGATTGTGAGAATGATCCTGTGGAGAATCTTGATTAATATGCGTGCTCAAGGTGAGTGACCCACCTTCAAAATTAATATCGGGTGTCAAATTAATTATATTTGTGATATTTTAATATTTGAATGTTTTTATTTTGTGTTAATTATTAGATCAATTGTGAATTAAATTTTTATGCTAATATTTGGATAATTTGAAATGTATATATGTGTGTACACCGAAGCATATTTTGATTTTGATAAATTATGAAAATCTAGATTTTATGAAAATTTGATATTTAAAGAAATTGTGAATTTAACATTATTGATTTATTGTTGAATTTATTGTGAGTTTATTTTAAGCAATAAAAATGCATTTATATGGATCTACGAATTTTGGAATTTTTATGTGATTTTAATGAAATTATGCTTATCTTGAATTTTAAGGATCTAAGGTTATTATTTTAAAAATTATGCTTACGCATTTGAATATTGTGGATTGGAAAATTGATGCATTTGAAAGTTGATGGATTTGAACTTGATGGATTTATGAGGATGATTTAAAAGAAATGTGAAAATATTATGGATTTAAAGGTGATGTGAACCAACGAATTTGAAAAGTGAAATTTATGAGATTTCGATATTTAAAAATATATTGATTTTATGATTTTTAGATGCACTCATACAGTATTGGTGTTCTGTACTGGATTTACATGGACATGATTAGTGCGCATGATTAGGCCATTGGACTTGAAAGTTGGCAGGGTATAATGCACAATGAGCATCAGTCGCCCCCTCCATGGCCAGGTGACTGTTGATAGCATTAGCCCGGTGGGATGCCACGGTGACTGGATGCAGGTTCTCTCTTAACATCCTCGCCAGATGGTGCTTTGGGACGCTGGGCACCGTCAGACATCACTGATATATAGTATGGTGCGTCAGCATATTTTGACATGATTTCTTAAACGAAAATATGTTTTAAAATCATCTTTTAAAATTAATGGATTTAGTTGTGGTCTTATTATTTAATTAATTGGTGTCTCATTATTTTATTTATTGCATATCAATTGCATTTTATTTATTAATTAGTATTTCTTGATTATTTCATTGATTTAATTCTTGATTGATTAATTTGATTTGTGCTAGATGCTTCTTGTCAGGACCCATCCAAGATCCCTCACCGGAACCCCAGACAAATCCTAATCCCAGGGGAACCCTACCGGACCTTCCAATAGAAAATTCGGCAGAACCTCTCCTAAGGGTTGGACTTACCACAATTTTCCTGCACTGAAAACACACTTCTAAATGCACCACCTTATTCCTCCCACTTTACTACAAAATATTACCACATATTTCAGCACTTCAAATAAATGATAGGGAACCAATGCATAATTAAATAAATAAACGTCCAAATAGTATACAGAGCGTTATCAATACAATTGAATATGAAATTTAATACAATATAAAATAAAAAGAAATAATACAAGATAGAAAGGAAAGGAAAAGCTTCTTGGACTTTCGACAACGAACCAAGATGTCGAGTTCGCCCACGGACAATCAACGTTGACTAACCTGGACCTAAGGGAACGAAATTTAAAAATATGAGATGCTAATCATCTCAGTGAGTAACCGAATCTGCTATACAATAATAATAATAAAAAAAGGGTAAATAACTTACTTAATTGATTAATAAGAAATGTGAGATCCCACATCAGTTGGAAAGGGGAACGAAATACTCCATATAAGTGGGTATGGATACTTTTCCTTTGAGAGACCTTTTAAAACCTTGAGGGCTGGGTTGTAAGAGGATTTCCTTGGCTCAAAGAGGACAATATCTCATGCGGGTGGTCTGGGCTGTTACAGATGGTATGAGAGCCAGAACCGGATCGGTGTGCCAGCGAGGATGCTCGGCCCCAAGGGGGGAGGATTGTGAGATCCCACATCGGTTGGAAAAGGGAACGAAACACTCCATATAAGTGGGTATGGATACTTTTCCCTTCAGAGACCTTTTAAAACCTTGAGTCTGGGTTGTAAGAGGATTCTCTAGGCCCAAAGAGGACAATATCTCATGTGGGTGGTCTGGACTGTTACAAGAAATAAGTAATAAATAATAGGTAGTTAAAAATAATATTTTCCCTCAAAACCCTCACGAGTCACTTACTTGGAAAAAGTTCCATTTTTGAAACATTTTTGCAAAATCCAACATTTTATGCCCCAAAAATTAAGAAATAATTAGTCAAATAAATTTAAAATAAAATACAAGAATTTAAGAATCCAAAATTATAATGGAAATATAGAATAAGACATCACTAGATAAATCAAATAAAATCATAAATAAACTTGTATTAAAGAAATTTAGCATAAAAACAAAAATAAACCCAATATATAAATTATAATTTTTTTTAATTAAATCAATGAAACATTTTAAATCAATTTAAACATCTATATAAAACAAATGATAAAAATATAATAGAATTTATCTTAAAATACCAAATCGATTCAAATTATAAAATCAAGGCAATAACTTTTAAAACATTAACGAGAATAAGTAATAAAATCACGATAACAATTTCATAAAATTTGCGTAAAGCTTTAAATTTAAATAAATAATAAAAACATTATTAAATACATTTAATTTGAAATCATGTCATCAAAATAATTTGATGCACCTACTATATACCAGTGGCACCAACGGTACCTAGAGTTCCGAGCACTGCCAGACAAGAGGTTAAAGAGAGAAACCGGCATACGGTCGCGTGGCGTCCCACTGCGCCGCTGCAAATAGGCGTCCCGGCCATGGAAGGGCGGCCTACCCTCATCCGATGGCAACCACAGGATAACCCCATAATCACCTGTGTGCTACTAACACCCACCTGCACACTCATCACATCCACCTGCGCGCTAATCATATCCATATATACAGAACAAACATATCCATATATACAGAACACCAGTACGTGTATGGTGCATGTAAAAATTATAAAATTCATATATTTTCAAATCTAAAAAAAAAAATCCACCGGGTTTATTTCATTCAATTAAACCCGTAAATTTTATACAATTCCTTTATAAATCATCGTTATAAATCCATCGCATAATTTCCATCAATTTCAAATCCATCTATGAATGAGACAATAATTTAAAATAAATATTACTTCAATTCCTCAAAATTCAAATATAATTGAATCTCACAATTCATCAATGGATAAATACATTTTTATTAAACATAAATAATTTCACAACTTATTTCAACCACAATTTAAATAAAATTAAATCCACAATTTCATAAAATAAAATTCCCATAATTGACCAAAATCAAATTATACTTTAGTGCACAAATATACTTTAATTTTATTCAATTGTGGCATCAAAATCCCAAATATAATTTATAAATAATTAACACATGAATATAATTTCCAAACATATATTCAACATAAAATATATGCAATTTGTCAACCCAAAATAGTTTTGAAGATGGGTCACTCACTTCGAGCACGCAATCCAACCAAGATCCCCCATAGGATCAATTCTACGACTCACACGTGCTCCTAGAACAACAATATTACACAGGATTACATAAATTAATATTTTATTCGGATAAATAATATCCGGTATCCGGGGGAGCGAACACAAACGATAACCAATATTCACAAATAATATATTGAAACGAAGCTTACAACATGAGGATTAAGGATTGACCCTTATCTTCCGGAGATTGGACCCGAGGTGGCCGGAATCTCGCCGAGAAGGTTTCGGTCTTTAGGTTCTCGGCTCTCACAAACCGCCGTGAATTGTAGAAAACCGATCTCAGATCTGGGTTTAGGGGGTCGGATTTTATGGGAAAAGGTGGGCGGTGCAACTAGAAACTCACCGGAAAATCGATTTCCCGACGAGCCGCCGTGGTCACCGGAACCCGTTGCTGCCATAAATGGGTGAACGGCTGTTGGGCGGTCCTTCCCCTTTTTCTCTCTCTTTCTCTATCCTCTTTCTCTCTCCTCCTTCTCCTTCTCTCTCCTCCGTCCCCTTTTTAGCATGTCAAAAATGCCCGTGGGTGCCACTATGAACTCACGGGTGGATCCACTTTTTGTGACACGTGGCATCACTGTTCACACATATACAGATCAATGAATAGTAAATGCTATCTCGGAAAAACTTCACAGGTCTGTAACTTTCAAACCACATGTCCAAATCGGACGTGCCGCTAGTCTATGAACTCGTATCGATGAGTACTTCACAACCATACATGAGTCAAAGCTCAAATTTGCACAAACAAAAAGTCAACTCCGGCACCCCTTGGACAATTTGGACCTCAACTTATTTTACTCATAACTTTCAAACAGTAGCTCCGATTTTGACGTACTACTGGTCTATGAACTCGGGATGACATGTACTTTGCAATGGTGCCTCGGCCAATGCAAAATTCCACTCGAAACAAAAAGTCAAAATTTTAACCATCTCGGTCAATGGTCAACCTTGGTCAACGTGCAAAAAAATTCCAACGTACTTTAGGACGGGGTGTTACACTTCTAATATGAATTTTAGCATTTATTTAGTTATTTGTTGTGACCTTATGTATCTCATGGTATTGTATTATAAATTCTACTAATTGTTATTCAATTATTCTCAAGGTGAAATTTAATTTCTCAATATTTTATTTATTTTAATTATGGACTTTTCTTATTTTGGGATATACGAATTATGGGGTTTTGTGAAAGTTTTTTAAAAGAGGAACTTTTCTAATTGAGTGAATTGTGAGTGTTTTGAGTACAAATATTATTTTTTCAAATATTGTTATTATTATAGCACATTAGAACTGGGTCACTCACTGAATGGCTAGCATTTCATATTTCTAAATTTCATTCCCCCTAGGCTCAGGTGGTAGGCGTTGATTGATTAGGGTGAGTTCGGCGGCGTGATTGTTCCCAATAGTCTGTGAAGTCTTCATTTCCTCATTTTGCTATCTTGTAATATTGCTTTCTATTTCGTATTGTAATAACTCTCATACTTAGAATTCTTTTAATACTCTGTATACTATGTTGGATATATGGTGTAGATTAATTATGCACTGATTTCTTGTTATTTGTTTGAAGTGCCACAAATTGTGGATATAAATTGTAGTAAGGTGGGAGGAATAGGGTGATGTATATATAAGTGTGTTTTCAGTGCAGAAAATTTGTGGTAAGTCTAACCTTTAAGGGGGGTTCTGCCTGATTTTCTATTGGAGGATCCGATAGGGTTTTTCTGGGATCAGGGTTTGCCAGGGTCCCGGTGAGGGGTCTTGGACGGGTTCTGACACTTACCTCCTGGAGATCAGACCTGTGATGGCCGAAATCTCACCAGAAAGGTTTCGGGTTTAATGTCCTCGAATCTCACAATCCGTCAAGAATTGAAGGAAACCAACTTTGGATTAGGATTTAGGGAGATCAAATTAGTGGGAAAGGGTAGGTGGGATCACCGAGAACTCGCCGGAATGAGATTTCATGGTGAGCCGCCATGCCCACTGGAAAAACTCGCCGCCAGTGGCGCGTTTTATGGCCAATGGCCATGATTTTTGGTGGGGAGGTAGATTGGAGGATGGGTAAGCCAATGGGACTGGTGATGTTGAAAACGGGTGACTTGTTTAGGAGAAATAAGTGGAGGAAGGAAAATGGGCCGTCGTAGAAAAAAGACCAATTTGGGCTCATTGCTAGCGATCTCGCCATGGGTTTTAGGTGGCTGGCTGGAAATGAAGTGTGGATGGTGGTGGTCCAATGCATGTAATGGTCAGGTAGCTAGAAAAGGGTGAAAAGCGTAAGGCCGATTCCTCCCTCTCTCTCCTCTTTCTCCTTCTCTCCCCTTCTCGCCTAATCAAAATACCCATGGGTGCCACTGTGCACTCACCGGTTCGCCCAGAAATGTGACATGTGGCACAGTGTCATTGGACAATGCATGTTAAATGATGTCTTAGAAAAACTTTGTAGGTCCGTAACTTTCTAACCAAATATCGAAATTAGGCATGCCACTAGTCTATGAACTCATCTCGATGAGTACTTTACAATCACACATGAGTTAAAGCAAAATTCCATCAAAAGAAAAAGTTAGACCTGACACCCTCGGACTGTTTGGACCGCATCTTGTTTTGCTCATATCTTTCAAATCATAGCTCTGTTTTAACGTACTACTAGTCTATGAGCTTGGGTCAATGCATATTTTGCAACGGTGCCTCGGTCAAAGCAAAATTCTATCCGGATAAAAAATCAAAATTTATCCTTTCTCGATCAATGGCGTTGAAACCCGGCCAATCTTGGTAAACATGAAGAAAAATTCTAGTGTATTTTGGGATAGGGTGTTACATGTTTGCTAATTAAAGAGGAAAATATAAGTTAAGTTTTTAGAACTTTGTTACACCTAGCATGCAATTGCTTCTTGATAATTGAGGATTTACTCACTTGCTGGCATCTTTTTAAGGTTTAATTAGCGGTGAGAACTCAAGCTTTCAAGTTATTTTCATGAATTTTGTGTGCTCTTTGTAGGAATGCTTCAAAATTGGATTTTTTTTTTTTTGGTTGAAAACTGGATGATTTATGAAGCTATTAAGAGGAGTCTTACAAATTCAAGGTTTTATTGAAGCTTGAAGCATTGTGGAGAAGCCTAAATTCATTTTTAGGGAGTTTTCAAAGAGGCCAGGCAGCAGTCAAGGTGCTTAAGAACCGAATTTCGCGCATCTTTCACCATTTCAATATGCCCCTCACCTCTAGCTCCGATTTTGCAAGCATTTGATTCCCCAAATCAGTTTCTTTGGCAGCTAAGCACCATATTTGGCACAACCCTCTCCAAGTTTTTAATGAGTGGACTCCAAGAACTAATCTTAGCCATTGAATAAATTTTTCATGGATAGATTAGCCTCTTTTGGATGGTTTTGTCATGTTCTCAAGTGTGGAGGCTCATTATTAGGCTTTAGAAGGAATGAACGCTGCCATAGTTGCATGAATCAAGCCAAACATTTGGAACCTTGGAGAAGTTCATTTATTTTTCAAGTTTGAATAAGAACCGATAACTTGTCAGTGAAAATGATAGTGCATTTAGATTTTTCAAGCCTAATATCATGTCAAAATTTAGCATTCCACTCAAGTTATTGTCATCGGAGTAAAGATGTTCAAGGTTTGTCATTCATGTAAATGAATGAGAAATGGAACCACGCAATTTATTATTTTCAACATCAAGGTGAGTAAATTTTGTAAGGTTTCCAAGGCAAGAAGGAATGTGACCAGTAAACTTATTGCTATCAAGATCTAAGTCAGTGAAATGGGTGAGGTTTTGAAGAAAACAGGAGATTTGAACATTGAAATTGTTACTCGAAAGGTCCAAAAAAGTGAAGCTCGTTAGTCTACCAAGGAAAGATGCCGCAAGACCATGCAATTTGTTTGTTCAAAGAATTAAGTGAGTTAAAAGAGTGAAGTTTTCAAACGAAGATGGAATTTCACCTTTAAGTTGATTCTTTTCAAGCCATAAAACAGTAAGCTGGGTTAAGTTCTGAAGAAAAGAAGGGATTTAACCCTTAAAATTGTCTTCTGAAAGATCCAAAAAGGTACGCCTCAGTTTTGTAAGTGAACAAGGTATGCAACCATGCAATGTATTATTTTCAAGGATGGGTGAGTTATTGGCTAAGGTTTCCCGTACCAAGACTTAATATAGCTAAAGAGCGTAAACCCATATTAAGCATTTATAGTTTAGGTTTCCAACTAATTGATGTAATAGTGATATATAGCCAGCTCCAAATTCTGCCAATTCTTGAGATGGGTTGCTAACTCAGAATTAGGATCTGGAAAATTCTACAACAGTTGGGTTTAAAAGGCCAACTTACATGCTACCAAATTTCCCAATGATCTTGAAAATGGAAAAAGTAAATGTTTCCCTTTATATGGTTTATATGACTGTCTCCTGCGTCAAAATTTATCTTCATACAAAAAGAGAGGATCCTCCTACGGTATTCCTAATATGGTATCCCTATAATCTGCGCCGTTGATTGGTTTAGATGAAATTTAACATGATGTAAAAAAATGACATATAAACCTGTTGGTGTGGGGGACTTCCCTAAAGGATTTGTTAGAAAAATATATTTATTAGGCTCTTATGGGTCAAATATTTACAAATTATTTGATTTTCTTATTAAAATACATGCATGAATGAAAATAATACACTATCAATCAATGCTATCAAACGTGAAAATAAAAGCCAAGCAAAGTACGGTGGAATATTTAAAAAAAAAAAAAAACTGGAATGTTAATATTGGAAGAAATAATTGTTTAATTGGCCACAAACAACAGCCTTGCAAGATTGTCTTATTAGAAAACTAGTCCAATTACAGAATAGCGTCGTTCAGCTTGCTCTATTTATGTTTATATAATTTATTGGATTATAAAATCATTAAGTGAGAGAGCTTGCAGAAGAGATCAGCAATAGCAGTGACATCTGTGACGGCCGCCTCTTAGTTTACATTCACCTCCTCTACAGTCTGGTTTGCAGAATGCGGCACATCTGCCATCATCATTTCCTGGTATACAAATTCCAAATTTCTCATTCTCAGTGCAACACACTGCAGCGTCCACTTTGTTGTATTCTGTTAAATAACCAAAAAGAAAAACAAAAATATGTTAAAATAAAGGATATTATCAAAATCCATAAAAATTAATTAACAAAAAGCAAAATATTAAAACTAAAACCAAAACATCCATTCATTAAATTGATATGCCAAGATGATACGCACCTATTGACAACACAAAGAATGCAACAAGAATCAGTACTGTCACATTAGCTTTCAACGTGGCCATATTTTTTTTTTTTTCGAACTCTTTGCTCTGACCTTGCAGATTAATTAATTTATAGAAGAATTTCTCTATTTTGGTTGTCTTCGAATGTTTAAATGAATTTATAAAAAATGAGATAGGAGACAAGGTTGGAAACTAGAAAGGAATAAAACGAAGCAGGTCACTAATTTTAGTAATAAATGCATAATAAGAGGAACTAAATAAAAAAAAAAAAAAAACGTTAAAGATATAAGTGGTACATTTTTTAAATTATTCAAAGCTAAATAAGGCAAACCAATCGTTGATGAATCGTTGCAATTATCTAACAAATCGACTAACATTTTCAATATTTAGAATATTAAGTTAATAATAATTTGTTACTATAGATATATGATACATATATATATTTTGAACCAAAAGCTCATAATTTATGTCTTTAATGAAATATACCTTCTTTTGAAAATAAAGATATTTAAATTTCTTTATTCATAAATATACTACTGTAACCTTCTTTGCAGAACATAATTAAAACGCATCTATTCCTTATTTTTCCAAATTTTACACAGTTTCTTCTTCTTCTTCTTCTATTTCCTATTTTTTTATTGAATCTTTCCATTTATTGATTGTTGATTTCGCAAGGTTTTTCATTAGCTCAATATATTTGCACTTTTACTTTTCATGGTTCAAGATATATAGAATATAATTTCATATTGTTTCATTTTTTGTGGAAATAAATATGTTTTGCGAGGTATAAATTGTGACTATTCCTTTAATTTTTTCAAAATGTTACTTTGTTTTTCTTCATAATTTATCAATTGTTTGCTGTTTGTTAGATCTAATATTAATTTTGAAGTGCTTTATATTCTTATATGAAAATATATCGGATTTACTAAAAAAAAGAAAATGGTAAGCACAAGCATTGGCATTGGTTATGTTTACAGTATGCATAATACACTAATGCGTACAAACGCATCAAACAAAATCAGAAAGGACTTACTTAACTGCTTTAATCTTTGTGTGTACATGTGTCTTCATTTCAAATTTTCAAGACATAACGCCAAGAAACAAGCAACAGTAACATAACATACTTCAATATATGAATATCCATTGATTAAATTTTCCATTCATAGTAAATTAAAATCCTGCCAGCTGTTGATAAATCACTTAAAATGAACAAAATAACTAGGCAAAGTGGCTTTTAAACAAGCATCTGATCAGTTGTAAACTGTAATGCTTCACATCCTTACCTTTATATATAATGTTTTTAATTTTTATTTTTTAATCTTATAGTGAAGATCGGAATGTCTGATTTAGTTTGGAAGAGCTATTGATTGAATTAAGATTACATTTGGTATATCACTTACAGTTATGGAATTAATTTCTTATAAGGAATCATTTTCTCAACAAAAATCAATTTCTTCTCTTTCTCCTTCTGCCTTCTAGCTTCTCCTGGCCAAAAGTCTTAACAGACCAGTCGTGCTTCTTGGTTGCAAAAATTTCCCAATAACTACTAATCTTTTGTAATTTAGACAGAGATGTTGATTTGATCTTATTTGCCTGAGTTAAACATGTAGAAATGGAGATACACCTAAAATTTACGGGCGCTTTACTCCCTCTGGTTTTTTTCATGTTCAATTGTGGAACAACAGTATATATATGGCATGAAAAAAGATCATAAGCATCGGATTCTGCATGCTTTTTTTTTTTTTTTTTTTATTGCAGCTTTGTATTTTAATTTCCATATTTATAAAAATGCATTTCTATTGGAATTTTTTCCTATCTATAGGTGGAACGAAATTGATTGATAGGCCCTAATGAAAATGGTGATCATGGAGGTTTTGTAATTGATTGATAAAAGCTAATTTGGGATGTGTATTTTTCAAAATGAGTAATTACTTTTTTACCTTTTGGCCGTTAAGATAGAAAAATATAAACGGCGAGGGCTGCAGATGAAATATCTAAAACCTAAGAAACTAAAATTGATTTAAGAAAAATTTTAGAGATTACAGTTGAAATAAACCTTATATCCATTAAAAAGAAATTCAAAACTTTTTTATATATTTTATTTAAGAAAAAGCAAAAGACAATTTTTTTTTTTTGTTTTTTTTTTGTGTTATAAAGCAAAATAGAACTTAATTATGCAAAGTAGCTGGCAAGTTTACTTCACATTGGCAGCCCAATTCTAAATGTATGAGCAAATCATATCTCCTATAAATTACTAAATTACCAACCACATTCCCAATGACTACAGGTTTCCAAGCAAATTCTAAGGGAGAGCCTTTCTCATCTTCATCAACTATTGGTGATGATGGTGGTGAGTTTTGCGAGTTTCCACATCCCTCTAAAAATGGCTTCCCACATAAGCCTGCATTTCCTTCAAATGAGCTCGTTAGAAATGTGCTAGATTGTTTGCCATGTGGTATTGGTCCTATAAGATTATTGTTGGCTATACTGAGGATCCAAGAAAATTGAGTTGTGTAAGCTATTGAGGAATCTCTCCTGATAACTTGTTGTGTGAAAGGTCGAGAGCTTCAAGATTCGATAGGTTTTTCAAAGATGGTGGGATGTTTCCTGAGAGAAAATTGTTGGAAATGTTGAGTGAATGAAGACCCTTTAGATTTCCTATCAACTTTGGAGTCTTTCCTTCAAACCTATTGCTTGAAAGATTCAACAAATTCAATGAATTTTGGATCTTCAAATATTCTCTGGCTATGCCTTTATTTGTAATTGTAACTCCAATGTAATAATAATTGTCATGCTCCCCAAAAACTTTCATGGCATCCCATTTTTAGAAGTAGCCAGAAGGTAGACGTCCAGAGAAAGAGTTTTAAGAGAGGTCAACAATGTGCAACTTTAGGAATATTGCAGTTTTATTTTAATGATCAAGATCCCTTATAACACCACTAAATTTATTGAAATGCCAAACAAGAATCTTCAAAATAACATAAAAGTTCCCAACCAAAATGGAAATATATCTTTAATCAGATTGTTACCCACATCTGGAACCTCAAGCTTTGTATAGTTTGCTAGTGATCTAGGAAACTCACCTTTCAATAGTCTCACTCAACACCATTACTTGTAAGTAGCACCCATTTTTTCCTAGATCTGGAATGGTTTCACTAAAGTGGTTTCCTTTTAATTTCAGAATGGAAAGAGAAGTATTCAAGTTTACATAACATGGAGGTAGGCTGCAATTGAAACCATTGTTAGATAGATAAAGGTCGTGAAGGGAAGTTAGATTGCAAATCGAAGCTAAAATTTCACCTTCCAATGCATTGTTTGACACGTCATAAGCAAATATGGATGATGGTATTGGGAAAGACCCTTTCAGCTGATTATTATCAAGGGATATAGTGTTAAATTTAGAGTGTGGGTTGACAAATGAGAATTGATCAAAACCAGTCAGAGAATTATGACTAAGGCATAAGTATTATAAACTCGTATAATTAAATATCCATCCGGGTAATAATCCTTGAATAGAGTTTTCGGATAGTACAAGTGCAATCAAGTTGGTTTGGTTCTGAAGGAATTCAGGCAACTTGGTTAGTTTGCATGAAACCAAGTTTAGATAAATTAACTGTGTAATAATATTGGATTTATTTGATATTGAACTGGTGCAACTTGAGAAAACTAATAAATTGTTGCTTGATAATGAAAGATCTAATAAATTTTTGAGCAAAAGAAACATGTTTAGATTTATCACATCACTTGGACAATCAGACAAGACAAGACTCTTAAGATTCTTAAGTTGATAAAAATAGTTGGGAATTGTAGCCCCAAGTATTGTACTAAAGGTTTTACGTGGTTAGCATGGAGAGGTTACTGATTGAGGAAGGGATGTGGCCATTAAAAATTGTTGCCTGAAAGGTCTAGTTCAATAAGCTGGTTGAAGTTCCCAAGTGAATTAGGTAGTTTACTAGAAAACCCTGTCTGGGTGACTTTGAGATGATTGAGAGTATTACTCGAGTTAAATTCTGGCAAGTATCCTTTGATATTGTAGTTGAAATCAAGGTTGTGTACATTTGGTAGACTGCAAATTCGACTAGGAAATTCACCATATAGTCAGCAACCGACTAGATTTAGCATTGTTAATGAAGAAGACAAGTTGGGAAGGATTTCGAAGATGATAGTAGCTGACATTGTCAATGTTGCTAAGAACAAGTTCTTTGATGTTTTTAAGTTCTGAACTGAACTTCGAAGTTGAAATCACTGAGAGTCAAATCATCTACATTGGCAAACAAATTAAGGGACGACAAAATGGAGAGATGTGAAATTTTTAAAGGAACTTCACTAGAAAAAGCCTATGACATGATTGGTATCTTTATCGCAATCGACTCCATCCCATGTGCAACAATCTTTGGTGGTATTTTGATCACCTTCAAGATTCCAAGTCGCAATCTTTGGATAAAATAAATCATCACAACCAATAGTACAATGATAAATGTCAAAGTATGCTTGAACTGCATTAATGTAGACCTCTCATGATCATGGCACCCTATAAGAAAAGGCTTTCTTAGGATAAACAAGAGAGGACAATAGCATTAGAACAGTAAACATCAAGTAACAAAAAGATGAAGAAGACTCCATTGAGAATATAGTAACACCCCCTCCCAAATCACTGAAAATTTTCACGTTGATCGAGGTTGATCAAGTTTGATTGTTGATCAAGTAAGTCGAAATATTGACTATTTACTCTGGATGGAATTTTACATTGACCAAGGCACCATTGCGGAGTACACATCGACTCGAGTTCGTAAACTAGTAGTACGTAAAATAAAGAACTACGATTTAAAAGTTATAAGCCAAAAAAGATACGATTCGGATTGGTCAATGAGCCTAAGTTGACTTTTTTAGTTACAGAGATTCTAGTGTTTACCCATTTGTTATATGAAAGTGTTTGTCGATACGAGTCCGTAGACTGGTGGCACGCCTAATTTAGATCTACGGTTAAAAAGTTACATGCCTGTAAATTTGTATCCATATTTTCCAAGACTAATTTTTACTGGGTAGCAAAAGATTTTAGGGAGTCCTTAAAGTTGTACCGTGTGTCACCACTTGAAAGTTGCCATGTACCATGGTTAAAGAGAGAATATGATATTTTATGGATTTGATAAAAGTGCATAAATTTCAATGTATTTTAGAAAAATTCAAATTTTATAATATCATAAATTTTTTATAAATTTTCAATTCACCATACATGTACTGGTGTTCTATAGTTGTGGATGTTATTGGGGCACAGGCATATCTGATAAGCGCGCAGGTTGTATACTCTCCCATGGTTGCCATCGGACTGAGGGCAGGCAAATTTGATATTGGCCATAGCCGCCCCCTGCCATGGCCGGGATTGATGGTTATAGCATCGGCGCTGCTAGGATGCCAAGGCTGCCTGGATGCAGGTTTCTCTCTATAACCTCATCGTCAGGCAATGCTTGGGACGCTGGGCACCGTCGGACATCACTGGTATATAGTATGTGCATCAAGTATTTATATATATATATATATATGTATGTTATATGTTATATTACAGTATGTTTGTATATATCACACCGTACGAGGCAACTATCCGACGTGGTCCATAAAGAGCTAGCCTTGTGACTATGTTGTCTACAGGTCCAGGAGATTGGACGGTCAATATGGGTAACATCCAGGTCTGTATAGGTAGCAGAGTACTGGCGACAGCTGGAATCATGGATCACACAGTATGGTAGATGGTATCGTATGTACCTCCGTTACGAGTAAGCATATTTCATTATGTGTTAGGGATTTTAAGATATTGTTTTATCATATGACACCTTATCTATTCGTGATCTAATATCTTACTATTGATTTTATTATATATTCTTATTATTATTAATTGTGTTTAACCCTTCATTTAATCATTGTTATCATTGTTTCTGTGAATGTTATTATTATTTATTATGATCATTTTTAGTGTTGAATTTGTTTATTTATTATTATTATTATTATAATTATTTTTATTATTATACAAACACCTTTAGACAAGTTTAACAACCTATAGGCGAGATATATGGCCATCAGGCAAGTGTGATGGCCCTTGGGCAGGTGTGGTTATGTGATAGCCTTTGGGCATGTGTGATTATGTGACATGTGAGATCCCACATCGGTTGGAAATGGGAACGAACCATGCCTTATAAGGGGCCGTGGATACCTTTTTCTTGCGATGCGTTTTGACAAAACTTTGAGGGCTGGATTGTAAGAGGACTCCCCAGGCCCAAAGAGGATAATATCGCATGTAGGTGGTCTAAGCTGTTACAGTTGGTATCAGAGCCAGTATCCGTATCGATGTGCCAGTGACGACGCTGGGCTCCCAAGGGGGTGGATTGTGAGATCCCACATCGATTGGAAAAGAGAACGAAGCATGCCTTATAAGGGGCTATGGATACCTTTCTCTTGCGACATGTTTTGACAAAACCTTGAGGGCTGGGTTGTAAGAGGATTACCCAAGCCCAAAGAGGACAATATCGCATGCAGGTGGTTTGGGCTGTTACATGACAACCTTTAGACATGTGTGGTTATGTGATAGCCTCTGGGCATGTGTGGTTATGTGATAGCTTTGGACGAGTTATATTAATATCATTATTAGCATTAAAAATGTTTACTATTATTTTTGTTGATGTGGTGATTGTTTTGTACCATTCTTTCTATATTGCACATTGATGTATTTATAAGATGATATCTGAAATGTATTTGAAATTTGCAGCACTAACTGGGTGGTGTAGGCAGATGTGAACCTTTGATGGTATATTTTGGTTGGTCATTTACTAAATTATTTGAATTGAACATATATTTTATATAATTTGTTATTGAAGTTCTGCCACTCGTGGAATTTATTTGTAGGAAGATGGGAGGGATAAAGTGGTACGATATAGGATTGCGTTTTTATGCAGATAAATTTTTGGACATGCCCTACCTTTAGGAGAGACACTGCTGGATTTTCCATAGGACAGTACGGTATGGCTTCCCCTGGATCAGGACTTATCAAGGGTTTCGAGAAGGGATCCTGGATGGGTCCTGACAATATTACCCAATTCTAGAATATACGTTTCAAGGTAATTACTTTAATCTATGTGAACAGTCATAAATATTATAGGTTATTTTCATGGACAACATTTGCTTGATCATGGTGATACGTCGATCCCTACCTTCTTCTTGGTTCATGAAATCTTTTGCTATTCTAATTTAATATACAGGTCAAGTGTTGAATTGTCCGAATGAACATATACAGGAATCTTGCAGGCCATCCAAATATATATTTAAAAAAACAAAAAATAAATAAAAACATATATTACATTAAAAGATATTGTCAGGACCCATCCAGGATCTTTTCCCGGAATCCTAGATAAATCATAATATTGAGGGAAACCCTATTGGACAGTCCTATGGAAATCTGGTAGCATCTCCCCTAAGGGTAGAGCATGCCTCAAAAATTACATGCACGAAAACGCACTCCTATATCATACTACATTATTCCTCCCTCCTTAATATAATTTATTCTATAATTGACAGCACTTCGATAACAAAATATAAATATAGATACATATATTAGAAACAATTTAAAAACACAAAATCCCTTTAATTATTCACGTCTGCCCACACCACCCACTTAGTGCGTACATTTCAAATACATTCAAATATCATTTTACAAATATACAAATGCGTAAACAACCACCACATAACAATAATATTAATAATCATTTTAATGATAATAATAGTATTAATATAACTTGCCTGAGGGCTAACATAAGATAAAATAGTATTTTAAAATTCATAACATATTATGAAATATGCACACCTGTATTGGAAGTACATATGATACCATACAACATGTTATGTGATCCATGATTCTAGCTGTCATCGGCACTCTGCTACCAATATAGCCTGGGGGTGGTTCTCCATATTGGCCATCCGATCTCCTGAACTCGTAGGCAACATAGTTATGAGGCTAGCTCTTCATGGACCACATTGGATCATCGTCTCTGTACGGTGTAGTGCATACAAACATAATATAGTGTAACATACACATACATATATATATATATAAAGATATTTGATGGACCATATTATATACCAGTAGTGCCAGATGGTACACAGCATCCTAAGCACCATTCTGACAGGGAGGTTAAAGAGAAAAACTTGCAATTCATCACCTTGGCGTCCCAACAGCATCGATTACTTATAATCTGCCATGGCTAAACAGTAGATTGAGAGGGCGGCTGATGCTCACTGTGCACAATACTTGCCAAACCTTAGACCCATAGCTCCCACAGGATGACCATATATATATGCACATTAACCCATAATAACAGCCATCTTGCGGCCAAAGGGGAGACGGCTGTTGCTAACTCTATATTATACCCTGAATATAACCTGTGGGCTGATCCATAACAACCATCTGCGACCAAGGAGGGAGATGGCTAACACTCACTATGTAGTATACTTGTCAACCCTCAAGTCTGTGGCACCCATAGAATAGCCATAATAAACAATCTATAGTAATCCTAGCCATAGAAGGGGGGTGATTGATGCTCACTTTGTCTTATACCTACCTACCCTCAGGTCCATGGCTCCCACAGGAAGGCCCTATAACCTTGCGCACTAATCACATATACAGTACTATATGGTGCATCTAAAAAAGACTATAAATTTTTATAATATTATAAAATAGTGAATCTTGATAAAATAAAATCAAATTTTACATTTTTACCAATTTCATAAAATTCCATACTCTCTTGTAGTCCGTCATCTCAAATGCATCAAATTAAATAGTTTAATTTCTACCACCATAATACCAAATCCATGCATAAATAAAGAATTAAACACATAAATATATTTTTCACATCATAATAATTCAATATTATTAATTCTTCAAACCTTCAAATCAATTTATACCAAACATCATTAGGACCACATACAATCTCACATATATAAAGATACATTTTATTATGTGTCATAACTTTCAACAGTCAAATCTAACAATAATTTTAATAATAATTTAATAGCGGCTCAAGACTACAGTTTCCTAAATTTTTGAAAATATTATTTCAAGGCCATACTTGTTCAACTTAACACAAATTTGACATCTTTAATTTAAACAACAATTATTTAAACATTAATCCTATAGATTTTTTAGATTTCACAATTAAAATAATATTTTATTTAAAAATGGTATCTTTTCAAATACTCCATCAAAATTCACAAATAAGGTACTAATAGAAAGCTAAGAAGACAAGGAACATGAAACCAACCTTTGTTGAGCTCAAAGCCATCGGGATTGATCGAAAAATGAAAGGAAAGTTTTGGCCAAACTCTCCGCTCATGTATCTCACAAACAGCTTGAAATTTGGATAAATGGAGCCCATTTTTGAGGTCAAGTGGTCAAAACTATGGGGAAGGACCTAAATCACGACCAGAAAATTTTGAAAAATGGGCCAACTAGAGCTCGCTGGCAAGATGGTTGGAGATTGGATCACCGATGTTGCCCAGCTGTGAGCTCTCAAGCCCATCGGCGCGTGTTGCCGTCTAGCTATTGAAACACGATCAAACGGTCGGTGAAAGGAGAGAGGGAGGAAAGAGAGAGAGAGAGAGAGAGAGAGAGGTCTATGTTTTTTTTTTTTCCACTACTGGGCTCGGGAAGAAGAAGAAGAAGAAAAAAAAGAAAAGAAAAGAAAAAGAAAAGGAAAATAATAAAAAAATAAAATAATATTTTATTAAAGATGACATGGCATTTTCTTATCGTGACATGTGGTATCTTTCTAAACAAGATGCATGGTACATCCCAGTTGGTCACACGTGGCATAAATAAAAGGCCCCATTAAATATTTCCCTACCTAGCAAAATCAGTTTCGGAAAAAATAAATACAACTTTACAGATCCGTAACTTTTGAACCACATATCCAAATTAAGCATGCAACTAGTCTATGGACTCATCTCGATGAGTATTTTACAACCATATATGAGTCAAAGCAAAATTTCACAAAAATAAAAAGTCAAACTCGACAGCTTCGGACATTTTCGATTGCATTTTGTTTCGTTCATAACTTTCAAACTGTAATTCTGTTTTTGATGTGCTATTAGTCTACGAACTTGATTTGATGTGTATTCCGCAATGGTGCCTCGATTATCATGAAATTCCATCAAAAGCAAAAGTCAAAATTTGACCATATTTGGTCAACAACACTCAAACCTGGTCAACACGAGGAAATTTCCGATGTATTTCGGACGGGGTGTAACAGATATTTTCTGGAAGTAGCAGGTATTAAAATTAATCAGATACAAAAATAAACAAATACATTGACTGTGAGATCCCACATCGGTTGGAAAGGGGAACAAAGTATGCCTTAAAAGAAGGTGTGGATACCTTTCCCTTGAAAGGCCTTTTAAAACCTTAAGGGCTGGATTGTAAGAGGATTCCCCAGGCCCAAAGAGGACAATATCTCATACGGGTGGTTTGGGCTGTCACATTGACTATACTTTCATTTTCAGTGACTCAGAGCTCTCTAATTTTCCACATTGACTGCTTCAGCAAAAAATAGACTTCACTCAACTACTATCTAACGCGCATGATTAATAAATTTACAGGTAAATGAATCCAACAAAGAAAATTATGGAAAAGCCATCTTTTTGGACTGAGTAATTTGTTTCCTAAGACTAGTTCAATGCATATATATATAACGCAAAATAAACTAGCAGCAATAACATGTTTAGAAAATTATATTGAGCCTTAATTTTTTATTTTTATTTTTTTTGTGAATTAATTGTAGGTTAATGTGAATACATATTAACATGCAGTGGCAGGTGGTTGAATTTCTCTTTGACTTTTTTAATTCATGATAAATTAAAATCCTGCATATGGGTTGTTGATAAATCAAATAAAAGTGCATAAAATAACTAGGTAAGTGGCTTTTGATTATTATTATTATTATTATTTTTAATTTTAATCTAAAAATTGGATTATTTGATTTAGTTTTTGAAGAGTTAGCTAATCATAAAAAAATACTACTATATTTGGTTCATGGGCCATATGGAATATTACTTTCACTTACGAATTAATTTCATACAAGCAATCATTTGCTCTGTGAAAAATTATTAATTTCTTCTCTTTCCCCTTCTGCCTTATGGTTTTCCCTCCCCAAAACTCTTCACAAACCAGTCTTGCTTCTTGGTTGCAAAATTTTTCCCAATTACTAGTTGACTCAAATAACCTGGCACAACTGTGATCCAGTGAAATTTCTAATGGAGACTTTGAATCCTTTTACTTCTCCAAAACCTTGAAGGTGGTGGTGAAATTTAACAAATTCTTTGCAGTGGGTTTTCACACAATCCCGAGTTCTGCTTGTGTATATGAACTGACATCAAATGTTCATTATCAACTACTAATGTTTTGCAATTTAGACTTAGTTGTAGGTTTGACTTTATTTGCTTGAGTAAAACATGTAGAAATTTAGAGGCCCTTTTCATGTACTTTGTGTGTTTTGTTGTTGTTGTTGGTTTTTTTTTTTTTGTTTATTTATTTATTTATTATTATTATTATTAAATACCTTGATCATTCTTTTTAGCTTTTTCTCCTTGCCACCTCATTCTATTATTATTATTAGTATTTATTTATTTATTTTTTTTGCATTTTGAATTGTGGTGCAACTGTATATGTTACGAAAAAGTAATGATCATGATTAAGCAGGGGATTTTCAAGCATTTTTTTTTCTCTTTTCTATTGCAGTTTTCGTTTAATGTATAATCGATGAATTTATAATATAGCATAAGTGTAGTTAGGTTTTATACTTATAAATAACATTACTGATGTATGGTGGAATTAATAGATCATTTATAGGCCATTTGAAGATGGTGATCAATTTTCTTTATTTATTGAGATAGATAGTTTTTTTTTCCCCCTTTAACAATTTGATATCTCACAAAAATAATCATATAATATTATAATTGACTGAATGTCAGTTTGATATCTCACAAGGATAATCATATAATATTATAATTAACTGAATTTGTTTTAATATGTATATAAAAATAATATTTACACAAGTATGTCTTGAATTAACTGCAGAACAAGTAGCCCACACCTAATATTACATAAATGATAACTTTCTTTTTTATCCGTAGGAAAGTCCACAATGTTTACCTAATTTTATTTATTATTAGTTTTGTTAAAAGAAATATATATTAAAAGAAAAAAAAAACACTTTTACAGAGCAGCTAGTTTAGTCTTACATTGGCCGCCTAATTCCAAATGTGTTAGCAAACTAGTCATATGTCAAACAAACTTCATTCACACTAGTACCTAACGCACATAATTAATATATTTACAGGTAAAGGCATCCAGCAACGAAAAATATACAAAAAAGCCATCTTACCAAACAGTGACCATTTCAATACATACACAAATATATAATTTTCCGTTGCAGATGTCTATATTTATAAAATACGGATGTCACTTTAGATAATTATTTTTAAAGAAACCATCCTATAAAATTCTTTTCAAAATTATTGTTTAAAACCTTATCAGCATTTTAATAAAATGCAAACATCCGATTCAGAAACAGTATATATAACACCAAAAATGAAACTAGCAATAGTATTATGACAAGAAAATTATATTGCAATATATTAATTTTATTTTTGGAGAAAGATATTGTACTTCATATCGAATACAAAAGACTATGCACTGGCGAGTGTTTGAAATTCGCTTTGATCTTTTCATTCATGGTAAGTTAAAATCCAGCACCTGGCTGTTGATAAATCAATCATAAATGCATAAAATAACTTGGTGAATGGCCTTTGATTTTTTTTTTTTTAATAATTTTAAAGTGAAAATAGGATTGTTTGAATCAGTTGGAATTACTATCTTAACTACAAGGAATCATTCAGTATTTGTTTATTTATTCATCCAGTATTTTGACAGTGTTAATAATTGTATCGAAGTGAAAGTTAATTGACAGTTTGGGGTGCAATATGAGAATTTTTAAAGGTGGGATGCAAAATGAAAAACACCTTAAAGTTTAGGGTGAAAACTGTTTTTGTTAGTTTTGCGACCCAAAAAATAAAAAAAAAAAGAAAAAATAAATAAAGGGACAACTCATACATGATGGAATTTGGTGTAGGTTTATGTTGTTGTACCCTAGAGTACAATCATTCAAGGTGTTAGTCAAGAATGATTGTTGTTGGTTCTTGGTTCTTGGTTTTGTTTTTTTTTTTTTTTTGGGTTTGTTAAGGTTTTGTTTCTGGTTTTAATGGAGGTTTAGGGTTCTTGAGAAGGTTGTTAGCTTTTGGGAAGAAGAAGAAAACAAATGTAGTAGTTGAGAGAGAGAGAGAGAGAGAGAGAGAGCCAAAATTGTTGTTTTGCAAAATCTGTTTTTTTGAATATTTTCTTCCTCAACGTTTTCATTACAATTTTCATACTTTTAAATACATCAAAAAGACAATAAGACATGCTGCCATATTGAGCAATAAATACAAAAACATTAAAAGTAAGCAACCAAGCTAAGCTACCTCAACTAACTCTAATCAATGTACTGGGCATACAAGAAACCTTCTTTAATGGGCAGTTCAGCTTGTCTGAGGCATTTGAATTTGAAAACCAGCTCCATTTGACTTGAAAATTGGAGGAAAGCTTTTTTTAATATTACACTCTGTTCTAGCCAAAAATCAGATAAAAAAAACTCCATTTACCCATTCAAAAATAATCAAACCCAAGGCAGTTTTGTTCAGATTTCTGGGCAACAAAACTGCACAAGGGTCAGATTGTTTAGGGCTTAACTCAGCCTTCCCAGCTCCAAATTGGGCCATTCTTTTTGCTGCTGCTTTCTCTGCGTTTCTAGTTTATTATATCCAAAATTTAGATCCAAATCCCAAACCTTCATCAAACAAAATCCAAGGAAGTGGACTTATGTTGCTGGAAATACAATTTCAGCAACTACACAAAAAGGCCCTAAGCTTTAGTTAATTGAGCTTAGGGCATTACAAAAAGGATATTGTTCTTAAATATTACAAGATAAAATAAAATGCATAAACATAAATAATGTTTGGTCTTTGATGTTGCAAAATAAAGAGTGCAAGTGTAACCGAACTACCTTGCACATTGTGGTAAGATCACCACATTTCAGCAATACATAGTATCGATCAGGATGTTTTATCCCATATTGTTTTTACTCTACTTTGGAAGCCTAATTCCAAACGTATGAACAAACCAATCATATCTCCTATCAATTACAAAATGACCAACTAAAATCCCAATGATTAACCCATAACCTCACCCTATCACTACTGGCTTCCAATCGAATTCCAATGGAGACCCTTTCTTCTCTTCAACTTTTGAAGATGAAGGTGGTGAGTCCTACAAGTTCCCACATTCCTCTGACAACGGCTTCCTGTACAAACATGTGTTTCCTTCAAATGAGCTATTTAGAAATGTGTTTGAGAAGAATTAATCCTCAAATTCTACTGTTTTTGGTACTGTATTATCAAGAACTAGTGTTGAAGAAGAATGAAATTGAAACTGGTAGTAAACAAAATAGTGCACCTCAATGCCACATCATTAATGAAGGGTAAAACTGTCATTTTGCACCTAATTTTCACAATGGCCAAATTATAAGTTGTTGATATATAGGTGGTCTTATTCTTCTTCAAAAAGCAAGGCTTTTATCTTTTCAAGTTAAGAGAGCACAGAACGAAAAAAAATTCCTCTTTTATGGTTTTCATTGTTATTCTTTGTGTGGTTATGAGTGAATCAAATTGGGAAACACAAAGAGAAAGGGTGTAAAAAGGGAATTGGGTTGGTTTTGGTATCTGTGTGATTCCACCATTATAGCTCTGAAACTAGTCTTGTAAAAGTAGTAATTTCAATAAGAAAATAGAGGCTCTCTTCGGAACAACAAGGATGCAGGCAATTTGCCAAACCTTGATAAATCTTGGGTTTTCTTTGTTATAATTCTTTTAGTTTTTATTCTCTGATTCCATAACAATGGTATTAGAGCTTGGATTCTTTGATTCTTTGTGATTATTTGTTCAAGAATCTTGGTGAGCATTTTGGATTTGGGCAATTTGAAATTGTCTACAAAATTGGAACTTGAGATCTTCAATGGCAAGGGAGATTTCTTATTCTGGCGTAAGAAGACGAAGGTTGTGTTGGTCCAGATGAAGGTTACGAAGGCAATCGATGGATCATATGTTATCGAAGACATGAAATTGGAGATTGATGAAATTATGATGAGCATGATCATTCTCCATCTCTCTAACAATGTGTTGAGGAAGGTTGATGATGTCAAAACTACTTCATAGATGTGGTAAAACCCTGAACAACTTTACTTGGTGAGATCTCTACTAGACCGAATACATTTAATTGAGCAATTTTTTTTTGTTTTAAAATGGATACCTCTAAATATTTGGATGCTAATCTTGATACTTTTAATCGATTAATTTTGAGTCTTGCAAATTGTAATGTTGTTTTTGATGATGAACATCATGTTGTTATATTGTTAAACTCTCTGCTTGAAACTTATAGAGAAGTTAAGAATGCCTTTAAATGTGGTAGGGATTTTTTATCCTTAGAAACTATGCTGAGTGCAGTTAAGTCTAGAGACTTGGAGTTGAAATCTGACTCTAAAGGGGAAGGGCTTACTAGAAGAGGTAGAAGTAACACTCGAAATTGGGTCCAAAGTGACCATAGGAGCAAGTCTAGAGAGAATTCTAGATCAAAGTCTAGAACTAGAGGCAGGAGGTGTTATTACTGCAAAAGAGAGGGTCATTTTATTAGAAATTGTTTCAAGAAAAAGAAAGACGAGAAAGAAAAAAAGCGAAGAGAATGGTGACTTAGTTGTAGCCTATAGTGATTTGGATCCTGCAGAGGTACAGGTTGTGTCCTCTAATCAAGAAAATTCTGAATGGGCCTTAGATTTAGGTTGTTCTTTCCATATGTGCCCTGATTTAAGTTGTTTTCAATCCTATACTAAGTGTGATGGTAGTCAAGTTCTTTTAGGAAACAATCTGTCATGTCAAGTGGTTGGCATTGGGAATGTGCGACTACAAATGTTTGATGGCACTACTATGTCAGGACCAGTCCAAGATTCCTCCCCGGAACCTTAGACAAACCCTGATCCCATGGAAATACCACCGAACCTTCCAACGGAAAATTCGACAGCACCTCCCCTAAGGGTAGGACTAACCAAAAATTTCCTGCACTGAAAACACACTTCTATATACATCTCCTTATTCCTCCCATGTTACTACAATTTGTTTCCACAAATTTACAGCACTTCAAATGAATAACAGGGAATTGATGCAGTATTTAATAAAATGCGTCCAATATAGTATACAGAGCATTTTACAAATAAATATGGAATTAATACAATGACAGATAAAGAAGCAATACAAGATGGAGAGGAAAAAGGGAAGAAATACTTCTTGGACTTTCGGCAACGAATTGAGACGTTGGGCTCGCCTCGAACGATCAACGTCTCCCAACCTGGACCTAGGGAAACGGAATTTAAAAATGTGAGATGCTAATCATCTCAGTGAGTGACCCTATCTACTGAGCACCTTTAATATTAATAATATAACAAATAAAAGAATTTAATTAATATCAACAATTAAATAAATAAATAATAATAAACAATTGAGGTAATAATTTCTCTCAAAACCCTCATTATTCACTCCGTTGGAAATGTTCCCCTTTTAAAACATTTTCACAAAATCCAATATTCGTATTTCCCGAAAACCAAGGGATCAAACAACTTAATAAACAATAAATAAATAAATACCCCAAATGTAATTAAAATGTAAATAAATATAATAAATAATTTTTGAACACTTTGGGGTTTGAAATTTTATTTGAAAATTTATACTTGACACACCACACCATATACCAGTGATGCCCTTCAATACCCAGCGTCCTGAGCACCGACTGGCGGGAGATTAAAGAGAGAAACTTGCATACAGCACTTCGGCGTCTCGACAGTACCGCTGCTGAAACCGTCATCCCGGCCAAGGAGGGGGGGCAGCTGATGCGCAATATATAAGACTTGCCTGCCCTCAGTCCAATGGCAACTCACGGGAGACATAATACTTGCGCGCTAACCACATATACACTGGAACACCAATACTGTATGAGTGCGTCTAAAATAATTATTAAATTAATTATTACCGTACCGATTTTCCAAAAATTACCATGGGAAATATACCAGTTTTCAATTTCACCATCCCACATGTTCTTTTAACAAACCCGGTACGAAACCATCGATAACGATATAAAAATAATTTTTTCTCGTAACACGAGGTCCAACAAATAATATTCCACGGGCATAATTATAAAATTTAAACCACCAATTTAAACAAATATTTTCCTTACAATATTTAAACCAATTATGCCCAAAAATAATATAAAAACCACGCACAATTAATTAATGAAAATACCTTGCTCATGCGTAATAAATACAATTAAATCATAATAAAATAATAATTAAATTGCACCACATGAGCATAACTCCAAATATCAATTAAACACCAATTAAATATAGTTAATTGCCCCAAAAATATTTTTAAAGGTGGGTCACTCACCTCGAGCATGCAATTAATCCAAGATCCTCCATGGGATCAATTCCACGACTCCCCCGTGCTCCTAGAACAACAACATTACACATCTCAAATAAATTAATATTTTATTCGGGTAAATAATACCCGGTACTCGGGGGGTCTAACACAAACGTTAACAAAAATTGACAAATTATATGTCTATGGAAAGCTTGTAAGATGAGGATCACATTACCGACCTCCATTGAGTTCAATTCGACCGGCGGTGGCCGGAATTTGGCCAGAAAGATTCGGCTGAAATTCAATTCCTCGTATCTCGTAAACCACTTCGAATTTTAGAAATTGGAGGCCATATTTGGGATCAGAAAACCCAAAATAGGGGAAAAGGGGTGGCAATTTGGACTAGGCTAGCCAGAAACGGCGAGAATCGCCGGAAAAATTCAACCCACCGCCGCCGACTTCACTGGCCCGATCTGGGTGCGTCGCTAGCTGACCGGCTGCCAAATTTGGCTGGTGAGCTGGCCGGCGTGTGGTCTTGGACGGTGGCCGGCACGTGTGGCTTGTGGTGGCCGAAGAAAGATGAACACGGGAGAGAGATATATCGGCGGGAGGGAGAAAAATGAAGGAAGAAGGAAGAAGAAGGAGGAAGAAGAAGAAGAAGATGAAGAAGAAGGAGAAAGAAATTCCCCCCGTGTCCCCCCCCCCCCCCCTTTTTCCCCATGTGGGGAGAAGAAAAGAAAAAGAAAAAAAGAAAAGAAAAAGAAAGAGAAAGAAAATAAAATTAAATAATTAAATAATATTAAAAATAATATTATTATATAAAATAACAATAATAAAATAATATTAAAAATAATATTATTATATAAAATAACAATAATAAAATAATATGGTATTAAGCATGGTTGACATGTGGCACCTCATCATGGTGACACATGGTCGCATTTATTAAGTCACACGTGCCACATTGTTATACGTTTAAAAATAATATTAAAATAATACGGTATTTGAAAAACTCTACAGGTCCATAACTTTCAAACCACATGTCTAAATCGGACGTGCCACTAGTCTACGGACTCATATCGACTAGTACTTCACAACCATGCATGAGTCAAAGCTCAACTTTGCATGAATAAAAAGTCAACTCCAGCACCCTTGGACAGTTTGGACCTCGACTTGTTTTGCTCAAAACTTTCAAACCATAGCTTTGTTTTCGACGTGCTCCTAGTCTACGAACTCGTGCCAATGCATACTTCGTAACGGTACCTCAGTCAACCTAGAATTCCAACCGAAACAAAAAGTCAAATTTTGACCCCTTCGGTCAACGGTCAACGGTCAAAGTTGGAAATTCCGGTGTACTTCGGGACGGGGTGTTACAACTAAGACTCTTACCTCTGTAAGACATGTTTGAGAAATTTAATTTCTCTTGGCATGCTTAATGAATCTGGTTTTTCTTGTAAATTGAAAATGATACTATGAAAGTGACTAAAGGTTCTCTTGTTGCTATGAAAGGTGTGGAAAAGAATGGCTTGTATGTTTTGTTTGGTAAAATAATCACCAATTTCAGTAATGCATTTGTTAGTTCATCAATTGAATAAACTATTTTGTGGCATAATAGATTAGGTCTCATGAGTGAAAAAGGTCTGTATTATTTGAATAAACAAAATGTTTTTGGCAAGGACATAATCAGCAAGCTAGAATTTTTTGAAAATTGTATTTTGGGACAACAACATAGGCTTAGCTTTAACTTAAGTACAAATAGAGCTAAATTTGTGTTGGAATATGTGCATGCTGATTTATGAGGCCCTGCCAAGGTACAAACACAGAATGGTAATAGGTATTTTTTCTCAATAATTGATGATTTTTTAGAAAGGTTTGGGTTCACTTGTTGAAATCCAAATATAAGCCATTTACGAAGTTTAAAGAATGGAAATTGCTTGTTGAAAATCAAACCAATAAATGTAACACCCCGACCCAAACTACATCGGAATTCGTGCACGTTGATCGAGGTTGATCGTTGACCGAGTGGGTCAAAAGTTGACTTTTTGTTCCAGTTAAAATTTCTAGTTGACCAGGGTACCATGGCAAAACGCATGATGCCCTGACTTCGTAGACTAGTAGCACGTCGAACGGAGCTACGGTTTGAAAGTTATGGGCAAAACAAGACGAGGTGCAAACTGTCCAAAAGGTGCCGGGAGTTGACTTTTTATTGTTGTGTAATTTTGTTTTGACTTTTGTATGGTTGTAAAGTACTCATCGATACAAGTTCATAGACTAGCGGCACGCTTAAATTGGACGTTTGGTTAAAAAGTTATGGATGTTTGAAGTTCGCCGAATACCATAATATTTTATTATATCTGGCTTAAGTGCACAGTAATGCCACATGTCATGTGGATGAACATTGTCACCCATGGTGGCTTTTATTTGGCAAAAACACCGGGGAGGAGAGAGAGAGAGAGAGAGAGAGAGAGAGAGAGAAACGACCGGCCGTCGAAAATCATCCAGTTTTCCAGCCGATCCTTGCTACATGCGTCGGCCAGACGGGAGCACCTTCCCATTTCTGGCCGAACCCTGAACTTTCACGACCGTCGGTCGCTGGACGCGCCTAGACCGAGCCGGCAAAGCTCGGCGGTGATTTTTCCCCACCACCGCCGGCCACCGTTGTTTAACCCCTTTTCGGCCTTTTTCAGGCCACACGCGCCAGCCACCCCTCACCACCTCCTCAATTTCGGCCTACCCACCAAATTTCAAGGCCACGGGACCTCCGACGCGCTGGGATTGGAGCATTTTCCGGCGAGGCACTGAAAATCTTCAAACCCCGATCTCTCCGCCGTCCGGCCTCCGTTTGCCTCACCGCCGGTCCCGTTGGAATCCTCTCCCCTCGATCTACAAAACCCCCAAAAATCTCAGCCAAAGGCCACTGCACGCGCTGCTGCCGGTGACTACGGCGGCTCACCGGAAGTCACTGTTCCGGCGAGTACCTAGTTGCACCGCTGGTCCCTGTCCACTAATTCCGACCCCCTGAATCCTAATCTGGCGTCCTTTTCCTCCAATTTGTGATGGTTTGGGAGAATTAAGGAGTCGAATTCCGAAAGCTTTCCGGCGATATTCCGGCCACCTCGAGTCCGATCTCTGGAAAGTAAGACCGAATTCGTGATCCTCATCACTCAAGCTTCGATTCGGTATATTACTCGTAATTTGTAGTTGTCGTTTGTGTTCGCTCCCCGGGTACCCATTTGGGAGTTATCCGATTAAAATATTAATATATTTGGTTGGTGTACTGTGGATGTTTTAGGTGCGCGTGCGAGTATTGGAGTTGATCCTGCGGAGGATCTTAGCTGATTTACGCGTTTAAGGTGAGTGACCCACCTTTAAAAATATTTTGGGGCAATTAATTATGTTTAATTGGTGTTTAATTGATATTTGAATTATGCTCATGCGGTGCAATTTAATTATGATTTTATTGTGATTTAATTTTAATTATTATGCATGAGCAAGGTATTTTCAGTAATAAATTGTATGTGGTTTTAATATTAGTTTTGGGCATAATTGGTTTAAATATTTTATGAAAATATTTGTTTAAATTGGTGGTTTAATTTTATAATTATGCCCATGGTATTTTATTTGTTGAACCTCGTATTACGAGAAAAATTGTTGTTTTATTGGTTATCGATGTTTTCGTACCGGGTCGTTAAATGAAAATATGTGGGATGGTAAATGTGAAAATTGGTATATTTCCCACGGTAATTTTTTAAAGAACGGTACGGTTGATTTAATAATTATTTTAAACGCATTCATACAGTATTAGTGTTCTGGTGTATGTATATATGGTTAGCGCGCAAGTATTATGTCTCCCGTGAGTTGTTATTGGACCGTGGGCAGGCAAGTTTGATATTGGCCACAGCCGCCCCCCTCCTTGGCCGGGATGACGGTTTCAGCAGCGGTACTGTCGGGACGCCGAAGTGCCGTTTGCAAGTTTCTCTCTTTAATCTCCCCGCCAGTCGGTGCTCAGGACGCTGGGTATCGGAGGGTATCACCGGTATATGGTGTGGTGCGTCAAGTGTAAATTTTCAGACAAAATTTCAAACCTCAAAGTGTTCAAAAATTATTTATTATATGTATTTACATTTTAATTACATTTGGGGTATTTATTTATTGTTTATTAAATTGTTTGATCCCTTGGTTTTCAGAAAATACGAATATCGGGTTTTGTGAAAAATGTTTTAAAAAGGGAACATTTCCAATGAAGTGGTTAGTGAGAGTTTTGAGAGAAATTATTATTTTTAACTGTTATTATTTATTTACCTATTTAATTGTTGGTATTAATTAAATTCCCTTATTTGTTATATTATTATTAAAAGTGTTCAGTAGTTAGGGTCGCTCACTGAGATGATTAGCATCTCACGTTTTTAAATTTCGTTCCCTTAGGTGCAAGGGGGTGGTAGACGTTCTTCCAGAGCGAACCAATTCTCCGCCGCTATCGTAGTTCGAGAAGTACCTTTGTACTCATTTGTTTCAGTTGTAATATTTCTTTCATCTTTGTTGTATTTTCTATTGAATAGCACTTCATGAAGCTCTGTATACTATTTTGGACACTTATTTATGCACTGGGTTGTTGTTATTCTTATGAAGTGCTGTAAAATTGTAGAATCAATTTGTAGTATTGTGGGAGGAATAAGGGGATGATTATAGAAGTGTGTTTTCAGTGCAGGTAATTTTTGGTAAGTCCTACCCTTAGGGGAGGTGCTGCCGGATTTTCCGTTGGAAGGTTCGGTGGTATTTCCCTGGCATCAGGGCTTGTTTAGGGTTCCGGAGAGGAATTATGGACGGGTCCTGACAATAAACCTGTTGCTATGCATTTAGTCAATTTATCACCATCTACTACTTTAAATTTTAAATCTTCAGAGCATGTGTGATATGGTAAGAAACCTTATTACAAAAACCTTAGAGTTTTTGGTTGTTTTGCTTATGTCCATCAATCTGAAGGAAAATTAGCACCTAGGAGTATAAAATGTATCTTAGGTTATCCTTTAGATGTTAAAGGTTATAGACTTTAAGATAAGGAAAATCATGGTTTTAAAGTTATTATAAGTGGAGATGTGATATTTGATGAAAATTTTATACTTCCGAAGATACTAATAATGTAGGTAATGAGGTGAATAACAAGTTGGAAACAAGAATTTGACTTACTTCCTGAGGTGGAGAATCAAGAGGATGAAAATCTACGTGAACAGTCATCAATTGAGGCTGTTATTGAACCTATAAGTGTTGTTGAACCAGAAAAGCACACACCTATCCAATCTGATGAAGATTCGAAAGATGAACAAGCAAGGCAGTAGTCATCAAGCTCAAGACAAAAAGAATATAGCTTCATTTAGATATATTTTCACTCGTGATAAAGCAAAGAGACAAATAAAGCTAAATAGGAAGTATAGCTATGCAGATTTCATAGCTTATGCTTTGGTGGCGTTTCAAGAGCTTAAAAATAATGAGCCAAGGAATTACTTAGAAGTTATAAAATCAAAGCAAGCTATACATTGGAAAGAAGCTATGGTTGAAGAAATGGAGTCACTTCATAAAAATAAGACTTGGGATTTAGTACTAGCACCATCAAACTAGAAGATTATTGATTGTAAACGGATCTACAAGGTAAAAGAGGGCATGAGAAGGTCTAAACCAGTGAGATTCAAAGTCAAATTAGTGGTTAAAGGGTTAACACAAGTGGAAGGCACAAACTACAATGAGATTTTCTCACTAGTTGTGAAGTATACAACTATTAGGGTCATGTTGGCTTTGGTAGCTCAATTTAATTGGGAGTTAGAGTAGATGGACATTAAAACAACATTTCTTCATGGAGAATTAGAAGAAATCATACACGTGAGGCAACCTGAGGGCTTTGAGGTTAAGAAAAAATGGCGGAGAGCTTGTGTGTTTGCTTAAGAAATAACTCTATGGATTTGAGCAATTACCAAGACAATGGTATAAAAGGTTTGATTCCTTTGTGGTGAAATCTAGTTTTGATAGAAGCAACTTTGATAATTTTTTATACTTTAAGAATCCCACAAGTGGCAAAGCTGTATACCTCCTATATGTGGATGATATGTTACTAGCAGGTCCATATACAATTTGTGAAGGAACTACTCAAGTCTAAATTTGATATGAAAAAGCTTGGACAAGCTGAGAAACTTTTAGGAATTACAATTGGGAGAAACAGGTTCAAATATAAGATGAAAATTTTACAATCATCTTATATACAGACAGTGGTTTCCAGGTTCTCTATGCAAGGTGTTAAAGCTACAAATGTCCCTCTTAATGGACATTTCAAGTTATCAATTGAACAATATCCATCTATAGAATAAGAGAAGGAAAATATGGTGGTTGTACCAAATGCTGTTGGATCTATCATGTATACAATGATCTGTACAAGCTCGGATTTAGCACACGCTATTAGTGTCTTAAGTAGATATATGGCTAATAGGCGTAGAGATCATTAGGAGGTAATGAAATGACTTCTAAGGTATTTGAAGTAATCAATGAATGAAGGATTAGTTTATAAAGGCAATCAAAATAGAGTTGAACAAAATGGATATTTACATTTAGAAACAGAGACAAAAGGAGGTATATATTTTCTTATGTGTTTACTTTGTGTGGGAATTTCACAAGTTGGAAGTCTCAGTTGCAACCAGTAGTGGCTTTATCAAAAACTGAAGCTGAGTACGTGGCAGCAACAGAGGCTGCGAAAGAAGCATTTTGGCTTAAAGGTCTGTTAGTAAAGCTTAAAGCTCTTGATCATGAAGTGGTATTATATTCAGATAGTCAAAGTACGATTCATCTATTTAAGAATCTAGTATTCATGATAGGTCCAAGCATATTCCAGTTAAATACCATTTTATTCGAGATATGATAGTTCAACAGGTATTTAAATTGAAGAAAATTCCTACTGAGTTTAATCCTTCTGATATGGATACAAAGGTACTCATTGTTGGCCAGTTTAAGATCTACTTTGGATTGGAGCAGGTTGATCTGGGTGATAGTTGATCTTTGCTGGGAAGGTGATGAGTTTCTGTTAGATATGTGAAGAATTAATCCTCAAATTCTGTTCTTTTTGTTGCTTCTTTTTCAAGAACTAGTGTTAAAGAAGAATGAATCTGAAGCTGGTAGTAGACAAAACCATGCACCTCAATGCCACATCATTAAGGAAGGGCAAAACTATAATTTTGCACCTAATTTTCACAATGGCCGAATTATACGTGGATGATATATAGGTGGTCTTCTTCTTCTGTAAAAAGCAAGGCTTTTATCTTTTCGAGTTGTAGAGAGTAGAGAATGGAAAAAATTCCAGAAATTGTTTTCTTTTTCTTCTTTTTCTTCTGTGTTTTTCATTGTTGTTCTTTGTGAGGCTCTGAGTGAATCAAATTGGGAAACACAAAGAGAGAGGGTCTAAAAAGGGAATTGGGTTAGTTTTGGGTATCTGTGTGATTCCACCATTGTAGCACTAAAACTAGTCTTGTAAAAGTTACAATTTCAATAAGAAAATAAAGACTCTCTCTGGAGCAACGAGGACACAGTCAATTTACTGAACCTCGATAAATCTTGGGTGTTTTTGTTTAGAATTGTTTTAGTTTTTATTCTCTAATTCCACAAAAGTGTTAAATTCTTTACCATGTGGTATAGGCCCTGTGAGATTATTGCAGGCTACATTGAAGGATCCAAGAAAATTAAGTTGTATAATTTGTTGAGGAATTTCTGCTGACAACTTGTTATATGGAAGGTCCGAAGTTTCAAGATTAGATGGATTTCTCTAGATAGATTTCTCAAAGATGGTTGGATATTTCCTATGAGAAAATTATTGGAAAGGTTGAGTGAATGTAGACCCTTTAGATTTCCTATTAGCTTTGGAGTCTCTCCTTCAAACCTGTTACTTCAAAAAGCCAACAAATTCAATAAATTTTGTATGAAGAAATATTATTTGGCTGCACCTTTATTTGTTATTGTAATTGGGAGGTACACATAATTGCTATGTGCTTCAAAAATTTTCATTGCATCCTATTTTTGGAAGTATTTATTAAGCAGATTTCTATAGAATGAATTGTGAGAGATGTCAACGATGTGCAACAAGGGGAATAATGCAGTTTGTTTTGATGATCAGGATCCCTTCTAGCACCATTGAACTTATTGAAATGCAAAACAAGAACCTTCAGTAAGGGAAGACTTCCCAATCAAAATGGAAATGTATCTTTGATTTGATTATTACCCATATCTATAACCTCAAGATCTGTACAGTTTGCTAGTGATCTTGGTAACTCACCTTCAAATTGGTTTTCACTCAACACCATTACATTTAAGTAGCATCCACCTTTCCATATATTTGGAATAGTTCCGCCAAAGTTGTTCCCTTCTAATTTGAGAATAGAAAGAGAAGTATTCAAGTTTACTAAACATAGAGGTAGGTTGCCACTAAAACCGTTGTTAGATAGATAGAAGGCAGGAAGTGGTGTTAGATTACAAATCAATGGTGAAACTTCCCCTTCCAATGCATTGTTTGACACGTCATAACTAATGATGGATGCATGTGGAATTGGGAGAGACTCTTTCAGCTTGTTATTATCAATCAATAGGGTATGTAATTTTGGAATGTGGGTTGAGAAATAGGGATTGTTCAAAACCACCGTAAGAATTATGACTAAGGTCTAAGTATCCTAAACTCATATGATTAAATATCCATTTGGGTACTGGTCCTTGAATATTGTTGTTTGATAGTCCAAGTGCAAACAATTTGGTTTGGTACCAAATGAATTATCTTTTCTATTGCAGTTTTCATTTAATCTATAATCAATGAATTTATAATATAGCATAAGTGTAGTTAGGTTTTACACTTATAAATAATCATTACTGATGTATGGTGGAATTAATAGATCATTTATAGGCCATTTGAAGATGGTGACTATGGAGGAATAGTATTGATAAAAGTTGTTTCGAGCTACTATTGATAAATGTTGGGACTAACTTTCTTAGTTTGTTAAAGTTATTTCTCCATCAATTTACTAAATTTATTAAGATAGATAGTTTTTATTTTTTGCCCCCTTAACAATTTGATATCTTAGAAGGATAATGATATAATACTATAATTAAATGAATTTTTTTTAATTTGTATTTTAAAAATAATTTTTAGACAATTATTGTCTTGAATTAACTGCATAACAATAACTTTCTTTTGTATCCATAGGAAAGTCCACAATGCTTATCTAATTTTATTCATTACTAATTTTGCTTTAAAAAAAAAAAAAAAGAAAAAAACCTTATACAAAGAGTAGCTCGTTTACATTGGCTGCCTAATTCCAAATGTGTTAGCAAATTAATCATATCTCACTTCGCTCACACCACTGACTACCGCATATAATTAACATATTTATAGGTAAATGCATCTAGCAAAGAAAAAATACAAAAAAACCATTTTACCAAACTGTGACCATTTCAATATATATACATAGGAAGTTCTATCATTAGGACCGACCTGACCACACTACATCCGGTTCAAAAACATGATAATTATATTGGCCCTTAAATTAAAATTAACGGCTCATATTACACCCTTCAATTTCCCTCCTAAAGTTCTCTCACGTGCCTTCCTTTCCTCTTCTACTCTCCTTCCGTCCTTCCTCTTCTTCTCTACTTCCACACTTGCATATGAAACAACAACAAGAAAGGTTCAGATCCTTACATACAAAACCGAACGAACAAGAAAGTTCAGTTAAAATACCAAATGAAAACAAAACAAAAGCAATAGAATAGCAAAGTTAACTGAACAAATCTAAAATTGTCTTATGGAGAAATGACATAATTTTCCATTTTTGAACATTTTTCTAGGAAATCAAACAAAGAAAAAAAGAGGGAACATACTGAAGCCATTATCGATGAGTTAATTGAAGGTGTGGCCATTGTAGTTGTAAGTTAATAGAACATATTTGAAACTACAGTATAGATAAATGGCATAATTTTCATTTTTGAACAATTTTCCAGGAAATCAAATAAAAAGAGAAAAGAAGGAACATAATGAAGAAAAAAATAAAAAATAAAATAAATAAAAAGACTTAAAAAAGCATCACGAAAACCTATACAATAGCTGATGCTTTTTTAAATATGTTTTTATTTTCAATTTTTTAATTTTTTCTTCAGTATGTTCCTTCTTTTCTCTTTTTGTTTGATTTTGTAGAAAATTGTTCGACAATGGAAAATTATGCCATTTCTCTACAACGCAATTTCAGATTTGTTCGGTTGATGCCACACCTTCAATTACCTTGTTGATAATGGCTTCAGTATATTCCTTCTTTTCTCTTTTTGTTTGATTTCCCAGAAAATTGTTTGAAAATGGAAAATTAGGCCATTTCTCTACAATGCAGTTTCAGATTTGTTCAATTAACTTCGCTATTCCCTTGCTTTCATTTTGTTTTTGTTTGGTATTTTAATTGAACTTTGTTTTTTCGTTTGATTTCCTATGTAAGGATCTGAACTTTGCTTGTTGTTGTTTCGTATGTAAGGGTAAAAGTAAAGGAGAAGAGGAAGGGAAGGCATGTGAAAGAGCTTTAGGAGGGAAATTGAAGGGTGTAATGTGAGCCGTTAATTTTAATCTAAGGGCCAGTATAATTATTACGCTTTTCGACCGGATGTAATGTGGTTAGGTCGGTCCTGGTGATAGAAGCTCCCCATATACATATATAAAAATATCTCCATAGTGGCCACCTTTTTTTGTCATTATGTAGTCGGATCTTTTTTTTCATTTTCTTATTCATATTTATGTATATGTACACATATCTATCAAAAAATCATCCTGTCTAAAATATGGGCTTACTAGATATGCAACAAGCATATTGCATATTCAATTTCATCTATTAGGCATATAATATTACATGTTTTTGGTATTTTGTATTCTTTTTATTTTATTTTAAATTCTAATATTATTATTAGAGTTGGTAATTTTATTTCCATTGTCAAATTTAACTAAAAAATAATGTTATAATCCTTGTTTGCTAATTAAAGAGGAAAAATATAAGTTTAAGTATTCTTTTAGAACTTTTTTACACTTAGCATACAATTACTTGTTGATAAGTGAGAATTTACTTACTTATTTGAATCTTTTAAAGGCTTAATTAGTTGTGAGAACTCAAGCTTACAAGTTATTTTGATGAATTTTGTGTGCATTTTGTAGGAATGCTTCAAAATTGGATTTTGTTGCAAACTGGATGATTTTTGAAGCTATTGACAGGAGTCTTACAAATTCAAGTTTTTGAAGCTTGAAGCATTATGGAGAAGCCTAAATGACTTTTCAAAGCTCAAAGGCAGCAGTCATGGTGCTTAAGCACCAAATTTGGCCCATCCCTCACCATTTTAGTGTGCCCCTCACCAGTACTTCAACATGCCCCTCAAGTCCAACTCTAATTTTCCAAGCATTTGTGTCTCCAAATAAGTTTCTTTCTCAAATAAGCATCGTATTTGGCATGTCTGTCAGGACCCGTCCAGAATTCCTCCTCCGGAACCCTAGACAGCCCTGATCCCAGGGAAATACCACCGAACCTTCCAACGGAAAATCCGGCAGCACCTCCCCTAAGGGATTTACTTACCACAAATTTACCTGCACTGAAAACACACTTCAAAAATATCCCCTTATTCCTCCCATAACTACAAATTGGTTCCACAAATTGCAGTACTTAAAAAAATAAATACAGTAATCCAGTGCAAAATAAATACAACAAGAGTGAAAGAAATATTACAACTGCAATAAAAGAATAACAGGGTACTGCCGAACTAAAACAGCGAGGAAGATCAAGTCCGCTCCGAGTGAACGCCGACAACCTGGTACCTAGAGGAACGGAATTTAAGAGTGTGAGATGCTAATCATCTCAGTGAGCGACCCTACTACTATACCATATCATATCACAGTAATAAGTATAAATAATAATTATTTGGAAATAATAATTTCTCTCAAAACCCTTACAATTCTCTCAGTTGGAAAAGTTCCCCTTTTAAAACATTTTCACAAAACCCTTTATTCATATTCCCCGAAAACCAAGACATCAAATAAATATCCGAACAGTAATATTATATTTTTAATTCCAATACAGTTTCCAAACATTTTATTTTTAAAACACAGTTCTGAAAATCATTTGATGCACCCACTATATACCAGTGGCGCCAACAGTACCCAGCGTCCCAAGGTACCGCCAGACAGGAGGTTATAGAGAGAAACCGGCATACGGTCGCGTGGCGTCCCACTGCGCCGCTGCTAACCTGGTGTCCCGGCCAAAGGGGGGTGGCCGCCCTCTCCGATGGCATCCACAGGACACCCTCATAATATCAACCGCGCGCTACTCACACCCACCTGCGCGCTAATCACATCACCTGCGCGCTAATCACAACCGTGTGCACACTAACCATATCACATATACCATATCACATAATCAGAACACCAGTACGTGCACGGTGCATCTAAAAATCATAAAATCCATAAATTTAAATTATAAAACAAATTTCACATTTTTCATAAACATAGCGGGCATAATCCATCCGCTTGAACCGGGAATTTTCCCACAATTTCTTTGTAATCAATGCCATAAATTCCATGATTTTCAAATCCACCAACTTTCAAATCCATCAATTCAAATATCCACATTTTCCCAATAGCATAAATAATGCTCAAAATATCATAATCAAATCTCATAATATTTCATGGGCATATTTTATAAAAATTGAAATCACCAACATAACCAAATATTTTCCTTGAAATATTTGAAATTCAAATCGTGCCCAATTTAACATTAAAACCACACCAATTTCAAAATCCTCAAAACCATAAATTAATTTCACATGGCATAAATTTGTAGAATTCGCATTTTCTTAAATCCAATAAATTCATAAATAATTCTACAATAAATCCAATAAATATTTGGCACATAAAAATTAAATTCCAAATATTTAAATCACACATAATATATTTACCAATTAAATTTCCCAAAATTAAATTGAAGGTGGGTCACTCACCTGGAGCACGCAATTAACCCATGATCCACTACGGGATCAATTCTACGACTCACCGGTGCTCCTAGAACAAAATTCACAGACAGTCAAATAAATTAATATTTTATTCGGGTAAATAATACCCGGTACCCGGGGGGTCAAAACACAAACGATATCTAGAATTTACGAGTTATATACCGAATCGAAGCTCGAGTGATGCTAATCACAGATCCGGTCTTAATTTTCGATGATCGTACCCGACGGGGTTTGAATTTCGTCGGGAAGCTTTTCGGGTTTCGGCTCCGCAATTCTCCCAAACCGTCGCGAATTGGCGGAAACGGAAGTCGGATTTGGGTTCAGGAGGTCGAACACTGCGGACTGGAGCTGGCCGGAATTTTCGGGTACTCGCCGGAACAGTAATTTCCGGCGGGCCGCCACGTCACCGGCAACCGTCGCCGGAACAGTATTTTCCAGCGGTGGCCGTTTGCTGTGAAATTTTGCAGATTTGTAGATCGTGAGGAGAGCAATCCAACGGGACCGACGGTGAGCAAAACGGAGGTCGGACGGCGGAGAAATCACCGTTTGAAGATTTTCGACCCCTCGCCGGAAAACGCTCCGATCCCGGCGCGTCGGTGGTCCGATGGCCGTGATTTTTGGTGGGTAGGCCGGACTTGAGGAGAGGATCAAGGCTGTCAGGCGCGTGTGGCCGGAAAATGGCCGGAACAGTGCCGATTCGCGGTGGCCGGCGGTGGAGGGGAAAAATCGCCGCCAAACTTCGGACGTCCGATCCGGGCGCGTCCGGCGGCCGTTCGCCGTGAAATTTGGAGGTTTTGCCGGAAATGAGGTGGGTAATCTGGCTGGCCGGCGCGTGTACAGTAACTAGGCCGGAAAAACGTGAAAATGACCGGCGGCCGGCGGGTCCTCTCTCTCTCTTTCTCTCTCCTCTCTCTCTTTCTCTCTCTTCTCTCTCTTTCTCTCTCTTCCCCGAGAGTTTTTCAAAATTAAAACCCTTCGTGACACTGTTCATGCCACGTGGACCACTCAGAAGCTAACACGTGGCATTTCACTGTTCACGACCCAAAAACATTAAAATAATACGGTATCCGGTAAACTTCAAACGTCCATAACTTTTTAACCGGATGTTCGATTTAAGCGTGCCGCTAGTCTATGAACTCGTATCGACGAGTACTTTACAACCATACAAGAGTCAACTCACAATTACATCACAAGAAAAAGTCAACTCCCGGCACCTTTTAGACAGTTTACACTTCAACTTGTTTTGCCCATAACTTTCAAACCGTAGCTCCGTTTTCGACGTGCTACTAGTCTACGAACTCAGGGCATCATGCACTTCGCCACGGTACCCTAGTCCACTCAAAATTCTCACCGAGTCAAAAAGTCAACTTTTGACCCCCTTCGGTCAACGGTCAACGGTCAACCTCGGTCAACATGCACGGATTCTGGTGCGATTCGGGACGGGGTGTTACATGTCCCTCTTCAAGGTTTTAATGTGGACTCAAAGAATTAATCTTAGCCATTGGATCAATTTTTTATGGTTAGAGTAACCTCTTTTTGTGTGGTTTTATCGTGTTCTCAAGTGTGGATGCTCATTATTAGCCTTTAGAAGGAAGGAACACTACCATAGTTGCATGAATCAAGCTAAACATTGGAACCTTGGAGAAGTTGCATTTATTTTTCAAGTTTGAAGAAGAGCTAATAACTTGTCACATGAAAATGAAAGTACATTTAGATTTTTCAAGCCTAAAAACATGTCAAAGTTCAGCGTTCCACTTAATTTGTTGTCATCGGAGTAAAGATGTGCAAGGTTTGTCATTCTTGTAAATGAATAAGGAAAGGAAGCATCCAATTTATTATTTTCAAGGTCAAGGTGAGTTAATTTTGTAAGGTTTCCAAGGCAAGTAGGAATGTGACCAGTAAAATTATTGCTATCAAGATCTAAGTCAAAGAAATGGGCGAGGTTTTGAAGAAAATAGGGGATTTGAACATTGAAATTGTTGCCTGAAAGTTCCAAAAAATTGTTACTTGAGTGATTTTAAGGTATCTACGATGCCTATTTGGTGAAAACCTGAGAGAGAAAGGTTAGAGAGGAGTGTGTCAATTAGGCACCACTCTGGTGTTAGTTTTGTGTTTTGTTTTATAAGTAGATCTGATAAATCAATAGCTACATTTAAAAGGTTAGTAAGTTAATTAAATAGAGTTCTGTGAATGTGTATAGATCATGGGTTTATAGTGCTGTATTGATATATGTTTTAATTGATCATGTTTGATAGCACTAACAATTGGTATCAAAGCCTAGATACACAAATTTATAAATTGTATTTTTGTGTGTATTTTATATGTTTTGTATTATGGAAGCATTGGGATTTTGTTTCTGCATATAGTGATCGATATTGTTTGATCAAAATTAAATTTCCGGATTCTAGTAATTGACTTCTTTCAATCTTTGGAGCCCTTTAATTAAATAAATTGTAGTTATTATTCATTTAATTTTTTGTAAAACTTGTGCAATATCGAGTTCCAGGGTCAGTATATTTATTATTGCAAAATTTTGGAAACAAATAATTATTTATGCATGAATTTGTGACTTGAGATATGTTGGAAATTCATTTTGTAGTTGAATGGAGTGATTTAGTGGCTTCAATTTTGTCTGAAACCATGTGAAATCTAGTGAATTGTGAAGCTTTCATGGCCTAAAAAATAAGCTATTTGGGCATTGTTTTTACATTTGATTTTGGCCAAATTGATGTGGGTTAATTGTTTCACGTGGAAAGATGAATCAAATGGAGTAAAATTGGTTAGAAACTGACATCAGATGTGAGAGAAACCGATGCATCATACGGGTTCGAAACCTGAAAACCTATAAAATGGGTCGACCCGACTATTGTAAAGATGGCTCAGACGACGATAGCTTGATTGTCATTTGATGATGTCATCATAATGACATCATCAACGACATGCCGTTTTTGCTGACATCATCATGCTGATGTCAGCAGCCGAATTATAAAAAAAAAATGTTTATTTTTCTCTTATATATGATTTTATTTACTTTTTTTTTTTTATTTTGTAGGAAATTTATGTCCATTTCAAAGTTAATTAAAAAAAATCATTTATTTATTATTCATTTGTTTAGTTATTGTTATTTTATGTGAAATGAACTCCATTCCCAGTTTATTTAATTAAAATTTTTGAGATTTAAATTAAATATTGTTGGTTAAATTGCTCATTGACAAGCTTTATGCTATGTTTGACATAGTGGGACGATTGACTAAGTGCTTGCCTGTCGTAAGATTTGGTATGTCCAAACCACGAATTGTTAGAGGCTGTGTGTTTAGTTGGCATAGTAGTGTGGAATTTTAATTCTTCACCTGTCGTGAGACTTAATTTGTCTATATCATGAAATTGTCAATGTAATAAAAGTTGACATAGTAAATGTAATTTTATGCACTCACTTATAGTGAGGTTTAGTTTGTGTTATTTATGGTTGTCAACTTGGAGTTGGCATAGTGGATAAGATGTTGAGTATATACCTGTCATAAAACTTAGCTTGCCTATTTCATGAAATTGCCAATGTAACTCATATTCTCTCCCACTTCTGAACTAGGGCCCACACGGGTGATTAGACTACCCTATTGCTGGTTTGATTGCTTGGTAGGATGCTTGAAATGGCAGTGAAAGTTGATTGAATACCACGAATCACAGGTTCTAAGTTACCCTGTTGATGACTTAATTCACTGCAATTGAGTGTGGTGATTTGGTTGACTGTCTCTAGCGCATGTATGGGTATCCTTTGTGCTATGAGGACCCTAGCGATATTATATATTTTGATATGATTAAAAGGGGTTGGAAAGATAGCATTTACATAGTTCTTGTGACATAGTGTATTCCTATTATTTGCTATTTTCATAGCTGGGAACACCCCAATACTCTGCCTATGAATGCGATAATAAAATTAAATAAACTAATTATCAAAAGTGGTGAAAGTTAATGATAATGTTCGACTCTTATAAAGCTAGATGTGGCTTTGAAAATTGGACCACGAGAGATACCATATATTTGTAATACTGCCGAGGTTAAATATTGTGTAAGCATCTCAAGTACTTGTATAAGTGTAATGTGATGGTCATGGATATATATATATATATATTTATGTATTATGTTCTATAAATACTATTCATAAGCTCTTTGAGGTTAGTATGAAATTTATCAGTTTTAATAAATTATTTGGATTTATTGAATTCAATTATGTATGATGAAGTTAGTGATGTGAATGGGCTTATCTTGAAACTTTCTTCTTATTATATCTATCTTATAGACTTTGATAAGGATTTTGGTAAGAAATATCAATTATTGGAAATTGATGGGTCGATAGGAGATGATAAGGAATGATAAGTTGCTTGAGATTTTATGTAACATTTTATGGTAATTTGATTTATAAGTTGTTGCTTGTATTAATTTTCCTTATTTTGTTGTTGTTACTCCTATAATTGCTTTTGTATGTGCTAGAATTTTGTAATAATTCTTTATGTCATGTTATTAATTTCTATATTTTCTATAGACCACCTACTTTGAAAGACTATAGATATTTTATTACCTATATTAATAACTTCTCCTATTATGGATATGTTGAGATTATTTATGAGAAATTAGATATCTTAGTTGTCAGGACCCGTCCAAAATTCCTCACCGGAACTCTAGACAAGTCCTGATCCCAGAGAAACCCTACGGGACCCTCCACTGGAAAATCCGACAGAACCTCCCCTAAGGGATGGACTTACCACAAATTTTCTGCACTGAAAACACACTTCTATATCGTCCCCTTATTCCTCCCACAATACTACAAGTTGATTCCACAAATACAGCACTTCAAATGAACAACAATAATCCAGTGCATAATTAATGCATAAGTGTGCAATACAGAATACAGAGCTTCATGAATTACCATTAAACATAGAATACAACAAGAGTGAAAGAAGTATTACAACTGCAATAAAAGAAGAACAGTGTACTTCTCGAACTAAGACAGCGATGAAGATCAAGTCCGCTCCGGATGAATACCGACAAACCTGGTACCTAAAAGAACGGAATTTAAAAATATGAGATGCTAATCCTCTTAGTGAGTGACCCTATCTACTATACAATTATAATACCACGGTAATAAAGTAGATAAATAATAATGAATTGGAAATAATAATTTCTCTCAAAACCCTTACAATTCTCTCGGTTGGAAAAGTTCCCCTTTTAAAACCTTTTCATAAAACCCTGTATTCGTATTCCCCGAAACCAAGACATCAATTTATTTAACTAAATATCAAATAAAATATAATAAGTCAAGCATCCAAAAATTATAATTAAAAGAGATTAATTTATTGAATAATTAAGTAAAGGGAAAATTAAACCAATTTAAAATCCCCACTCGAATAAATACCAAAAGCAATATTAATTATATTTTTAATTCCAAAACAATTTCAAAATATTTACTTTAAAATCCCAGTTCTGAAATCACTCGATGCACCCACTATATACCAGTGGTGCCAACAGTACCCAGCGTCCCAAGGTACCGCCAGACAGGAGATTATAGAGAGAAACCGGCATACGGTCGCATGGCGTCCCACCGCGCCGCTGCAAACAGATGTCCCGGCCATGGAGGGGCGACCTACCCTCATCCGATGGCAAACACAGGACAACCCCATAAAATCACCTACGCGCTACTCACACCCACCCGCGTGCTAATCACATCCGTGTGCACACTAACCATATCACATATAAACAGAACACCAGTACGTGTATGGTGCATCTAAAAATCATAAATCAATACATCTCAAAATTTCAAATTTTTTCCATAAACATACCGGGTTTATCCCATCCAATTAAACCCGGAAATTCTCCACAATTTCTTTATAATCAACATCATAAATTCCATGAATTTCAAATCCAACAGCTCCCAAATCCACCAATTTAAATATTCCAATTTTTCCAATAGCATAAAATATTTTCAAAAATATAATAAATTGAATCACATAATATTCCATGGCATACTTATAAAAATTGAAGTCACCAACATAAACAAATATTTTCCTTGAAATATTTAAAAATCAAATCATACCCAAAATAATGTTAAAACCACAAGAATTTCATATATAATTAAACTCCATAATTCTTAATACCATAAAATAATTTTCACAGGGCATAAATTTATATAATGCATATTTTCTTTAATCAAAATAAATCCACCAATAATTTCCACAATAAATCAATTAAATATTTGACACATAGAATATAAATTTCAAATATTCAAATCACACCAAATATTCACAAATTTAATTGCCGAAATTAATTTGAAGGTGGGTCACTCACCTTAAGCACGTATCTCAATCAAGATCCTCCGCAGGATCGACTCCACTACTCGCATGTGCACCTAAAACATCCACAATACGCCAAACCAAAAATATTACTATTTTAATCCGGATAACTCCCAAATGGGTACCCGGAGAGCGAACACAAAAGACAACGAAAGTTGACGAGTAATATACCGAATCGAAGCTTAAGCGACGAGGATTACAAATCTGGTCTTACTTTCCGGAGATCGGACCGGTGGTGGCCGGAATCTCACCGGAAAGCTTTCGAGATTCAACTCTTCGATCCTCTCAATCCATCGTGAATTGGCGGAAAAGGACCCCGGATTTGGATTCAAGGGGTCGGAATCAGTGGACAGGGACCGGCGGTGCAACTGGGTACTCGCCGGAACAGTGACTTCCGGTGAGCCGCCGCTGTCACCGACAACCGTCGCTGGCGGCGGCGCGTACGGTGGCTGTTGGCTGAGATTTTTGGGGGTTTTGTAGATCAAGGGGAGAGGATTCCAACGGGACCAGCGGTGAGGCAAACGGAGGCCAGACAGTGAAGAAATCGGGGATTGAAAGTTTTTGGCGCCTCGTTAGAAAATGCTCCGATCCCTGCTCATCGGAGGTCAGGTGGCCGTGAAATTTGGTGGGCTGGCCGGAAATGAGGAGGTGGTGAGTGGTGGCTAGCGCGTGCGGCTTGTAAATGGCCGGAAAGGGGTCAAACGGCGGTGGCTGGTGGTGGAGGGGAAAATCACCGCCGAGCTTCATCGGCTCGATCTGGGCTCGTCTGGCGGCCGGCGGTCGTGAAATTTTGGGGTTTGGCCAGAAATGGGGAGCCGCTTCCGTCTGTCTGGCACGTGTAGCAAGGGTCGGCCGGAAAATTTGTCGATTCCAGCGGCCTGTCGTCTCTCTCTCTCTCTCTCTCTCTCCTCTCGCTCTTTCTCTCTACTCCCCGAGATTTTGGCCAAATAAAAGCCACAGTGGTGACACTGTTCATCCACGTGGACCAATCAGGTGACGACACATGGCATTACTATGCACTTAAGCCAAATATAATAAAATATTATGGTATCCGGCAAACTTCATATGGCTATAACTTTTTAATCAGATGTTCGATTTAAGCGTGCCGCTAGTCTATGGAATCGTATCGACGAGTACTTTACAACCATACAAAAGTCAAAGCAAAATGATACAACTATAAAAAGTCAACTCCCGGCACCTTCTAAACAGTTTGCACCTTGACTTGTTTTGCCTATAACTTTCAAACCGTAGCTCCGTTTTCGACGTGCTACTAGTCTACAAACTTGGGGCATCATGCAGTTTGCCACGGTACCCTGGTCAACTCGAAATTTCAACTGGAACAAAAAGTCAACTTTTGACCCACTCGGTCAACGGCCAACCTCGGTCAACGTGCACAAATTCCGATGTGGTTTGGGACGGGGTGTTACAACCTTCCCCCCTTACAAGAATTTCGTCCTCGAAATTTCGCACGTCACTGGAACAGATAAGGGTACTGATCACGCATCTGCGCTTCGGGCTCCCACGTTGCTTCCTCGATTAAATGGTTCCGCCATAAAACTTTAACTAGAGGAATAGTCTTGTTGCACAGCACCCGCTCCTTGTGATCCTAAACCTGCACTAGTTGCTCCACATACGAAAGATCTTCCCTTAATTCTATGTCTGGACTCTCGAGTACGTGTGAGGGGTCTGCAATGTATTTCCGTAGCATCGAAACATGAAACACGTTGTGCACTCGGGCTAGCTCTTCCGGTAATGCCAATCTATAAGCCACAGGGCCAATCCTCTCCGTAATCTCGTAAGGCCCAATATAACGAGGATCCAACTTACCTCGTCGACCAAAGCATACTACTCCTTTCCATAGAGATAACTTTAGGAATACGCAATCTCCTACTTCGAATTCGAAATCCTTTCTACGCACATCGGCGTAACTCTTCTGTCGATCTTGGGCAACCTTCAACCGATCCCTAATGATCTTCACCTTGTCCAAGGTCATCCGTAAATACTCAGATCCGACCGCATTATTCGTTGCAAGGAGTCTCTCTTCTCCTACCTCACTCCAGCACAAAGGTGTCCGACACTGCCTGCCATATAAAGCTTCATACGGGGACATCCCAATACTCGCCTGATAACTGTTATTGTAGACAAATTCTATCAATGGCAATTGTTCATCCCAACTACCACGAAATTGTATAACACAAGACCTTAGCATGTCTTCTAATGTCTGAATTGTGCGCTCTGCTTGTCCATCAGATTGCGGGTGAAAGGCGGTGCTGTAGTTAAGTCTTGCTCCTAATGCATCAGCCAACTTTCGCCATAGTCGTGAAGTAAAACGTGGATCTCGATTGGATACGATGGCTAATAGTACTCCATGAAAACTTACAATACATTGCACGAATAATTGGGCCAAATTCTCGGGTGAGAAGCGCTCTTTTATAGGTAGAAAGTGTGCTGACTTGGTAAGACGATCGTTGATCACCCAAATGCTGTCGTACCTTCTAGGTGTGGGAGGAAGCTTGAATACGAAGTTCATGTTGAGTTCTTCCCACTTCCACAAGGGAATAGGTAAGGGTTGGAGTAGCCCTGAAGGCTTCTGTCTTTCTTCCTTCACCTGTTGACAAATCAAACACTTTGATACGAAATCCGCCACTTCTCTCTTCATGCCAATCCACCAATAATACTTAACAAGCGTTCGGTACATTTTGGTACTTCTAGGATGCATCGCATACATCGAGCTATGCGCCTCTTCTAAAATCTCCTTCTTGAGTTCTGGGTTATCAGGAACGCAAAGTCGTCCTTTATACATGAGGGCTCCATCCCTCCTTATGGAAAACTCCAGATCAAGACCTTCTTGTACCTTGCTCTTAATTGTTCTCAATTTAGGATCTTCCATTTGGATCTCCACTATACGATCCACCAACATCGGTCGCACCTGAAAACTAGCCATAAGAACTCCTGAAGGATGCATATGCATTAACACCCCCATTTTCTTCAACTCCACCATGAGAGGTAGTTAGATGGTTTGAATGTGAGCAAGAGATCCGATAGCCTTCCTACTCAAAGCATCTGCCACTACATTCACCTTGCCTGGGTGATAATCAATCACACAGTCATAATCCTTCAATAACTCCATCCATCTCCTTTGCCTCATATTTAATTCCTTCTGAGTGAAAATGTACTTGAGGCTTTTATGGTCGGTATAAACTTGGCATGTGGCCCCATACAAGTAGTGTCTCCACTTCTTTAGAGCAAAGACTATCGCCACCAATTCTAAGTCATGCGTAGGGTAATTTTGTTCATGCTGCTTCAATGCCCATGAGGCATATGCTACCACCCTTTGATTCTGCATTAGCACGCAACCCAACCCTTGATGGGATGCTCACAATAGACTTCAAAACCCTCATTCCCATTAGGTAAAGTTAAGACAGGTGCGGATGTTAACCTTTGCTTCAATTCTTGAAACTCTGCTCACACCTGTCCGTCCAGCTAAATTCAACATTCTTTCGGGTTAATTTATGAAGCGGCCGGGCAAAATTTATGAAGTGGCCCGGCAATCCTCGAAAACCCTTCTATAAAACAATGATAGTATCCTGCTAATCCAAGAAAACTTTGTACTTCCCTCACAGTGGTAGGGCGCTCCCAACTCAACACTGCCTTCACCTTATCAGGATCCACATAGATGCCTTCGGCTGACACGATATGTCTGAGAAAACCCACTTGATTCAACCAGAACTCACACTTGTCGAATTTAGCATATAGCTGATGCTGCCTTAGAGTTTGGAGCACTCTCTTCAAATGCCTCACGTGCTCTTCTTGGCTCCTAGAATAGATCAGGATTTCATCTATAAATACAATGACAAAACGATCCAAGTACGGACGAAACACCCTATTCATCAAATCCATAAAAGTTGCTGGGGCATTGGTGACTCCGAACGACATCACTAGGAATTCATAATGTCCATACCTCGTCCTAAAGGCAGTCTTAGGAATGTCCGACTCTCGGATCCTTAACTGATAGTATCCAAACCTCAAGTCGATCTTGGAAAACACCTTGGAGTTGGTCAAATAGATCATCTATCCTTGGCAACGGATAGCAATTAGGGATGGTTACCTTATTGAGTTTTTGGTAGTCGATGCATAGACTTAGACTACCATCTTTTTTCTTCACAAACAAAACTGGAGCTCCCTAAGGGGATATGCTTGGTCTAATAAACCCCTTATCTACCAAATCTTGCAATTGGACCTTTAGCTCCCTTAACTCCACTAAAGCCATCCGATACGGTGGTAGAGAAATAGGCACGGTGCCCGGAATTAATTCAATGGGAAAGTCAACTTCCCTTTCCGGAGGCAATCCTGGTAACTCCTCAAGAAACACATCTGGAAAATCCCTCACAACGGGCATGTCTTCCAACCTGACCCCACTTACTCAGGTATCTATCACATGAGCCAAATACCCTCGGCAACCCTTATTCAGTAACTTCTTGGCGGTAAGGGTAGATATCAATCTCGGCAAAGGCCTTCCAACTTCCCCACGGAATACCACTTCAGGCAAACCTGGCCTCCTGAATGTAACTTCCTTGCTAAAACAATCTACGGATGCATGGTTCCTTGACAACCAATCCATGCCCAAGATTACATCAAGTTTAGATAGATCCAACAGGATCAAATCCGCTTCCATCACCTGATCTTCGATATAGAAGAAACACTCCTTGATCAACTGGCTAGGCCACAAGGATTCACCTACAGGAGTGGCTATCTCTAATAGACATCCTAAAGGAGTAGGGGTCATACCAACCCGAGTGACAAACTCCTTGGAGATGAATGAATGTGTTGCTCCCGGGTCTATAAGTACAAGTGCATCATTACTGAATATATTCAATGTACCTGTCACCACATCTGGTGTAGCTAGGGCTTCCTGCTGCGTCATCGCGCACACTCGACCCTGACTTGTTTGTTGGGGTCTCCGTCCTCTACCTCTGCTTGGCCCAACAGGCTGTAGGGCTAATCCCGATGAACCTCCTACTGCATGACTCCTTCGGGAGCTTTGGCCCCGAGATCCACTGGCCTGTTGTGATGGTGGGTTTGCCCCTAACACCCCCGTCTCTCCATAAGGGCAATGCCTCTTTATATGTCCGGTATGTCCACACTAAAAACACACACCCTCATACTAGCAAATTCCATGGTGTGCTCTATTACAACGTCTGCAAAATGGCTTGGGACTAAAACTGGATCGTTGATATGAACTCGTGCCACTGCTAATGGAATGACGAGCGGGTTGGGGCATCCGATAGCTACCTCTCCACTGAAATCTACCGCGTGGGCTTAACCCATCACTATCTGAGGAGCCTGAACTGTGGCTTTTCTTAGCTGCCCCCTGTCGAGGTACCCCACTATATGAACCTTCGAATGATCTGCACCTCGAGGGTCTGCGCATCTCCACCTGTCTCTCTAGCTCGAGTGCTGCATCCCTGGCGGACTGATAAGTGGGATGTACTGATCCAGAAAGGGTGAGGGCTATGTTCTCGTTCAAGCCGTCTATGAACCTCACCTTCTTCGCATGATCATCGGGAATCATGTGCATGCAGAATTCTGATAGTTCCCGGAACCTTCTCTCGTACTCGGACACTGTCATGTTCCCCTGTCGCAGTTCCTCGAACTCTCTCCTTCTTGCCTCATGGTAGGCAGGAGGACAATACTCAGTAGAGAAGGCAACCTTAAACTGATCCCACGTATGCCTTCTGCGAGTCTTTTCTATTTGCCACCACTTCCGGGCGTCTCCTTCCAACATGAAACCAGAAATCCTCACCATATCCTCGTCGGGGCACTGCATCCCCTCTTTCAAGATTTTCTCCATGTTGGATAGCCAATTCATGGCTGCAGCTGGGCCTTGGCTTCCATCAAAATTCATGGCTCCCAGACGTCGAGCCTGATCCACGGATCGATTACTAGAGCTTGAACCTCCTAAGGCTCGAGTTAGTTAAGAGACCAGATTTCTAAGGCTCGATCTACTCCCTGAACTCTCAGCAGAGCGTTCCCGAGTTCTACATGTCTCCCGTCTACTCATCATAGCCAATTCTGAGGGAACAAACAAGAGTTTAGAAACAGAGACACTTGAGCACGATTACAAAAGGAAGAAATTTACAGATGGGCTGTACAGCATTGCACAGTCCCTTAGGATTACAAGAACCTATGCTCTGATACCAACTGTCAGGACCTGTCCAAAATTCCTCACCGGAACCCTAGACAAGCCCTGATCCTAGGAAAACCCTACCGGACCCTCCAATGGAAAATCCGGCAGAACCTCCCCTAAGGGATGGACTTACCACAAATTTCCTGCACTGAAAATACACTTCTATATCGTCTCCTTATTCCTCCCACAATACTACAAGTTGATTCCACAAATATACGGTACTTCAAATGAACAACAGTAATCCAGTGCATAATTAATACATAAGTGTCCAACACAGTATACAGAGCTTCATGAATTACTATTAAACATAGAATACAACAAGAGTGAAAGAAGTATTACAACTGCAATAAAAGAAGAATAGTGCACTTCTCGAACTAAGACAACGATGAAGATCAAGTCCGCTCCGGATGAATATCGACAAACCTAGTACCTAGAGGAATGGAATTTAAAAATATGAGATGCTAATCATCTTAGTGAGTGACCCTATCTACTATACAATTATAATACCACGGCAACAAAGTAGATAAATAATAATTAATTGGAAATAATAATTTCTCTCAAAACCCTTACAATTCTCTCGGTTGGAAAAGTTCCCCTTTTAAAACCTTTTCACAAAACCCTATATTCGTATTCCCCGAAAACCAAGACATCAATTTATTCAACTAAATATCAAATAAAATATAATAAGTCAAGCATCCAAAAATTATAATTAAAAGAGATTAATTTATTGAATAATTAAGTAAAGGGAAAATCAAACCAATTTAAAATCCCCACTCGAATAAATACCAAAAGCAGTATTAATTATATTTTTAATTCCAAAACAATTTCAAAATATTTATTTTAAAATCCCAGTTCTGAAATCACTCGATGAACCCACTATATACCAGTGGCGCCAACAGTACCCAGCATCCCAAGGTACCGCCAGACAGGAGATTATAGAGAGAAACCGGCATACTGTCGCGTGGTGTCCCACCGCGCTGCTGCAAACAAGTGTCCCAGCCATGGAGGGGTGGCCTACCCTCATCCGATGGCAAACACAGGACAACCCATAAAATCACCTGCGCGCTACTCACACCCACCCGCGCACTAATCACATCCGTGTGCACACTAACCATATCACATATAAATCAATACATCTCAAAATTTCAAATTTTTTCCATAAACATACCGGGTTTATCCCATCCAATTAAACCCGGAAATTCTCCACAATTTCTTTATAATCAACATCATAAATTCCATGAATTTCAAATCCACCAACTCCCAAATCCACCAATTTAAATATTCCAATTTTTCCAATAGCATAAAATATTTTCAAAAATATAATAAATTGAATCACATAATATTCCATGGCATACTTACAAAAATTGAAAACACCAACATAAACAAATATTTAAAAATAAAATCATGCCCAAAATAATGTTAAAACCACAAGAATTTCATATATAATTAAACTCCATAATTCTCAATACCATAAATTAATTTTCACAGGGCATAAATTTATATAATGCATATTTTCTTTAATCAAAATAAATCCATCAATAATTTCCACAATAAATCAATTAAATATTTGACATAGAATATAAATTTCAAATATTCAAATCACACCAAATATTCACAAATTTAATTTTCGAAATTAATTTGAAGGTGGGTCACTCACCTTAAGCACGTATCTCAATCAAGATCCTCCGCAGGATCGACTCCACTACTCGCATGTGCACCTAAAACATCCACAATACACCAAACCAAAAATATTAATATTTTAATCGGGTAACTCCCAAATGGGTACCCGGAGAGCGAACACAAATGACAACTAAAGTTGATGAGTAATATACCGAATCGAAGCTTGAGCGACGAGGATTACAAATCCGGTCTTACTTTCCGGAGATCGGACCGGTGGTGGCCGGAATCTCGCTGGAAAGCTTTCGGGATTCAACTCTTCGATCCTCTCAATCCATCGCGAATTGGCGGAAAAGGACCCCAGATTCAGGGGGTTGGAATCAGTGGACAGGGACCGGCTGTGCAACTGGGTACTCGCTGGAACAGTGACTTCCGGCGAGCCGCTGCGGTGGCCGTTGGATGAGATTTTTGGGGGTTTTGTAGATCAAGGGGAGAGGATTCCAACCGCACCAGCAGTGAGGCAAACGGAGGCCGGACGGCAAAGAAATCGGGGTTTGAAGGTTTTCGGAGCCTTGCCGGAAAACGCTCCGATCCTGCAGCGTCGGAGGTCCGGTGGCCGTGAAATTTGGTGGGCTGGCCGGAAATGAGGAGGTGGTGAGGGGTGGCTGGCACATGGGGCCTGAAAATGGCTGGAAAGGGGTCAAACGGCAGTGGTCGGTGGTGGAGGGGAAAATCGCCGCCGAGCTTCGCCGGCTCGATCTGGGCGCGTCCGGAGGCTCGTGGTCGTGAAATTTTGGGGTTTGGCCGAAAATGGGGAGCCACTTCCGTCTAGCCGGCGCGTGTAGAAAGGGTCGGCCGAAAAATTTGTCGATTCCGGCGGTCGGTCGTTTCTCTCTCTCTCTCCCTCTCTCTCCTCTTGCTCTTTCTCTCTCCTCCCTGAGATTTTTGCCAAATAAAAGCCACAGTGGTGACACTGTTCATCCATGTGGACCAATCAGGTGACGACACATGGCGTTACTGTACACTTAAGCCAAATATAATAAAATATTACGGTATCCGGCAAACTTCACACGTCTATAATTTTTAAACAGATGTCCGATTTAAGCGTGCCACTAGTCTATGGACTCGTATCGATGAGTACCTTACAACCATATAAAAGTCAAAGCAAAATTATACAATGATAAAAAGTCAACTCCTGGCACCTTCTGGACAGTTTGCACCTTGACTTGTTTTGCCCATAACTTTCAAACCGTAGCGCCGTTTTCGACGCGCTAGTAGTCTACGAACTCGGGGCATCATGCACTTCACCACAGTACCCTGGTCAACTTGAAATTTCGACTGGAACAAAAAGCCAACTTTTGACCCACTCAGTCAACGGTCAACCTCGGTCAACGTGCACGAATTATGATGTGGTTTGGGACGGGGTGTTACAACGATTGTAACATCCCACATCGGTTGGAAAGGGGAACAAAGCATGGCTTATAAGCGTGTGGATACCTTTCCCTTCAAGAGGCCTTTTGCGAGTGGGATTGGCAGAAACAAAACCGTGCGGGCTGGGCCCAAAGCGGACAATACCTTGATGTGGGTGGACTGGGCTGTTACATTGTCTTTAAGAAATTCAAGATGAAAATGAAGCTTTAGAAGAATAAGAAGTTGAAGACTATGAGGTTTGGTAGGGTGTTGAATATTATGGTAGACATGATAAGATTGGGTCAAACCCAATGTCTTTCGTAATTTATTTGTTTGAATGTGGAATTGATGTTTAGTTTACAATACTTGGCACTCTTTAGCAAATGACATAAAAGAGAGGAGGAGTTGCACTTTTGATGGATATAGTGTGGTGTGTGTTGGCAAACTTTAATTTACCATCTTTCCTTATAGGTAGCAAGTTATGCCTGAGGTTTCAGAGTTGATGTTATGATGTATAATTACGATATTAAGAAGTTAGTTCCTAAAACCTCTATTGGTTATTTTTTGTTGGTTCTTATAAAAGGATCCAAAGTTTCTAGATTTCATTTTTCATCTTTCATAGCAAGGTCATTAAGCCAAACATGATTATGTATTTTAAAGATGTTTCAGTTTTGGTAAAAGCAAAGGTCTAGAGATTCTTGTTTTTTAGAGAGGAAACTGTATTGATTTCCACTGTTGATGTTCATGTTAGAAATTTTTTATAGTTTTTCATAATTGTGGAAGTAGTATTGAGTCAAGATTGAACCCATTAAGATAGGTGGGATTTTTTGTTACAGCTAATGTTGATGTATGCCTTTTAAGAAGGTCAAAAGGGTTTAAAAATTTACTATACTTGATAACTATGTGGTTTATTTGTAGGAACATATGTTTAATATAAGTGATGAATTTTATCTAATCACTTATGAGGAAGCCAACAAGCAGTTAATGCCTTCTTATATTTTGGTTTAGTTACTTGAAGGTGGAAAGCTTGTTAGGTGCAAATGGATCTATAAGACCAAGAGAGACTCCAATAGTCAAGTGAACATGTATAAAACTAGATTTGTTATCAAAGGTTTTAGTCAGAAAAAAGAAATTGACTATATAAAGAGATGTTCTCTCATGAATTGTAACACCCCGTCCCAAAGTACATTGGAAATTTCTAAAATTTAACCAAAGTTGACCAAGTTTGACTTTCGTTGACCGAGAAGGGGTCAAATATTGACTTTTTGCTCCTGATGGAATCTCACATTAACCGAGGTACCGTTAAAAAGTACACGTTGTCACGAGTTCATAGACTAGTAGCACGTTGAAAACGAAGCTACAGCTTGAAAGTTATGAGCAAAACAAGTTGAGGTCTAACTGTCCAAGGGGTGCCGGAGTTGACATTTTATTCATGCAAAGTTGAGCTTTGACTCATACATGGTTGTGAAGTACTCGTCGATACGAGTCCATAGACTAGTGGCACGTTAGATTTGGATATGTGGTTTGAAAGTTATGGACCTGTAGAATTTTTCAAATACAGTATTATTTTAATATTATTTTTAAATATGTGAACAATATGCCACGTGTAACTTAATAAAGGGTGCCATGTGTCACAATGGTGAGATGCCACATGTCAACTATGGTTAAATACCATATTATTTTATTATTATTTTATACAATAATATTATTTTTATATTATTTAATTATTTTCTTTTATTTTCTTTTTATTTCTTTTTCTTTTTTCTTTTTCTTTCTTTTTTTCCCTTCTTCCACGTGGGAAAAAAGACCCCAGCCCCCCAAATTCTTTCTTCTTCTTCTTTCTTCTCCTTCCTTTTCCTCCTCTTGGGTCCTTGAAGTTTCTCAGATTCCGCCCACCGGACGGCCACTGGTGAAGCCCAGCTGTCGGTGAGCTCAGACACCAAGTTTGGTGGCCGACGGACCAGCGACGCGCCTAGATCGGCAGTTGAAGCCGGCGGCGGCTCACTTTGTTTTTCCAGCGATTCTCGCCGTTTCCAGCAAGCCCAGTACGAATTGCCACCCCTTTCCCCCTATTTTGGATCCTCTGAGTTCAAATATGGTCTCCAATTGTTTAAATTTGAAGTGGTTTGTGAGTTATGAGGAGGTGAAGTTCAGCCGGTACTTCCCAGGCAAATTCCGACCACCACCGGCGAAATTGGGGTCAATGAAGGCCGGTAATATGATCCTCGTTCCACAAGCTTCGATTCGGTATATTACTCGTCAATTTTGGTTAACGTTTGTGTTAATCCCCCCAGGTACCGGGTATTATTTATCCGAATAAAATATTAATTTATTTAAGATGTGTAATATTGTTGTTTTAGGAGCACGTGTGCGTCATGGAATTGATCCCATGGAGGATCTTAGGTTAATTGCATGCTCGAGGTGAGTGACCCACCTTCAAATTAATTTTCGGATGTTAATTTATATTTATTTTGTGATAATTAAATATTTGGATTTAATATTTATGTGTTAAATATTTAGCAAAATTATATTTGAAATTTTGATTGCACAATTTGAATAAATTGAAATGTATATGTGCATTAAAGGATATTTTGATTTTGATAAATTGAAGGAATATTTATTTTAAATTATTGATAGTTTCATTGATGGATTTATTTTGTGTTTGAAATGTATATTTATGAGAATTTTGATTATTGTGGATTTTATGAGGATTAAATGACATTTAGTAATTGTTACTAAAATTATTTTTATTTCTATTCCTATTTTATTTTCATTATAAATTTTGGATGCTTGATTTATTATATTTTATTTGATACTTAGTTAACTAATTGTTTCCTTGGTTTTCGGGGAATACAAATAACGGGTTTTGCGAAAATTTTTTAAAAGGGGAACCTTTCCAACAAATTGAATGGTGAGGGTTTTGAGAGAAATATTATTTTCAATTAATTATTATTTATTTACTTATTTATTCTTAATTAATCAAATGTACTATAATTACCGTTGCATTATAATTGTACAGTAGATAGGGTCACTCACTGAGATGATTAGCATCTCATATTTCTGAATTCCATTCCCCTAGGTACAAGGATTGGGAGACGGTGATCGTCCGGGACGAGCCCGACGTCTCAGTTCATTGCCGAAAGTCCAAGAAGCATTTCCTCCCTTTTTCCTCTTCATCTTGTATTGCTTCTTTATCTGCCATTGTATTAATTCCACATTTATTTGTATAATGCTCTGTATATGGTATTAGACATTTAGTTGTTAATTATGCACTGGTTTCCTGCTATTCATTTGGAATGCTGCAAATTTGTGGAATTAAATTGTAGTAATGTGGGAGGAATAAGGGGATGTATATAGAAGTGTGTTTTCAGTGCAGGAAATTTGTGGTAAGTCCAACCCTTAGGGGAGGTTCTGCCGGATTTTCCATTGGAAGGTCCCTGGGATCAGGGCTTGTCTAGGGTTCCGGTGAGAAATTTTGGACGGGTCCTGACATGAATGCACAAAAGATTCTTTTAGAATCACTAAGGTAATTGTGGCTAATTATGTTTTGGAGTTGTATTATATGGATGTTAGAACTGCTTTGTTAAATGGAATTTTATATTCAAATGTGTATATATATGGTCCATGTAATTGGCTTCCAAGTAGTGGAGAATGAAAATTTATTTCGTAAACTTAAAATATCTATTTATGATCTTAAGTAAACTTCATGGCAGTGGTGTTTTAATTTTTTGATGAAGTTGTAACCTAAATTGTTTTAAGGAGAATATTGTTGATTTGTGTATATATTTGAAAGCTAGTGGGAGCAATTTAGTATTTATAGTATTGTATTTTGAAGACATATTGTTAGCTTTCAGTGATACTGACGTATTGACTAAGAAAAATTTGTTGATAAGTAGCCTTTTTAATTTGAAGGATGTTAAGTGGTTTCATTGGTACTAAAAATAAAGATTATTTGAGATAAGGCTAATTGTGTATTACAATTGTCTTATTTAGAGCCTATGTTGATAGGATTGTGTTAAGTTTTAATATGCACAATATTCTCCTAGTATGGTATCGGTGGTGCCGGTGATAAACTCTCTAGGGATCTATGTTCCAAAAATGAGAGAGTAATAAAATGGACAAATTATAATAGTCCAATTTGCATTTATCAGTTTGATGTTCACTTAAGATTGCACATCATTGAATATTGTTTATTTTGTGGATGTGTTTTTGTAAATGCTTGACTAGTCTCGATTATATGTACTATGAAACAATCATTTTTTGGTTTTGAGTTCAGCATACCACTACTTTGATGCAGTGAGATTTTGTGAGCTGATTATAATGGCTATATATATATATATATAAATGTTGAAATGTTTAACATTGAAAATGTTATTTATCATGGCAATAGAAGCTATTTTATGATTTAGTGTATAGTTGCATTAATTGTAGAGGCAGTGTATTGGCCTGTTTTGATACTAGCTTTTGGGTGTACTTTTGTATTATGGCTAGTAATATTGTTGTGGTAATTCCATGGCTGTATCATTTTGCTTGTGGTCTCATTATTTTTTTTTGTTGTGTACATGCTTGTTACAACATAATGGCAAACCCACTAACAAAGGCTAGGCTATAAATTTATTTGGGGAACATATGTCACTGTATGAGTGAGTAGCAGTTGAGATTGCTATAGCTCAGTGGGAATTTTGTAATCTTCAATAATGTCCATGTTGTACGTAATATATGATTGAGTATTGCCTTGTAAGTAATACATGTATGTATATGGATCATTATAATGTGATGTTTGTTATACATATTATTGTTCCTTATGTTAGCAGGCCTGTTTGAGACTTATTCTACGTGTATATGTGTACGTTGATCCATAAGTACTATGATGAGTCCCTACTAAGTAGTTTGAGTATATTGTCATACTCTGTCGGTATGCAATGTGCTTGACTGAAATGGTATCATGTGTTAGGGGATTCCATGGGATAAGGTAATCTATATTACATAGACTGAGTTTATGGCATGCAAAGTACTCAGTTGAAATAGTATATCTCTATTACCTAAACTCATTTTATGGCATGCAAAGTACTCAATTGAAATGGTACATACTTTTGGGAGATTTACTAAGAGAATCTTTGCTACCCAATCTAGTATATTGTTGTGCCTTGTTGGCATGTTATATGATTAGATGAAATGGTATTTTGATTTGGGAGATTCTATAGTAAATGAGTTTGTTGTTGCCTGTGATGATTATACAGTCCAAATGGGAGACTGTTAGATATTCTATATGGACTAGTCATAATTATGTGACTCACTTATAGGGCTTATTTATACCAGTAATGGTACTAGCTTGTTTATTGACCTTTTCAATAGAGCCCATGGCCACACGCTCTCTGTAATACTTCAGTTGGTTCATTGGACTGAATGACTTATTCTCTCCAGAAGACCAATTGACTTATTTTCTGTTTTATTATTATATTATATTATACTATATGATATTATTATTATTATTATTTATTAATTATTTTATATATATATATATAAAATACTTTAGTTGGCTCATTGGACTGAATAACTTATTCTCTCTAGAAGACCAATTGACTTATTCCCTGTTTTATTATTATATTATGTTATACTATATGATATTATTATTATTATTATTTATTAATTTATATATATATATATATATATATAAATTGGGAATGAGCCACTATATATAAATTGGGAATGAGCCACTAGTGTTAATATACGATACACATATATTAAGTGATTAGGGTTTTGAGGTATCTATGATGCCTATTTGGTGAAAATTTGAGAGAGAAAAGTTAGAGAGGAGTATGTCCATTAGGCACTACTATGGTGTTACTTTTGTGTTTTGTTTTGTAAGTAGATCTGATAAATCAATGGCTGCATTTAAAAGGTTAGTAAGTTAATTAAATACAATTCTGTGAATATGTATAGACCTTGGGTTTATAGTCCTACAATGATATATGTTTTAATTGTTCATGTTTGATAGCATTAACAAAATAAACATGTTTACTTGTTTACGGTTTATATGACTATTCTTTTGTCTTCATACAAACAAAGAGGATCCTACTACGCTATCCTTAGTACGGTACCCCTGTACTTTACACTGTTGATTGGTTTAGACAAAATTTAACATGATTTTAAAAAAAATGACATATAATAACAAGTTGGTGTGGGGGACTTTCCTAAAGGATTTGTTAGAAAAATATATTTATTTGGCTCTTATTAGTCAAATATTTACAAATTATTTTGTCAGGATCTGTCTAAAATTCCTCATCGAAACCCTAGACAAGCCTTGATCCCAGGGAAACACCACCGAACCTTCAAATGGAAAATTCGACAGCATCTCCCCTAAGGGTAGGACTTACCACAAAATTTCCTGCACATAAAACACACTCCAATAAACACCACCTTATTCCTCCCACCTTACTACAATTTGTTTCCATAAATTTACAGCACTCCAAAATAACAACAAGGAATCAGTAAGCAATTAAACAAATATCTATCCAATTCGTATACAGAGTATTATACAAATAAATATGACTTTAATACAATGATAGATAAAGAAGCAATACAAGATGGAGAGGAAAAAGGGAGGAAAAGCTTCTCTTGGACCTTCGGCAATGAATTGAGACGTCGAGTTCACCCCGGACGATCAACGTTAACACGATCTGTTTATACGAAATTGAACTGTTTATACAAAATTGTTCTATTTACACAAAATTGACCTATTTATACGAAATTAACCTATTTATACGAAATTAATCTAATTAAATAAATTACCTTATTTAAATTAATTATTTCACATAAAAAATAATTTAGTCATTAATTAATTCAAAATTAAATTGTATATGTAAAGCCATATAGTTATAGTTACAAATTTAAAATAATATAACATATGATATGATAATATAACAATCTTATATAACAGTTAAATATAGATACATATATATACATAATAAACTTAATACTACTTCTTTAAAAATAATATAAAAAAAACTTTAAGAATAATTACGTTTTAATATTCTACATCTCCAATACTCTTATTCATATTGATTTTTATTTTATCAATCTCCGTAAATCCATACGTGTATTAAACATGTTATATTTAAGTAAATAAATATTATTTCAATAATTTTTCTTTTATATTTTTAATTAATAAAATAAGATCAATAATATAACCTTAAATAAATTTGATATTTAGTAATAAAAAAGTATTAGTTAAAATTTATTAATAGTAAATTTAATATATTAAAGTTATAATTTAAACAGGTTATAATTGTGTCGGATTCAAATTAAATAGGTCAACCCAAAATTAACACATTTAATTAAATGGGTTAAACATGTCAATTTTAGGTCAAGCAGGTTAATCCGAAATTGACACGTTTATTAATCGTGTTAAACGGGTTGATTCGAACCCATTTATAATAAATTCAAACCTGTTAACTTCATGTCGTTTTTGAATCATGTTAGCGTGTCATGATCTAAATTGCCACCTCTAGGAAGACTATTAGATAAATGAAAACTTTCAACCCAAAAATAAAAAATAAAAAAACGTAAATGATTCAATACTTGAAAACGTGTACGACTGTTAGGTAGAAGCATGAATGACGTTAATATAAATGTCTGCACAGGGTCAACTATGAAACTCAGTTCACCATTAATCTCAACGGAGTCTTCTTCCAAATTTTTCTGTAATTACTTGATGCTTAGTATTCTAATAATGCTTAGTATTCTAATAATGTTTTTGCCTTTTGTCCCTCTCTTTGCTTGTTTATCCTCAAAAAGCAGCCTACTCCTACAGGTGCTATGACCATGAGAGATCGGCATGCATCTAGCTACAATTACTAAAACTCGTAACATATATATTTTTTTCATTTAATTTCTTCTTTTTCTTTTTTCTTTATACTTTTCTGAGTTGTAACATATATATAGGATAGTTCTTGGCTTTTTTCATTGGAGTGTGCTATCTTAATTAATGCTTGCATGGAAATAGAAAATACACAGCAAGACTATTAAACAAATGAAAATTTTTGACCCAAAAATAAAAATAAAAATAAAAGGAAAGTAAAAAATGAATCAGCACTTGAAAACGCGTATGACTGTAAGATAGAAGCATGAATGACGTTAATATAAATGTCTGACAGGGCTAACTGCGACACCCAGTTCACCATTAATCTCAATGGAGTCTTCTTCAAAATTTTTGTGTAATTACTTTATTCTAATGATGCTTTTGTCTCTCTCTTTGCTTGTTTATCCTTAGAAAGCAGCCTACTCTTACAGGTGTGATGACCTTGAGAGGCCTGCACGCATCTAGCTACAATTAATAAACACTAGTAACATATATATATATATATATTTTTTTTTTTCATTGAATTTTTTTTTTCTTGTTTCTTTCTTTTTTTCTGAGTTGTAACATATATATAGGATAGTTCTTGGATTTTTCATCGGAAAAAGTTATAAATGAACTCTCCAAGTTTCACCCAAAATTTCAATTTATTATTATTATTATTTTAAAGTAAAGAAGCTTTTCATTGAACCATGTCATATAAAACTGGTCATATATATGCACCTTCAAATTTCAATTTCGTTAGAACTTAACAAAATTGATTAAATATTAAACAAATTAATATAAGTGGGCTGTCTTTAAAAATATTTCAATATTTATGAGTCCACAGGATATATTAATATTCATGATATATATAAAAATTGTTAACTCTGGAACGGTGGGCAATGTAAACCAATTCATTTGCCTCATTGATCCCGTTGTCAAAGATAATTGGAAATCTACACAAAACACTGCAGCTTTTTTTTTGGGGGGGGGGGGGGGAGGGGGGCATTATAAAACAGCTTAGTCAGGTAAGGGAGCGAGGTCCATTTAGATAGAGTAATATTAAATATAGTGTGAAAAAAATTATAATTGATCTAATTCAATTCAATTCTGGCTTAATTTAGAGCTGCTATAGATTATAAAAGAATTACCAAAAGTTTTACTGTAGCAGCTATCAATCTTTTGTTTAGTATTTTCACAATTCTTTTTCCTTAATTTTTTTTTATTTACATAACTTTTTTCCTATTTTTTATTAATGGTATAGATTTAAAATAATATTTTATAATTTTGTAATTTTTAAATGATTTTTATTTTTTCTAAAGAAATATTTTTTTTGGGCTAGATAAGTTTTTATAGAAAATTTGAAGCCGTTATATTTTTAACAATTTATTTTAAGAAGTCTCTATTATTAAAGTATTATTTAAAACATCAATAAGTAGGGGAAAAAAAGAAAGAAAGGAAAATAAAGGAAAGAAATAATTTTGAGCATGATTTAGTTAGTGCCACATTTCAATAGACAGTAAAATGCTTAGGCATGAATGTTAGATGTCATGTCCAAATATAGATGGCTCTTGCAAAATTTATATTCACATATATAGAAAATTACTTTGTAAAGAACTGGAGTATTTTCTAATTTGAGTTCTTGAATATATTATTATTAAAATCTATACATTATAAGGAAATGTTAAATAACATTTGAATAAAGAATCCATTGTATTAATGTGTAACCAAAATTTTATATAACAAAATTTTGAGAAAAACCAGATAGAAAAATCAATCAAAACAGATATTTTGAGTTTTGATTATAGTGTGTGAAGAATTAAATGATCGACGTAAAAATTACAAAAGCGATCGTGTAGTGTGCTATCTTAATTAATGCATGCATGGACATAGAAAATACATAGCAAGACTTAGGGTGGCAAATCGTGCTGTCCTTTCATGTTCGTGTCAACCCATTTATTAATCGTGTCGAAATTTCTCAACCTAAACCCAACCCGTTTATTAATCGTGTCAGAAATCTTCAACCCAAACACGACTCATTTAATAAATGGATAACCTGACACAACCCATCTAACCCATTTATTAAATGGATCAATTTGGGTCAACTCAATCCGTCTACACAAAATGGACCTATTTATATGAAATTGTCCAATTTGTACAAAATTGATCTATTTACATGAAATTTATCTAATTAAATAAATGATCTTATTTACATTAATTATTTCATACAAAAAATAATTTGGTCATTAATTAATTCAAAATTAAAGTATATATGTAAAACCATATAATTATAATTACAAATTTACAATAATATAATATATGATATGCTAATATAACAATTTCATATAATAGTTAAATATAGATACATATATATACATAATAAACCTAATACTACTTCTTTAAAAATAATATGAAAAAAAACTTTATTAATAATTATGTTTTTAATTGTCTACATCTCCAATACTCTTAGACATATTAATTTTTATTTTTTCAATGTCCATAAATCCATACGTGCATTAAACGTGTTATATTTAAGTAAATAAAAACTATTTCAATAATTTTTATTTTTTATTTTTAATTAATAAAAAAATTAATAATATAACCTTAAATAAGTTTGATGTTTAGTAATAAAAAAGTATTAGTTAAAGTTTTATTAATAGTAAATTTAAAATATTAAAGTTATAATTTAAATGGGTTATAATCGTGTCGGGTTTGGGATTAAATGGGTCAATTCGGATCAATTTTGGATTAATCAGGTCAATTCGAAACTGACATGTTTATTAATCGTGTTAAACGGGTTGATACGAACCTATGACGACCTGCTTCTAAACCCGTATTATATTAGTCCGGATCTAATTATGTTCAAGTTCTAATGGTCACTTTGACCCCTAACCAATCTGTGATTAGAAACCTTGGTATATAATGAAGGCACCACAATAGGTGATGGAAGGCCTATTGATAAGTCAAACTAAAACAATCATTTACTAATGGTGTTTTAGGTGTTCAAAAGAACAAAGAGAATTCAATCTCACAAATAATTTTCTGTATAAAATTCAACCTTAAGTCTTATTGAAAAATAAGCCTTTAAATAGGCTACAAAGTCACAAAATAAAACCCTAAAAACAAAAGGGAAAATCGGCCATACAAAGTGGTTTTATATGGTAGTCGAAATTGTCACTTCTTTCCTAAACTAATTTTGATTAATTAATTCTTTTATTTTGAATTAGAAATTAATTAGTTTACAATGAAAATATTAAAATAATAACTTTCCTAAACTTATTTGTCCAACAAATAAATAAATAAAGATAAAAAAGTAATGGTAATTTCCTAAAACAAAAAGTAGAATTAAATTAGGAAACTAAAATACTAGTTTTTGACTAAGTTGACTTTGACTATTCTTTAACCAATTTGAGCTCCCAATCAGCTTCAATATGATTCGTAGGATGCCAAATAAGCTGACCATGAAGTCCCACATGTTGCCCTTGCTTGGAAAAAAAAGAAAAAGCCAACTCAGCAAAATAAAGTAAAGTCAGCACAAAATATAATAAAAACTCAGCCAAATTTCTCCTTATACGCACACCCCTCTTTTGAATGGTTTTAAAGCTGCCTTGACTTGATTTAATATCCTCTTAAACATATGTATTGAATCCATGAAGTATTGGAACCATTCCATGCTGCCCGGACTCCTAAAAAGTACCAAAACCGTTACCCGTGCCCGTATCGGCTTCCACCACTTATATGCTTAAAACAGGTCTTGGTTCTTCGAGAATAGCCACGCCCTCTTAAGAATAGATTATGCCCTGGATAAAGGCAGCAAGGTGATCACTAAACCTCTTAGCTTGAGCTCTAGTGATTTCCCAGTCTTCATCCGTATCGGGTCAGTACCCTAGCGAGTTGTCGGTTGTGCAAGCTCAGGCAGATTCTCATTATTCCCCTCCTCTTGAAAATGATTTTCCCTCAAATCAAAGTCATCACCTGCAGCAAAAAGAGACAAATCAGCAACATTGAATATCGTACTAACATTATACTCACCCGTCAAATCAAGTTTGTAAGCATTGTCATTTATCCGCTCCAAAACTTGAAAAGGTTCATCGCCTCTTGGCATCAATTTTGATTTCCAGTGTTCGAGAAACCTCTCCTTTCTCAAGTGCAACCAAACCCAATCTCCAGGTTCAAAGACAACTTGTTTTCAGCCTTGGTTAGCTTTACAAAATCAGGTTTTTGTTTTTCATCTAGATTAGAACGTTCACTTAAAGGAAAAGATGTTAGATCTAATGGAGTTTAAGGATTAAAACCATAAACAATTTCAAAAGGAGTAAATTTAGTTTCTGAATGCAAAGATGTCAGGACCCGTCCATAATCCCTTCCCGGAACCCTAGAAAAATCCTGATCTCAGGGAAACCCTACTGAACCCTCCTATGAAAAATCTGGCTGCATCTCCCCTAAGGGTAAAACGTGCCCAAAATTTACTTGCATGAAAATGCACTCCTATATACTACCACCTTATCTCTCCCACCTTACTACAAATAAATTCCACAAATGACAGCACTTCGACAACAAATTAGATATAAATTATATATATACAACGGAAATAATTTACTAAGTAAGCAACCAAAATATACAATCATAGGTTCATGATCGCCCACACCACCCACTTAGTGTTGTAAATCTCAAATCCATTTCACATTGTTTGAAAAATATACCAATGTGTAATATAGAAAGAAAGATAAATTAACCACTATATCAACAATAATAATAATACCAACCATTTAATGCTAATAATGATATTAATATAACTCATCCAAGGCTATCAACAATCATCCCACATGCCTAAAGCCTATCATATAACCACACCTGTCAAAGGGCTGTCATACTTGTCCGATGGTTATCATACTTGCCCGATGACCATATTTCTCACCCATTGGTTGTGATAGTTGTTCAACGCTACAGTATGAAAATCACGATAATAATAATAAAATAAAAATATATAATGACAATAAATAATAATCATAATGATGATGATAATATTAGTAATAATGAAAATAATTGTAAACATAATTCTGATAAATAATAATTGTAATATTAATAACGAGAATAATATTAATAATAGTAATGACAATAAAAGCAATTAAGTATAATGCTAGAAAATCAAATTATGAATAAATAGAATAATACGAGATCAAATTATAATTTAAAATTCAAAAAATATTATCAAATATACATTCGTATCAAGAGTAATAACGATACCCTCTAACATGTTGCACAATCCATGATTCTAGCTGTCGCCTGCACCCTGCTACCAATACAGTTCAGGATGGTTGCCTAGATTGGCCGTCCAATCCACTGGACTCGTAGGCAACATATTGACGAGGCTAGCTCTTCATGGACCATATCGGATCGCTGTCCCCGTACATTGTGATATATACAAATATAACATATATATATATACAAAAAATACTTGATGCACATAATATATACCAGTGGTGTCCTATAGTGTCCAGCGTCCCAAAGCACCGTCTGACGGGGAGGTTAAAGAGAGAAACCGACATACTATCGCGTGGCGTCCCACCATGCCGCTGCTTAAACATCATCCCGGCTATGGAGGGAGGCGGCTATGGCCAATATCAAACTTGCCTGCCCTCGGTCTGATGGCAACTCACGGGAGACATTACAACCTGCACGCTAATCACATCCACAACTACAGAACACCGGTATGTGTATGGTGCATCTAAAAACTATAAATTTTTTTTATAGTATTATTAAAATAATAAGTTTCGATAAAATAAGATAAAATCAAATTTATGAATAATTAATTAATTATATTTTTTGGAAATACTAAATTTTAAATAAATATTTTTCTTCAAATCCATAAAATCAATTTTCACCAAAACAATATAAAAATTCTTACATAATTTAAATTACATAATATATTTTTGTTATCATGGTAATTTAACACAATTAATTCTTCAATTTTCAGATCAGTTTACAACAAATATCATTTAATCCACATATAATTTCACAACTTCACATATAAAGAAGTATACAAAAATATATTCTAACAGATACCATAATCTCACAATAAAATTAACAATAATTTAATAATAATTTAATAGCACCTTCAAAAGTAACAACTTCCCAATTTCAGAAATATTAATTCAACCCATATTTATACAATTCAACACAATTCAACATCTTCAATATAAATAACAATCGTTTAAATATTAAATAGTACGTCTTTCAAACTACCATATTAAAATAATAATATTTTATCCAAAAATTGCATCTTTCAAAATACTCAATCATAATTCACAAATAAGGTACCTATAAGAAGCTAAAGAGACGAGAAATATGTTACCGACTTCAGTTGGGCTCAAATTGACCGGCGGTTACCGGAAAATGGACGGAAAGATTCGGTCAAAGTTTAACTTCTCATATCTCTCAAACAACAAGGAATTGAGCTTGAATGGATCTCAAAATTGAGCTCAGAGGATTCGAAAATAGTAGAAAGGAGTATCAATTTGGCCGGGTGATGGCCGGATCGCCGGAAAACCAACTTGCTGTCGATGATGATGGAGGCCTAATCTGGGTGCGTCCGGTGACGTTCGGCCTTGTCCTTCCGGTTACCGGCCGGGTTTTCCACCGGCTTTCTATCTGTCTGACACGTGTCGTTGTCTGGTGGCCGGAAGAGATGCAGCAAGGAGAGACCGACGGGGGGAAGAAGAAGGAAGAAGGAAGAAAAAAGAAGAAGAAGAAAAGAAGAAAAAGAGAGGAAGGGCCCGTGGTGTTTTCCCACATGGGGAAAAAAAGAAAAATAAAGAAAACGAAAAAGGAAAAGAAAAAAAAAAGAATTAAAAATAAATAATATTAAAATAATAAAATTTTATCATAATAATATAATATATAAAATAATAACAAAAATAATATAATATAATATAACATAACATTTACTTATGGCTGACAGGTGGCATTTTCTCATTGTGACACACGGCACCATTAACTAAGTTACACGTGGCACATACTGTTCACACGTTTAAAAATAATATTAAAATAATATGATATTTGAAAAACTTTGCAGGTCTATAACTTTAAAACCACATGTCTAAATCGAGCATGCCGCTAGTTTACAAACTCGTATTGACAAGTACTTCACAACCATATATGAGTCAAAACTCAATTTCACAAAAATAAAAAGTTAACTCTGGCACCCTCGGACAGTTCGGACATCAACTTGTTTTGCTCATAACTTTCAAACCGCAGCGTCATTTTCGACGTGCTACTAGTCTACGGACTCGTGTTGATGCATACTTCATAATGGTGCCTCGATCAACCTAGAATTCTTGCAAAGTCAAAAAGTCAAAGCTTGACCCTTCTCTGTCAACGACGGTCAAACCCAGTCAACCTTGGTCAACATGAGAAAATTCTAGCGTACTTCGGGACGGGGTGTTACAAAAGACCTATCATAAGCAAATTCAACATGTGGTAAACAATCCTCCCAAGTTCTCGATTTTCTACTAATTAATGCTCTCAACAATGCACACAAAGTCCTATTTACTACTTTGGTTTGTCCTTCAGTTTGTGGATGACAAACAGTTGAAAATAAAAGCTTAGTACCTAAATTATCCCACAAAGTTTTTCAAAAATAACTCAAGAACTTAGCACCCCTATCTGAAACAATTGTCCTAGCCATTCCATGTAACCTGACAATTTCTTTGAAAAATAAATTAGCAACATTAGATGCATCATCAGTTTTATTACATGCAATAAAATGTGTCATCTTAGAAAATCTATCCACAACAACAAAAATTGAATCCTTACCTGTCATTGACCAAGGCAAACCAAGAATAAAATCCATAGACAAATCTAGCAAAGAATGAGAAGGAATTGGCAAAGGATGGTACAATCGGTGCGGCTTCAATGTGGACTTGGTCTTTCGACATTTCAAGCACCTTTCACATATTTTCTCAACATCTCTCTTCATGTTAGGCCAATAAAAATATTCTTGCAGTAAGGATAATGTTTTAAAAACACCAAAATGTCCCATTAAACCACCTCCATGACCTTCCCGAACTAGTAACTCCCTAATGCTACAATTAGGCATACAAAGTTTGTTTTCCTTAAACAAATACCCCTCAAATTTGTAAAATTTATTAAATCCATGTTTCAAACAAGTTCTAAATATTTCTCCAAAGTCACTATCATGCTCATAAAGTTATTTTAATTGTTTAAAACCAAGCAATCTAGCATCTAAGGTAGAAAAAAGAACATACATGTAGGATAATGCATCGGCAACCACATTTTCCTTACGTTTTTTGTAGTGGATCACATATGGAAAGGTCTCAATAAATTCAATCCACTTGGCATGCCTTCAGGTTGAGCTTTCCTTGACCTTTAATGTGCTTCAAAGATTCATGATCCGTATGAATCACAAATTCTTTTGGCATGAAATTGTGCTGCCACGTTTCCAAAGCCCTCACCAAAGCATACATCTCCTTGTCATATGCCAGGTAGTTTAGTGCAGCTCCATTTAATTTCTCACTAAAGTAGGCTATGTGTCTTCCTTCTTGCATTAATACAGCTCCAATATCTACATCTGAAGCATCACATTCAACTTCAAAAGTTTCAAAAAAGTTTGGCAAAACTACTAAGGTGCATTACATAGTTTTTCTTTCAACAAATTAAAAGTTTTTTCTTGTACTTCCCCCCAATTAAAACCAACATTCTTCTTTACAACTTCATTCAAAGGTGCTGTGATGGTGCTAAAGTCCTTAACAAATCTTCGATAAAAACTTACCAAACCATGAAAGCTCCTAACTTGAGTGATAGAGGTTGGTGTCGACCACTCCTTGATTGCTTAAACTTTAGATTGATTAACTTTGATTCCAGCAGCACTTACTACAAATCCTAGGAAAACAAGCTCATCTTTGCAAAAGTCACACTTTTTCATGTTAGCAAACAACTTTTCTTTCCTAAGGATATTTAAAATTTGCCTAAGATGGTCTACATGTTCATCTAAGTTTCGGCTATACACTAAAATGTTATCAAAGTAAACAACCATAAATTTACCAATAAATGGATGCATAACATGATTCATAAGCCTCATAAAAGTACTAGGTGCATTAGTTAAACCAAAAGGCATGACTAACCATCCATATAGCCCATATTTACTCTTAAATGCGGTCTTCCATTCATCACCTTCTTTCATCCTAATTTGATGGTATCCACTCCTAAGATCAATTTTAGTAAACAAGCAAGCACCATGCAATTCATCAAGCATATCATCTAATCTAGGAATTGGATGTCTATATTTAATGATGATATTATTTATAGCTCTACAATCAACACTCATTCTCCAAGAACCATCTTTTTTAGGCACTAATAAAACAGGAACAACATATGGAGTTTTACTCTCACGAATATAACCTTTATCAAGTAACTCACTTACCTATTTTTGTAGCTCCTTTGTTTCTTCGGGATTGCTTCTATATGCAGGTCTATTTGGTATGACAGCCCTTGGAACAAAATCAATTTGATGTTCAATTCCTCTAATTGGTGGTAATCCCTTTGGGATTTCATCCAGAAAGACATCTTCAAAATCTTGCAAAAGAGAAAGAATTGAACTTGGCAATTCAAGTTCTTCAAGGTTAGCTTGATCATCAAAATAATTATCTTTATAAATCATGACCAGCAATGGTTTCTTACTCAATATAGCTTTATTTACATCTCTAAAACTCAATTAAAAATTTTTATTCTTTCTTTCCCCCCTCTCTCTCGGTCACCACACAATTTCCTTCCTTCTTGGCTTTTCTCACACTCTCGGTTTTCTCTCTCCTTCTCACATCACTTTCGGCTTTCTCTTGGTTTTTCCACTTAAGTTAGGTTTTAGAACACTTACCTGGTTGGTCTTGCATGGCTTGGACTCTTTGGATGGGTGTTGTTGCCATGGGGGCCATGTTAGCTCTCTCCTTGAGTTGTTTAGCCACCTTCCTTTGTTGTATTTGTATTTGATATTTGTACACCTCTTTAGGAGTTAATGTATCCAGCTTGACCTTTTTACCTTTGAATCTAAAAACAATACTATTCTTTCTACCATGATGAATAGCATCTCTATCAAATTGCCAAGGCCTACCAAGTAAAATATGTCCTACATGCATAGGCATAACATCACACAAAACCACATCCACATATTTATCAATGCTGAATTTTACTTTGGCTTACTTATTAACTTTTATCTCACCACAATCATTAAGCCATTGTAATCTATATGGTTATGGATGTTTAATTGTTGTCAAGCCTAATTTATCTACCACAAGATTACTAATTGCATTGCTACAACTCCCACTATCAATAATGATGCTGCAAATCTTACCTTGGATCTCACATCGGGTGTGGAAGATGTTCTTTGTTTGAATCTCATCCTCATCTTTGTATGCAACCAGCACTCTCCTAGAAACCAAGTTTAGCTCAGCATGAGAAGCATTCAAAGTTTCAGCCTCACCTTCAAGCTCTTCCTCCTCCTCTTGCTCGGTTTCATCACCATTTTCTTCACTTTGATTCTAGCTCACCATTACCCTTTAACACCATGATTCTTTTATTTGGGCATTGCCTAGTGATGTGTCCTCGTCCCTGGAACTTAAAACAAATGATATCTCTTGATCTTGAAGGTTTAGGATCATATTTTACCTCATTTTTATGTGCTTGGATAGATTCGGCTTTAAGCTCCTTTCTTGGCCGATTGGTGCTTTCTTCTCCCACCTTCGGCTTTGGCTTGCTTTCATAGGTTGGATTGTTTCTCTAGCCACTTAGGTTTGATCTTCCGCTGTTGGAAACTCCTCCAAACCATGAGCCTACACCCCTCCTCATGAATTGATGCTCCAATTTAATAGCCATATGCAACATCTCCTTCAATTCCACATATTGTTGCAATTCTAGTTTATTGGCTATCTCACGATTCAAACCACCAAGGAACCTTGCCATGGTTGCTTCTTTATTCCCATTCATGCTTAACCTCATCATAAGCATCTCCATCTCCTTGTAATAATCCTCCACGGACCTACTTCATTAAGATAGGGATTGAAGACTTTGATACAACAACCTATGATAATGTGATGGCACGAACCGCTTCCTCATGGCTCCTGTCATTTGTCGCCATGTAGTGATCAAGTCATCACTAACTCTCCTTCGGGTGTTTTGCTCATTGGTCCACCATTGGAGTGCATAATGACCAAATTCCATTGCTACCAGCTTCACCTTCTTGGCCTCTGAATAATTATGACAATAAAAAATCATCTCCATTCTCTCCTCCCATTCCAAATATGCTTCCGGATCACTTTTTTCCATGAAAGGTGGAATGTTTACCTTGATATTCCCTAGATCATCATCTTCATTCCTTGCTGGTCTCCCACGGATTGGCCTTTCTTGAGGTTCAAAAATTTCATCAAAACGCTCATCCAAGTCATTTCCAAAGTCACTTCCACCAAATTCCTCTCTTGGTCGCCCTCGACCTCCTCGACCTCCATGAGCATCCAACCTGATACGAACCTAGGACGACCTGCTCCTTAACCCGTATTATATTAGCCCGGATCTTAATTAAGTTCAAGTTCTAATGGAATGGACCTCAACCCCTAACCAACCTGTGGTTAGAAACCTTGGTATAATGTAGACGCCACAATAGGGGATGGTAAACCTATTGATAAGTCAAGCTAACACAACCAATTCTCTAATGGTGTTTTAGGTGTTCTCAAAGAACAAAGAGATAATTAATCTCACAAGTATTTTCTCAATCAAATCAAAATTTTTTTTTCTTATTGAAAAATAAGCCTTTAAATAGGCTACAAAGCCCCGAAATAAAACCCTAGAACATAAAGAAAATCGGCCACCACATATAAAGAAACCTAGTTGGCCGAAACTATACTTCCTTTCCTAATCTAAGTTTGATTAATTAATTCCTTTATATTAAATTAGGAATTAATTAATTTACAATGGAAAGAATAAAATAAAAACCTTCCTGAAGTTATTTTTCCAGAAAATATATAAATAAAAGACAAAAAGTAATGGTAGTTTCCTAAAACAAAAAGTAAAAACAAATTAGGAAACTAAAAATGCTAGCCTTTTGATCAAGTTGACTTTGATCAATCTTTGACCTCTTTGAGCTTCAAATCAGCTTCTAGATTCTTTTTAGGATGCCAAATAAGCTGAATATGAAGTCTCACACGTTGCCCATGCTTGGAAAAATAAGAAAAGGCTAATACAGTAAAATACAGTAAAGCCAGCAAGCAATACAGCAAATTCGGCCAAATTGTTGATGCTGTCCGTACAAGCCGTTTTTGATTGCATTTGAGGCTGCTTTAACTCGATTCCATGACCTCTTAGGCATATTTATTGAACCCATAAAGCATTGGAACCATTTCATGCTTCCCAGACTCCAAAAATGTACCAAAACCGTCACCCGGGTCCGTATCGGCTTCCACCACTTGGATGCTTAGAATAGGCTTTGTATCTTCAAGTATGGACAAGCTCTGTTGAGATTGATTACCCCCTGTATAAATACTCCCAGGTTGTCCTTAAATCTCTTAATTTGAGCTCTTGTGATTGGCCTAGTCTTCATCCGTGTTGAGTCAGCACCCCAGCGGGTTATCGGTTGAGCGGCTCGGGTGGAATCGCATCACAACCTTATATTCGACCCTCTTTGTGATGTTTCTATCATGTCTTTCCTTTGATCTATGCTGTCAAATTGGGCATTCATCCGCTGTAATTGCTCTAATATAGCCCTCATGTCCGTTTAATCACCACTCCCCGTAGGTCGGGAACCACCATGGAATCCTACGGACTCCTTTTCATTAATTCTCAAAGGTGGATCTCCTTTTCTCACCCTTGAATCTGCCATGTTAGTATAAATAATGAAAAATAAAATAAATTCTCACCAAATATCACTCCCTCATGTGTTTCATTCAATCAAGGTCTCGACACTCGTGTTTTCATACTAGTTTCAGCTTTTACCCTCTTTTAAGCTCACACATTTTTGCCTTTTTCCACTCAATCAATTATCTCAAAGTTCTAATTAAAACACCCATAAAATAGCAATTAGATCATAAGTATGTTTTAATTAAACTTATCAACAAAACAGTAGATAAAAGTAAGCAATACCAATGAATTAACAAATCCTAGTTTTCGGCTTTTCTAGGCAAAATAAGGCAAAACAATGAGAAAATTTTGGAATTTTTAAGAACTGGACCAGATGGTAAGAGATTAAGGATTCAAGAATAAAATTTACGAAAAAGAATTTCAAACTCAAACAAGAATCAAATTGAACAAAAATATAGAATAATGTTGGTTGTTATTCTTGTAATTCAAGTTTTGTATCAATTCCTTTATCTAATTTTTATCCAAATAATTTAAGCACCCAAAATCCAAATATCCAGCAGCAAAAATAATTCTCCAGCAACTCCAAATATGTAACAAATAATCAACAACGCAGCAGTTCAAAGAAATTTCCAACAAACACCAAATTCAATAAACCAAATTTTTTTTTTTATTCGGCTTTTTCTTTCTCTTCTTTTTTTTTTTTTTTTTACTCACAGAACATAAAACAACTACAGTAGCAAAGATCAATACCAACAATTACAATTCCACACCAAAAATCCACCAAACCCGTGACCTCCAACAAAAACAAAAGTACAGTTTTTTTTTTTTTTTGGAATATATGAATGCAAATATTCAAGACTAAAACAGCAAAGAAAAATCAACAAAAACCAAAATTAACAAGAACAATGATGAAAAACAACCAACAAACTAGGAAACAAAAATACGATAAAACTAGGAAATCCTAACTCAACTAGGAGTGTATTTTTAAAAAAAAAAAAAATACAAAACGTGTATGGGATGGAACCTTAACCTAATGCTAAAATTGCAGAATAACACAAAAACATATAAAGAAAATAAAGATAGATCCAACCTGAACAAAATTTGGCTCTAATACCATATGATACAAACCTAGGACGACCTGCTCCTAAACCCGTATTATATTAGTCCAGATCTAATTATGTTCAAGTTCTAATAGTCACCTTGATCCCTAACCAACCTGTGATTAGAAACCTTGGTATATAATGAAGACACCACAATAGGTGATGGAAGGCCTATTGATAAGTCAAACTAAAACAATCATTCACTAATGGTGTTTTAGGTGTTCAAAAGAACAAAGAGAATTCAATCTCACAAATAATTTTCTGTATACAATTCAACCTTAATTCTTATTGAAAAATAAGCCTTTAAATAGGCTACAAATTCACAAAATAAAACCCTAAAAACAAAAGGGAAAACTGGCCATACAAAGCGGTTTCCTATGGTGGTTGAAATTCTCATTTCTTTCCTAAACTAATTTTGATTAATTAATTCCGTTATTTTGAATTAGGAATTAATTAATTTACAATAAAAATATTAAAATAATAACTTTCCTAAACTTATTCGTCCAGCAAATAAATAAATAAAAACCAAAAAGTAATGGTAATTTCCTAAAACAAAAAATAGAATTAAATTAGGAAACTAAAATATTAGCTTTTTGATTAAGTTGACTTTGACCATTTTTTGACCAATTTGAGCTCCAAATCAGCTTCAATATGCTTTGTAGGATGCCAAATAATCTGACCATGAGGTCCCACATGTGGCCCTTGCTTGGAAGAAAGAGAAAAAGCCAACTTAGCAAAATATAGTAATGCCAGCACAAAATTCAGTAAAAACCCGGCCAAATTTCTCCTTATGCGCACACCCCTCTTTTGAATGGTTTTAAAGCTGCCTTGACTTGATTCCATATCTCTTAGATATATTTATTGAATCCATGAAGCATTGGAACCATTTCATGCTGTCCAGACTCTTAAAAAGTACTAAAATAGCTGCCTGGCCAAGTATCAGCTTCTATCACTTGTATGCTCAAAACAGGTCTTGGTTCTTTGGGAATAGACACGCCCTCTTGAGAATGAATGATTTCCTGGATAAAGGCAGCAAGGTGATCCCTAAACCTTTTAGCTTGACCTTTAGTAATTGGTCCGGTCTTCATCCGTATTGGGTCGGTACCCCAGCGGGTTGTCAGTTATGCAAGCTCGAGCAGATTCTCATCATGGGTTGACCCGAATTTGATCCAAACCCAGTTATAATAATCTCAAACCCATTAATTTTGTATCACTTTCCAGTTGTGTCACTGTGTCATGACTTAAATTGCCAACCCTATCTACAGTCTGATTTGCAGAATGCGTTACACTTGCCATCATCTTTTCCTTCTATACACATCCCAAGTTTCACGGTCTCAGCACAATACACTGCAGCGTCAACTTTATTGTATTCTGTTAAATAACCAAAAGGAAAAAAAAGGGTAAAAAAGGATAGTATCAAATTCCATAAAAATTAATTAACAAAAAGCAAAATATTAAAACTAAAACCAAAACCATCCATTCATTAAATTGATATGCCAAGATGATACGCACCTATTGACAAGATAAAGAATCCAACAAGAATCAATTATGTCACATTAGCTTTGAACGTGGCCATTTTTTTTTTTTTTTAACTCTTTGCTCTAACCTTGCAGGTTAATTACTTAACAGAACAATTTCTCTATTTTGGATGTCTTCGAATGTTTAAATGAATTTATAGGAAAACAGATAGGAGACAAGGTTGGAAACTAGAAAGGAATAAAACGAAGCTGGTCACTAGTTTTAGTAATAAATGCATAATAAGAGGAACTTAATGAAAAAAACAAAAAAAAAAAACATAAAAGATATAAGTTATACATTTTTTTAATTTAATTAAAGCTAAATAAGGAAAACCAATCATTGCAATTATCTAACAAATCAATTAACATTTCAATATTTAGAATATTAAGTTAATAAATTTTTTTTTTTACTATTAGTATAGATATATGTCATTTATATATATATGTATATATAAATGAAAATAGGAAATTTGAACCAATGGCTCATAATTTAGGTCTTTAATGAAATATAACCAACTTTTGAAAATAAAGATATTTAAGTTTCTTTAGTTATAAATCTACTTATATAAGCTTCTGTATAGAACATAATTAAAAGGCAACTATTCCTTATTTTTCCAAATTTTCCACACAATTTCTTCTTCTTCTTCTTCTTCTTCTATTTCCTATATTTTGATTGAAACTTTCCATATATTCATTGTCGATTTTGGAAGGTTTTTATTAGCTCAATATATTTCCATTCTCACTTTTCATAGTTCAAGATATATAGAATATAATTTCATATCGTTTCATATTTTAAAAAAAATAAATATATTTTTTGAGGTAAAATTATGGCAATTCCTTTAATTTTCTTAAAATGTGACTTTTTTTTTTTAATGATTTATCAATTGTTGGGTGTTTGTTATATCTAATTTTAATTTAGAAGTGTTTTATATTATTATATGAAAATGTATCAGATTTACTTTAAAAAAAAAGAAAATGGTAAGCACAAGTATGGGTGACAATTCATGTTTTTGTGTCGTTTTCATATCAACCCGTTTATTTATCGTGTCGAAATTGCTCAACCTAAACCTGATCCATTTATTAATCGTGTCAGAAATCTTCAACCCAAACATAATATTTAACCCATTTATTAAATGGGTCAATTTAGATCAACACGATCCGTTTACACGAAATTGACCTATTTATACGAAATTGTCCTCTTTACACAAAATTGACCTATTTACATGAAACTAACCCGTTTACACGAAATTTATCTAAATAAATTACCTTATTTAAATTTATTATTTCATATAAAAAATAATTCAAAATTAATTAATTCAAAATTAAAATATATATGTAAAGCCATGTAATTATCGTTACAAATTTACAATAATATAACACATAATATAATAATATAACAATCTCATATAATAGTTAAATATAGATACATATATACACATAATAAACCTAAAACTACTTCTTCCAAATTTTTCTGTAATTACTTGATGCTTAGTATTCTAATAATGCTTTTGTCTTTCGTCCCTCTCTTTGCTTGTTTATCCCCAGAAAGTAGCCAACTCCTACAAGTGCTATGACCATGAGAGGTCTGCATGCATCTAGCTACAATTACTAAAACTAGTAACATATATTTTTTTTTTCATTTGATTTCTTTTTTTTTTCTTTTTTCTTTCTACTTTTCTGAGTTGTAACATATATATGTAGGATAGTTCTTATCTTTTTTCATTGTAGTGTGCTATCTTAATTAATGCTTGCATGGAAATGGAAAATAAAAAGCAAGACTAATAAATAAATGAAAACTTTTGGCCCAAAAATAAAAATAAAAAGAAAGCAAATGAATCAACACTTGAAACTGCATACGACGGTTAGATAGAAGCATGGATGACATTAATATAAATGTCCGACAGGGCTAGCTGTGAAACTCAGTTCAACATTAATCTTAATGGAATCTTTTTCCAAATTTTTCTGTAATTACTTGATGCTTAGTATTCTAATAATGCTTTTGTATCTCTCTTTGCTTGTTTATCCTTAGAAAGCAACCTGCTCTTATAGGTGCCATGACCTTGAGAGGTCTGCATTACTGTAGTTCAAGCAATCCTTTGTCATTGACTAAAGTGCTTCTAAATATGCTTCATCGTATCCAAAGGTTTCATCTTGGAACAAAAGCAAAGATTGTTGCATGTGGGATGGCATTGATTGCGATGAAGATACTGGTCATGCCATAGGCCTTGATCTCAGTAATAGCCTCCTCTTTGGTTCTATCAACTCCAGTAACTCCTTCTTTCGTCTTGTTCAGCTTCGGAGCCTCAATCTTTTTGATGGCTTCATCTTCTCTGATATACCAACAGGGTTAGTCCATCTTTCAATCTTTCCCATTCCTTTTTTATGGTGAAGTTCCTAAACGGATTTCACATCTCTCCATGTTGTCATCACTCGAATTGTCCGAAAATCAATTGACCATGAATAGTTCCAATTTCAAAAGTCTAATCCAAAATTTAACAAGCATCAAACAGCTAGTTCTCGGCTATGTTAACATGTCAGCTGTTACCATCATTCTTGAAATCCTTACCAACTTGTTTGCCCCATTAACATCTCAGAAAAGTAGAAAGAAAAAAGAATAAAAATGAAATTAAATGAAAGAAATATATATGTTACTAGTTTTAGTAATTGTAGCTAGATGCATGCAAACATCTCATGGTAATAGCGCCTGTAGGAGTAGGCTGCTTTATGAGAACAAATAAGCAAAGAGAGCGACAAAAGACAAAAGCATTATTAGAATATTAAGCATCAAGTAATATCAGAAAAATTTGGAAGAAGACTTCATTAAGATTAATGGCGAACTGAGTTTCATAGTTAGCCTTATGCAGACATTTATATTAACATCATTCATGCATCTACCTAAAAGTCGGACGTGTTTTCAAGTGCTGAATCATTTTGTTTTTTTGTTTTTTATGTTTTGATCAAAAGTCTTCATTTATCTAATAGTCTTGCTAGAGGTGGCAATTTAGATCATGACATGATGATACGACTAAAAAATGACACGAAGTTAACAGGTTTGGCTTTATTATAAATGGGTTTAGGTCAACCCGTTTAACATGATTAATAAACATGTCAATTTCTGATTGACTTGCTTAATCCGAAATTGACCTATTTAATCCATTTAATTAAACGTGTGAATTTTGGGTTAACCCATTTAGTCTAAAACCGACACAATTATAACCCGTTTAAATTATAACGTTAATATATTAAATTTACTATTAATAAAATTTTAATTAATATTTTTTTATTAGTAAATATCGAACTTATTTAAGGTTATATTATTGATTTTCCTTTGTTATTTAGAAATAAAAAAAAATTATTGAAATAATATTTGTTTACTTAAATATAACATGTTTAATACAAGTATGGATTTGTGGAGATTAAAAAAATAATAACTAATATGTATAAGAGTATTGGAGATGTAGAAAATTAGAAACATAATTATTAATAAAGTTTTTTTATATTACTTTTTAAAAAAGTAGTATTATGTTTATTATGTATCTATATGTATCTATATTTAACTATTGTATGAGAATGTTATATTATCATATCATATGTTATATTATTGTAAATTTGTAACTATAATTATATGGTTTTACATATATATTTTAATTTTGAATTAATTAATGACTAAATTAATTTTTTATATGAAATAAATAATTTGAGTAAGATAATTTATTTAATTAGATAAATTTCGTGTAAATGGGTTAATTTCGTATAAATAGATCAATTTTATGTAAATAGGATAACTTCGTATAAACAGGTCAATTTCATGTAAATGAATCGTGTTGAACTAAATTGACCCATTTAATAAATGGGTTAAATGGGTCATGTCAGGTTATTAAATAGGTCATGTATGAGTTGAAGATTTCTAACACGATTAATAAATGGGTCGGATTTAGGTTAAGCGATTTCGACATAATTAATAAATAGGTTGACACGAATAAGACATGATAACATGAATTGCCAAAAATAAAAATACACAGCAAGTCTATTAGATAAATGACAACTTTTGACCCAAAAATAAAAAATTAAAAAAAAAGTAAATGAATCAGCACTTGAACGCCTACAACTGTTAGATAGAAGCATGAATGACATTAATATAAATGTCTACACAAGGCTAATTGTGAAACTCAGTTCAACATTAATCTCAATGGAGCTTTCTTTCAAATTTTTCTGTAATTACTTGGTGCTTAATATCCTAATAATGCTTTTGTCCCTCTCTTATACTCAGAAAGCAGCCTTATCTTATAGATGCCACGACCATGAAAGGTCTACATTGTTGTAGTTCAAGCAATCATTTTTCATTGATGTAAGTGCTTCTAAATATGTTGCATCGTATCCAAAGGTTTCATCTTGGAATAGCAGCAAAGATTGTTGCATGTGGGATGGCATTGATTGTGATGAGGATACTGGTCATGCCATAGGCCTTGACCTCAGTAGCAGCCTCCTCTTTGGTTCTATCCACTCTAGTAACTCCCTCTTTCGTCTTGTTCACCTTCGGAGCCTCAATCTTGCCTACAATGGCTTCACCTTCTCTCATATACCAACATGGTGAGTCCATCTTTCAAAGCTCACGTAACTCAATCTTTCCCATTCCTTTTTTTATGGTGAAGTTCCTAATGAAATTTAACATCTCTCCATGTTGTCATCCCTCGATTTGTTTGAAAACCAATTGACTCTAAATGGTTCCAATTTCAAAAGTCTGATCCACAACTTAACAAACATCAAACAGCTAGTTCTTAGCTATGTTAACATGTCAACTGTTACCATCATTCCTAAAACCCTTACCAACTTGTCTTCATCATTAACAACTCAGATAAGTAGAAAGAAAAAAGAAAAAAAATAAATTAAATGAAAGAAATATATATGTTACTAGTTTTAGTAATTGTAGCATGATGCATGCAGACCTCTCATGGTCATAGAACGTGTAGGAGTAGGCTGCTTTCTGAGGATAAACAAGCAAAGAGAGGGACAAAAGACAAAAGCATTATTAGAATATTAAGCATCAAGTAATTACATAAAAATTTGGAAGAAGACTCCATTGAGATTAATGGTGAACTGAGTTTCATAATTAGCCCTGTGTAGACATTTATATTAATGTCATTCATGCTTCTACCTAGCAATCGTACACATTTTCAAGTGTGAATCATTTTCTTTTTATTTTTTATTTTTTAGTTTTAGGTCAAAAGTTTTCATTTACCTAATAGTCTTGCTAGAGGTGGCAATTTAGATCATGACATGATGACATGACTCAAAAATTACACGAACTTAACTGGTTTGGGTTTATTATAAATGGGTTCAGGTTAACCCGTTTAACACGATTAATAAACGTATCAATTTCGGATTGACCTGCTTAATCCGAAATTGACCTGTTTAACCCATTTAATTAAACATGTCAATTTTGGTTTGACTCGTTTAATCTAAACCCTACATGATTATAACCCGTTTTAATTATAACTTTAATATATTAAATTTACTATTAAAAAATTTTTAACTATTACTTTTTTATTGCTAAATATCAAACTTATTTAAGGTTATATTATTGATTTTCTTTTATTAATTAAAAATAAAAAATAAAAATTATTGAAATAATATTTGTTTACTTAAATATAGCATGTTTAACACATGTTTGGATTTATGGAGATTGAAAAAAATATAAATTAATATGTATAAGAGTATTGGAGATGTAGAAAATTTTTTATATTATTTTTAAAGAAGTAGTATTAGGTTTACTATGTATATATATGTATTGATATTTAACTATTGTATGAGATTTTTATATTATCATATCATATGCTATATTATTGTAAATTTGTAACTATAATTATATGGTTTTACATATATATTTTAATTTTGAATTAATTAATGACTAAATTATTTTTTTATATGAAATAATTAATTTAAATAAGGTAATTTATTTAATTAGATGAATTTCGTGTAAATGGGTTAATTTCGTGTAAATAGATCAATCTTGTGTAAATAGGACAATTTCGTATAAACAGGTCAATTTCGTGTAAATGGATCGTGTTGACCAAAATTGACCAATTTAATAAATGGGTTAAATGGGTCGTGTCAGGTTATCTATTTTATTAAACAGGTCGTGTTTGAGTTGAAGATTTTTGACACAATTAATAAACGGATCGGGTTCAAGTTAAGCAATTTCGGCACAATTAATAAACGGATTGACACAAACAACACACGACAACACGAATTGCCAAAAATAAAAATACACAGCAAGACACTTAGATAAATGAAAACTTTCGACCCAAAAATAAATAAGTAAATGAATCAGGATTTGAACACCTACGACTATTAGATAGAAGCATGAATGACATTAATATAAATGTCTGCATAAGGCTTACTATGAAACACAGTCAACATTAATCTCAATGGAGCCTTCTTTCAAATTTTTCTGTAATTACTTGGCGCTTAATATCCTAATAATGCTTTTGTCCCTCTTTTATCCTCATAAAGCAGCATTCTCTTATAGATGCCATGACCATGAGAGGGTTGCATTGTTGTAGTTCAAGCAATCCTTTGTCATTGATGAAAGTGCTTCTAAATATGTTGCATCATATCCAAAGGTTTCATCTTGGAATAGCAGCAAAGATTGTTGCATGTGGGATGGCATTGATTACAATGAGGATACTGGTCATGCCATAGGCCTTGACCTCAATAGCAGCCTCCTCTTTGGTTCTATCAACTATAGTAACTCCCTCTTTTGTCTTGTTCGCCTTTGGAGACTCAATCTTGTCGACAAGCGGTAACCTTGGCCAACTTATGAACTAGACCTTTCAGGCAACAATTTAAGTGGCCACATCCCTTCCTCAATCGGTAACCTCTCTTTATTAACTACTTTAAACCACGGATTCAGTAATTTGGAAGGTTAGATTCCCAGCTCATTTTATCAACTTATGAATCTTGAGACTTATCACCTGTCTGTTAATTAGCTATGTGGTATGGTGGATCTAGAAATGTTTCTTTTGCTAAAAAATTTATCATTTCTTTCTTTGTTGGACAACAATTTATCATTCGTTTCGAGTTCCACAAGTTCAAACACAAGCACAACCATTGCAGACTTACAAATTCTAGACTTGGATTTTTGAAAACTAACAAAGCTTGCCGATTTCCTCCGGAGCCAAACCAAATTGTTAGAACTTAGTTGATACAATTGCTGCATTAAAGGATGAATACCCACATGTATATTTAATAATTCAAGTTTAAAAATACTTAGACCTTAGTTTTCATTTCCTAATTGGTTTTGATCAATCTACAGTGTGTTTCAACCCACACTTTAACGATAACAATCTTAAAGGGTCTCTCCTAATTCCATCACCATCCATCGTTGATTATGACATGTCAAACAATGCATTGGAAGGCAAAATTCTTCCTTTGTTTCGCAATCTGACTTCACTTGGTTCCCTTTATTTGTCTAACAACAGTTTTAATGGAAAACTCCCTCCATATTTAGCAAACTTGAGTAGTTCTCTTTATATTCTAAGATTATAACAATACCACTTTAGCGGAACCATTCCAGATATAGGGACAAATGGATGCAACATTGGGGCATGATATCAAATGCAAACCAGTCTAAACATGAGTTGTCAAGATCAATGGCAGACTGTAAAAAGCTTGAGATTCTTGATGTGTGTAACAATCCGATCAAAGATACATTTCCATTTTGTCCGGAAACTCTTCTTGTATCGAAGATTCTTATTTTATGTTTTAATAAATTTAATGGCGCTATAAGGGATCCTTGTCATCAAAACAAAAGCAGAGCAATATTCCCAAAGTTGCACATCGTTGATCTCGCTCAAAACTCTTTCTCTGGATGTCTGTCTTATGACTACTTCCAAAAATGGGATGCCATGAAAGTTTTTGGAGAGCATGACCATTATGTTTTTGTTAAAATTACAATAACAAATAAAGGCACAGCCAGAGAATATTGGGAGATCCAAAAATCATTGAATTTGTTAGATCTCTCAAACAACAGGTTTGAAGGAGAGATTCCAGTGTTGATAGAAAATCTAAAAGGTCTTAATTCACTCCACCTTTCCAACAATTTACTTGTAGGTCACATCCCATCGTCTCTTAAGGACCTTTCTAAGCTAGAAGCGTTGGACCTTTCATGTAACAATGTCAGGACCTGTCCAGGATCCTTTTCTAGAACCCTAGACAAGTCCTGATCCTAGGGAAACACTACCAGATCTTCCAATGGAAAATCAGGCAGCATCTCCCGTAAGGGTTAGACTTACTACAAAATTTCCTACACAAAAAACACACTTCTAATGATATCTCCTTATTCCTCCCACCTGACTACAAAAATTTCCACAATTAGCAGCACTTCAATATCAAACTATAACAATATATATACAATAGAAACAAACTAATAAGTAAAGAACAAAAATATACCTTTAAATGTTCACGTCCGCCCATACCACCCACTTAGTGCCATACATTTCCAACACATTTCAAATATTGTTTTACAAACATATCAATGTGTAATATATAAAGGTAAAACAACCACCACATCAACAATAATAATAATAACAACCATTTTAACGATAATAATAGTATTAATAAACTTGTCTAAGGGCTATCATATTACCATACATGCCTGAGGGCTATTATAGTTATCCGAAGGTGATCACCTGTCCAAGAGCTATCACATAACCACACCTGCCCAAGGGCTATTTCACCTGCCTAAAGGCTATCACTTGTCCAAGGACTATTATACTTGCTCGATTGCCATCTTTCTTACCCATAGGCTGTGATATTTGTCCGAAGGTACCATATGATAATGATAATGATAATAATAATAATAATAATAGTAACAATAATCACAAAATACTAATAATAAAAATAGTAGCAACAATGATAATTAATGATAATAATAATAATAATAATAATAATAAAAGGAAATTAATTCTAAAAATAATCATAATAAATAATAATAACAATTACAATAACAACAATATTAATAGCAATATTAATAACAAGATTAATATTAATAATAGTAATGATGAATAAAGCAATTAAGTATAATGCTAGAAAATCAGATTATGAATAGATAAAGATAATATAAGGTAAAATAATATTTCAAAATTCATAACATGTTATGAAACATACACTTGTATCGGAGGTACCTTCCAATATGCTATGCGATCCATAATTTCAGCTATTGCTGGCACCCTGCTACCAATACAGTCCAGGGGTGGTTGTTTATATTGGTTGTCCAGTCCCTTGGACTCATAGGCAATATAGTTACGAGGCTAGCTCTTCATGGAGCACATCAGATCGTTATCCCTGTACGGTGTGATACATTCAAACATAATATAATACAACATACAATTATATATATATATATTAAAAGATACCTGATGCACCATAATATATACTAGCAATGCCCTACGGTATTCAGCGTCCCAAAGCACCGCCTGACGGGAGGTTAAAGAGAGAAACCTGCATCCAAGCTGCCCTAGCATCCCAACAACATCGATGCTATAACTCTCAATCCCAGCCATGGAAGGGTGTGGCTATGGCCAATATCAAACTTGCCTACCCTCAATCCGATGGCAACCACGGGAGAGTCTAAACTTGCACGCTCATAACAATCCACTAATTACATCAACAACTATAGAACACCGGTACGTGTATGGTGCATCGAAAAAATCGATTAAATTTTATAATAATATCAAAGATCAAATTTTAATAAAATAAAATCAAATTGTACACTTTTACCTATTTCATGAAATTCCATATTATCTTGTAATCCATCATCTCAATTACATCAAATTGAATATTTCAATTTCTACCACCATAATACCAAATCCATGCATAAATAAATAGTTAAACACATCAATATATTTTTTATTGCAATAATTCAATATAATTAATTTCTCAAACCTTCAAATCAATTTATACCAAAAATTTCACTAAAACCATGGAATAACTTTCATATAACAATAATTTATATCACATAAAAATAACACACAATGTGTGTGTGTATATATATATATAAAACATCTTCATATACGCTAACATATACTTATTCACACACACATATATGTACAACTTTCTAATAATTATGTGCACTTTCACATATGTACATATATATACTGTTATATATATACAAGCATATACATATATGCACAATTATATATATACATACATACATTTACCCATGGATGTCTATAAATATATTTACATCTGTGAAGTTATACATTTAAAAATATATAAACATACACACACACACACATATATATATATTTAAAAATTCCTCAAAATAGTAAAATTCAAATATCCATCCAAAATTAACAAACTATATGTCAAATAAGAGCTTGAGGAATGAGGATCAAGGATACCTAACTTAATCTTCCATATCCCCTCACCGGTGACCCGAAAATGATAAAGAAATCTCGGCCGAACTTCAGTTGAACATATCTCTCAATCCGTTTGAAATTTCAACAAATGGAGGTCATTTTTTAGATCAGGGGATTCGAAATAGGGGGAAGGACTAGTCACATGGCCGGTAGCCACCGAAAAATTGGCTAACAAGGAGAACGCTGGCTGCGGGCCTTGGTCGCCGATCCCCATGCATCAGTCAGCCAATCGGTCGGAGATTCGGTGACCAAGCTCGTCTAGCCGTGGGCCATCACGTCGTCCGGCACATATGGCCATTTGACGGCTGGAAAAGGGTGCAGTTGAGATAGGGCCGAGAAAGAGGAGGGGAGAAGGAAGGAGAGAGAAGAAGAAGAAGAAGGGAGGCTGTTTTCCCCCACATGCCCCCAAAAGAAAAGAAAATTAAAAATAAAATAAAATAAAATAAAACAAAACAATAAAATAATTATATAATAATATAAAATGATAAAACAATATTTTATTAGGGATGATATGTGGCACTTTATAAATGTGACATGTGGTTCATCCTAACTGGTAACACATGGCATGAATCAAAGATTTTTTAAACATTTTATGATCTGGTAAAATTAGTCTCAAGAAAAATATATATAAATTTACAGACCTGTAACTTTTAAACCGTATATCCAAATTAGGCATGCCACCAGTCTACAGACTCATTTTGATGAGCACTTTCATATAACATGTGGATCAACACCAATATATATGTAACCAAAAAGTCAATGTCGAACTCATTGACCAATCCGAATTGTATCTTGTTTCGCTTATAACTTTTTAAATCGTAGGTCTATTTTCGATGTGCTACTATTCTACGAACTCAAGTCGACGTGTACTCTACAATGGTATCTCAGCTAACAAAAAATTTCATCCAAAGCAAAAAGTCAAAATTTAACCCCACTTGGTCAATGACGATCAAACCCGATCAACATGAAAATTTTCGGTGTGATTCGGGATGGGGTGTTACAGACAAGCTATCAGAGTAGATTCCTCAACGGCTTACATTGCTTAATTTTCTTGAAATTTTTAGTGTGGCGCTTAATAACCTCATTGGGCCCCGCATGGCAACCAATTTGACACATTTCTGGACAACTCATATGAAGGAAATGCAAGTTTGTGTGGGAAACCATTGTCAAAGGAATGTGGGGACCCGAATGACTTACAACCTCCATCTTCAAGTACAGTTGAAGAAGAAGACAAACCATCTTCAAGTACAGTTGAAGAAGAAGACAAAGAGAAAGGGTCTGCATTGGAATTTGGTTGGAAACCAGTAGTGATGGGGTATGGTTGTGGGTCAGTCATTGGGATTGTGGTTGGTCATTTTGTAATTAATAGGATATATGATTGGTTTGATTATACATTTGGGATTAGGCTACCAAAGAATAAAGTAGCTGCTTTGCATAACTAGTCTTTTTGCTTTTTCTTATTAGCATTGCAATTTACAAATAGTTTTTTTTTCTTCATTTTATATGCATAACAGATAAGTAGCTTATTTTTGGCAAAACTATTTTATATTTTTAAATGTGAATTTTTTTTCTTTCTTTTCTTTGATTTTGTTTGTAATCCCTAAAAAACTATTCTCTTGGTGGAGAGGAGGTGTTTTATAATAAATCAATGCTTTCTTTGTTATTTTCATATGGCACTTTCTAAAAGTTTCTACATATATTTATTTATTTTCTAGGTAAGAGAAGTAGATCCTTTAAAGCATGGAATTAGAGAAAGATAAAGTTCAAAAAATGTTTGAAAACAACAGCAATTTCAATCAATCTGTTCAGATAGAGATTACGAGTACTTTAAAGACTTAATTGTTTGGAATATTATTATTGTTGATCATAATTGTGTGCATATACATATCAAGCTCATTCTATAAACTGCCGATCTCTTCGGAATAAAAAATATTCTGTTAAAAACATATATTTATGGAGTCCAATTCATTTTATTACTTAATGTGCACTCTTATGCACCCCAAGTCCGTCTTGTCTATTTTATTACTTTAAAACACAATTCTCTTTTATGCACCCCAAGTGCCATGACCATGAGAGATCTGTTTTAATGCGATTCAATGATATATTTATCATTGACAAGAAATAGTGTGTTTCTGGTTATGAAGTTTCATCATATCCAAAGTTTCCATCATGAAAAGTTGATGAAGATTGTTGGTCATGAGATGGCATACATTGCAATGAAGATACTGGTTTTGTCATGGAATTGACCATGGTAATGGTCGCGTCTATGGTTTCTCTCAACTCTACTAGCACCCTTTTTCATCTTGTTCACCTTCAAAGCCTTAACTTTCCAACAACTATTTCAACTTCTCCTAAATCGAAACTGGTTTTGTTCATCCTTCACAGCTCATATTTCTCAACCTCTCTTATTTGCATTTATGTGATCAAGTCCCAAATGAAATCCCACAGCTATCAAAACAATAAAATTTGAACTTAGAACATTCCACTTTCATACGCTTAATCTAGAACCTAACAAGCATGAAAATTCTTGTTGTATAGCAATATTAACATAGGATCCACAATTCCTGACATGATAGCAAATTTATCTATTTAACAAGTCTACATCTTGAAGATTCTGGCTCATATGGTGAATTTCCAGCTCAAACTTTCTAGCTTCCAAATCTAGAGTTTCTTAAAATGTTGCATAACCAAAAACTCAAAGTCTACTTACCAGAAATTCATTGGGGCAGTACCCTCAAACATTTGAAGCTGGTGGACACAAGTTTTTTTGTTACGCTACTTGCTTATCTTGGTAACTAATGGATGATTTCTGCACACGTGATGTTGCCTGCCTTTTCTTGTTTATCACATGAGATTGCTTTATATGATATGTGGAAGTTAGAAAATAGTTTTTCCTACTCGAATATATATAAACCAGAACCCATATATGTGAACGGTGGGAGAGCTGCTCTTTGGCTTCGAAACGAAAACAGAGAATTGCTCAAAGGTTTTCGTAATAAAGCCAAAGTTATCTCTTGTCGCTATGAAGAATAGTGGGCGTGTGAAATGCTTGTATTCCTCTCTTGATCAATGAAATCTGAACTCTCTTTTATGGGCGGATGGATGTAGGTTACTAATAACCGAACCATGTAAAATATTTGTGTTGTTTGTCTGTGTTTTCATATGAGTTTCTGGTATGTTTTTTTATTTTACATGTAGCTCTACTTTTTATATTATCTTTGCTCATTAATTTTGATCTTTGACTAGATCAACTATCTGATCAATTTTCATCTTCAATGGTTTTGAAACTTTAAAATATAATCAGTTTTCAACTATCTGGGCAAAGCATTGTTGCCATCAGATTCAACCTTGGCAGTGATGGAGGTGGAGGAGGGCTTCTAAAACTTGCACCTCCATTTTTAAGTTCTTTAAGAAATATGCAGAAAAGAACAAAAAATAATAAAATAAAATGTTATGCCAAAAAAAAAATAATAAATCCAAAGATTTTTACCCTATCACTAGCGATTACTGTCGATCCGAAGCACCCTAATCAGGTCTAACGGGAGCCTACTGAGGAGTTGATCCGCTTCAAAGGAAGCAACTTAGGGCCTGTTTGGCCATTAGGTTTTAAAACAGTTTTCTATCTTATAAAACAGAAAAATGTTTCCAAAACAAAAGATTACCTGTTTGGCCATCAGTTTTCAAAAACAGTTTTAGAAAACAAATTTAAAAAATAAAATAAAATTCAAAAAACATTAAAATGATGCTTTCTTTTTTCTGTTTTCTAGTTTTGAAAATTATTTTCAAACATGACTAGCCCAATACAATTGTTTTCAAAAAACAAATGAAAATGTCTATTTTTTTAATTTTTAAAATAATGTTTTGAAAACTAAAAATGGAAAACATAGCCAAAAAAGGCCTTAGGCTCCCTCCACTGTAACGGTAGCCAACCAAGGAGGGAATCGCATCATGAAAGAGTACCGAAATTATTGATAATTACATATTAAAATTGTCAGGACCCGTTCAAAATTCCTCACCAGAACCCTAGACAAGCCCTAATCCCAGGGAAACCCTATCGAACCTTCTAAAGAAAATCCGACAATGTCTCCCCTAAAGGTTGGACTTACCACAAAATTCCCTGTACAGAAAACACACTTCTAAAAATAATAATAAAATAATACGAAATTTGGAAAATTTTTTAGGTCCATAACTTTTCAAAGAAATATCCAAATTAGGCATGCCACTAGCCTATGAACTTGTATCGAATAGTACTTAACAATCATGCATGAGTCAAAGCTCAATTTCACAATAATAAAAAGTCAACTCTAGCACCCTTGGATTGTTCGGATCTCCATTTATTTTGATCATAACTTTCAAACGGTAACTCCGATTTCAACGTGCTACTAGTCTATGAACCCGTGTCGACACATACTTTGTAACGGTGCCTCAATCAACCTAGAATGCCATCCGAGTCAAAAAGTCAACATTTGACCATTTTCGATAGTCAAACCCGATCAACTTGAGAAATTTCCGATGTATTTCGAGACGGTGTGTTACAAAAATATTGTTTCATCACGTCCCTTTACAATTTTCATTGATTCAAATAAAGTTATTAACTATTTTAAAAATTTATGCAAATTGATGTGTAAAAAATAATTATCCAACAAAAAAATAACTATGCACAATTTACATGGAAAAATATAATTATTCAATAATAGTTTATGTATAAATAAACGTTATTAAAAATAAAATCATATTAGATTAACTTTAAACTCATTCATCCTTTTATACCAGTAAGAGTCTGGTTTCCTTCACCCATTTAGATGATTCTAGATTTAATATTTTAATTACAATTTTTTTTTTTCAATCTCTAAACACTAGCTGTCCGTTCCTAGGAGAAATCAAGATAATGATAGATTTTTCTAGAGAGGTCTAAGTAGTGTCGGCATTGATATTTATCTTATTGATCCTTCTGAACTCGGTGATATTGATGGGCTATTCGAGTTTTATTATCAAATTTTGTTCATTTCTCCTAATAATTAAATTGAATCAAATTTGAAATTAAAGATTGACCAAAAGAAAAATGGAAATTAATTAAAAAAAAAATCTTCAATCAAACAAAAAGTTTTAGAGGACTATAATTTATGTATGACAAATCTTGACTACAGCAGAAAACAAATTAAATTACACCTAACACGCAAATATAAATGCATCCAAGAAACTAGCAATTGTTAAATAATTAGAGAAATGTTTCCAAGTAAACAAGGAAATTAATAGGCAGTTTCGTCCTGTTTCCTTTATGATAAGAGTAAAATAAATTGCAATTGTTGCGATCAATTTTCCAGTCCACCATTTTTCTATGTATAGTAGGTCTCATACTCACCTGATTGTGTTTTGAATATCTCTACTTGGATATGGATGGAAGTGCATTGGAAATATCTCATATTGGTGTATTGACTTGTACAAATACGCATTTTTGCTTTGATAGAGGCAATTTAGGGAAAAAAAAAAAAAAAAAAAAAAAAAAAAAAGAAGCAAAACAAATCAAAGAAGCGATTGGTTTTTCTTTTTTCTCCCCCTACCCCAAAAAAGAAAAAAAAAATCGAGAATTATCATCTTAGACTTCTATTTAGAATTTCACCGTTCAATTTATTACCATTAAAAAAAAAAAACAAGGAAAAATCAAAAGAAAACAAAACCGACAACGACAAAAAGAAAATGAATAAATGCTTTGGAGTCAACTGGTGTGTATATATATATATATATATATATAAAACATTATGAGGTATAGCCTAAACAAAACCATAATATAACTTTAAGCAACTCTTGCTGAAAAATAATTATAATAAAATAAAATACAAGTTACGGAAAACTCCAAATTATTATGACATATTGCCTGAGCTTCAATATCTCCATGGAAACCTCTGCATCTTCCTCCTCCTGCGTTTTTGTTTCCACTGGCCAAAGGTCTTCACAAACCAATCATGCTTCTTGGTTGCATATATCTGCCCAATAACCACTCCAATTACTAGTCCACTAACATATGCCGGCACGATTGTGATCCAATAAAACTCCAATGCGGACTCTGCATCTTGTTCATCTTCAAAGCCTGAAGGTGGTACTGAACTTTCACACTTTTTTGGCAATGGATTTCCGCATAATCCATTGTTCCCCTCATACGAACTGACATCGAATGTGCTAAGCTGGTTCAGTTGGGGTATAGGTCCAGTGAGATGGTTATGAGCAACCTTAAACACACTAAGAAATGTCAATTGTGCAAGTTGCTGAGGGATCTGTCCTGAGAGCTTGTTGTTGGAAAGATCAAGTGATTCAAGCTCCGTTATGTTTCCCAAGGTTGATGGGATTTTACCAGTGAGAATGTTGTTGGAAAGGTTAAGCACATGAAGCCCTTGTAAAATCCCCAAACTCTCTGGAATTGATCCTTCAAATCTGTTACTTGAAAGGTCAATGACTGCAAAAACTTCTTGAACCTTTTCATAAAGCATAACCATTCCTTTGTTTGTTATGGTTATTGAGTAAGCAAATTCATTGCTCCATGTTACAGCCTTTACATCAAAACTGAAGTTTGCCACCAGATACGATGAATTGGCAGGGTCTTTAAATCTCATGGCCTCCAAATTTTTTAAGAATTCAGATGACAATTTACCTGCAAAACTGTTATTGGAGAGATCAAAAACATGCAGACTAAAAAACCCAGGATAGCTAAGTTCCCTAATCACTCCATGAAGATTGTTTGATCGCAGTATAAGTAGCCTTAAGTTTGGAAGAGTCCCTAACCATGAAGGGAAAACATCATTGAATCGGTTATTCCCGAGATTGAGAACTTCAAGCTTCATACAATTGGCCAACATTTGTGGTAAACTTCCTTGGAACTGATTGTGGCTTAGATCAATCATTCTCACATTGCTTCCATTTGCACACATTTGGGGAATGCTACCACGAAAATGGTTGATACTCATATTCAAGACCAGTAAAGTGTTCCTGAAATTTTCCAAACATTTTGGAAGCTTACCAGTCAACTGGTTATTTGACAAATCAAGCACTAGTAGCGAACTCAGATTGCAAAAGAAAGGTGAAATTTGTCCACTCAGTTTGTTATTTGAGACATGGTACTCAATGGTGGATGGTGGAGGAATTGGTAACTGGCCTTTTAGTTTGTTGAATGAAAGATCTAAGCTGATCAAGTGAACCCAAGCGATCAAAACTGGAGTTTGTTCAAAGCCTGTCAAGTAGTTGTCAGAAACGTCGACATTGGCCATGGTCTGTATGCTCAGGTTCCATATCCATTTAGGTATTTGACCATGTATCTTGTTTCCATGCAAAACCAACCACTCTAATCTATCTTGATACCTTAGAAAATAAGGGAATTCGGTTAAATTGCATGAAGCCAAGTCTAAACTTCGGAACCTTGGAACAGTTGCATTCATATTGCTAGTTTGAACAAGTATGGATAACTTGTTACGCCCTAATAAAAGTGACTCTAAATTTTTCAAGCCAAGAAACATGTCAAAGTACAGTGTGCCACTCAATTCGTTGTCTTGAAGAGAAAGGTATGTAAGGTTTGTGAGGTTTTGAATAAAAGAAGGGATTTGACCCTTCAAATTGTTCATTTGAAAGTCCAAATAAGTGAGGCTAGTTAGTCTACCAAGGGAAGATGGGATAAGACCATGCAGTTTATTCATTCCAAGATTTAAATGAGTTAAAAGGGTAAAGGTTTCCAACCAAGATGGAATTTCACCAGTGAATTGATTGTCACCAATCCATAACACAGAGAGTTGGGTTAGGTTTTGAAGAAAAGAAGGGATTTGACCCTCAAAATTGTTTGCTGCGAGGTTCAAATCGGTAAGCCTAGTTAGTTTGCCAAGGGATGATGGGATATGGGCATGCAAGTTATTTGAATAAAGTCCAAGATCAGTTAATCGGGTTAGTTTTCCAACCCAACCTGGAATTTCACCAGTTAACTGACATTCTTTTAGACGTAACTTGGTGAGCTGGGTGAGGTTTTGAAGAAAAGAAGGAAATTGATTTACCTCAAAATTATTTCCTGAGAGGTCCAAAGAAGTAAGCCTGGTTAGTTTACGGAGCGAAGATGGAACCAACCCAGAAAACCTACATGCTCCAAAATCTAACTGAAGCAGGAAATGAAGGTTTTCAATGGAAGAGGGTATTTTTCTAGAAAAACTTGTGTTGTGAAGTAGCAATACCTCAAAAGAACTATTAGAGTGAAATTCAGGTAGATAACCTGAAAGATGAGGGTTGTTCCTCAAATTAAGAACTTGTAGGTTTGGAAGTTGAAAAATTCCGTGTGGGAACTCACCTTGCAATCCGCAATCACTTAGAAGTAAGGATGTTAATGAAGAGAAATTTGCCAAAAAGCTAGGCACTGTGGAGGATACGCCAACATAAGTAAGATGAAGTTGTTTCAGGTTTATTAAATTTCTAACCAACCTACTCAAATTTGGACTCTTCAATTCCAAATCATTGTAAGATAGATCAAGGAAAGACAGATTTGAGAGTCCTGAGATCTCAAATGGAACTTGACCATAAAAAGATGAATGAGAAAGATTGAGATATGTTAACCTTGAAAGATGACCCATTGCAGAAGGGATATGAGAGAAGTTAAAATCATTATCAGCAAGGTTAAGCCTTTGAAGTTGAGAAAGGTTGAAGAGGGTGCTGGTGGAGTTTATAGAACCATGAAGGAAACTACTGCTGAGGTCTAGAGCAACGACACGACCGGTGTCAGTATCGCACCCCACGCCATCCCATGAACAGCAATCTCCATTCTCTTCTAGTCTCCAAGATGAAACTTTGGGATATGCAAAAGGATTTATAGAAGCAAACTTTTCTAAATTAAAGCTTTTCTTGAACTCTAACAAGGAAACGTTGTCATCATTATGGCAAAGTGGCTGCCCAAAAGAAGCAACGCAAGTGGTGATGATGAGAATAAGATGAAGCAGTGGTAGGAAGTCCATGAATTTTTTTTTTTTTTTTTGAGGATATTAATGTTTGATATTGATGGTGGGATGGGGAGGGAAATGGATGTCAGTTTTATAGACAATAATGGAGTTGGAAAGATGGCCGATCCATTAATTAAAAGTAAAAAATAAGAATAAAGATTGCAAAACACGGTTTTGGACTAGCAGATAATTATCTAATATTGGACTGTGAAATACTGCTAATATATATAAAAAATATTATAGGGAGAAACATATTCTGTTAAGCACTTATCTAGATGATTGGTGCTCTTTCTGAAATAGGGTCTTCATACTTAAAAATATAATCACGACACTAATAAATGATCTTTTGTACGTTTGAGTAAATTTTAGGAGCGTTTTTCTTTTTGAGATTTGTACAATTGGTATGCAGATTTCAAATAGCTAGTAGAAATAGATGGAAACAGAACTTACAAGTTGTTGGCCAATTGAACTAAACTCTTTTTCCCAATAGGACTTATTTCTAAGAAAAAAATCATTTATCATCCTTGTTTCCAAATATTGTAATAATAAAAATTAAGCCACATTCTTGCATCGATCAATTACAACATTGGAAGTCATCTTAAAAACTTTATCAATCAAATTTAGATGGATGATAGCTTTAAATTTAGGTTTTTTTTTTTTTTTCTTTAATTCCTTGCTCTATCATTATTGGAGGCCACATGAAATCTTTTTTTTTCTTTTTGTTTTTTTTTTTTGTTTTTTAATAAATTGGGAAGGGAGAAAATTCAACACCAAATTTTAATCTAGTACTTAGGGTTTATCTGTGATCATTATCAATTGAATTGTGAAACTTGAGCTAATTAAAGTAGATACTTTTAGATTATAATAACTAATAAAATAATTCAAGGAAAAAGATCTTAAGAAACATGGTAATTGTCATACTATTGTCTACATGGTTTAGCATTAAGAAAACAATTGTTAAAAAAATAAAATAAAATAAAAGGTTTGACCCATACTTTTACAACCCAAAATATATATTGTTGGAAAAGTCATTCTTGTATATATTGATTAAATTACAACATTGGAAGTCAATCTGAAAAATTTTATCACTTGAATTCAAAATAATCATATTTTTAAACTTACGCATTTTCTCTCTGATTCCATGCTTCAACACCATTGAAGGCCACATAAAACTTTTTATTTTTTTATTTTTTTATGTTTTTGACAAATTGGGGAGGGAAGATTTCCACACCATATTTTGAATTCACAACCGAAACGGTTATTACCAATTGTCATTGCCAATTGGGTAATCTAACATGAAACTTGAGCAAATTATTAAAATAAATACTTCAAAATTATAGTAACAAATAAGATAATTAAAAAAAATGATCGGAAAAAGTATGGTAATTGTCATAATATAATCGATATGGCTTGTCATTAAGAAAATATTGTAAAGAAAAAGAAAGATTAAAGGCTATAACCTGGCCAATACTTTTATCACAACAAATAGATATTGTTGGAAGATTCATTCTTGCATCGATCAAATTACCACATTTATATTTTTTAACTTAGGCTTTTTCTCTCTAATTCCATGTTTCAGCACTATTTGACACCACAAGTTTTTTTTTTTTTTTTTTTTTTTTGGGGATAATTTTGGAAACGGGGATTTCAATACTTAGATGTTAAATTCAGAATCTAGGAGATATCACCCATGATCAACGTCAACTTGGCTATTTGACATGAAACTTGAGCTAATTAAATAGATATTTCTAGATTATATATATAACAAATAAGATAATTAAAGGAAAAAAGATCCGCAAAAGATTGGTAATTGTCATACTATAGCCTGTATGGTTTGCCATTAAGAAAATGTTGTAAAGAAGAAAAACTAAAGGCTTGGCCAATACATTTAATGCCCCAAATATATATTGTTTGAACTAATCTGTGTATATATATATATATATTGTCTCCATCAAGTACTAAAATGAATATATTTATATATATATATATATATATATGTAAAGCACCAACAGTTCCATGTAAACTCAACCAAAAAATAATAACGAAATAAATTTGGCCGCTAGATGTGCATAAATTCTTACTTTTTAGAAAAAAATTTATTGATGATTCACATTATGAAGTCTGAAAGTTATTGAGGATTACATATTGATATGTTGAATTATGCCTCTCGATTTGGTTTGTAAAGTCTATGTAAAATATATTATCCAGTAAAATATTTAAGATATATATGAAATTTTGAAATAAGTTACTCTTGTTTCCGTATGAAAAGTTAGCAAACCTTCAAAGTAATATCTGAATGCCCATGGTAATATTTTAATCATAGTTTTTCAACCAAAATATAATAACAATTAAACAAAAGAAAATTATTTAAGAATTCAAAACAAGTCTAAAACAAACTGAAGGCCGGAAAGGCCAACCTTCAGCAGCATAATATGGGCCGTAGCTTAACGTTTTTGTTTTCAAAAGATAAAAGCCTTGCTTTTTGAAGAAGAAGAAGACCACCTATATATCAGCAACGTATAATTTGGCCATTGTGAAAATTAGGTTCAAAATGACAGTTTTACCCTGCATTAATGATGCGGCATTGAGGTGCACCGTTTTGTCTACTACCAGTTTCAATTTCATTCTTCTTCAACACTAGTTCTTGAAAATACAGCACCAAAAACAGCGGAATTTAAGGATTAATTCTTCTCAAACACATTTCTAAATAGCTCATTTGAAGGAAATGCATGTTTGTGCGGGAAGCCGTTGTCAGAGGAATGTGGGAACTTGTAGGACTGACCACCTTCATCTTCAAAAGTTGAAGAGGAGAAAGGGTCTCCATTGGAATTCGATTGGAAGCCAGTAGTGATAGGGTGAGGCTATGGGTTAGTCATTGGGATTTTAGTTGGTCATTTTGTAATTGATAGGAGATATGATTGGTTTGTTCATACGTTTGGAATTAGGCTTCCAAAGTAGAGTAAAAACAATATGGGACAAAACATCCTGATCGATACTATGTATGAGTTGTCCCTTTATTTATTTTTTCTTTTTTTTTTTTTGGGTCACAAAACTAACAAAAACAGTTTTCACCCTAAACTTTAAGGTGTTTTTCATTTTGCATCCCACCTTTAAAAATTCTCATATTGCACCCCAAACTGTCAATTAACTTTCACTTCGATACAATTATTAACACTGTCAAAATACTGGATGAATAAATAAACAAATACTGAATGATTCCTTGTAGTTAAGATAGTAATTCCGTAATTTAAAGTAATATACCATGGTTCATGAACCAAATGCAGTATAAATTTTATCATTAGTTAACACTTCAAAAACTGATTCAAACAATCCTATTTTCACTTTAAAATTATTAAAAAAAAAAAATCAAAGGCCATTCACCAAGTTATTTTATGCATTTATGATTGATTTATCAACAGCCAGGTGCTGGATTTTAACTTACCATGAATGAAAAGATCAAAGCGAATTTCAAACAATCGCCAGTGCATACTCTTTTATATTCAATATGAACTACAATATCTTTCTCCAAAAATAAAATTAATATATTGCAATATAATTTTCTTGTCATAATACTATTGCTAGTTTCATTTTTGGTGTTATATATACTGTTTCTGAATCGGATGTTTGCATTCTATTAAAATGCTGATAAGGTTTTAAACAATAATTTTGAAAAGAATTTTATATGATGGTTTCTTTAAAAATAATTATCTAAAGTGACATCCGTATTTTATAAACATAAACATCTGCAACGGAAAATTTTATATATATATATATATATATATGTGTGTATATGTATTGAATGGTCACTGTTTGGTAAGATGGCTTTTTTGTATTTTTTTTCTTTGCTGGATGCATTTACCTGTAAATATATTAATTATGTGCGTTAGGTACTAGTGTGAATGAAGTTTGTTTAGCATATGACTAGTTTGCTAACACATTTGGAATTAGGCGGCCAATGTAAGACTAAACTAGCTGCCCTGTATAAGTATTTATATATATATATATATATATATTTCTTTTAGCAAAACTAATAATAAATAAAATTAGATAAACATTGTGGACTTTCCTACAAATAAAAAAGAAAGTTATCATTTATGTAATATTAGGTGTGGGCTACTTGTTCTGCAGTTAATTCAAGACATGCCTGTGTAAATATTATTTTTATATACATATTAAAACAAATTCAGTTAATTATAATATTATATGATTATCCTTGTGAGATATCAAACTGACATTCAGTTAATTATAATATTATATGATTATCCTTGTGAGATATCAAATTGTTAAGGGGGGGAAAAAAACTATCTATCTCAATAAATAAAGAAAATTGATGGAGAGAAGATAACTTCAACAAACTAGGAAAGTTCTTCCCAACATCGATCAACAGTAGCTAGAAACAGCTTTCATCAATATTATTCCTCCATGATCACCATCTTCAAATGGCCTATAAATGATCTATTAATTCCACCATACATCAGTAATGTTATTTATAAGTATAAAACCTAACTACACTTATGCTATATTATAAATTCATCGATTGTACATTAAATGAAAACTGCAATAGAAAAGAGAAAAAAATGCATGAAAATCCCCTGCTTAATTATGATCATTACTTTTTCATAACATATACAGTTGCACCACAATTCAAAATGCAAAAAAATAAATAAATAAATACTAATAATAATAATAGAATGAGGTGGCAAGGAGAAAAAGCTAAAAAGAATGATCAAGGTATTCAATAATAATAATAATAAATAAACCAAAAAACAAAAAAAAAACCAACAACAACAACAAAACACACAAAGTACATGAAAAGGGCCTCTAAATTTCTACATGTTTTACTCAAGCAAATAAAGTCAAACCCACAACTAAATTGCAAAACATTAGTAGTTGATAATGAACATTTGATGTCAGTTCATATACACAACGAGAACTCGGGATTGTGTGAAAACCCATTGCAAAGAATTTGTTAAATGTCAGCACCACCTTCAAGGTTTTGGAGAACTAAAAGGATTCAGAGTCTCCATTAGAAATTTCACTGGATGGTAGTTGTGCCAGGTTATTTGAGTCGACTAGTAATTGGGAAAAATTTTAAAACCAAGAAGCAAGACTGGTTTGTGAAGAGTTTTGGGGAGGGAAAACCATAAGGCAGAAGGGGAAAGAGAAGAAATTAATAATTTTTCACAGAGCAAATGATTGCTTGTATGAAATTAATTCGTAAGTGAAAGTAATATTCCATATGGCCCATGAACCAAATATAGTAGTATTTTTTTATGATTAGCTAACTCTTCAAAAACTAAATCAAATGATCCTATTTTTAGATTAAAATTAAAAATAAAAATAATAATAATAATAATAATCAAAAGCCACTTACCTAGTTATTTTATGCATTTTTATTTGCACTACGCGAAAAATAAGCTCTAGCGACACATTATTAGCGATGCTACGAGATAAATGCGTCTAAAAAAATAAAACCGCGACTCTGAGGTTAATACGTCAGTAAAAATTCGACCAATCGACGACGCATAAAAAAAAAGTTGATGTCGAGAAGTCGCAAGAAACAAAAACACACGACGCATAAGACTTAGAGTCGCTGAATAAACACAGTTATGCGTCGCCTATTAGTGTAACTTTTTTTTTTTTTTTGCGTTTTTTGTAAGTATGTAACAGTTGATTTTCTTTCAAATTTAAATAACAAGTGAAAATGTTTAAATATTTCAGAAAATATTTTATTGATATAAGGCGACGTATACACTATTATGGGTCGCCCATTAGGGAATAAATTTATATTTTTGGGTGTTTTTTCTAAGTATTAAACAGTTGATATTCTTTCAACTTTAAATAACAAGTGAAAAATGTTTAAGCAGCATGACATTTTTTTTTTTTTTTGAAAAACTTTTTTTAAAAGATTTATTAATGATATCAGGCGACAAGAAGAATTGTGCATCGCCTATTAGTGTATTATCATATTTTTTTTTGAAATTTTTAGTAAGTATTAAACAGTTGATTTCTTTCAACTTTAAATAACAAGTGAAAATGTTATAGCTGCTTCACAGTGCTTTTTTTTTTTTGTTTTTTCAAATAAATTTTTAGAAAATATGTTATTGATATATGGCGACGCATAAATACTATTATACGTCGCCTATTATTGTGAAATTTTTTATTTTTTGATTTTTTTCTAAGTATTAAACAGTTGATTTCTTTCAACTTTAAATAACAAGTGAAAATATATAGATATGTCAGAAAATATTTTATTGATATAAGGCGACGTATACACACTGTTATGCGTCGCCTATTAGGGTAATAAATTTTTTTTTTTGTTGCATTTTTTGTAAGTATGTAACAGTTGATTTTCTTTCAACTTTAAATAACAAGTGAAAATGTTAAAGCAGCATCATAGTGCTTTTTTTTTGTTTTTTCAAAAAATATGTTGGAAAACATTATAATGATATAAGGCGACCCATAAACACAGTCATACACAATATTATGCGTCGCCTATTAAGGTAATAAATTTTTTTTTTTTGCATTTTTTGTAAGTATGTAACAGTTGATTTTCTTTCAACTTTAAATAACAAGTGAAAATGTTTAAATATTTTAGAAAATATTTTATTGATTTAAGGCGACGTAAATATACTATTATGCGTCGCCTATTAGGGTAATAAAATTTATATTTTGGTCTTTTTTGTAAGTATCAAACTGTTGATTTTCTTTAAACTTTAAATAACAAGTGAAAATGTTTAAGCATCATCACAGTGCTTTTTTTATTGTTTTTTTCCAACAAAATTTTGGAAGACATATTAATGATATCAGGCGACACAGAAGAATTATGCGTCACCTATTAATGTATTATTTTATTTTTTTTGGGATTTTTAGTAAGTATTAAACAGTTGATTTCTTTCAAATTTAAATAACAAGTGAAAATGTTTAAGCTGCTCAAAGTGCTTTTTTTTGTTTTTTGAAATAAATTGTTTGGATAATATTTTATTGATATAAGGCGACTCATACACACGTTTATGCGTCACCTATTAGTGTAATATTTTTTTTTTTGGTATTTGTTTTCTAAGTTTTAAACAGTTGATATTCTTTCAACTTTAAATAACAAGTGAAAATGTTTAAGCAGCATCACAGTTCTTTTATTATTTTTTTTTTTACAAAAAATTTTTTTAGATGACGTATTATTTATATCAGGCGACAGAGAAGAATTATGCATCGCCTATTAGTGTAATATTATATTTTTTTTTGGAATTTTTAGTAAGTATTAAACAGTTGATTTCTTTCAACTTTAAATAACAAGTGAAAATGTTTAAGCTGCTTCACAGTAATATTTTTTTTGTTTTTTCAAATAAAAGTTTTGGAAAATATTTTATTGATATACGGCGACGCATAAATACTATGATGCGTCACCTAGTAGTGTGAAATTTTTTTTTTCTAAGTATTAAACAGTTGATTTTTTTTCAACTTGAAATAACAAGTGAAAATGTTTAATCAGAATCATAGTGCTTGTTCTTTTTTTGTTTTTTTGCAAAAAATTTTTTGGAAGACATATTATTCTTATAAGGCGACCCATAATCATTATACGTCGCCTATTAGTGTATTATTATTTTTGTTTTTGGCATTTATTAAGTATTAAACAGTTGATTTTCTTTCAACTTTAAATAACAAGTGAAAATGTTTAAACTGCTTCACAGTGATTTCTTTTTTTTGTTTTTTCAAATAATTTTTTTGGAAAACATTTTAATTATATAAGGCGACTCAGAAACTCTATTATGCGTCGCCTATTAGTTTAACGATATTTTTTTTTGTTTTTTTCTAAGTATTAAACAGGTGATTTTCTTTCAACTTTAAATAACAAGTGAAAATGTTTAAGCAGCATCACAGAGCTTTTTTTTTGTTTTTTTCTTTTCTTATTTCCCTCAGGCGACCCTCAAGCTTTTTGTGCATCGCCTATTGACTTTTTATTTAAATATTTTTTTTCCTTTGGTTTTGTGAAAATATTTATTAATCTGTTTTACTTTTGGTATCAAATAATCTGTTAAAATATTGAAGCACATAACTGTGATGTTTTTTTTTTTTTTTTGCATTATTTGTATCAGGCGACTCTGAAGCATATTGTGCGTCGCCTGTTCATCGTTTATTTTAATTATTTTTAATATTGTTTGAAATTTTGTAAAATTGGTATGTTTGAAACCAAAGTTCATGCAAAACAAATACTACCTTATGAGCGATTTTCACAAATTTGTCTACGATATTTTATATGTACAAACAAAAGCTATTAACAAAAGCTAGCTATTTCACTACCATGCATATATATTCATTGGTTTGAGATACTTGTGATCATCGCTGTTGCCCATTCATCTCTAAATTCGTTGACATTTTCAGCTTGTAACCAAGTGACACCTTCGTACTGAATATGAGAAACTTATGTTAATACATATAAAAATAATCATAAATATTAATTATTACATAATAGAAATATGATGAAATCATTAAATTAATAATAATTTACCATTCCTCTTAAGTCCCGGGGAGGAACTTTGTGCCTAATGATATCTCGCATTATCATCATCATATAGTAACCGCATACCGTATTCCCGGGCTGCATCGGTGTCTAAATTTGCAAACAGTAAATTATGTGTAATATTAGATATGAATATATACAAGTATTTAAATTAACTAACAACTAATAATGCTAAGTTTTTATATATAATAATTACCTTAGTATTTTGCCACCGAAGTTTCTTTTCAAATGTCTTTCCTTGGTTCCATGCAACGAAGGAACTATATAGAAATATAAATATTGTATAAGATTATACAATAGCTTCAAAAGTACAAATCCAATATAAGAACAATTAAGTAAAAATATTAGAGTTATTAATTAACTTACTCGTCGATCAAAGATTTTAGATCCTTATCAATTATATTCTTATGAGTCTTCAAAGAATCAAAAAACCATGCTACTGCTTTGTATAAATCAACAACACATAGCATCCAATGATTCCTAAAAACACCAATAAATATTTTAGTTAATATGATGTTTCTCGAAATGAATATTTTCATAACATAATTCAATAAAACTAACACAATATTACCTTGCACAGTAGGAAAATAACCATAGTTGATTATTTCTTGCATCTTGCCATCTACTCAATATATTTAATATCCGTTCATGAGGGTTTTGATGACCAACCGAAGCAATAATATCCGGATGAACAAAGCAATATTTCCCTTCAAAGGAGCCCGTCAATCCCTCACATAAATGCCTACATAATCCGATTACAAATAATTATAGTGTTTAATTAATTAAATTAAAGAATTAGTTATAAAGACATCCAAATTTAGTTTACCTTATGTAGAATGAGATGCATTCGGAAGATAATTCTTGCATGTAACAAAAATCGTTTATATCGCTACTCGCTATGCCCAACTGTTGTTCTTCCCCAAAGATCTCTTTTTTCATATTAAAAAACCATAAATGATCGCTATCGACGTCCTTGATCCGACGTAGCAACTCTCGGATCGTTGGGGTAACGATTAAGGGATCAACATTATCATCTTCATCATTCTCAACATTTGACCTGTTCGAGCTTCCCTACAAAATATCAACAAACAACATTTAAAATAGAACAAAAATGAAATTATTTTAAACTTCATTAATATATATAGCTGCATCGAACAATACCTCCTCAGATGGCAAGATAACAAGATCTCTTGGCCATGCAACAAATGCACCTTCAGCATCACCGACACGTATGATGTCAAATGACGGAATAGGCAAAGGTTCAAATCCATCAATAACGTCATCAACAGTTACCTTATAATTTGCTGCACCTAGCTTCACACCATGGCACATATCCGTTGGCAGCGAAGGTACCAAAGTGCCACGTGTTACTATATGGCCAACATTGCCTTGTGCAAGATTGCATTTTACACCCTGCAAAGTTTAAAAAAAAAAAAAGATTAATATATGTTCACATGACAATATTCCTTCAACTTAAAGACTCGATCCCATGACCTCATGGCGGTAGGTAAGACCCTTCAACCATGGGAGCTATATAGATAGTAATAACCCACTTAAACATACATACATACATATATATATATATATAAATAAAAATATGAAATAATCACCTCAGGATAGATCCGAGGAGCATCAATCCAAGATGTAGATTGGGTCCCATGAGCAGCAACATCATCGAATTGGGTGCCCGGAGCATCAACATCATCGGCTGGGGGGGTCCCATGAGCAGCAACATCATCGACTTGGGTCCCACGAGCATTAACATCATCGGCTGGAGGGGTCCCTAGACCAGCAACATCATCGGCTGGAGGGGTCCCTAGACCAGCAACATCATCGACTTGGGTCCCAGGAGCAGCAACAGTATCGGCTAGATGAGCGAGTGACGGAATCTGAATACCACATGCCGATATGAGCGCATCAACTTGGGCAGCGCTGCTGCTGCTTGAATTTCTGACGATCGCCATCAGACCTTTGAGCAGCGTCTCATAGATTGAATTGTTTCCACTTCCCTTCGACTTGGTCTTTTTTTGTGAACTCGGCTTAGGAGTATGGAAAAAGTTATTCACCGTGTATCCTTTGCCTCGACCCCTAAGCCTACCTCCATACTCCTCTTTTCCCAAAGCTTGTGTTAGGATATCCACAGGAGGTGAAGGCCGAATTTCTCCTTCCGTTGCCTTCTTCTTTAAGTCATTCTACAATATATTGTTTAAATGATTGAATATATAAGTTTATATAATAATGAACTAAATAATAATATATGCAACAAATATTCATATAAAATACAATACTCACAATTTTTTCCGCTACATGTTCAGTTTCTTCATTTGCATATTTTCCATCCTTCCCCATACGTGCCCGTATCCATAGGTCATCTCGGTCTACATAATCTTCAGTGCCTCTTTCAAGTTGCTTCAAAATTACAAATAAATTAATTTTAATAATGCATGCAACTGATCAAGTAACAATGACAAAATTAACATATTAGTAACAATAACTATGCGGATACTTGTTTAATTGCCGTTTTTCCGAATATTTTTGACTTAATGCCTACAAAAGTTATAAACAAACATATTAGAAAACCCAAATAACATAAGTCACTATAACAAATTTTAATTTTTATATAAATAATGGCAGCGCAATTTAATACAACAGTACCGTGCGTTAAATAAAACTATACCTGGAATTTATCCGACAACCTTTGTTGTACAAAATCATCCCACACCTCTTGGCTTATGAATTCATAAATTGAGGGTCGATGCTTCAACTTTTCGGGTGTGTCAATATATGGTCAAACAAAAGATCTATACAAGTAATTCTTGAATTTTCTCCATTTGTCACAACAATCTTTTAAAGTTGCCTTCCTAAAACTATCATCCTTACCCGTATATTGCTGCAAAATTAATATATATATATATATATATATTTTTTTTTATTAACATTGATTGACAAGTAAATGCGGTAAGTTAGAAATGCAAGTAAAATGCATATATACAAGCTGCAAATGCAAAAAAAGAATTATAAAATCTCCATCAATTAAATATTATTTATAATAAACAATATCTAACAATAATGCACTCTGTACCTTTATTGATGCCCATAGGTTATCTTTTAACCTATCGGACACATCTCTCCAATTAGGTATATTAATTGGTATTGTGCTCCTAGCCAACGAGCCCTCCAAATTGTTTAGTCGAACGGCCTCAGAGTTAATAGCAACTCCAACCTCATTATATTGAGGTTCCAAGCTTTTGTTTCCCGCCAAATGCTTCCTAAGGCCTTTCATTGTTGTGGCCCCTCGTTTTCTACGCCTTGGGGATGATGTATTCGGCCTTTCCATATCACTAGATGGTGATCCAGCGCCATCCCCATCCGAGAGGACATGTTCATTAAAAGGATCCATAATTCTACATACAAAAAACATAAACACAAATTAATATTACTAACAATATGAACATAGGGTGTAGTATAATGAATAAACCATTAATAACAATAATAAACGATAAATTCATGTAATTTATTTACCAAGTGATGCAGTAATAGTATCTTCTCTTAACATCTATCCTCTTTAACAGTCATTAACATTTTCAAACTTTGCATCCGGCGACTAAATCACTAATGGATTTTGAGTCGCACAAACAATGTCATTTTAAGACCCAAAACAGAGCACCACCTCTGACATTTCCCACACAAATTTAACCATATAAACACATAATACAAATAATAGCATATAATTTTGCTTTACATACAATCGAACCCCACTTAATAAATATAGCTATTTTTCCAAACAAAATTTAGCTAACCCATTGTCGACAACAAGCCATGATTTTGACAACATAAAACCCCACCAAAATTACAGTAACGAACAAATATTTAAAAAAAAACAAAAACACCAGCAAACATAATTTTTTTTCCAGCAAACACATACACCATCGAACCCCAAAAGGGATGAAAAACAGCACACAAAAACAACACACATACACCACCGAACCCCAAAAGGGATGAAAAACAGCACACAAAAACAACACACATACACCACCGAACCCCAAAAGGGATGAAAAGCAGCACACAAAAACAGCACACCTTTACAAATCCAGTAATCAAGAGGAACTTCAAGCCACCACAGCAGCGACGGCGACGGCACAGCAGAAACCCAGCAACCAAATCCCGGCGACGAGACGGCAAAAACCCCAACCACCCAGTGCGACGGCGACGGCGATGGCAAGAAGGTGAAGTTCTTCCAACCCAACCACTGGCAAGAAGGAAGAAGTAGAGGCAGAAGGAACTTTGGGTATTTAGGAAAGAAACCCACAAAATCCTTCAAACCCTTGAAAGAAACAAGAATGCATAATGAGAGTGTGATCCTTCAAAAGCTTCTCATACCCCCTAGATTGCTTCCAACTCTCAAGTTTCCGTACTAATGGTTAATGGTTGAAAAGAAAGCCCATAGATTAACGTGCCATTTTATTTATAATATTTCATGAATATTGGGGAATAAAAAATGGTTATTAAAAACATTTTAGGGGCAATAAAAATATTTAAAAACACTTATAAACGAAAAAATGGAAATACAAAAAACAAAAAAAAGAAATCAGAAAAAGCGACGTATAAAGAATAAAATACGTCACCTATAAAAATTAAAAAGCATATAAATTTTAAGTGTTTTGAAATGTTAAATAAAAAATAAATATACTTGAAAGAAAATCAGACTGATTAAAAAATAAAAAAAAAAAACTCATTCTCGACAACAAGCCATGATTTTGACAACATAAAACCCCACCAAAATTACAGTAACGAACAAATATTTTAAAAAAAACAAAAACACCAGCAAACATAATTTTTTTTCCAGCAAACACATACACCATCGAACCCCAAAAGGGATGAAAAACAGCACACAAAAACAACACACATACACCACCGAACCCCAAAAGGGATGAAAAACAGCACACAAAAACAGCGCACCTTTACAAATCCAGTAATCAAGAGGAACTTCAAGCCACCACAGCAGCGACGGCGCCGGCACAGCAGAAACCCAGCAACCAAATCCCGGCGACGAGACGGCAAAAACCCCAGCCACCCAGTGCGACGGCGACGGCGATGGCAAGAAGGTGAAGTTCTTCCAACCCAACCACCGGCAAGAAGGAAGAAGTAGAGGAAGAAGGAACTTTGGGAATTTAGGAAAGAAACCCACAAAATCCTTCAAACCCTTGAAAGAAACAAGAATGCATAATGAGAGTGTGATCCTTCAAAATCTTCTCATACCCCCTAGATTGCTTCCAACTCTCAAGTTTCCGTACTAATGGTTAATGGTTGAAAAGAAAGCCCATAGATTAACGTGCCATTTTATTTATAATATTTCATGAATATTGGGGAATAAAAAATGGTTATTAAAAACATTTTAGGGGCAATAAAAATATTTAAAAACACTTACAAACGAAAAAATGGAAATACAAAAAAAAAAAAAAGAAATCAGAAAAAGCGACGTATAAAGAATAAAATACGTCACCTATAAAAATTAAAAAGCATATAAATTTTAAGTGTTTTGAAATGTTAAATAAAAAATAAATATACTTGAAAGAAAATCAGACTGATTAAAAAATATAAAAAAAAAACTCATTCACGTTGTTAAAATATTTTAACTAGTTATTTGATGCTGAGATAAAATCAGATTGATTAAAAAAATAAAAAAACAAAACTCATTTATGTTGTTTAAATATTTTCATTGGTTATTTGATGCTGGAAGAAAATCAAATTGTTAAAAAGCATGGTTTTTTTGAAAAAAAAAAAATTGGGTATTAGGCGACGCATAATACTGCTTATGCGTCGCCTATTACAATAATTAAAAAAAAAAACTCTCTTTATATTGTTTAAATATTTTCACTGGTTATTTGATGCTCAACTAAAATCAAATTGTTAAAAATGAAGGTTTTTAAAAAAAAAAAAACTTTGGATTATAAGCGACGCATAAGTCTGTCTATGCGTCGCCTATTAATATAATTAAAAAAAAAACTCTCTTTATATTATTTAAATATTTTCACTGGTTATTTGATGCTCAACTAAAATCAAATTGTTAAAAATGAAGGTTTAAAAAAAAAAAAACTTTGGGTTATAGGCGACTCATAAGGCTGTTTATACGTCGCCTATTACTATAATTTAAATACAAAAAAAACCTTCTTTAACTTGTTTAAATATTTTCACTGGTTATTTGATGCTCCTAGAAAATCAAATTCTTAAAAAAGATGGTTTTTTTTGGGGGGAAAAAAAAATGGGTATTAGGCGACGCATAAGGATGCTTATGCGTCGCCTATTACTATAATTTAAAAAAAAAAAAAAAAACTCTATTTATCTTGTTTAAATATCTTCACTGGTTATTTGATGCTCCTAGAAAATCAAATTGTTAAAAAAGATGGTTATTTTTTGGGGAAAAAAAAAATGGGTATTAGGCGACGCATAAGGATGTTTATGCGTCGCCTATTACTATAATTTAAAAAAAAAAAAACTCTCTTTATTTTGTTTAAATATTTTCACTGGTTATTTGATGCTGGAAGAAAATCAATTGTTAAAAATGAAGCTTTAAGAAAAAAAAAAAACTTTGGGTTATAGGCGACGCATAAGACTGCTTATGCGTCGCCTATTACTACAATTTAAAAACAAAAAAAAAAAACCTTCTTAACATGTTTAAATATTTTCACTGGTTATTTGATGCTCCAACAAAATCAAATTGTTAAAAAGGAAGGTTTTAAAAAAATATATAAAAAATAAATGGGTATTAGGTGACGCATAAAATAGATTATGCGTCGCCTATTACTGTAATTTTTTTAAAAAAAAAATCCTGTTTATCATCTTTAAATATTTTCACTGGTCATTTGATGCTGGAAGAAAATCAAATTGTTAAACAGGAAGATTTGAAAAAAAAAAACCTTCTCTAACTAGTTTAAATATTTTAACTCGTTATTTGATGCTCCAAGAAAATCAAATTGTTAAAAATGATGGTTTTTTTTTGAAAAACAAAAAGAGGGATATTAGGCGACGCATAAGGCTGTTTATGCGTCGCCTATTACTATAATTTAAAAAAAAAAAAAACTTCTTTAACTTGTTTAAATATTTTCACTGGTTATTTGATGCTCCAAGAAAATTAAATTGTTAAAAAGGATGGTTTTTTTTTGAAAAAAAAAAATATATATGGTATTAGGCGACGCTAATACTGATTATGCGTCGCCTATTACTGCAATTTAAAAAAAAAAAAACTCTCTTTATATTGTTTAAATATTTTCACTGGTTATTTGAAACTCAACTAAAATCAAATGGTTAAAAATGAAGGTTTTTTTTTTTTAAAAAAAAAAACTTTGGTTTATAGGCGACGCATGGACTGTTTATGCGTCGCCTATTACTATAATTTAAAAAAAATAAAAAAAAACTCTCTTTATATTGTTTAAATATTTTCACTGGTTATTTGATGCTCCAAGAAAATCAAATTGTTAAAAAGGATGGTTTTGTTTTGGAAAAAAAAAAAAGAATTGGTTAATAGGCGACGCATAAACAGCCTTATGCGTCGCCTAATACTATAATTTAAAAAAAAAAAACTCTCTTTATCTTGTTTAAATATTTTCACTGGTTATTTGATGCTGGAAGAAAATCAAATTGTTAAACAGGAAGATTTAAAAAAAAAAAAAAAACCTTCTCTAACTAGTTTAATTATTTTCACTTTTTATTTGATGCTCCAAGAAAATCAAATTGTTAAAAAGGATGGTTTTTTTGAAAAAAAATAAAAATGGGGTATTAGGCGACGCATAATGCTATTTATGCGTCGCCTATTACTATAATTTTTTTTTAAAAAAAAAATTTTCTTTATCTTATTTAAATATTTTCACTGGTTATTTGATGCTCAAAGAAAATCAAATTGTTAAAAAGGAAGGTTTTTTTTTTTATAAAAAATAACTTTTGGTATTAGGCGACTCATAATTTTGTTTATGCGTCGCCGATTACTATGATTAAAAAAAAATAACTTTCTTTATGTTATTTAAATATTTTCACTGGCTATTTGATGCTGAAATAATATCAGATTGATTAAACAGAAAGATTACAAACCCAAAAAAACAAATTATTTGCTCATAAGCGACTCATAAATATTTTAATGCGTCGCTTTTTATTTGAAATGTCCTTCCCAAATGTAATCTATTAGTTTATTTGGGTTCATATAAACTATCACTGATAGCCGAAAACATGAAAGTGCAACTCGTTGAACATACTTACTTCGAGCAATTGGACTATGGGTCCTTGCTTTAGACCAATTTACAATTGTTATATCCTATCTCAAATTATGTCATGAGATGTGTTTTTGTGTTTGAGTATACTCATCATATATGAGAATAATTGAAAAGAGCATTGATAGAACTGCTTTATATTTTTAGATTAATTGACTTGGTGTTCATTGGAATGCTATGTGAAATTTTTTTTGAATGTAATTTTAAAAAAAGTGACACAAATTAAAAAATAAATTTTAATTACTATTGGATAAGGCGACCCTTTTATACGTAAATGCGTCGCTTGTTTCTTTCAATGAGTCACTAGATCATCTACCTTTTTAAATGTAAAATTACCATTTTAGAATTATTGCCAAAAGTTTAAGAAGGAAATAAACAGTACTTGGAGAAACTTATTTGTTTTAAAAGAATTAAAAAAAGAGCGTCTATGAAACTGTTTATCCTTTAGTGACACAGTTTATCTGAATACATCGCCTGTTTATCCAATTTCTTAAAATTTTTGGCGCGTTTTCAAAATTTACGCGGGATTTTGAATACCATTTCTTTTCACAAAATATGTGTTAGTACACTTCATAATAGGTGTTAGAATTGGAAGCAATCTAAAAGAGACTTGAAGAGTGGGATATTTCGTGTTTAATTTTCCATTTGCTTGCATTGCTATCTGGAAGTTGGATTTCTTTCTTCGTGGATTCTTCTTTCTTCATCAACCTCGTGGTCAGCTTGGATTCTTCTTTCTTCGTCTCCCTCATGGTTAGCTTGGATTCTTCTTTCTTCGTCTCCATGGTTTCGGTGAGTTTCTTTTCGCTTTATGATTGGCGGTGACATGTGGTGGATTGGGTTATTTTTTATTTATTTATTCATTATACCCGAAGGTTAGGTTCGCTGGGTTTTCTTAATCTTGTTTTTGTGGATAATTTATTTTCGATGGGTTTTCTTAATCTTGCTTTTGTCGATAATTTGTTTGCGATGGGTTTTCTTAATCTCGCTTTTGTGGATAATTTGTTTGCGATGGGTTTTCTTAATCTTGCTTCGATGGGTTTCTTAATCTTGCTTTTGTCGATAATTTGTTTGAGATGGGTTTTCTTAATCTTGCTTTTGTCGATAATTGGTTTGCAATGGGTTTTCTTAATCTTGCTTCGATGGGTTTCTTAATCTTGCTTTTGTCAATAATTTGTTTGCGATGGGTTTTCTTAATCTTGCTTTTGTCTCAAATTTTTTTTATGATATTGTTTGATATTGTTCTGTTTAGATTGGTAGGGAAATGGATAAATTGTGGATAACGAAGGATAGAACCTCAAGCGATTTTGCTAAGGGGGTGAGTGAATTTTTGAAATTTAGCATGGAGAATGCCAATGATTATAATGCCATACGGTGTCCTTGCATGCAATGCGGGAATATGAAAATCCATACTATTAGGGATATTAAAGGCCATATATATTGGAATGGGTTTAATGTCAACTATCGGCGATGGATTTGGCATGGTGAGTCATGTGCTGATGGTATTAGACCATCTTCTCATTTTGGGAATATTAATGTAGAATATAATGAAAATGATAGTAGTAGTAAGGAAGACGTGGCTTTCAATAGCTTAGACATGACCCGTGCTGCATTAGAAATTTTTGATAATGATCCTAATGAATTTGCTACCTTATTGGAGGATGCGGAGAAACCTTTGTACCTAGGTTGTATCAAATTTACCAAGTTGTCAGCTTTGGTTAAATTATACAACTTAAAGGTAAGATATGGATATTCTGATAAGAGCTTTGATGTACTGTTGCAATTGTTATCCCAGATGTTGCCAAATGACAATGTGTTGCCAACCTCCATGTACAATGTTAAGAAGACTTTGAGTGCTTTGGGAATGGAGTACATCAAGATTCATGCATGTCCTAAAAGTTGTATTCTGTTTAGGAAAGAATATGTGGACCTTAATGAATGTCCTAAATGTGGATCTGCTAGATGGAAAATTGATAAGAATGGAGTTGCTAGCAATATTCCAAATAAAGTTTTATGGTACTTTCCTATTATTCCGCGTTTTAAACGAATGTTTCGTAGTGTTGAAACAGCTAAGAATTTGACATGGCATGCCAATGGGAGAAAGGTTAAGACAGGGGAAATGCAACACCCTGTGGATTCTCCATCTTGGAAGTTGGTTGATCGTTTATGGCCAAACTTTGCATCCAAAGATAGGAATTTGAGACTTGGGATCGCGGCCGATGGAGTTAATCCACATAATATGTTGAGTAGTAGGTATAGTTGTTGGCCTGTGATGACGGTTGTGTATAATCTTCCTCCTTGGTTGTGTATGAAGCGGAAATTTATGATGTTAAGTCTTCTAATTTCTGGACCGAAGCAACCAGGAAATCAAATTGATGTATACATGGAGCCGTTAGTTGAAGACCTGCAGCGGTTGTGGAATGAGGGTGTTACGGTCTTCGATGCTTACCGCCAGGAGAAATTCACGTTGAAGGCAGTGTTGCTATGGACAATAAATGATTTCCCAGCTTATGGTAACTTGTCCGGTCATGCGGTGAAGGGATATTATGCTTGTCCAATTTGCAGTGAAAATACTTTTGCTACAAGGCTAAAGCATGGAAAAAAAATGAGTTTTACCGGGCATAGAATATTTCTTCCTCCAAATCATCAATATAGAAGGCAAAAGAAGGCTTCAATGGATTTCAAGAATTTGGAGTGCCTCCAAAACCGTTGACTGGAGAAGAAATCTTAGATAAGCTTAATGCAATGAGATTTGATAACTCACACAAGAGGAAAAGGACTGTTGATTCTGAAGAATGTTGGAAGAGGAAGTCCATTTTTTTTGAATTGGAATATTGGAAATTTCTCCATGTGCGACATAATTTAGATGTCATGCATATTGAGAAAAATGTTTGTGAGAGCATATATGGTACATTGCTCAATATTCTTGGTAAGACGAAGGACGGAGTTAATACTTGGTTAGATTTACAAGAAATGGGTTTGCGGAAAGACTTGGCCCCTAAGCCTCAAGGAAATCTAACTTTCCTACCACCGGCCTGCTATACATTATCAAAGCATGAGAAGAAATTGTTTTGTAAGTGTTTAGCGGACTTAAAGGTTCCATATGGTTATTCTTCAAACTTTAGGAATCTTGTTTCAATGGAGGACTTAAAGATGGTAGGATTGAAATCTCATGATTGTCATACATTGATGCAACAACTCTTGCCTCTTGCAATTCGTGCAATCCTTCCTAAACATGTGAGACATGCAATTACAAGACTTTGTTTTTTCTTCAATGCAATTTGCAAGAAGTCTATCATTGTTGCTGAATTGGAAAATATTCAAAATGATCTTGTCACAACTTTGTGCCTTTTAGAGAAATTCTTTCCACCATTATTTTTTGATGTAATGGTTCATCTAACTGTACATTTGGTTCAAGAGGTAGGATTGTGTGGACCAGTACATTTCAGATGGATGTACCCGTTTGAGAGGTACATGAAAGTATTGAAAAGTTATGTTCGAAACAAAAATCGGCCAGAAGGTTGTATTGCCGAGGGTTACATATGTGAAGAAGTGATTGAGTTTTATAGTGAATTTCAGAGAGGATTCGATGCAGTTGGAAACCCAATTGGTAGATATCAAAAGTTAAATGATAAGGATGATGTTGGTGCCCCATTTAAAGGTGGAAAAAATCAATCAATTGATCAACAACTTTGGGAGCAAGTTCATAGATATATACTTTTGAATACACCAGAAGTGGAACCGTATGTCAGGTGCGTATATACATGTTAATGTATAAATTAGTTGATATTTTTAATATATATATATCTATATATATCAACATGTATAATTTAGTTGATATTTTGAATATATTAATAGGCATCGATAAGTTGATATGTTGGATATTTTTATTAATTACAACAACTTTTATTTGTTTTAGTATTCATTTTGAAGTCTTGAAGTCAAGCAAAAAAAATCGAGGAAAAAAAGCAAAATGGTTTCAAGACGAACACAAATGTACATTTATGTACTGGTTACGTGATAAGGTATGGGAAAGTTAAATATTCAATATATAATATCATTGTTTTAGGTTTAATTTTTCATATTTTTCTATTGACTAGATTGCACAAGAGCGAAATCAACCTAATCACACAGTGTCTGAAACATTACGATGGTTAGCCCATGGTCTGCAATGGGTGGTAACGAAACATGAAGGATATGTCATTAGAGGGGTTAGATTTAACACTATAAATATGGATAATAAGAGGGTCACCCAGAATAGTGGTGTCAAAGTTATTGCCAAAAGTGAGCATTTTGCTAGTGCTAAGGTATCATAACCCAATTTTAGCCGAGATGACATACTATGGGATCATAAGAGAGATTTGGGACGTCGATTACACTATGTTTCGAATTCCAGTGTTCAAGTGTGATTGGGTTGACAGCAGTGGTGTGAAAGTTGATGAGATGGGGTTTACATGTGTTAACTTTAGTAAAATTGGATATAAATCTGACCCATTCATCATGGCTTCACAAGTTCAACAAATATTTTATGTTGAAGATCAACTTGACTCGAGATGGTCTGTTGTTTTAACTCCACCACGACATTGTACTTTGGTTGAAGAAGAATTGGTTGAAGAAGATGTTCTTGGCGATACTACAATGGCTCACAATCCATTTGCCATACAATTGCCAAGTGTTGATGAAAATGATAATGAGGATGAATGTGAGAGTGGCTATGTTCGTAATGATTGTGAGGGGATATGGATAAACAATATCTTCTAAATAAATTGGTACGTATATTTATTAACTTATAATTATATTTTAAGTAATATTTATTTATTCATTGTGTGTTTTTTTCTTATGTGTTTTCCACTTTAATTAGGAGAATATGTGCCACGCCAAACCTTAAGAAGGTAAATATTCATTAAATTTTCATTTGCCAAATTACAATTTAATTTATTAATTATGATTAAGTTTTTATTAATTTATTTTGTGTCAGTGCTAACAAATTTTTTTATTTTTCCATATGCAGTATGAGGGCGTAATATCGTCAACACGAGTACATCAACTTCCATCTCAATAAGTATGCATATGTAAAAATATGTCAATGAGATGATATTTAATTATATTGATTATTGTTTTGTTATGAACAAGTATTTGTTTTAAATTTTTATATTCTAATTATTTTGGACGAAGTTAGTTTGGGTTTTTTGCTATTATAATTAATTTTATATTTTAATAAATTTTTATGAAGATAAATCTAAAAAAATATAAAAGAAATGGCGGTTTATGAAGATAACTAAAAGTCGCCTAAAATATATAACGACATATAATAAGATCAATTTGGCGACTCGTAAATTTCGCGACTCTACACAAAATGTCGCTTAAAGAATTATTCAATTTTTAGCGACATAAATATATTGTTGTATATGTCGCTAAATAGGTAAAAGAGTCGCTAAAAATTCATAAATATGCAACTCTTATAATTTGTCGCTAAAACATGAACGGTCGCTAATATGGCGACACTAAAAACTCCTCGCTAATTGTTACGGGTCGTTAAAAAACCAATCCACACAATTTGTCGCTAAAAATAATACGTCGCTAAATAGGCGACAAAAAAGCGTCGCTAAAAATTTATGAGACGCTAATTTAGAGACACTAAAAAATAGTCGCTAAAAATATATGGTCGTTAAAAGAGAGACTCACATAATTCGTCGCAAAAAATAACGCGTCGCTAAATAGGCGACAAAAAAATGTGTCGCTAAAAATGAATGAGTCGCTATTCAGGAAGCATTTTTAGCGACATAATTATTTGGCGACGAATCACGTAAGTGTCGCTAAAAATTTATTAGCGACTTTATTATAAAGAGTCGCTATTTTATTAGTTGCTATAAGTACATCACTGTATGAGTAGCTAAAAATTAAATGTGCGTCGCTAAAAATTTTTATTAGGCGACTGTTATTATACGTCGCCTGTTATCTTATATATTTCGCGACAAGACATTTGGCGACTCCGTCAAATGCGTCGCTGTTTATTTAGTGCGACGCAGTACTTGCGTCGTGTATCAGCTCGATTCTAGTAGTGTTGATTTATCAACAACCCATATGCAGGATTTTAATTTATCATGAATTAAAAAAGTCAAAGAGAAATTCAACCACCTGCCACTGCATGTTCATATGTATTCACATTAAACTACAATATATTTCACCAAAAAAACAAAAATTAAGGCTCAATATAATTTTCTAAACATGTTATTGCTGCTAGTTTATTTTGCGTTATATATATATGCATTGAACTAGTCTTAGGAAACAAATTACTCAGTCTAAAAAGATGGCTTTTCCATAATTTTCTTTGTTGGATTCATTTACCTGTAAATTTATTAATTATGCGTGTTAGGTAGTAGTTGAGTGAAGTCTATTTTTTGCTGAAGCAGTCAATGTGGAAAATTAGAGAGCTCTGAGTCAATGAAAATGAAAGTATAGTCAATGTATTTATTTATTCTTGTATCTGATTAATTTCAATACCTGCTGCTTCCAGAAAATATCTGTTACACCCCGTCCGAAAAACATTGGAAATTTCCTCGAGTTAACCAAGTTTGACCTTCGTTGACCAACTATGGTCAAATTTTGACTTTTTGCTTTGGATGGAATTTCATGTTAATCGAGGCACCATTGCAGAGTACACATCAAATCGAGCTCGTAGACTAGTAGCACATCAAAAATAGAATTACGGTTTGAAAGTTATGAACGAAACAAGTTACAATCGAAACTGTCCGAACTGTCGAGTTTGACTTTTTATTTTTTTGAAATTTTGCTTAACTCATGTATGGTTGTAAAATACTCATCGAGATGGGTCCGTAGACTAGTGGTATGCTTAGTGGTATGCTTAATTTGGATATATGGTTAAAAAGTTACGGATCTGTAAAGTTGTATTTATTTTTTCCGGAACTGATTTTACTAAGTAGGGAAATATTTAATGGGGCCTTTTATTTATGCCACGTGTGACCAACTAGGATGTACCACGCATCTTGTTTAGAAAGATACCACATGTCACGATAAGAAAGTGCCACATCATCTTTAATAGAATATTATTTTATTATTTTATTATTTTCCTTTTCTTTTTCTTTTCTTTTATTTTCTTTTTTTCCTTCTTCTTCTTCTTCCCGAGCCCAATAGTGAAAAAAAAAACACACAGACCTCTCTCTCTCTCTCTCTCTCTCTCTCTCTCTCTCTCTCTCCTCTCTCCTCTTGACCGACCGTTTGACCGTGTTTCAGTAGCTAACCGTCAACACATGCCGATGGGCTTGAAAGCTCATAGCCGGGTAACGTCGGTGGCCCAATCTCCAGCCATCTTGCCAGCGAGCTCTAGTTGGCCCATTTTTCAAAGTTTTCCAGTCATGATTTAGGTCCCTCCCCCTAGTTTTTGACCACTTGACCTTAAAAATGACCTCCATTTATCTAAATTTCAAGCTGTTTGTGAGATACATGAGTAGAGAGTTTGGCCAAAACTTTCCTTTCATTTTTGGACCAATCCTGATGGCTTTAAGCTCAACGAAGGTTGGTTTCGTGTTCCTTATCTTCTTAGCTTTCTATTGGTACCTTATTTGTGAATTTTGATGGAGTATTTGAAAAGATGCCATTTTTAAATAAAATATTATTTTGATTGTGAAATCTGAAAAATCTATAGGCTTAATGTTTAAATAATTGTTGTTTAAATTAAAGATGTCAAATTTACGTTAAGTTGAACAAGTATGGCCTTGAAATAATATTTTCGAAAATTTAGGAAACTGTAGTCTTAAGCCGCTATTAAATTATTATTAAAATTATTGTTAGATTTGACTGTTGTAGTTATGACACATAATAAAATGTATCTTTATATATTTAATTATATGTGAGATTGTATGTGGTCCTAATGATAGTTTGGTATAAATTGATTTGAAGGTTTGAAGAATTAATTATATTGAATTATTATAATCAAAAATATATTTATGTGTTTAATTATTTATTTATGCATGGATTTGGTATTATGGTGGTAGAAATTAAACTATTTAATTTGATGCATTTGAGATGATGGACTACAAGAGAGTATGGAATTTTATGAAATTGGTAAAAATATACAATTTGATTTTATTTTATCAAGATTCACTATTTTATAATATTATAAAAATTTATAGTCTTTTTTAGATACACCATATAGTACTGTATATGTGATTAGTGCGCAAGTTTATAGGGTCTTCCTGTAAGAGCCATGGACCTGAGGGTAGGCAGGTATAATATAAAGTGAGCATCAGCCACCCCCTCCTATGACTAGGATTACTATAGATTGTTTATTATAGCTATCATATGGGTGCCATGGACTTAAGGGCTGACAAGTATACTACATAGTGAGTATTAGCCATCCCCGCCTTGGTCGCAAGTGGTTGTTATGGATCAACCCACAAGTTATATTCAGGGTCGTTCCCGTGAAAGTAAGCAGGGTATAATACAGAGTTAGCACTAGCCATCTCCCCCTTGGCCGCAAGATGGCTATTATTATGGGTTAACGTGCATATGTATATGTTTCATCCTATGGGAACTATAGGTCTAAAGTATGGCAAGTATTGTGCACAGTGAGCATCAGCTGCCCTTTCGATCTACTATTAGCCATGGCAGATTATAAGCAATCGATGCTGTTGGGACGCCAAGGTGATGAATTGCAAGTTTTTCTCTTTAACCTCCCTATTAGAATGGTGCTTGAGATGCCGTGTACCATCTGGCGCTACTGGTATATAGTATAGTCCATCAAATATCTTTTTATGTATATATATACATATATGTATGTGTATGTTACACTATATTATGTTTGTATGCACCACACCGGACAGAGACGGTGATCCAATGTGGTCCATGAAGAGCTAGCCTCATAACTATGTTGCCTACGAGTCCAGGAGATCAGACGGCCAATATGGAGAACCACCCCCAGGCTATATTGGTAGCAGGGTGCCGATGACAGCTGGAATCATGGATCACATAACATGTTGTATGGTATCATATGTACTTCCAATACAGGTGTGTATATTTCATAATATGTTATGAATTTTAAAATACTATTTTATCTTATGTTAGCCCTCGGACAAGTGTAATGGCCCTCGGGCAAGTTATATTAATATTATTATTATCATTAAAATGATTACTAATATTATTGTTAATGTGGTGGTTGTTTACGCATTTGTATATTTGTAAAATGATATTTGAAATGTACGCACTAAGTGGGTGGTGTGGGCAGATGTGAATATTTATAGGGATTTTGTGTTTTTAAATTATTTCTAATATATGTATCTATATTTATATTTTGTTATCAAAATGCTGTCAATTATGGAATAAGTTGTATTAAGGAGGGAGGAATAATGTAGTATGATATAGGAGTGCATTTTCATGCATGTAATTTTTGAGGCACGTTTTACCCTTAGGGGAGATGCTGCCAGATTTCCATAGGACTGTCCGATAGGGTTTCCCTCGATATTAGAACTTATCTAGAGTTCCGGGAAAAGATCCTGGATGGGTCCTGACAATTTCTTTTAATGTAATATATGTTTTTTTTAAATTTTTTTAAATATATATTTGGATGGCCTGCAAGATTCCTGTATATGTTCATTCGAACAATTCAACACTTGACCTGCATATTAAATTAGAATAGCAAAAGATTTCATGAACCAAGAAGAAGGCAGGGATCGATGTATCACCATGATCAAGCAAATGTTGTCCATGAAAATAACCTGTAATATTTATGACTGTTCACATAGATTAAAGTGATTACCTTGAAACGTATATTCTAGAATTGGGTAATATTATCAGGACCCATCCAGGATCCCTTCCCGAAACCCTTGATAAGCCATGATCCAGGGGAAGCCCTACCGTATTGTCCTATAGAAAATCCGGCAGCGTCTCCCCTAAAGGTAGGGCATGTCCAAAAATTTATCTGCACAAAAACGCAATCCTATATTGTACCACCTTATCCCTCCCACCTTGCTACAAATAAATTCCACGAGTGGCAGCACTTCAATAACAAATTATATAAAATATATGTGCAATGCAAATAATTTAGTAAATGACCAACCAAAATATACCATCAAAGGTTCACGTCCGCCTACACCACCCAGTTAGTGCTGTAAATTTCAAATACATTTCAAATATCATCTTACAAATATATCAATGCATAATCTAGAAAGAATGGTACAAAACAATCACCACATCAACAATAATAATAGTAAACATTTTTAATGCTAATAATGACATTAATATAACTCGTCCAAAGCTATCACATAACCACACATGTCTAAGGGCTGTCATGTAACAACCTAGACCATCCGCATGTGATATTGTCCTCTTTGGGCCCAGGGAATCCTCTTACAACCTAGCCCTCAAGGTTTTGTCAAAATTCATCACAAGGAAAATGTATCCATAGCCCCTTATAAGACATGCTTCATTCCCTTTTCCAACCGATGTGGGATCTCACAATCCATCCCCTTTGGGGCTCAGCGTCTTCGCTGGCACACTGATCAGGGTACTGGCTCTGATACCAACTGTAATAGCTTAGACCATCCACATGCGATATTGTCCTCTTTGGGCCTGGGGAATCCTCTTACAACCCGGCCCTCAAGGTTTTGTCAAAACGAGTCGCAAGGGAAAGGTATCCACAGCCCCTTATAAGGCATGCTTCGTTTCCCTTTCCAACCGATGTGGGATCTCACATGTCACATAATTACACATGCCCAAAGGCTATCACATAACCACACCTGCCCAAGAGCCATCACACTTGCCCGATGGCCATATATCTCACCCATAGGTTCTTATACTTGTCCAAAGGTGTTTGTATAATAATACAAATAATTATAATAATAATAATAAATAAACAAATTCAACACTAAAAATGATCATAATAAATAATAATAACATTCACAGTAACAATGATAACAATGATTAAATGAAGAGTTAAACACAATTAATAATAGTAAGAATATATTATAAAATCAATAGTAAGATATTAGATCACGAATAGATAAGGTGTCATAAGATAAAACAATATCTTAAAATTCGTAACACATAATAAAATATGCATACTTGTAACGGAGGTACATATAATACCATCTACCATACTGTGTGATCCATGATTACAGCTGTCACCAGTACTCTGCTACCAATACAGACCAGGATATTGCCCATATTGACCGTCCAATCTCCTGGATATGTAGGCAACATAGTCACAAGGTTAGCTCTTTATGGACCACGTCAGATAGTCGCCCCGTACGGTGTGATACATACAAACGTACTGTAATATAACATATAACATACATATATATATATATATATATATATTATATATATAAATACTTAATGCCCGATGGTGCCCAACGTCCCGAGCATCATCTGACGAGGAGGTTATAGAGAGAAACCTGCATCCAGGCAGCCTTGGTATCCCAGAAACGCCGATGCTATAACCATCAATCCCGGCCATGGAGGGGGGCAGCTTTGGCCAAAATCAAACTTACCTGCCCTCAGTCCAATGGCAACCATGGGAGAGTATACAACCTACGCGCTCATCAGATCTACCTATGCGCTAATCACATCTACAACTACAGAACACCAGTACGTGTGTAATGCATCAAAAATTGATAAAAATTTTATAATATTATAAAATTTAAATTTTTCTAAAATACATTGAAATTTATGTACTTTTATCAAATCCATAAAATATCATATTCTCTCTTTAACCATGGTACATACATGGCAACTTTCAAGTGGTGACACATGGTGCAACTTTAAGGACTTCCTCAAATCTTTTACTACCCAGTAAAAATTAGTCTTGGAAATATGGATACAAATTTACAGACCTGTAACTTTTTAACCGTAGATCTAAATTAGGCATGCCACAAGTCTAAGGACTCGTATCGACAAACACTTTCATATAAAAAATGGGTCAACACTAGACTCTCTGTAACAAAAAAGTCAACTTGGGCTCATTGATCAATTCGGATCGTATCTTTTTTTGCTCATAACTTTTAAATCGTAGTTCTATTTTTGACTCGGGTCAATGTGTACTCCACAATGGTGCCTTGGTCAATGCAAAATTCCATCCAGAGTAAATAAGTCAATATTCCGACCTACTTAATCAACAATCAAACCTTATCAACCTCGATCAATGTGAAAATTTTCAGTGATTCGGGATAGGGTGTTACAATATTCTCAATGGATTCTTCTTCATCTTTTTGTTACTTGATGTTTATTGTTCTAATGCTATTGTCCTCTCTTGTTTATCCTAAGAAAGCCTTTTTCTTACAAGGTGCCATGATCATGAGATGTCTACATTATTGCAGGTCAAGCATACTTTGACACTAATCATCGTACGGGTGGTTATGATGATTTATTATCCAAAGATTACATGTCAGGACCCATCCAAAATTTCTCACTGGAACCGTAGATAAGCTTGATCCCAAGGAAACCCTACCAGACCCTCCAATGAAAAATCCGACAGAATCTTCCCTAAGGGTTGGACTTACCACAAAATTTTTCTGCGTAAAAAAAAAAACACTTCTAGAAGCATCCCCTTATTGCTCCCACCTTACTATAATTTGTTTCCACAAATTTACAGCACTTCAAAATAATAACAGGGAATCAGTAAGCAATTAAACAAATATATGTCCAATCTGTATACAGAGCATTATACAAATAAATATGAAATTAATATAATGACAGATGAAGCAATACAAGATGGAGAGGAAAAAAAGGAGGAAATGCTTCTTGCACTTGCGGCAAAGAACTGAGACGTCGGGCTCGCCCCGGACGATTAATGTGTCCCAACCTGGGCCTAGGGGAACGGAATTTAAAAACATAAGATGCTAATCATCTCAGTGAGTGACCTAATCTATTACACAATTATAGTATTAATAATATAACAATAAAAGAAACTTAATTAATCAATACAAAGCAATCAAATAAATATTTAAAATAATATTTTCTCTCAAAAACCCTTACAGTTCACTCAGTTGGAAAAATTCCCCTTTTAAAACATTTTCACAAAACCCAACAATTGTATCCCAAAAATCAAGGAATAATTAATTAAATAAATTATAAATAAAATACATTAAATTAAAGATCTAGAATGTATAATAAGAAACAAGAATAATTTTAATAACAATTATTAAATTGTACACAAAATGTCATAAATAAAATAAGCAAAATCACAATAAAATTTACATAAAAAAATAATCAAGGAAAAATCAAATTAAACAGAATGCAATAATTTAGAATGCACATAAATACAAATATTAATTTAGAACTCAATATATACATTGAAAATATTTTAAAAATCCAACAATTAAATTTAGAATAAAACATCACTAGATAAAATAAATAAAATCGTAAATAAACTTGTATTAAAGAAATTTGGCATAAAACAAAAAATAAACTCAATATATAAATTATAAAATTTATTGTTTAAATCAATGAAATAATTAAGGAAACATTTTAATAGATTTTAAACCTCAATTTAAAATAGATAAAAGAATACAATAAAATTCATGTTAAAATCTTAAAATTTAAATAAATAATATCAACATGATAAAATAAAATTCTAAAACACCAATTTAAAATAATTGATAAAAACATAAATAAATACATTTTAGAAAATACTAATTGTAAATAGGTGATAAAACAAGTTAAATATATTTAATTCAAATACGACTTTAAAACTTTAGCATTTGAAATTTATATCTGAAAAATAATACTTGACGCACCACACTATATACCAGTGATGCCCTATGATACCCAGAGTCCCGAGCACCATCTGGCGGGAGGTTAAAGAGAGAAACTTGCCTGGCGGGAGGTTAAACCGTCATCCCAGCCATGGAGGGGGGCGGCTTATGGCCAATATCAAACTTGCCTGCCCTCGGTCTAATGGCAACTCACGGGAGACATTATAACTTGCATGCTCATCCATATACACAGTACAGAACACCAGTACTGTATGAGTGCATCTAAAATAAATAACCATATTATTTTAAAAATAACAATTTTTCTAAAACTCACCGTGGGAATCATACAATTTTTCAAATTCACAATCCCACATTTTTTCTTTAATATCTCCAGGATAAATCCATCAATAATAATATACAAATAACTTTTTCCAAATTATAAAATCAATCAAATAATATTTCAAGGGCATAATTATATAATTTGAAAGCACCAAACTTAAGCCAATATTTTTCTTGAAATATTTAAAATAAAATCATGATCAAAAATAATATTAAAATCCAAATACAATTAATTAAATGAAAACACCTTATTCATGCGTAATAAATTCAATTAAACCACAATAATAATACTCAAGAATTTCTTAATAAACCAAACTTTCATTTAGCATCAATGGGCATATATATATATATATGTAAAATACAATTTTACCACATTTATAATTAAATTCCATCACATGAGCATATTTTCTAAATATTAAATTAACAAAAAATAAAAATAATTAATCACCCCAAAATAGTTTTAAAGGTGGGTCACTCACCTCGAGCACGCAATCCAACCAAGATCCTCCATAGGATCCATTCCATGACTCGCACATGCTACTAGAACAACGATATTACATAACTCAAATAAATTAATATTTTATTCGGGTAAATAATATCCGGTATCCAGGGGAGCTAACGCAAACGGTATCTAAAATTCACAAATAAGGTGTCTATGGAAAACTAAGGAGACGAGGATCACATTACCGGCCTCCATTGACCCCAATTCCGCCGGTGGTGGTCGAAATTTGCCCGGGAAGTACCGAACGAACTTCACCTCCTCATAACTCACGAACCACTTCGAATTTAAACAATTGAAGATGTTATTTGAACTCAGAAGACCCAAAATAGGGGGAAAAGGGTGGAAGATCAGACTGGGCTGGCCGAAAACGAAGAGAATCGTCGGAAAAACAAAATGAGTCATGTCGGCTTCAACCGCCGATCTAGGCACATCGCCGATCAGCCGGCCGCCAAACTTGGCACCTGAGCTCGCCGATGGCTAGGCTTCACCGATGGCTGGCACGTCTGGCCGTCCGATGGCCGAAAAAGATGCAGCAGGGAGAGAGAGATATTGACGGGAAGGAGAAATGAAGAGAGTAGGAGAAGAAGGAAGAAGAAGAAGAAAGAAAGAAGGAGGGGCCCATGGGCCATTGTTTTCCACGTGGGGGAAGGAAAAAAAAGAAAAGAAAAGAAAATAAAAAGAAAGAAAAAGAAAATAAAAGAAAATAATTAAATAATATTAAAATAATATTATTGTATAGAATAATAATAAAATAATATGGTATTTAATCATGGTTGACATGTGGCATCTCACCATTGTGACACATGGCACCCTTTATTAAGTCACACGTGGCACACTGTTCACATATTTAAAAATAATATTAAAATAATACTGTATTTTAAAATTTTACAGATCCATAACTTTTCAACGAAATATCCACATCAGGTGTGCCGCTAGTCTACGGACTCATACCGACGAGTACTTCACATTTGTACATGAGTCAACCCGGCACCCTTGGACAATTTGGGCCTCAACTTGCTTTGCTCATAACTTTCAAACCGTAACTCCGTTTTCAATGTGCTACTAGTCTATGAACTCGTGCCAACGTGTACTTCGTATGGGACCTCGATCAATGTAAAATTCTACCGGTAAGCAAAAAGTCAACATTTGACCCCTTCTCGATCAATGATGGTCAAACCTGGTCAACCTCAGTCAAACTTCAGGACGGAGTGTTACATTACAACTTGGAATCTTGAAGGTGATCAAAATACCACCAAAGATTGTTGCACATGGGATGGAGTCGATTACGATAAAGATACCGATCATGTTATAGGCTTTTTCTAGTGAAGTTCCTTTAAAAATTTCACATCTCTCTATTTTGTCATCCCTTGATTTGTTTGCCAGTGTATATGATTTGACTCTTAGTGATTTCAACTTCGAAGTTCAGTTCAAAACTTAAAAATATCAAAGAAATTGTTCTTAGCAACATTGATAATGTCAGCTACTATCATCTTCGAAATCCTTCCCAACTTGTCTTCTTCATTAACAATGCTAAATCTAGTAGGTTGTTGACTATATGGTGAATTTCCTAGTCGAATTTTCAATCTACCAAATGTACACAACCTTGATTTCAACTACAATCTCAAAGGATACTTGCCAGAATTTAACTCGAGGAATACTCTCAATCATCTCAAAGTCACCCAGATAGGGCTTTCTAGTAAACTACTTAATTCACTTGGGAACTTCAACCAGCTTATTGAACTAGACCTTTCAGGCAACAATTTTTAGTGGCCACATCTCTTCCTCAATTAGTAACCTCTCCATGCTAACCATGTAAAACCTTTAGCACAATAGCTTGGGGGTCCAATTCCCAACTATTTTCATCAACTTAAGAATCTTAAGAGTCTTGCTCTATCTGATTATCTAAGTGATGTGATAAATCTAGACATGTTTCTTTCGCTCAAAAATTTATCAGATCTTTCATTATCAGGCAACAATTTATCAGTTTTCTTGAGTTCCACTAGTTCAATACGAAACAAATCCAATATTATTACACAGTTAATTTATCTAAACTTGATTTCATGCAAACTAACCAAGTTGCCTGAATTCCTTCAGAACCAAACCAATTTGATTGCACTTGTACTATCCGAAAACTCTATTCAAGGATTATTACCCGGATGGATATTTAATTATACGAGTTTATAATACTTATGCCTTAGTCATAATTCTCTGACTGGTTTTGATCAATTCTCATTTTTCAACCCACACTCTAAATTTAACACCATATCCCTTGATAATAATCAGCTGAAAGGGTCTTTCCCAATACCATCATCCATATTTGCTTATGACGTGTCAAACAATGCATTGGAAGGTGAAATTTCAGCTTTGATTTGCAATCTAACTTCCCTTCACGACCTTTATCTGTCTAACAATGGTTTCAGTTGCAACCTACCTCCATGTTTTGTAAACTTGGATACTTCTCTTTCCATTCTGAAATTAGAAGGAAACCACTTTAGTGAAACCATTCCGGATCTAGGAAAAAATGGGTGCTACTTACAAGTAATGGTGTTGAGTGAGACTATTTAAAGGTGATTTTCCTAGATCATTGGAAAACTGTACAAAGCTTGAGGTTCCAGATGTGGGTAACAATCTGATCAAAGATATATTTCCATTTTGGTTGGGAACTTTTCTGTTATTTTGAAGATTCTTGTTTTGCATTTCAATAAATTTAGTGGTGTTATAAGGGATCCTGATCATTAAAATTAAACTGCAATATTCCTAAAGTTGCACATTGTTGACCTCTCTTAAAACTCTTTCTCTAGACGTCTGCCTTCTGGCTACTTCCAGAAATGGGATGCCATGAAAGTTTTTGGGGAGCATGACAATTATTATTACATTGGAATTACAATTACAAGTAAAGGCATAGAGAGAGAATATTTGAAGATCCTACATTCATTGAATTTGTTGAATCTTTCAAGCAATAGGTTTGAAGGAAAGACTCCAAAGTTGATAGGAAATCTAAAGGGTCTTCATTCACTCAACATTTCCAACAATTTTCTCTCAGGAAACATCCCACCATCTTTGAAAAACCTATCTAATCTTGAAGCTCTCGACCTTTCACACAACAAGTTGTCAAGATAGATTCCTCAATAGCTTACACAACTCAATTTTCTTGGATCCTTCAGTGTAGCCAACAATAATCTTACAGGACCAATACCACATGGCAAACAATCTAGCACATTTCTAAAGAGCTCATTTGACGGAAATGCAGGCTTATGTGGGAAGCCATTTTTAGAGGGATGTGGAAACTCGCAAGACTCACCACCATCATCACCAACAGTTGATGAAGATGAGAAAGGCTCTCCCTTGGAATTTGCTTGGAAACCTATAGTCATTGGGAATGTGGTTGGTAATTTTGTAATTTAGAGGAGATATGATGGGTTTGCTCATACATTTAGAATTGGGCTGCCAATGTGAAGTAAACTTGCCATCTACTTTGCATAATTAAGTTGTATTTTGCTTTATAACACAAAAAAACAAAAAAAACAAAAAAAAAAAATTTGTCTTTTGCTTTTTCTTAAATAAAATATATAAAAAAGTTTTGAATTTCTTTTTAATGGATATAAGGTTTACTTCAACTGTAATCTCTAAAATTTTTCTTAAATCAATTTTAGTTTCTTAGGTTTCAGATATTTCATCTGCAGCCCTCACCGTTTATATTTTTCTATCTTAACAGCCAAAAGGTAAAAAAGTAATTACTCATTTTGAAAAATACACGTCCCAAAATAGCTTTTATCAATCAATTACAAAACCTCCATGACCACCATTTTCATTAGGGCCTATCAATCAATTTCGTTGCACCTATAGATAGGAAAAAATTCCAATAGAAATGCATTTTTATAAATATGGAAATTAAAAGACAAAGGTGCAATAAAAAAAATAAAAAATAAAAAAAAATATGCAGAATCCGATGCTTATGATCTTTTTTCATACATATACTATTGTTCCACAATTGAACATGAAAAACACCAGAGGGAGTAAAGCGCCTGTAAATTTTAGGTGTATCTCCATTTCTACATGTTTAACTCAGGCAAATAAGATCAAATCAACATCTCTGTCTAAATTACAAAAGATTAGTAGTTATTGGAAAATTTTTGCAACCAAGAAGCACGACTGGTTTGTTAAGACTTTTGGGCAGGAGAAGCTAGAAGGCAAAAGGAGAAAGAGAAGAAATTGATTTGTGAAGCATTACAGTTTACAACTGATCAGATGTCATGCTTGTTTAAAAGCCACTTTGCCTAGTTATTTTGTTCATTTTAATTAACTTATCAACAGCTGGCAGGATTTTAATTTATTATGAATGGAAAATTTAATCAATGCATATTCATATATTTAAGTATGTTATGTTACTGTTGCTTGTTTCTTGGCGTTATGTCTTGAAAATTTGAAATGAAGATACATGTACACACAAACATTAACGCAGTTAAGTAAGTCCTTTCTGATTTTGTTTGATGCGTTTGTACCCATTAGTATATTATGCATGCTGTAAACATAACCAATGCCAATGCTTGTGCTTACCATTTTCTTTTTTTAAGTAAATCCAATATATTTTCATATAAGAATATAAAGCACTTCAAAATTAATATTAGATATAAGAAACAGCAAATAATTGATAAATTATGAAGAAAAAAAAAAGTAACATTTTGAAAAAATTAAAGGAATAGTCACAATTTATACCTCGCAAAACATATTTATTTCCACAAAAAATGAAACAATATGAAATTATATTCTATATATCTTGAACCATGAAAAAGTGCAAATATATTGAGCTAATGAAAAACCTTGCGAAATCAACAATGAATAAATGGAAAGATTCAATAAAAAAATAGGAAATAGAAGAAGAAGAAGAAGAAGAAACTGTGTAAAATTTGGAAAAATAAGGAATAGATGCGTTTTAATTATGTTCTGCAAAGAAGGTTATAGTAGTATATTTATGATTAAAGGAATTAAAATATCTTTATTTTCAAAAGAAGGTATATTTCATTAAAGAAATAAATTATGAGCTTTTGGTTCAAATTTCCTATATATATATATATATATATGTATCATATATCTATAGTAACTAATTATTATTAACTTAATATTCTAAATATTGAAAATGTTAGTTGATTTGTTAGATAATTGCAACGATTCATCAACGATTGGTTTTCCTTATTTAGCTTTGAATAAGTTAAAAAATGTACCACATATATCTTCAACGTATTTTTTTTTTATTTAGTTCCTCTTATTATGCATTTATTAATAAATTTGTGACCTGCTTCGTTTTATTCCTTTCTAGTTTCCAACCTTGTCTCCTATCTCTTTTTTTATAAATTCATTTAAACATTCGAAGACAACCAAAATAGAGAAATTGTTCTATAAATTAATTAATCTGCAATGTCAGAGCAAAGAGTTTGGAAAAACAAAAAAAAATGGCCACGTTCAAAGCTAATGTGACAGTGCTGATTCTTGTTGCATTCTTTGTGTTGTCAATAGGTGCGTATCATCTTGGCATATCAATTTAATGAATGGATGTTTTGGTTTTAGTTTTAATATTTTGCTTTTTGTTAATTAATTTTTATGGATTTTGATAATATCCTTTATTTTAACATATTTTCGTTTTTCTTTTTGGTTATTTAACAGAATACAACAAAGTGGACGCTGCAGTGTGTTGCACTGAGAATGAGAAATTTGGAATTTGTATACCAGGAAATGATGATGGCAGATGTGACGCATTCTGCAAACCAGACTGTAGAGGAGGTGAATGTAAACTAAGAGGCGGCCGTCACAGATGTCACTGCTATTGCTGATCTCTTCTGCATGCTCTCTCACTTAATGATTTTATAATCCAATAAATTATATAAACATAAATAAAGCAAGCTGAACGACGCTGTTCTGTAATTGGACTAGTTTTCTAATAAGATAATCTTGCAAGGCTGTTGTTTGTGGCCAATTAAACAATTATTTCTTCCAATATTAACATTCGAGTTTTTTTTTTGTTTTTTTTTTAATATTCCACCGTACTTTGCTTGGCTTTTATTTTCACGTTTGATAGCATTGATTGATAGTGTATTATTTTCATTCATGCATGTATTTTAATAAGAAAATCAAATAATTTGTAAATATTTGATCCATAAGAGCCTAATAAATATATTTTCTAACAAATCCTTTAGGGAAGTGCCCCACACCAACAGGTTTATATGTCATTTTTTTACATCATGTTAAATTTCATCTAAACCAATCAACGGCGCAGATTACAAGGATACCATATTAGGAATACCGTAGGAGGATCCTCTCTTTTTTTATGAAGATAAATTTTGACGCAGGAGACAGTCATATAAACCATATAAAGGGAAACATTTACTTTTTCCATTTCAAGATTATTGGGAAATTTGGCAGCATGTAAGTTGGCCTTTTAAACCCAACTGTTGTAGAATTTTCCAGATCCTAATTCTGAGTTAGCAACCCATTCTCAAGAATTGGCAGAATTTGGAGCTGGCTAAATATCACTATTACATCAATTAGTTGGAAACCTAAACTATAAATGCTTAATATGTGTTTACGCTCTTTAGCAATATTAAGTCTTGGTACGGGAAACCTTAGCCAATAACTCACCCGTCCTTGAAAATAATACATCGCATGGTTGCATACCTTGTTCACTTACAAAACTGAGGCTTACCCTTTTGGATCTTTCAGAAAACAATTTTAAGGGTTAAATCCCTTCTTTTCTTCAGAACTTAACCCAGCTTACTGTTTTATGGCTTGAAAAGAATCAACTCAAAGGTGAAATTCCATCTTCGTTTGAAAACTTCACTCTTTTAACTCACTCAATTCTTCGAACAAACAAATTGCATGGTCTTCAGGCATCTTTCCTTGGTAGACTAACAAGCTTCACTTTTTTGGACCTTTCAAGTAACAATTTCAATGTTCAAATCCTCTGTTTTCTTCAAAACCTCACCCTTTTCACTGACTTAGATCTTGATAGCAATACGTTTACTGGTCACATTCCTTTTTGCCTTCGAAACCTTACAAAATTTACTCACCTTGATGTTGAAAATAATAAATTGTGTGGTTCCATTTCTCATTCATTTACATGAATGACAAACCTTGAACATCTTTACTCTGATGACAATAATTTGAGTGGAATGCTGAATTTTGACATGATATTAGGCTCGAAAAATCTAAATGCACTATCATTTTCACTGACAAGTTATCGGTTCTTATTCAAACTTTAAAAATAAATGCAACTTCTCCAAGGTTCCAAATGTTTGGCTTGATTCATGCAACTATGGCAGTGTTCATTCCTCCTAAAGCCTAATAATGAGCTTCCACACTTGAGAACACGACAAAACCATCCAAAAGAGGCTAATCTATCCATGAAAAATTTATTCAATGGCTAAGATTAGTTCTTGGAGTCCACTCATTAAAAACTTGGAGAGGGTCGCGCCAAATATGGTGCTTAGTTGCCAAAGAAACTGATTTGGGGAATCAAATGCTTGGAAAATTGGAGCTAGATGTGAGGGGCACATTGAAATGGTGAGAGATGCGCGAAATTTGGTTCTTAAGCACCTTGACTGCTGCTTGGCCTCTTTGAAAACTCCCTAAAATGAATTTAGGCTTCTTCGCAATGCTTCAAGCTTCAATAAAACCTTGAATTTGTAAGACTCCTCTTAATAGCTTCATAAATCATCCAGTTCTCAACAAAATCCAATTTTAAAGCGTTCCTACAAAGAGCACACAAAATTCATCAAAATAACTTGAAAGCTTGAGTTCTCACCACTAATTAAGCCTTAAAAAGATACCAATAAGTGAGTAAATCCTTAGTTATCAAGAAGCAATTGCATGCTAGGTGTAACAAAGTTTTAAAAATGTAACTTATATTTTCCTCTTTAATTAGCAAACATGTAACACCCCCTCCCAAAATACACCGGAATTTTTCTTCATGTTTACCAAGATTGGCCGGTTTTGAACACCATTGACCGAGGAGGGATAAATTTTGATTTTTTATCCGGATAGAATTTTGCTTTGACTGAGGCACCGTTGCAACATATGCATTGACCCAAGCTCATAGACTAGTAGTACGTTGAAAATAGAGCTACGATTTGAAAGATATGAGCAAAACAAGATGCGGTCCAAACTATCCAAAGGTGTCAAGTTTGACTTTTTCTTTTGATGAAATTTGCTTTAACTTATGTGTGGTTGTAAAGTACTCATCGAGATAAGTTCATAGACTAGTGGTACGTCTAATTTGGATATTTGGTTAGAAAGTTACGGACCTACAAAGTTTTTCCGAGACATCATTTAACATGCATTGTCCAATGACACTATGCCACATGTCACATTTCTAGGCAAACCCATGAGTGCACAGTGGCACCCATGGGTATTTTGATTGGGCGAGAAAGGGAGAGAAGGAGAAAGAGGAGAGAGAAAGAAGAAAGAGAAAGAGGAGAGAGAGGGAGAAATAGACCTTACGCCTTTCACCCTTTTCCAGCCACCTGACCATTACATGCATTGGACCACCATCACCCATCTTTCATTTCCAACCAGCCACCCAAAACCCACGGCCAGATCGCCAGCAATGCGCCCAGGTCTTTTTCCTGCGACAGCCCATTTTCCTTCCACCACCGATTTCTCCCAAACAAGTCGCCCTTTTTCAACACCACCAGTCCCATTGGCTTACCCTTCCTCCAATCTACCTCCCCACCAAAAAGCATGGCCATTGGCCACAAGACGTGCCACTGGCAACGAGTTTTTCCAATGGGCACGGCGGCTCACCATGAAATCTCATTCCGGCGCGTTCTCGGTGATCCCACCCACCCTTTCCCACTAATTTGATCTCCCTAAATCCGAATCCGAAGTCGGTTTCCTTTAATTCTTAACGGATTGTGAGATTCGAGGACATTAAACCTAAAACCTTTCTAGTGAGATTTCGGCCACCACAGATTTGATCTCCAGGAGGTAAGTGTCAGGACCCATCCAAGACCCCTCACCGGGACCCTGGATAGACCTTGATCCCAGGGAAACCTTATCGGACCCTCCAATGGAAAATCAAGCAGAACCTCCCTTAAGGATTGGACTTACCACAAATTTTCTGCACTGAAAACACACTTGTATATATATCACCATATTCCTCCTACCTTACTACAATTTATATCCACAATTTGCAGCACTTCAAACAAATAGCAGGAAATCAGTGCATAATTAATCTGTACCATATATCCAACATAGTATACAGAGCATTAAAAGAATTCTAAGTATGAGAGTTATTACAATATGAAATAGAAAGCAATATTACAAGATAGCAAAATGAGGAAATGAAGACTTCACGGACTATTGGGAACGATCACGCCGCCAAACTCACCCTTATCAATCAACGCCTACCACCTGAGCCTAGGGGGAATGAAATTAGAAATATGAGATGCTAGCCATTCAGCGAGTGACCCAGAAAATAATATTTGCACTCACTATTCACTCAATTGGAAAAGTTCCCCTTTTAAAACACTTTTACAAAAGCCCGTAATTCATATATCCCAAAATAAGAGAAGTCCATAATTAAAATAAATGAAATATTGAGAAATTAAATTTCATCTTGAGAATAATTAAATAAAAATTAGTAGAATTTATAATAGAATACCATGAGATGCACAAGGTCATAACAAATAAATAAATAAATAAATGCTAAAATTCATATTAGAAGCATCTAGCACAAATCAAATTAATCAATCAAGAATTAAATCAATGAAATAATCAAGAAATACTAATTAATAAATAAAATGCAATTGACATGCAATAAATAAAATAATGAGACACCAATTAATTAAATAATAAGACCACAATTAAATCCATTAATTCTAAAAGATGATTTTAAAACATATTTCGTTTAAGAAATCATATCAAGATATCCTGACGCACCATACTATATATCAGTGATGTCCGACAGTGCCCAGCGTTCCAAAGCACCATCTGATGGGGAGGTTAAGAGAGAACCTACATCCAGTCACCGTGGCGTCCCACCGAGCCGATGCTATCAACAGTCTCCTGGCCATGGAGGGGGCGGCTGATGCTCACTGTGCATTATACCCTGCCAGCCCTCAAGTCCAATCGCCTAATCATGCGCGCTAATCATATCCCTGTAAATTCAGTACAGAACACCAGTACTGTATGAGTGCATCTAAAAATCATAAAATCAATATATTTTTAAATATCGAAATCTCATAAATTCCACTTTTCAAATTCGTTCGTTCACATCACCTTTAAACCCAGAATATTTTCACATTTCTTTTAAATCATCCTCATAAATCCATCAAGTTCAAATCCATCAACTTTCAAATGCATCAATTTTCCAATCCACAATATTCAAATGCTAAGCATAATTTTTAAAATAATAACCTTAAATCCTTAAAATTCGAGATAAGCATAATTTCATTAAAATCATATAAAAATTCCAAAATTCGTAAATCCATATAAATGCATTTTTATTGCTTAAAATAAACTCACAATAAATTCAACAATAAATCAATAATGTTAAATTCACAATTTCTTTAAATATCATATTTTCATAAAATCTAGATTTCTATAATTTATCAAAATCAAAATATGCTTCAGTGTACACACATATATACATTTCAAATTATCCAAATATTAGCATCAAAATTTAATTCACAATTTATCTAATAATTAACACAAAATAAAAACATTCAAATATTAAAATATCACAAATATAATTAATTTGACACCCGAAATTAATTTTGAAGGTGGGTCATTCACCTTGAGCACGCGTATCAATCAAGATCCTCCATAGGAATAGTCCCACGACCTGCACGTGCTCCTAAAATATCAATATTATAAAAGACCAATTAAACTAATATTTTATTCAGGTAATTAACACACACTACACGGGGAAGCTAACACAAACGGTAACTAAAATTTGCGAATAATATTGTCACGACCCATACAAAATTCCTCACCGGAACCCTAGACAAGTCTTGATCCCAGGGAAATCCTACCGGACCTTCTAATAGAAAATCTGGCAGAAGCTCCCCTAAGGATTGGACTTACCACAAATTTCCTGCACAGAAAACACACTTCTATATACACCACCTTATTCCTCTCACCTTACTACAATTTAATTCCACAAATTTGCAGCACTTCAAATGAATAACAGGGAATCAGTGCATAATTAAAAAAATAAACGTCCAAAATAGTATACAGAGCTTTATCAAGATACAATTAAATATGAAATTTAATACAACAAAGGATAAAAGAAACAATACAAGATAGCAAAGAAAAGTAAGTAAGGCTCCTTGAACTTTCAGCAATGAACAAGACATCGAACTCGCCTCCAGATGATCAACGTCTACTAATCTGGGTCTAGGGAAACGAAATTTAAAAATATAAAATGCTAATCATCTTAGTGAGTGACCCTGACTACGATATAGTTATAATAATAATAATAATAATATAACGATAAGATGAACTTGATTAATTAATAATAAATAATCAAATAAATAATAAGTAGTTGAAATATTGTTTTTTCTCAAACACCTCATAATTCACTCAGTTGGAAAAGTTTTCATTTTTAAAACATTTTCACAAAACCCAATAATTGTACCCCAAAAATCAAGGAATAATTAATTAAATAAATTATAAATAAAACACATTAAATGAAAGATCTAGAATGTATAATAAGAAACGAGAATAATTTTAATAAGAATTATTAAATTGTACACAAAATGTCATAAATAAAATAAGCAAAATCATAATAAATTTACATTAAAAATAATCAAGGAAATATTACATTAAATGGAATGCAATAATTTAGAATGCACATAAAATGCAAATATTAATTTAGAACTCAAAAGTTTACATTGGAAACACTTTAAAAACCAATTATTAAATTTAGAATAAGATATTATAAGATGAAATAAAATAAAATCATAAATAAACTTGTATTAAAGAAATTTGGCATAAAACAAAAATAAATTCAATATATAAATTATAAAATTTATTATTTAAATCAATGAAATAATCAAAGAAACATTTTAACATATTTTAAACCTCAATTTAAAATAGATAAAAGAATACAATAAAATTCATGTTAAAATGTCAAAATTTAAATAAATAATATCAACATGGTAAAATAAAATTCTAAAACACCAATTTAAAATACTTGATAAAAAAATAAACAAATATATTTTAGAAAATATTAGTTTGAAATAAACAATAAAATTAAATTAAATACGTTTAATTTTAAATACGATTTTAAAGCATTTTGGTTTGAAATTCATATCGAGAAGTTAACTTGACGCACCACACTATATACCAGTGATGTCCTACGATATCCAGCGTCCAGAGCACCGTCTGACGGGAGGTTAAAGAGAGAAACTTGCATACGGTCGCTTCGATGTCCCGACAGTGCCGTTGTTTATAACCGTCATCCCGGCCATGGAGGGGGGCAGCTATGGCCAATATCAAACTTGCCTGCCCTCGGTCCAATGGCAACTCACAAAAAACATTACAACCTGCGCGCTTATCCACATATACAGTACAGAACACTAGTACTGTATGAGATCGTCTAAAATCAATTACTAAATTTATTATTAAAATACCAAGTTTTTCAAAATTCACCGGGAGAGTTATACCATTTTTCAAACCCACGTTCTTCTAAATCCTCATCGTAAATCCATCGATATAATTATACAATTTTTCCAATACTATAAAATCAATCAATTAATAATTTAAGCGCATAAATATATATATATATATATATTGGAAGCACCAACTTGAACAAATATTTTTCTTGAATCATTAAAACCATTATGTCAAAAATAATATTAGAACCACATGAAATTCATATATCCTTAAAATCATGTAAACGCATCTATCATGCATCATAAAATCAACATCAAACTCAACAATAATTTATTAAAAACCTTAAATCATAATTCCTTTAAAATCTCAAATATATTTTTGGTAACAACATATATACTAAAACCGTCATAAATTGGCATTGTAAAATTAAATGGAAATTCTTTCAGATGTTAAACATATATTAAAATTCACATGAAAGCATTTCTAATTACACAATATTCCAACAATAAAATTTAACAATTATTAACAAAATCCCATATCCATAAAATTCTTGAAATAAAAATATTTCTTAATGCACAAATAACCAAATATATAATCAACACAAAATATATATACAATTTATCAACCCAAAATAATTTTGAAGGTGGGTCACTCACTTCGAAACAAAGCTTACAACATGAGGATTAAGAATTGACCCTTACCTTCTGGAGATCGGATTCGAGGTGGCCGGAATCTCGCCGGGAAGGTTTCGGTATTTAGGTCCTTGGATCTCACAAGCCGCCATGAATTGGAGGAAACTGACCTCAAATTTGGGTTCAGGAGGTTTAGATTAGTGGGAAAAGATGGGCAGTGTGATTGGGAACTCGCCGGAATCAAGTTTTCCAACGAACCACCGTGGTCATCGGAAACCATCATCGCCGACAAAGCATCCAGTGACCATTGACCGTGATTTTTGGAGGAAAGGTAGATTGAAGGATGGGTGAACTGGTGGGACTGGCAGTGGGCAAACGAAGGCCAGATTAGGGAGAAATCTACGTTTGAAGTAATCAGCGTCGCCATAGGAAAAAGCCTTGACCTAGGAGCATCGACGATCAGCTAGCATGGGATTTGGTGGGCTCGCCTAAAATGAGGAGAAGAAGGTGGTGGGGTGGCACATGTATGGAAATGGTGGCCGGAATGGAAGAAACAGTGGTGGCCAATTGGTGGTAGCTCTCTCTCTCCCCTCCCCGCTCTCTCTCTCCTCCCCTCTCTCTCTCTCTTCTCACATGGCTCACACACAGGTTTAAGCCAATAAGAAACCATCCCATGGGTGCCACTGTGCACTCACGGGAGTGGCTGAGATTTTGACACGTGGCATGTACTGTGCACACATTTTACACAAATGTAAAATAATAATAAAATAATACAGTATTTGGAAAACTTTATAGATCCATAACTTCTCAACGAAATGTCCAAATTAGGTGTGCCGCTAATCTATGAACTCGTATCGACGAGTACTTCACAACCATGCATGAGTCAAAACTCAATTTTACAAAAATAAAAAGTCAACTCCGGCACCCTCGGATAGCTCGGACCTTAACTTTTTTGGCCCATAACTTTCAAACTGTAGCTCCGTTTTTATCATGCTACTAGTTTACGAACTCGAGTCGATAATACTTCACAACGATGCCTCAGTCAACCTTGAATTCTTGCAGAGTCAAAAAGTCAAAGTTTGACCTTTCTCTGTCAACGACAGTCAAGCCCGGTCAACTTGAGAAATTTTCGGCGTACTTCGGGACAGGGTGTTACAAATATACCAAAACGAAGCTTAGGGAACGAAGATCACAGATTGGGTCTCACCTCCCGATGATTGTACCTGAGGTGGTCGGAATCTCCCCGGAAAGGTCTCAGGTTTTGGATCCTCAAAGCTCACAAATCGCTGCGAGTTGGAAGAAACCGACCTCATATTTAGGTTCAAGGGGTCAAAATTAGTGGAAGAGGATAGGCGGTATGTCTGGGAACCCACCAAAAATCGGGTTCTTGACGAGCCGCTGTGGTCACCTGAAACCGTCACTGCCGGCGGCGTATCTGGTGGCCACTGGCCGTGATTTTTGAAGAAAAGGTAGATCAAAGGACATGTGAATGGATGGGACGAATGGTGAGGCAAATGGAGGTCGAACTGGAGAGAAATCTGGGTTTGAAGCAATCAGCACTACCACTGGAAAAGGCCCCGATCCGGGCACATTGGTGGTCGGCTAGCCGTGATTTTCTAGGGTTCAATCGGAAATGGGATGTTGGTTGTGGGTGTCTGGCACGTGTGGATGGTGACTAGTCAGACAACAGTCAATGGTGGTGCTTGGTGGTGGTTTGTCTCACCTCTCTCTTCTCTCCTTCTCCCCCTTCTCTCCACCTCACACGCCCATTTTACCAAAATAAAAGGCCCACCCGTGGGTGCCACTGTGCACTCACGGTATTGGTTAACAAGCTGACATGTAGCACACACTGCGTACATGTTTTACCACACTTAAAATAATATGGTATTCGATAAACTTTGCCGGTCCATAACTTTTCAACCAAATGTCCAAATTAGGCGTGCTGCTAGTCCATGAACTCGTATCGACGAGTACTTTGCAACTATACATGTAACAGCCCAGACCACCCGCATCCGATATTGTCCTCTTTGGGCCTGGGGAATCTTCTTACAATCCAGCCCTAAAGGTTTTGTCAAGACGCGTCGTACGGGAAAGGTATCCACACCACCTTATAAGGCGTGCTTCGTTCTCCTTTCCAACCGATGTGGGACTTCACAATTGTGAAGTCCCACATCGGTTGGAAAGGAGAACGAAGCATGCCTTATAAGGTGGTGTGGATACCTTTCCCGTACGATGCGTTCCCATGAGGGAAAGTAAAACCGTGAGGGATTGGATTGGGCTCACCACCTAGCTTCCAAAGCGGACAATATCATGATTGGGCCTGGGAGGCCCGTGCCAATGGGATTGGTAAGTAGGGGTTGTAAGAGGATTCCCCCTAACCATTACGACGCGTTCCCATGAGGGAAAGTAAAACCGTGCGGGTTGGGCCCAAAGCGAACAATACCGTGATTGGGCCTGGGAGGTCCGTGCCAGTGGGACTGATAGGTAGGGGTTGTAAGAGGATTCCCCAGGCCCAAAGAGGACAATATCGAACCCGGGTGGTCTGGGCCGTTACAGATGGTATCAGAGCCAGTACTCGGATCAGTGTGCCAGCGAGGACACTGGACCCCAAGAGGGGAGGATTGTAAAGTCCCACATCAGTTAGAAATGGGAAAGAAGCACTCCTTATAAGGTGGTGTGGATACCTTTCCCATACGACGCGTTTCCATGAGAGAAAGTAAAACCGTGAGGGATAGGATTGGGCTCACCACCTAGCTTCCAAAGCGGACAATATCGTGATTGGGCCTGGGAAGCCCGTGCCAGTGGGACTGGTAGGTAGGGGTTGTAAGAGGATTCCCCCTAACCATTACGTCGTGTTCCCATGAGGGAATGTAAAACCATGCGGGCTGGACCCAAAGCTAACAATATCGTGATTGGGCCTACGAGCCCTATGCCAGTGGGACTGGTAAGTAGGGATTGTAAAAGGATTCCCCCTAACCATTACAATGCATTCTCATGAGGGAAAGTAAAACCGTGAGGGGTAGGATTGGGCTCACCACCTAGCTTCCAAAGCGGACAATATCGTGATTGGGCCTGGGAGGCCTAGGCCAGTGGGACTGGCAGGTAAAGGGGTGGGACCCCTAACCATTACGATGCGTTTTCACAAAACCTTGAGGGCTGGGTTGTAAGAGGATTTTTTAGGACTGAAGAGGACAATATCGGACGCGGGTGATTTGGGCTGTTACAATACAAGAGTCAAATCAAAATTCTACATAAATAAAAAGTCAAACTTGGCACCCTCGGACAATTCGGACTGCAAACTTGTTTTACTCATAACTTTCAAACGGTGGCTCCAATTTCGACGTGCTAATAGTCTACAAATTCGGGCTGACATGTACTTTGCTATGGTACCACGGTAAATGCAAAATTCCACCTGAAACAAAAAGTCAAAATTTGACCCTCTCGGTCAATGCCCATCAACCTTGGTCAACGTGAAGAAAATTCCAATGTACTTCGGGATGGGATTTCACATAAGATTCAATCCGTGATCCTCGCTTCATAAGCTTCATTTCAGTATATTACTTGTGAATTTTGGATACCGCTTGTGTTAGATCCCCCGAGTACCCTTGTGTAAAATACCCAAATAAAATATTAATTTATTTAATCTTGTGTACTGTTGATCTTTTAGGAGCACATGTGAGTCGTGGGATCGATCTCGTTGAGGATCTTGATTTATACACATGTTTAAGGTGAGTGATCCACCTTCAAATTTATTTTCAGGTGTTAAATTATATATATTGTGATAATTAATAATTTGGATTTGACATTTTATGTGTTGGACTTTCGATAAAAATTATATTGAATTGATGATGCAAATTTGGGATGAAATAAAAATATATGTTGCGTAAGAATCATATCTTGATTTTTAAGATATTATGGTTTAAGGTTTTTAATAAATTATTGTTAAGTTTAATGTTGAATTTATGATGCATAATAAATGTGTATATGATTTTAAGAATATATGAATTTTATGAGGTTTTAATATTATTTTTGGTATAAATTGATTTTACAGATTTGAAGGAAAATATTCATTTAAATTTATTATGCATTGGAATAATTGTGGAATTTATTTTATGGTATTGGTGAATTGTGGAAATTTAATTATGCATGAATTTTACGTAGTTTTAATGATATTTTTTATGATAATTGGATTTTAAGGATTTGAGACAAATATTGTTTTAAATTATTATGGTTCAAAAATATATTTATGCATTTAAATATTAAGGGTTTGACTTATTGCCTCAGGAAATTTGGTATATATAAATTGATGGATTTCAAATTGATGGATTTACATTGAGGGATTTTAAGTGATTGGATTTATGGTTTAAAGGTGATGTGGATTAATGGATTTGAAAGTGGTATTTATGAGATTCAAGATTTCGAAAACATATGATTTTACTAGTTCTTACACTACAAGAAAATGATCCTTTAGCGACGAAATTTTTACCGATGAATTATTTTATTGTCGCAAAAGAGATCATTACGGGCAAAAAACATATTCCTCAATAAAAACTATACTTTTGGGGACAAAACAATAAAATCATTGGAAAATATTACATTTTTAGCAACAAAAACACAATTTTGCCGGTATTGGACCGACTTTTACCAATGAATTCTAAATATTGTCGGCAAAAATCAACTATTTACCAATGAAAAAAAAAATCATTGGCAAAAGTTATAAATTTTACTGACAACTTTAAATATTGTCGGTAAAAACATAGCAATTACTGACAAAATTTAAATTAGTTTTCAAAAGTGATACCTTTTAATGACAAATTAGAATTTTCTCAGCAAAAGGTTAACATGTGAAAAGTTATACTTCTTCCAACAAACACCACAATTGTTGGTAAAAGAAAAAATCCCAAAATATATATTTTTGAATTATTATTATAATTTAGTGAATCTGTCTGTTTTATTTGTTTGTAATTAATATATACTATGTATTTCAATTTTGGTAAGGAGGTAGTAAAAAAAAAAAAAATTGCCAACAAAATTTTACATATATGCCACATGGCTTTGCTTTGGATTTTAAATTTTTAAACATCTAAATTACTTTCTATCCTAGCTTAGATTTAATTGTTACCTTCTATGTACTTTACTTTTTTATGAAATTTATATTTTATTTATTTGGCAAAGGGTATCTGTCAGGACCCGTCCAAAATTTCTCACCGGAACTCTAGACAAGCCCTGATCCCAGGGAAACCCTACCGAACCCTCCAATGGAAAATCCGGCAGAACCTCCCCTAAAGGTTGGACTTACTACAAATTTCCTGCACTGAAAACACACTTCTATACACATCCCCTTATTCCTCCCACATTACTACAATATAATTCCATAATTTGCAGTACTCCAAAAGAATAACAGTAAATCAGTGCATAATTAATAACTAAATGTCCAATACAGTATACAGAGCATTATACAAATAAATGTGAAATTAATACAATGACAGATAAGGAAGCAATACAAGATGAAGAGGAAAAAGGGAAGGAATGCTTCTTGGACTTTTGGCAATGAACTGAGACGTCGAGCTCGCCTCGGACGATCAACGTCGACTAGCCCGAACCTAAGGGAACAGAATTTAAAAACGTGAGATGCTAATCATCTCAGTGAGTGACCCTATCTACTGCACAAATATAATAATAACAATAATCACAGTACATTTGATTAATTAAGAATAAATAAATAGATAAATAATAATTAATTGAAAATAATATTTTCTCTCAAAATCCTCACTATTCACTCCGTTGGAAAGGTTTTCCTTTTAAAACATTTTCGCAAAATCCGATTGTTCATATGCCCAAAATCAAGGAATCGTTAATTTAATAAATAATAATTAAATAATCCAAATATAAATAAAATGTAATAAAATATAATAAATAATTTTAGAACAATTTAGGGTTTGAAATTTCTATATGAAAATTTATACTTGATGCACTGCACCATATACCAGTGATGCCCTCCGATACCCAGCGTCCCGAGCACCGACTGGCGGGGAGGTTAAAGAGAGAAACTTGCATACGGCGCTTCGGCATCTCGACAGCGCCACTGCTGAAACCGTCATCTCGACCACGGAGGGGGGCGGCTATGGCCAATATCAAACTTGCCTGCCCTCGGTCCAATGGCAACTCACGGGAGACATAATAACTTGCCAGAACACCAATACTATATGAGAGCGTCTAAATTAAATAACGAAATTTTCCAAAAATTACAGTGGGAATTATACCATTTTTCAAACTCACCATCCCACATTTTTCTTTAACATTTCCGGTACAAAACCATCAATAACAATATATAAATAATTTTTCTCGTATCACACAGTCCATCAATTAATAGTCCACGGGCATAATTATAAAATTTGAAACCACCAATATAAACCAATAATGCCCAAAAATAATATTAAAATCCAGATACCATTAATTAATAAAAATACATTGCTCATGCGTAATAAATACGATTAAATCACAATAATAATAGTAATCGGGAATTTCTTAATAACCCAAGATTTCCGTTTAGCATCAATGGGTATATATATATATATAAAATAATATTTTTCCACAATTATATTTAAATTCCACCACATGAGCATAATTCCAGATACCAAATTAGCACCAAATAAATATAATTAATCAACCCAAAATAGTTTTAAAGGTGGATCACTCACCTGGAACACGCAATTAAACCACGATCCACCATAGGATCGATTCCACAACGCACACGTGTTCCTAGAACACAACTCACACACAGTCAAATAAAATAATATTTTATTCGGGTAAATAATACTTGGCACCCGAGGGGTTAAACACAAATGTTAACCAAAATTGATGAATAATATACCGAATCGAAGCTTGAGTGACGAGGATTACGAATCCAGTCTTACTTCCCGGAGATCGGACCCAAGGTGGCCGGAATCTCGCTGGAAAGCTTTCGGCCTTTAGAGCCTCGATTCTCCCAAACCGTCATGAATTGGAGGAAAAGGATACCAGATCTGGGTTCAGGGGGTCGGAATTAGTGGGGAGGGACCGGAGACGTGACTGGGTACTCGCCGAAATTGGATTTTCCGGCGAGCCGCGGAGACCCACCAGAAACCGTCCCCTCCGGTGGCGTATTCGGTGGCCGATGGCTGAGATTTTTGGAGGTTTTGTAGATCGAGGGGAGAGGGTTTCAACGGGATCGGCGGTGAGGCAAACGAAGGCCGGACGGCGAAGAGATCTGGGTTTGAAGATTTTCAGCCCCTTGCCGGAAAATACTCCGATCCCAACGCATCGGAGGTCCAGTAGACGTGAAATTTGGTGGGCTGGCCGGAAATGAGGAGGTGGTGAGGGGTGGCTAGCGCGTGTGGCCTGAAAATGGCCGGAAATGGGTCAAACGGCGATGGCCGGTGGTGGAGGGGAAAAATTGCCGTCGCTGGAAAACGCTCCTATCCCGGCGCGTTATCGACCGGTTGGCCGTGAGATTTGGGTGGTCGGTCGGAATTGAGGAGGCGGAGGCAGTGTGGTGGTGCGTGTGGGGAAAGGGTGGCCGAAAAAAGGCTAAGTGGCGGTGGCCGGTGGTTTCTCTCTCTAGAGCTCTCTCTCTCTCTCTCTCTCTCTCTCTCTCTCTCTCTCTCTTTTCCCCACCGGCCCACCCGTTTTGCCAAAATAAAAGCCACCATGGGTGACACTGTTCACCCACGTGGACCTCTCAGATGTCGACACATGGCGTCACTGTTCACTTAAGCCAGATATATTAAAATATTACGGTATTCGGAAAATTTCACATGTCCATAACTTTTTAACCAGATGTCCAAATTAGGCGTGCCACTAGTCTGTCGACTCATATCGACGAGCACTTTACAACCATGTATGAGTCAAAGCTCATTTTCCCATAAATAAAAAGTCAACTCCGGCACCCTTGGACAGTTTGGACCCTAATCTTGTTTTGCTCATAACTTTCAAACCGTAGCTCCGTTTTTGACGTGCTACTAGTCTACGAACTCGTGCCAACGTGTACTTCGTAATGGTACCTCAATCTACCTAAAATTCCATCTGAGTCAAAAAGTCAACTTTTAACCCCTTCGATCAACGGTCAACGGTTAAAGTCAACGGTCAATGGTCAACCTTGGTCAAAGTTGGAAAATTTCCGTTGTACTTTGGGACGGGGTGTTACAGCATTGCTTTTTTATTCCTTTTGGATGTATTTATAAAAAACTGATATATATTATACATATTTAATTGTTTAGAACTTTTGCCGATGAAATATATTTTTCTTAGAAAAATTGCTATTGCCGACAAATTGATAAAATTTGACGGTAAAAATTTGGATTTTTTGGCAAGAATTTTAACAATTTGTAGACAATAGAAAAAAAAAATTTCACGCCTACCCATCCCGCCAATCCTAAATGAAAAAATAAATTAAAATACAAAAGCTTTCTAAGAGCATCCACAAGGGGCTCTTTATCCATTATAGATTCTTTATTTTGAAGAGTCAATCTCTAAAAGCAAGCTCCAATCGATTCTACATTTTGACTTTTTAAAATACAGAGTAGGTTTGGCTCTCCAAATTTGGAAAGCTAGAAACACTCTTTATATCTAATATTATATTAATATTATTGAATGCTTATCAAATTCCAAAGCCACTATATTATATTAATATAATTTAATTACTATTTATTGTTAAGAAATAAAAACAAAAAGGAAGAAAATACAAATAACAATAAATGTTCATTGAAAAAATAAAAATAAAGAATGTGATACAAAGAGTATTATTGAAGAAGTTTTAAAAGTTCTACTTTTTTATATTTAAAGATGTTCTTTATTAGATGCTCTTTATTCTTAAAGAGTCCTTTGGGATGCTCTAACACATTATTTTTTGCTAAGTCTCCATTGCATCTCCTTCTCCTTTCTCTTCTTTTTTTTTTTCTTTTGTCGAAATTCTTTTCCACTGCAAACCTACTTTCTTCCTTCAAAACCCATTTTCTGCATTGAATCAAATCAGCTGCTCTCAGCATCTCCAAAGGTTGAAGAAAACCCATTTTCTTCTTCGTATTTTGACTTTGAATTTCTCTTCGAATTTCTCTTTGATTTTCTTTTATTTTCTTTTTTCTACAGGTGCTAGTCGCCAATCGATCTGCTGGTTGACGTTTAAAGCCATTCTGGTTGTTGTCGTTCTGGTCCCTGATTGTTGTCGTTCTGGTCTCTGTTTGTTGCCGTTCTGGTCCCCAATCTGGTTGTTGCCATTCTGCCGGTGCCCTTTTTGGAGGTATGGAATTTTTCCCCTCTCTAGTCACTTAGTTGGGATGTGATGATGCTGTGTTGTTAAGGTGTGGATTGGAGGCCACGAGGTTGTATTTTAGGAGTATGGCTCAGCAGGGTGTTGGGAAAGGAAGTGGTGGGGTTTATATGTATGTGATGCAAATTTGTTTGCTCTGTAATAGAACAATTAGGTGCTGAAGTTTTAGAATTAAAAATATAGCACGCAATTATGTAACAAAAAAAATGATAAGTGTTAAAATCCATTATTTTTACTTGGTTTATTCAAGGATTTGTGCTGAATGAGTAAATATACTTTTAACCACTTAGAATTAAAAGCTATTTCGAGCATGATCAATTTTGAATGTATTTTATTTTCTAGAAACCATCAACAAGATCATTCATCGCTCAACATTATTTGATTTATGTCATCGGTTTCTATTTTTGTGCCTCTTGTTTGGATGCTTTTAGCTTTTTGTGTCACAATTCTATCTCATTTTGCAACTGTTGTAATTTGGAATTGGCTTATAATGAGCACATCTTGTTGTAGGGCTTTGAAAGATTCGGACTCATCCCCCCCATGCATGGCTGGTATTTTAAGGTGCATGGGTAAGGTATCTCGTGCTGCTCTCTGTGCAATAGCTAGGCATCTTCATTTGCAAAGCGAGTAAGGATGGTGATGATGGATCTTTAACTTTTATTTACTTAGTTGTTTTATGTTAGTTTATCAATTAGTATATCTGACTAAAATAAACTATGCAGTGTATTTAATCACTTACTTGATGACACCCCATTGCCTGCTAATGAAGTGTCCTCATCAATGCCTATTGCAACAACAAATAAGAAATTCCTCATTGAGTCAGTACCTGAAACTACTGGAAACCCCGGTGTCAATTTCCTTTCCTACTTAGGGGAGGTAGTGGGAGAGAAAGAGGACATAGATGAACCAATTTTTTATTTTTTTTATTTTTTATTTTATTTTTTTTTCTCTTTTTGTTAATCCCTTACATAATGCAATTCATAACCTTATATCTCTAATTGATTCACACTTAGAAAAACAGTCTTCCTGTTGGATAAGCATAAACATCCTATTAAGGACAACCCTTTCTTCACTCTTCGTAGTCTTCATAGTGCAATATATGGTGGATCTAGCTATTCAACGATCATTGCAAATTTTCATATATAGTCACTGATTCTATTGTTTTATTCCTTGAAATATTTTAAAAATTATAGATAACATGTGAGGAAGTTCCATATTATCGTTAAATCAGTGCAAAGCAGATGGTATAAAATTAAAGCCATGAAATCTTATGTCCTCGACATGTTTCCTTATCCTAGGTTGGTTTCTCTATCCTACTCAATCTTGAAATTTCAATTCTTTAATGTTAAATATATGATGACCCTGTTTTAGTAGGACAATTTGAATTGTGAAAATCGAGTCTATTTGTAAAATTTGGGATGGTTCTAGTGAGTTTATATTTTGGGAGTATTTGTAGTGTGATTTTGTTCTCATTTTTGGTCAATTGTTGCAATGGAGCTGGGCTACATGTTGGTCATCCACTAAGATATACTGCCATAGATATTCTTGCTAGATTCAAACTGATGTGGGGTCATAATGTTTTGCACCCAATGAGATGGGATGCATTTGGATTGCCTGCAGAGCAACATGCAATAAAGGTTTTCATTTTTTTTTTTTTTTTTGGCAATCCTGTATATGGTTTGCAACAATTTCAATTTTTTTGTTGTGGATATGCACATTTATCAGCTGGGTTGCATTTGTATCCTGCATACAAGAACCCATCCAAAGATCAAGATGGAGAAGAACATTAACCACTTCTGCACCCAGGTATCTGCAATGTGCTTGCTGTTAATTTGTAATTTGTGCAGTGATATTTGTCTCAAGGTGTGTAATACTCTAACAAATCACTGAAGGAGATATTTGGATAATTTCACTGCACCACTCAATTTTAGTCATGTTTCTTGGCTAAAATTTGACTTATATAATCACTGGTGCTCAATTCGAAGATGAAGTATAAAACTTTTGTTACCTATAGTTTGAAATATTGTTAAAGGTCCAAACAATTCCAACTAGGAATTTATGGTAAAACTAAGTTTGTTTCTTGGTAACAATATTATCTCATACCTATGGATGAAAATATCATAAAATTATTTGATAATTCAAAAATAGCAAAGCTCTCTTTTAATTTTTTAGAGTAGTGTTAATGCAGTCCATCTAATTTCGAAAATATTTCCTTTAAGTTGGTTTTAGCTGTGGCATGGAGAGGGAAACTCATAGTAGTTAGGGTGTGCTTAAGAAAACATTGATGGCAAGGTAACAAGCATAGGATTTTGAGAATATCAATGTTATTATTCTAAGAATTTTTTTAACTCCTTAGTTCCAAGTACAGCATGTTGCTTTCTTAGTTCTTCCTGGATTGTATAGTTTAGTCTCTTAAAGTTTGGATTAACACTTTGTATTAGTATTGCACCTTAAATCATTGGGCATTATCTTATGATTGGGATCGTGAAATTTCTATAAGAGAGCCAGAATATTATAAATGGACCCAATGGATCTTTCTTTAGCTGTTAAAAAGAGGATGGGCATATCAGGTCTAAGTAATATCTGGTTTCCAGTAGTTTTTTGTCAATTATTCTTTGCTACACCCAAAAGTGATACTATTTATGTTTCATTCATGGCACTGTGTTAGCAAATGAGGAAGTGGTGGATGTAACACCCCGTCCCGAACCATGTCGAAATTTTTGCACGTTGACCGAGGTTAACTGTTGACCGTTGACTTTGACTTTGACCGAATGGGTCAAAAGTTGACTTTTTGTTCCGGTTGGAATTATAGATTGACTGGGGTACCGTTACGAAGTACACGTTGGCACGAGTTCGTAGACTAGTAGCACTTAGAAAACGGAGCTACGGTTTGAAAGTTATGAGCAAAACAAGTTGAGGTCCAAACTGTCCAAGGGGTGTCGGAGTTGACTTTTTATTCATGCAAAGTTGAGCTTTGACTCATGCATGGTTGTAAAGTGTTTGTCGATATGAGTCCGTAGACTAGCGGCACGTCCGATTTGGACATGTGGTTTGAAAGTTATGGACCTGTAGAGTTTTTTAAATACTGTATTATTTTAATATTATTTTTAAACGCGTAACGATGTGCCACGTGTGACTAAATAAGTGTGACCATGTGTCACCATAGTGAGGTGCCACATGTCAACCATGTATAATATCATATTATTTTATTATTATTTTGTATAATAATATTATTTAATATTATTATTAATTTATTTGACTGTGTGTGAATTGTGTTCTAGGAGCACCGGTGAGTCGTAGAATTGATCCCATGGTGGATCATGGTTTAATTGCGTGCTCCAGGTGAGTGACCCACCTTTGAAAATATTTTTGAGGTAATTAATTATATTTATGTCGTGTTAATTTGATATCTGCAGTTATGCTCATGTGGTGTACTTTAAATATAATCGGGAAAAATATTATTTTATATATATTTACCCATTGGTGCTAAATGGAATTTCGGGGTCATTAAGAAATTCCCGATTACTATTTTATTGTGATTAAATGGTATTTATTACACATGAGCAAGTATTTTCCGTAATTCGTTGTGTTTGGATTTTATATTATTTTTGGGCATAATTGGTTTGAATATTTTAAGAAAATTATTTGTTCAAATTGGTGGTTTAATTTTCATAATTATGCCCGTGGTATATTATTTGTTGAACCGCATGTTACGAGAAAATTATGGTTTATTTGTTATCGATGTTTTCGTACCGGCTTGTTAAATAAAAATATGTGGGATGGTAAGCGTGAAATTTTGATATATTTCCCACGGTAATTTTGGAAAAAACGGTACGGTTGGTTTAATAATTATTTTAGACGCATTCACACAGTATTGGTGTTCTGGTATATGTATATGTGGTTCAGCGCGCAAGTATTATTATTTCACCCGTGAGTTGCCATTGGACCGTGGGCAGGCAAGTCTTATATAGTGCACACAGCCGCCCCCCTCCTTGGCCCGGATGATGGTTTTAGCAGCGGTACTGTCGGGACGCCGAAGTGCCGTTTGCAAGTTTCTCTCTTTAATCTCCCCGCCAGTTGGTGCTCAGGACGCTGGGTATCGGAGGGCATCACTGGTATATGGTGTGGTGCGTCAAGTACAAATTTTTCGGATAGAAATTTCAAACCCCAAAGAGTACAAAAATTATTTATTATAATTTATTGCAGTTTATTTATATTTGGGGTATTTATTTATTTATTTGTTGTTTATTAAATTATTTGGTCCCTTGGTTTTCGGGAAGTACGAATATCGGGTTTTGTGAAATTGTTTTAAAAGGGAAACATTTCCAACGGAGTGAATAGTGAGGGTTTTGAGAGAAAGTATTACCTTTAAATGTTTATTTATTTATTTATTTAATTGTTCGGTATGGATTAATTAAATTCCTTTATTTTTATATTATTAATATTAAAGGTGTACAGTAGATAGGGTCACTCACTGAGATGATTAGCATCTCACGTTTTTAAAATTCCATTCCCCTAGGTTCAGGTTGGAGACGTTGATTATCCGGGGCGAGCCCAACGTCTCAGTTCGTTGCCGAAAGTTCAAGAAGTATTTCTTCCCTTTTTCCTCTCTATCTTGTATTTCTTCCTTATCTGTCATTTTATAAATTCCACATTTATCTATATAATGCTCTGTATACTGTATTGGACGTGTAGTTATTATTTATGCACTGAGTTGCTGTTTTTCTTGAAGTGCTGAAATTTGTGGAATCAATTTGTAGTATTGTGGGAGGAATAAGGGGATGAACATAGAAGTGTGTTTTCAATGCAGGTAATTTTTGGTTAGTCCTACCCTTAGGGGAGGTGCTGCCGGATTTTTCGTTGGAAGGTTCGGTGGTATTTCCCTGGGATTAGGGCTTGTCTAGGGTTCCGGGGAGGAATTCTGGACGGGTCCTGACAGTGGATGTTATAAGTAAGCGTGGGGGTCATCCAGTTATAAAAAAGGTATGTTTAGCTCTATGTATGTCATGTAGTATAAGTTATCAAATTTATGCAGCTTATTACGTACTAGCTTAATTCCAATTTTTGATGGTTTCATAATTTTACAGTGTCATTGTTTATTACCAAGCAGCGGCAATGGATGCTAAAAATTACTGCATATACTAATCGTCTTCTTGAAGATCTAGATGACCTTGACTGGCCTGAAAGTGTAAAAGACATGCAGAGGAACTGGATAGTGAGGTCATAAGGGGCTGAGATGGAATTTTTTATTCTTAGTACTGATGGGAAGGAAGGAGACATGAACATTAAAATTTATACTACAAGCCCTGACACCATCTTCGGAGCAACTTAATAAATGACTCACTTTGTTTCTATCTTCTTATTTGATAGATTTCATGGCTTTGATGTACTCATGTGAGGAAGTTCCAGACTATTGTTTAATCAGTGCAAAAAAATTTCGTCACTAAAAGTTTATCATTTTCCATCCAAACCTTTTTGCTGGAAAAAACCTTATTGTCGGCCACCTGTTTTGGTTGATAAAGTAAACCTTTGCCAATGAATTCTACTTTTGACGACAAATCACTTACTGCCGAAAAAATATTTTCGTCGCTAATTAGACTTTCAAAAATGTAAAAATAGTTTTCCAAATGATATTTTTTTGTCGCTAAAATCTCTTACCAACAATTTCCAATTTGTTGGAAATAGTATTTGGCGAGGAAAAAACAATTTTTGTCGGCAAAAGTTTTAGCCGGGAAAAATTTAAAATTTGTTGGTAAATACAATTGCAAAAGAAGCAAAGGAGACGAACTTGGCAATGACTTTAATTTCATCAATAAATGTTTTATTGAAGAATTTTATGTTTTTACCGACAATAATGTTTTTTGGGTAAAAGTTGAATTTCTTGTAGGGTTAGATGCACTATACAATACTGGTATTTTATACTGTATTTGTGATATGCTGATAAGCATGCAACTTGTATGCTCTCTCGTGAGATGCTATGGACACGAGGGCAGGCAAGTTTGATATTATTGGCCATAGCCTCCCCTTTCCATGGCCAGGATGGTAGCTATAAGCATCGGCGCTGTTGGGATGCCAAAGTGGCCGAATGCAAGTTTCTCTCCTTAACCTTCCCATCAGATAGTGCTTGGGCGCTGGGTACGATCGGACATCAATGGTATATAGTTTGGTGCCTCAAATGGTTTTATCAATACGATTTCCAAAATAATAATTTTTTAAAAGAGTATTTAAAATTAAAATGTATTTAATTATGTTTTTATCATTTATTTGTATTAATGTTTTAAAGATGCATTTTACCATGATTTTATTATTTAAATTGATTTGTTGATTTAAAATGGATTTTATTATATTTTTACCACTTATTTCAAATAGCTGTTTTAAATTGATTTAATATTTGTTCTATTATTTAATTGATTTATTCTACTTTCTGAAATTGATCATTTAAATGCATTTATTCATGTTTTCATTACTGTTTCAAGGTTGGATTTTAACATGAAATTTAATGTATTTTATTGCCTATGCAAATTGAGGTATTTTAAACTAATTAAAATAATTTTCTTATTATTTATTATTTCATTGATTTATATAGTAAATTTCATAAATTATATATTAAGTTTAATTTTGTTCTATGCCAAATTTCTCTACTACAAGTTTATTTATGATTTTATTTTTATCTTATGATATTTCATTATAAATTCAATTATTTGTTATTAAATTATCTTCAAGGTTATATTGTAAGATTTAAATTATTTGTATTTTATTTATTATTTACTTCATTGATTTTGGGGTAAAAAATGATGGGTTTTGTGAAAATGTTTTAAAAGGGAAACTTTTCCAATTGAGTGGAATGGTGAGGGTTTTGAGAGAAAATGTAAATTTTACTTATTTACAATTATATAATTATTTATTTATTTATTATTAATTAATCAAGTTTATTATTATATTATTATTATTATTACTATTACTGTCTAGTAGTGTATAGTAGACTGGATCACTCACTGTGATTGTTAGCATCTCACATTTTTAAATTCGTGCTTTTAGGCCCAAGTTGTAGGCATTGATCGCTCGAGGAGAGTTTGGCATCTCGTGATCGTTGCTAATTTCAGAAAGTTCTTCATTTCTTCTTTTTTTTTTTTTTTCTCTGTCTTGTATTTTTTCTTTCCAGCTCTTTGTTGTATTAAATTTATACTTATTGTGATATTCAATGTTCTATATACTACATTGGATAACTATTCAATTAATATTGCACAGATTCCTTGTTTATTATTTACAGCGCTGTATACTTTTGGAAATAAATTGTAATAAGGTGGAAGGAATAAATAGATATTATTATAAGTGCATTTTCTATGCAGGAAATTTTGTGATAAGTCCAACCCTTAGGGGAGGGTTTCGTAAGGATTTCCTAGAATCAGAACTTGTCTAAAGGTTCTAGTGAGGGATCTTGAATGGGTGATCCTGACAAAACAAAACTTATAACATTACTTTTTGGTCAAATTTGACAATGGAGATAAAATTACTAACTCCAATAATAATAGTAGAATTTAAAATAGAATAAAGAATACAAACTACCAAAAACATGTAATATTACATGCCTAGTATATGAAATTAAATATGCAATATGCTCGTTGCATATCTAGTAAGCCCATATTTTAAACAGGATGGTTATTTGACAGATATATATACATATATATAAATATGAATAAGAAAATGGAAAGAAAAATGACATAAAAAGCAGGCCGCTATGGAGATAATGCAGTGCGAAAATTATATAATCTTTTGCACAATTAATAAAGAAAAAGGTAAGCGTTGTGTGTTCATTATGAAACAATGCCTAAACAAAGTCTATAATTTTTCTATACATCAAATTAGCTTGTTAATTGAGGGGATTAATAAACATGCATATTCTAATGGAGTCTTGTGCATTTTCTTACTTTGTTAGTGTTTTTACGCTTTTGTTCCTCTTGCTAATATATGTTCCTAAACAAGCTTTTTCTTTTATGCAAACGAGGTGCCGTGACCATGAGAGGTCTGCTGTTGTTGCAATTTAAATAAAGCTTTGTCAATGGAAACTGTGTTCCTGGTGATTCCTTTTCATATCCTAAGCTTTCAACCTGGAAAATTACTGAATGTAAGAGCACTAACATAGACTAATAAAAAATATATTTATTTCTACAAAAAATGAAACAATATGAAATGATATTCTATACCTCTTGAACTATGAAAAGTAAAAATGGAAATATATTGAGCTAATGAAAACCCATCAAAATCAACAATGAATATATGGAAAGTTTCAATCAAAATATAGGAAATAGAAGAAGAAGAAGATATTGTGTGGAAAATTTGGAAAAATAAGGAATAGATGCGTTTTAATTATGTTCTACATAGAAGGTTGTATTGGTAGATTTATAATTGAAGAAACTTAAATATCTTTATTTTCAAAAGTAGGTTATATTTCATTAAAGAACTAAATTATGAGCCATTGGTTCAAATTTCCCAAGTACATTTACATATATATATATATATATAAATGGACTATATCTACACTAATAGTAACAAATTATTAGTAACTTAATATTCTAAATGTTGAAAATGTTAGTTGATCTGTTAGATAATTGCAACGATTCATCAACGATTGATTTTCCTTATTTAGGTTTGAATAATTTAAAAAATGTACCACTTATATCTTGAACGAATTTGTTTTTTATTTAGTTCCTCTTATTATGCATTTATTACTAAAATTAGTGACCTGCTTCGTTTTATTCCTTTCTAGTTTCCAACCTTGTCCCCTATCTCTATTTCTATAAATTCATTTAAACATTCGAGGACAACCAAAATAGAGAAATTGTTCTGGAAATTAATTAATCTGCAAGGTCAGAGTAAAGAGTTGGAAAAAAAAAAAAAATGGCCGCGTTCAAAGCTAATGTTACAGTACTGATCCTTGTTGCATTCTTTGTGTTGTCACTAGGTGCGTATCATATTGGCATATAAATTTAATGAATGGATGTTTTGGTTTTCGTTTTAATATTTTGCTTTTTGTTAATTAATTTTTATGGATTTTGATAATATCTTTTTTTAACATATTTTTGTTTTTCTTTTGGTTATTTAACAGAATACAACAAAGTGGACGCTGCAGTGTGTTGCACTGAGAATGAGAAATTTGGAATTTGTATACCAGGAAATGATGATGGCAGATGTGACGCATTCTGCAAACCAGACTGTAGAGGAGGTGAATGTAAACTAAGAGGCGGCCGTCACAGATGTCACTGCTATTGCTGATCTCTTCAGCATGCTCTCTCACTTAATGATTTTATAATCCAATAAATTATATAAACATAAATAAAGCAAGCTGAACGACGTTGTTCTGTAATTGGACTGGTTTTCTAGTAAGATAATCTTGCAAGGCTGTTGTTTGTGGCCAATTAAACAATTATTTCTTCCAATATTAACATTCAAGTTTTTTTTTTTTTTTAATATTCCACCGTACTTTGCTTGGCTTTTATTTTCACGTTTGATAGCATTGATTGATAGTGTATTATTTTCATTCATGCATGTATTTTAATAAGAAAATCAAATAATTTGTAAATATTTGACCTATAAGAGCCTAGTAAATATATTTTTCTAACAACTCCTTCAGGGATGTCCCACACACCAACAGGTTATTATATGTCATTTTTTTACATCATGTTAAATTTCATCTAAACCAGTCAACGGTGCAGATTACAGGGATACCATATTAGGAATACCGTAGGAGGATCCTCTTTATTTTTATGAAGAGAAATTTTGACGCAGGAGACAGTCATATAAACCATATAAAGGGAAACATTTGCTTTTTCCATTTCAAGATTATTGGGAAATTTGGCAGCATGTAAGTTGGCATTTTAAACCCAACTGTTGTAGAATTTTCCAGATCCTAATTCTGAGTTAGCAACCCATTCTCAAGAATTGGCAGAGTTTGGAGCTGGCTATATATCACTATTACATCAGTTATTTGGAAACCTAAACTATAAATGCTTAATATGGGTTTACGCTCTTTAGCTATACTAAGTCTTGGTACGGGAAACCTTAGCCAATAACTCACCCCGTCCTTGAAAATAATACATTCCATGGTTGCATACCTTGTTCGCTTACAATCACTGAGGCTTACCTTGAGGGTCAAATCCCTTCTTTTCTTCAGAACTTAACCCAGCTTACTGTTTTGTGGCTTGAAAAGAATCAACTCAAAGATGAAATTCCATCTTGGTTTGAAAACTTCACTCGTTTAACTCACTCAATTCTTCGAACAAACAAATTGCATTGTCTCGTGGCATCTTCCCTTGGTAGACTAACGAGCTTCACTTTTTTGGACCTTTCAAGTAACAGTTTCAATATTCAAATCCCCTGTTTTCTTCAAAATCTCACCCATTTCACTGACTTAGATCTTGATAGCAATAAGTTTACCGGTCACATTACTTCTTGCCTTGGAAACCTGACAAACTTTACTTACCTTGACATTGAAAATAATAAATTACGTGGTTCTGTTTCTTATTCATTTACAAGAATGACAAACCTTGAACATCTTTACGCCGATGACAATAAATTGAGTGGAATGCTGAATTTTGACGTGATATTAGGCTTGAAAAATCTAAATGCACTATCATTTTCATTTACAAGTAATCGCTTCTTATTCAAACTGGAAAAATAAATGCAACTTTTCCAAGGTTCCAAATGTTTGGCTTGATTCATGCAACAATGGTAGTGTTCATTCCTTCTAAAGCCTAATAATGACCCTCCACACTTGAGAACATGATAAAACCATCAAAAAGAGGCTAATCTATCCATGAAAACTTTATTCAATGGCTAGGATTAGTTCTTGGGGTCCATTCATTAAAAACTTGGACAGGGTCGCGCCAAATATGGTGCTTAGGTTCCAAAGAAACTGATTTGGGGAATCAAATGCTTGGAAAAGTGGAGCTGGAGGTGAAGGGCGTGCTGAATTGGTGAGGGGCACACTGAAATGGTGAGAGATGCATGAAATTTGGTTCTTCAGCACCTTGACTGCTGCCTGGCCGCTTTGAAAACTCCCTAAAGCGAATTTAGGCTTCTCCACAATGCTTCAAGCTTCAATAAAACCTTGAATTTCTAACATTCCTCTTAATAGCTTCAAAAATCATCCAGTTTGCAACAAAATCCAATTTTGAAGCGTTCCTACAAAGTGCACACAAAATTCATCAAAATAACTTGAAAGCTTGAGTTCTCACCACTAATTAAGCCTTAAAAATAAACCAATAAGAGAGTAAATCCTCAGTTATCAAGAAGCAATTGCATGCTAGATGTAACAAAGTTCTAAAAACTTAACTTATATTTTCCTCTTTAATTAGCAAACATGTAACACCACATCCCAAAGTACACCGGAATTTTTCTTCACGTTGACCCAGATTGGTTGGGTTTGACCACCATTGACCGAGAAGGGATAAATTTGCTTTTTTATCTAGATAGAATTTTGCATTGACCGAGGCACCATTGCAACATACGCATTGACCCAAGTTCATAGACTAGTAGTACATTAAAAACGGAGCTACGGTTTGAAACATATGAGCAAAACAAGATGCGGTCCAAACTGTTCAAGGGTGTCAGGCTTGACCTTTTCTTTTGATGAAATTTTGCTTTAACTCATGTGTGGTTGTAAAGTACTCATCGAGATGAGTTCATAGACTAGTGGCACGCCTAATTTGGACCTTTGGTTAGAAAGTTGCGGAACTACAAATTTTTTTCTAAAACATCATTGAACATGCATTATCCAATGAACTGTGCCACGTGTCACATTTTTGGGCCAACCTGTGAGTGCACAGTGGCACCCACGGGTATTTTGATTGGACGAGAAGGAGTGAGGAGGGGAGAGAAGGAGAAAGACGAGAGAGAGGGAGGAACCGGCCTTATGCCGTTCACCCTTTGCTAGCCACCTGACCATTACATGCATTGGATCTCCACCACCCACCCTTCATTTCCAACCAGCCACCCAAAACCCACAGCCAAATTGCGAGCGACACGCTCAGATTGGGGCATTTTCCTGTGACGGCCCATTTTCCTTCCACTATCAATTTCTCACAAACTAGCCATCTGTTTTCAATACCACCGGTCCCATTGGCTTACCTATTCTCCAATCTACCTCCCCACCAAAAATCATGGCCATTGGCCACAGGACACGCCACTGGAGGCGAGTTTCTCCGGTGGGCATGGTGGTTCACCGTGAAATCTCATTCCGACGAGTTTCCAACGATCCTACCTACCCTTTCCCACTAATCTAACCTTTTTGAATCCAAATCCCAGGTCGGTTTCCTTCAATTCTTGACGGATTGTGAGATTCGAGGACATTAAACCTAAAACCTTTTCGGTGAGATTCCGACCACCACAGGTTTGATCTTTGGGAGGTAAGACTTAATCCGTAATTCTCGCTTCATTAGCTTCGTTTCAATATATTACTTGCGGATTTTGGATACCATTTGTGCTAGCTCCCCCTGGTACCCATATGTAAAATATCCGAATAAAATATTAATTTATTTGATCTTGTGTACTGTTGATATTTTAGAAGCACGTATGAGTCATGGGACCGATCTCATTGAGGATCCTGATTTATATGCATGTTTGAGGTGAGTGATCCACCTTCAAATTTATTTTCGGGTGTTAAATTATATATATTTCGTGATAATTAATAATTTGGATTTGACATTTTATGTGTTGGACTTTCAATAAAAATTATATTGAATTTATGGTGCCTATTTGGGATGAAATAAAAATATATGTTGCATAAGAATCATATCTTGATTTTTAAGATATTATGGTATAAGGTTTTTAATAATTTATTGTTAAGTTTAATGTTGCATTTATGATGCATAATAAATGTGTATATGATTTTAAGAATATATGGATTTTATGAGGTTTTAATATTATTTTTTATATAAATTGATTTTACGGATTTGAAGGAAAATATTCATTTAAATTTATTATGCATTGAAATAATTGTGGAATTTATTTTATGGTATTGGTGAATTGTGGAAATTTAATTATCCATAAATTTTACATGGTTTTAATGATATTTTTTATTTAAATTGGATTTTAAGGATTTGAGAAAAATATTGTTTTAAATTCTTATGTTTCAAAAATATATTTATGCATTTAAATACTAAGGGTTTGACTTATTGCCATAGGAAATTTGGTATATTTGAAATTGATGGATTTTAAGTGATTGCATTTATGATGATGGTTTAAAGGTGATGTGGATTAATGGATTTGAAAATGGTATTTATGAGATTCGAAATTTGGAAAACATATGATTTTAGCTGTTCTTAGATGGACCATATAGTACTTGTATTCTGTACTATATTTGTGATATGTTGATAAGCGTGCAAGTTATATGCTCTCCCATGAGATGCTATGGACCCAAGGGTAGGCACGTTTGATATATTGGCCATAGTCATCCCCTTCCATGGCCGCGATGGTAGTTATAAGCATCGGTGTTGTTGGGACGCCAAAGCAGCGAGACGCAAGTTTCTCTCTTTAACGTCCCCATCAGGCGGTGCTTGGGATGCTGAGTACCTTCGGACGTCACTGGTATATAGTTTAGTGCATCAAGTGGTTTTATCGATAGGATTTCCAAAATAATAATGTTTTAAAAGAGTATTTAAAATTAAAATGTATTTAATTATGTTTTAATCATTTATTCGTATTAATGTTTTAAAAATATATTTTACCATATTTTATTATTTAAATTGATTTGTTGATTTAAAATGGATTTTATTATATTTTTACCACTTATTTCAAATAGATGTTTTAAATTGATTTAAATATTTCTTCTATTATTTAATTGATTTATTCTACTTACTGAAATTGATTATTTGAATGCATTTATTCATGTTTTCATTATTCTTTCAATGTTGGATTTTAATATGAAATTTAATGTATTTTGTTGCCTATGCAAATTGAGATATTTTAAACTAATTAAAATAATTCTCTTATTATTTATTATTTCATTGATTTATATAGCAAATTTCATAAATTATATAATAAAAGGCATATATCTATACTGATAGCAACAAATTATTATTAACTTAATATTCTAAATATTGAAAATGTTAGTTGATTTGTTAAATAATTGCAACGATTCATCAACGATTGGTTTTCCTTATTTAGCTTTGAATAATTTAAAAAAGGTACCACATATATCTTCAGCGTATTTTTTTTTCATTTAGTTCCTCTTATTATGCATTTATTACTAAAATTAGTGACCAGTTTCGTTTTATTCCTTTCTAGTTTCCAACCTTGTCTCCTATCTCTTTTTCTATAAATTCATTTAAATATTCGAAGACAACCAAAATAGAGAAATTGTTCTGTAAATTAATTAATCTGCAAGGTCAGAGCTAAGAGTTTGGAAAACAAAAAAAAAAATGGCCACGTTCAAAGCTAATGTGACAGTACTGATTCTTGTTGCATTCTTTGTGTTGTCAATAGGTGCGTATCATCTTGGCATATCAATTTAATGAATGGATGTTTTGGTTTTAGTTTTAATATTTTGCTTTTTGTTAATTAATTTTTATGGATTTTGATAATATCCTTTTTTTTAACATATTTTTGTTTTTCTTTTTGTTTATTTAACAGAATACAACAAAGTGGACGCTGCAGTGTGTTGCACTGAGAATGAGAAATTTGGAATTTGTATACCAGGAAATGATGATGGCAGATGTGACGCATTCTGCAAACCAGACTGTAGAGGAGGTGAATGTAAACTAAGAGGCGGCCGTCACAGATGCCACTGCTATTGCTGATCTCTTCTGCAAGCTCTCTCACTTAATGATTTTATAATCCAATAAATTATATAAACATAAATAAAGCAAGCTGAACGACGCTGTTCTGTAATTGGACTAGTTTTCTAATAAGATAATCTGGCAAGGCTGTTGTTTGTGCCCAATTAAACAATTATTTCATCCAATAATAGTATTCAAGTTTTTTTTTTTTTTTTTATATTCCACCGTACTTTGCTTGGCTTTTATTTTCACGTTTGATAGCATTGATTGATAGTGTATTATTTTCATTCATGCATGTATTTTAATAAGAAAATCAAATAATTTGTAAATATTTAACCTATAAAAGCCTAATAAATATATTTTTCTAGCAAATCCTTTAGGGAAGTCCCCCACACCAGCAGGTTATTATATGTCATTTTTTTACATCATGTTAAATTTCATCTAAACCAGTCAACGGTGCAGATTACAGGGATACCATATTAGGAATACCGTGGGAGGATCCTCTTTATTTGTATGAAGAGAAATTTTGACGCAGGAGACAGTCATATAAACCATATAAGGGGAAACATTTACTTTTTCCATTTCAAGATAATAGGGAAGTTTGGCAGCATGTAAGTTGGCCTTTTAAACCCAACTGTTGTTGAATTTTCCAGATCCTAAGTCTGAGTTAGCAACCCATTCTCAAGAATGGGCAGAATTTGGGGCTGTCTGTATATCACTATTACATCAGTTAGTTGGAAACCTAAACTATAAATGCTTAATATGGGTTTACGCTCTTTAGCTATATTAAGTCTTGGTACGGGAACCCTTAGCCAATACCTCACCCCGTCCTTGAAAATAATACATTCCATGGTTTGCATACCTTGTTCACTTACAAAAAGGCTTACCTTTTTGGATCTTTCAGAAAACAATTTTCAGGATCAAATCCCTTCTTTTCTTCAGAACTTAACCCAGCTTACTGTTTTGTGGCTTGAAAAGAATCAACTCAAACGTGAAATTCAATCCTGGTTTGAAAACTTCACACTTTTAACTCATTCAATTCTTCAAACAAACAAATTGCATTGTCTCGTGGCATCTTTCCTTGGTAGACTAACGAGCTTCACTTTTTTGGACCTTTCAAGTAACAGTTTCAATGTTCAAATCCCCTATTTTCTTCAAAACCTTAACCATTTCACTGACTTAGATCTTGATAGCAATAAGTTTACCGGTCATATTACTTCTTGCCTTGGAAACCTAACAAAATTTACTTACCTTGACGTTGAAAATAATAAATTGCATGGCTCCGTTTCGTATTCATTTACAAGAATGACAAACCTTGAACATTTTTATTCCGATGACGATAAATTCAGTGGAATGCTAAATTTGGACATGATATTAGGCTTGAAAAATCTAAATGCACTATCATTTTCACTGACAAGTTAACAGTTCTTATTCAAACTTCAAAAATAAGTGCAACTTTTCCAAGGTTCCAAATGTTTGGCTTGATTCATGCAACAATGGTAGTGTTCATTCCTTCTAAAGCCTAATAATGAGCCTCCACACTTGAGAACATGATAAAACCATCAAAAAGAGGCTAATCTATCCATGAAACTTTATTCAATGGCTAAGATTAGTTCTTGGAGTCCACTCTTTAAAAACTTGGACAGGGTTGCACCAAATATGGTGCTTAGGTTCCAAAGAAACTGATTTGGGGAATCAAATGCTTGGAAAATTGGAGCTGGAGGTGAAGGGTGTGCTAAATTGGTGAGGGGCACACTGAAATGTTGAGAGATGCATGAAATTTGGTTCTTCAACACCTTGACTGCTGCCTGGCCGCTTTGAAAACTCCCTAAAGCGAATTTAGGCTTCTCCACAATGCTTCAAGCTTCAATAAAACCTTGAATTTCTAACATTCCTCTTAATAGCTTCAAAAATCATCCAGTTTGCAACAAAATCAATTTTGAAGCGTTCCTACAAAGTGCACACAAAATTCATCAAAATAACTTGAAAGCTTGAGTTCTCACCACTAATTAAGCCTTAAAAAGATACCAATAAGTGAGTAAATCCTCAGTTATCAAGAAACAATTGCATGCTAGATGTAACAAAGTTCTAAAAACTTATATTTTCATCTTTAATTAGCAAACATGTAACACCGCATCCCAAAGTACACTGGAATTTTTCTTCATGTTGACCAAGATTGGTTGGGTTTGACCGCCATTGACCGAGAAGGGATAAATTTTGCTTTTTTATCCAGATAGAATTTTGCTTTAACCAAGGCACCATTACAAAATACACATTGACCCAAGTCCATAGACTAGTAGTACATTGAAAACGAAGCTACGGTTTGATAGATATGAGCAAAACAAGATGCGGTCCAAACTGTTCGAGGGTGTCAAGTTTGGCTTTTTCTTTTGATGAAATTTTGCTGTAACTCGTGTGTCGTTTTAAAGTACTCGTCGAGATGAGTTCATAGACTAGTGGCACGCCTAATTTGGACATTCGGTTAGAAAGTTATGGACCTACAAAGTTTTTCTAAAACATCATTTAACATGCATAGTCCAATGAACTGTGCCACGTGTCGCATTTCTGGGCCAACCTGTGAGTGCATAGTGGCACCCAAAAGTATTTTGATTGGATGAGAAGGAGAGAGAAGGAGAAAGAGGAGAGAGAAAGAGGAAAGAGAAAGAGGAGAGAGAGGGAGGAACCGGCCTTATGCCGTACACCCTTTTCCGGCCGCCTGACCATTACATGCATTGGATCACTACCACCCACCCTTCATTTCTAGCCAGCCACCCAAAACCCACAGCCAAATCGTCAGCGACGCGCTCAGATTGGGGCATTTTCCTATGATGGCCCATTTTCCTTCCACCATCGATTTCTCCCGAACCAGCCATCCGTTTTCAACACCACCGGTCCCATTGGCTTACCTATCCTCCAATCTACCTCCCCACCAAAAATTATGGCCATTGGCCACAAGACGTGCTACTGGAGGCGAGTTTCTCCGGTGGGCATGCCGGTTCACCATGAAATCTCATTTCAGCAAGTTTCCGATGATCCCACCTACCTTTTCCCACTTATTTAACCTCTTTGAATCCAATTCTGAGGTCGGTTTCCTTCAATTCTTGACGGACTGTGAGATTTGAGGACAATAAACCTGAAACATTTTCGGTAAGATTCCAGCCACCACAGGTCTGATCTCCTAGAGGTAAGACTCAATCCATGATCCTTGCTTCATAAGCTTTGTTTCGATATATTACTTGTGAATTTTGGATACCGTTTGTGTTAGCTCCCCCGAGTATCCGTATGTAAAATATCTGGATAAAATATTAATTTATTTGATCTTGTGTACTGTTGATATTTTAGGAGCACGTATGAACCGTGGGAAAGATCCTGTTGAGGATCTTGATTTATATGCGTGTTTGAGGTGAGTGATCCACTTTCAAATTTATTTTCGGTTGTCAAATTATATATATTTTATGGTAATTAATAATTTGGATTTGACATTTTATGTGTTGGACTTTCAATAAAAATTATATTGAATTTATGATGCCTATTTGGGATGAAATAAAAATATATGTTGCATAAGAATCATATCTTGATTTTTAAGATATTATGGTATAAGGTTTTTAATAATTTATTGTTAAGTTTAATGTTGAATTTATGATGCATAATAAATGTGTATATGATTTTAAGAATATATGAATTTTATGAGGTTTTAATATTATTTTTTATATAAATTGATTTTATGGATTTGAAGGAAAATATTCATTTAAATTTATTATGCATTAAAATAATTGTGGAATTTATTTTATGGTATTGGTGAATTGTGGAAATTTAATTATGCATGAATTTTACATGGTTTTAATGATATTTTTTATTTAAATTGGATTTTAAGGATTTGAGAAAAATATTGTTTTAAATTGTTATGTTTCAAAAATATATTTATGCATTTAAATATTAAGGGTTTGACTTATTGCCATAGGAAATTTGGTATATTTGAAATTGATGGATTTTAAGTGATTGGATTTATGATGATAGTTTAAAGGTGATGTGGATTAATGGATTTGAAAGTGGTATTTATGAGATTCGAGATTTGGAACACATATAATTTTACTGGTTCTTAGATGCACTATCAGGACCCATCCAAAATAGTTTTGAAGGTGGGTCACTCACCTCAAGCACGTGTATCAATCGAGATCCTCCACAGGATCAACTCCACTACCCACACGTGCACCTAAAATATCCACAATACACAAAACTAATTATTTTAATATTTTAATCGGGTAACTCCCAAATGGGTACCTGGGGAGTGAACACAAACGACAACCAAAATTGACAAGTAATATACCGAATCGAAGCTTGAGTGACGAGGATTACGAATCTGGTCTTACTTCCCGGAGATCGGACCCAAGGTGGACGGAATCTCGCCGAAAAACTCACAGAATTTAAACCCTCGATTCTCACAATCCGTTGAGATTTGAGGAAAGAGGATTCCGGATTTGGGTTCAGAGGGTTGGAATTAGTGGGAAAGGAGGGGCAGTGCAGTCGGAAACTCGTCAGAAAGTCAATTTTCCCGGCGACCCGCCGTGGTCATCGGAACTCGTCACCGTCAGCGGCCCGTCCGGTGGCCACTAGCGGTGATTTTTGGTGGGAAGGTAGATCTGGTGATGGGTAACTCAATGGGACTGGCGGTGAGACAAACGGTGGCCAGAATAGGGAGAAATCAGGGTTTGAAGGAATCGACGCCGCCACCAGAAAAAGCCTCGATCCAGGCGCGTCGGCAGTCGGTTGGCCGTGGTTTTTGGCTGGCCGGCCGATTTTCAGGTGGTCTTCAAGGTGGGGTAGTGAGTGTTCGGAAAGGGTGGTCGGAAAATGGCTAAGTGGAGGTGGCTGGTCGGTTTCTCTCTCTAGCTCTCTCTCTCTCTCTCTCTCCCCCCTCCCCTCTTTCTCTCTCCTTCCGCCGGCTCATGCATTTTTGCCTGAATAAAAGCCACCCGTGGGTGATACTGTTCACTCACGAAATTGGCTGAAATTGCGACACGTTGCACATACTGTTCACTCAAGCCAGATATATTAAAATATTACGGTATTCGAAAAACTTCGTATGTCCATAACTTTTTAACCAGATGTCCAATTTAAGCGTGCCACTAGTTTATGAACTCATATGAACGAGTATTTTACAACCATACAAAAGTCAAAACAAAATTCTACAACCATAAAAAGTCAACTCCGGCACCTTTTGGACTGTTTGGCTCTCGACTTATTTTGCCCATAACTTTCAAACTGTAGCTCTGTTTTCGACGTGCTACTAGTCTATGAACTCGGGGCATCATGTACTTCTCTATGGTACCATGGTCAACTAGAAATTTCATCATGAACAAAAAGTCAACCTTTTGACCCACTCGGTCAATGGTCAACCTCGATCAAGGTGCAAGAATTCCGATGTAGTTTGGGACGAGATGTTACAACCTTCCCCCCTTATAAGAATTTCGTCCTCGAAATTTCGCACGTCATTGGAACAGGTAAGGATACTGATCACGCATCTGCGTCTCGGGCTCCCACGTTGCTTCCTTGATTAAATGATTACGCCATAAAACTTTAACTAAAGGAATAGTCTTGTTACATAGCACCCACTCTTCGCGATCCAAAATCTGCACTGGTTGCTCTACATACGAAAGATCTTCCCTCAACTCGATGTTAGGAGTCTCGAGTACGTGTGATGGGTCTGCAATATATTTCCGTAATAGTGAAACATGAAATACGTTGTGCACTCGGGCTAGCTCTTCCAGTAATGCTAATCTATAAGCCGCGGGGCCAATCCTCTCCATAATCTCGTTAGGCCCAATATAACGACGACTCAACTTACCTCATCGACCAAAGCGTACTACTCCTTTCCATGGAGATAACTTTAGGAATACCCAATCTCCTACTTCAAATTCCCAATCCTTCCTATGCACATCGGCGTAACTCTTCCGTCGATCTTGGGCAATCTTCAACCGATCCCGGATGATGTTCACCTTGTCCAAGGTCATCCGTAAATACTCAAATTCAACTGCATTATTCGTTGCAAGGAGTCTCTATTCTCCTACTTCACTCCAGCACAAGGGTGTCCGACATTGCCCATATAATGGATATGATTAGCACACAGGTGGATGTGGTGAGTGCGCAGGTGGGTGTGAGTAGCGCACAGGTGATTATGGGGTTGTCCTGTGGTTGCCATCGGATGAGGGTAGGCCGCCCCTCTATGGCCGGGACGCCTGTTTGCAGCGGTGCGGTGGGACGCCACGCGACCGTATGCCGGTTTCTCTCTTTAACCTTCTGTTTGACGATGCTTGGGATACTAGGTACCGTTGGCGCCACTGGTATATAGTGGGTGCATCAAATGGTTTTCACGACATAATTTTAATCATACAATATTTTAGAATTTTATTTAAATTAAAATATTTTTTTATAGTGTTTTATAAAATAAATTGTTTTGGCATTTGAAATTGAGTTCTATTATTAATTATTTGGTTTTATTTTATTTATTTAAATATTTCTTGGATCATTTTTGTTAATGTAAATTTTATTGTGTTTTCGTATTAATTGTTTTCGTATTAATTGTTTACAATACTTTATTCCCAATTTAATATTTGTCATTAGGCTTGTTTTTTTATAATTATTTCTCACTAAAATTTTTGGATTATTAATTTATTGTCTTCTGTTTGTAAATTATTAATTAAATATTTTCTAGATTTTTGGGGCATAAAATATTGGGTTTTACAAAAATGTTTTAAAAATGGAACTTTTCCAACTGAGTGAATCGTGTGGGTTTTGAGGGAAAATATTATTTTTAAGTACCTATTATTTATTTACTTATTTCTTATTAATCAATTAACTAAGTTATTTACCATTTTATTATTATTATTATTGTATAGTAGATTGGGTTACTTACTGAGATGATTAGCATCTCATATTTTTAAATTTTGTTTCCTTACGTCCAGGTTGGTCGACGTTGATTGTCTGGGGGTGAACTCGACGCCTTGGTTCGTTGCCGAAAGTCCAAAAGGCTTTTCCTTTCCTTCCTATCTTGTATTATTTCTTTTTATCTTATATTGTACTAAATTTCATATTCAATTGTAGTTGATAACGCTCTGTATACTATTTGGACGATTATTTATTTAATTGTGCACTGGTTCCCTGTTAATTTTTGAAGTGCTGAAATTTGTGATAATATTTTGTAGTAAGGTGGGAGGAATAAGGGGATGTATGTAGAAGTGTTTTTCAGTGCAGGAAAATTGTGGTAAGTTCTATCCTTAGGGGAGATACTATCAGATTTTCCATTGAGAGATTCGGTGGTGTTTCCCTGGGATTAAGATTGTCTAAGGTTCCGGTGAGGAATTTTGGATGGGTCCTGACATCATTCCCCTTTCCAACCGATGTGAGACTTCACAATCCTCCTCCCTTGGGGTCCAGCATCTTCACTGGCACACTGATACGGGTACTGGCTCTGATACCAACTGTAACAGCCCAGACCACCCACATGCGATATTGTCCTCTTTGGGCCTGGAAAATCCTCTTACAACCCAGCCCTCAAGATTTTGTCAAAACGCATCGCAAGGAAAAGGTATCTACACCACCTTATAATATGTGCTTCATTTCCATTTCCAACCGATGTGGGACTTCACATTACTGCCTACGCAAGTTGAGGCATTTTAAACTAATTAAAATAACTCTCTTTTATTTCATTGATTTATATAGTAAATTTCATAAATTATATATTATGTTTAATTTTGTTCTACGCCAAATTTCTCTACTACAAGTTTATTTATGATTTTATTTTTATCTTATGATATTTCATTATAAATTCAATTATTTGTTATTAAATTATCCTCAAAGTTATATTGTAAGATTTAAATTATTTGTATTTTATTTATTATTGGCCATTGATTTTGGGGTAAAAAATTATGGGTTTTGTGAAAATGTTTTAAAAGATGAACTTTTCCAATTGAGTGGAATGATGAGGGTTTTGAGAGAAAATGTAAATTTTACTTATTTACAATTATATAATTGTTTATTTATTTATTATTAATTAATCAAGTTTATTATATTATTATTATTATTATTATTATTATTATTACTATAACTGTATAGTAGTGTATAATAGACTAGGTCAGTGCACTGAGATGGTTAGAATCTCACGTTTTTTAAATTTGTTCTCTTAGTCCCAAGTTGTAGGCATTGATCGCTCGAGGCGAGTTTGGCATCTCGTGATCGTTGCTAATTTCAGAGAGTTCTTCATTTCTTTTTTTTTTTTTCTATCTTGTATTATTTCTTTCCAGCTCTTTGTTGTATTAAATTTATACTCATTGTGATATCTAATGCTCTATATACTACATTGGATAACTATTCAACTAATATTGCATAGATTCCCTGTTTATTATTTGAAGCGCTGTAAACTTTTAGAAATAAATTGTAGTAAAGTAGGAGGAATAAGGGGATATTATTATAAGTGCGTTTTCTATGCAGGAAATTTTGTGATAAGTCCAACCCTTAGGGAAGGATCCGGTAGGGATTTCCTGAGATCAGGACATCTAGAGGTTCCAGTGAGGAATCTTGAATAGGTGATCTAACAAAACAAAACTTATACATTACTTTTTAGTTAAATTTGACAATGGACATAAAATTACAAACTCCAATAATAATAGTAGAATTTAAAATAGAATAAAGAATACAAACTACCAAAAACATGTAATATTATATACCTAGTATATGAAATTGAATATGCAATATGCTTGTTGCATATCTAGTAAGCCCATACTTTAAACAGGATGGTTATTTGACAGATATATATATATATATACATATATAAAAATATGAATAAGAAAATCCTACACAAAATGACATAAAAAGCAGGCCGCTATGGAGATAATGCAGTGCGAAAATTATATAATCTTTTGCACAATTAATAAAGAAAAAGGTAAGCGTTGTGTGTTCATTATGAAACAATGCCTAAACAAAGTCTATAATTTTTCTATACATCAAATTAGCTTGTTAATTGAGGGGATTAATAAACATGCATATTCTAATGGAGTCTTGTGCATTTTCTTACTTTGTTAGTGTTTTTACGCTTTTGTTCCTCTTGCTAATATATGATCCTAAACAAGCTTTTTCTTTTATGCAAACGAGGTGCCGTGGCCATGAGAAGTCTGCTGTTGTTGCAATTTAAAGAAAGCTTTGTCAATGGAAACTGTGTTCCTGGTGATTCTTTTTCATATCCTAAGCTTTCAACCTGGAAAATTACTGAAGGTAAGAGCACTAACATAGACTAATAAAAAATATATTTATTTCTACAAAAATTGAAACAATATGAAATCATATTCTATATATCTTGAACTATGAAAAGTAAAAATGCAAATATATTGAGCTAATGAAAACCTTGCAAAATCAACAATGAATATATGGAAAGTTTCAATCAAAATATAAGAAATAGAAGAAGAAGAAGATGAAGAAATTGTGTGGAAAATTTGGAAAAACAAGGAATAGATGCGTTTTAATTATGTTCTACAAGGAAGGTTATATTAGTAGATTTATAATTGAAGAAACTTAAATATCTTTATTTTCAAAAGTAGGTTATATTTCATTAAAGACCTAAATTATGAGCCATTGGTTCAAATTTCCCAAGTACATTTACATATATATATATATATATATAAATGGCATATATCTATTCTAATAGTAACAAATTATTATTAACTTAGTATTCTAAATATTGAAAACGTTGGTTTATTTGCTAGATAATTGCAACGATTCATCAACGATTGGTTTTCCTTATTTAGCTTTGAATAATTTAAAAAAGGTACCACTTATATCTTTAACGTATTTTTTTTTTTATTTAGTTCCTCTTATTATGCATTTATTACTAAAATTAGTGACCTGTTTCGTTTTATTCCTTTCTAGTTTCCAACCTTGTCTCCTATCTCTTTTTCTATAAATTCATTTAAACAGTCGAAGACAACCAAAATACAGAAATTGTTCTGTAAATTAATTAATCTGCAAGGTCAGAGCAAAGATTTTGGAAAAAAAAAAATGGCCACGTCCAAATCTAATGTTACCGTACTGATTCTTGTTGCATTCTTTGTGTTGTCAATAGGTGCGTATCATCTTGGCATATCAATTTAATGAATGGATGTTTTGGTTTTAGTTTTAATATTTTGCTTTTTGTTAATCAATTTTTATGGATTTTGATAATATCCTTTTTTTTAACATATTTTTGTTTTTCTTTTTGTTTATTTAACAGAATACAACAAAGTGGACGCTGCAGTGTGTTGCACTGAGAATGAGAAATTTGGAATTTGTATACCAGGAAATGATGATGGCAGATGTGACGCATTTTGCAAACCAGACTGCAGAGGAGGTGAATGTAAACTAAGAGGCGGCCGTCACAGATGTCACTGCTATTGCTGATCTCTTCTGCATACTCTCTCACTGAATGATTTTATAATCAAATAAATTATATAAACATAAATAAAGCAAGCTGAACGACGTTGTTCTGTAATTGGACTGGTTTTCTAGTAAGATAATCTTGCAAGGCTGTTGTTTGTGGCCAATTAAACAATTATTTCTTCCAATATTAACATTCAAGTTTTTTTTTGTTTTTTTTTTTTAAATATTCCACCGTACTTTGCTTGGCTTTTATTTTCAGGTTTGATAGCATTGATTGATAGTGTATTATTTTCATTCATGCATGTATTTTAAGAACAAAATCAAATAATTTGTAAATATTTGACCTATAAGAGCCTAGTAAATATATTTTTCTAACAAATCCTTCAGGGAAGTCCCACACACCAACAGGTTATTATATGTCATTTTTTTACATCATGTTAAATTTCATCTAAACCAATCAATGGTTTAGATTACAGGGGTACCATATTAGGAATACCGTAGGAGGATCCTCTTTATTTGTATGAAGAGAAATTTTGACGCAGGAGACAGTCATATAAACCATATAAAGGGAAACATTTACTTTTTCCATTTCAAGATTATTGGGAAATTTGGCAGCATGTAAGTTGGCCTTTTAAACCCAACTGTTGTAGAATTTTCCAGATCCTAATTCTGAGTTAGCAACCCATTCTCAAGAATTGGCAGAGTTTGGAGCTGGGGATATATCACTATTACATCAGTTAGTTGGAAACCTAAACTATAAATGCTTAATATGGGTTTACGCTCTTTAGCTATATTAAGTCTTGGTACGGGAAACCTTAGCCAATAACTCACCCCGTCCTTGAAAATAATACATTCCATGGTTGCATACCTTGTTTGCTTACAATCACTGAGGCTTACCTTGAGGGTCAAATCCCTTCTTTTGTTCGGAACTTAATGTTAAATAAATTAATTAAATGTGGACTTTGCATAATCAATTTCTCACTTACAAGGTCCGTTTATGCCATTAATGGGACTGGCTTATTTTATTATTTGTAGTAGGGCCCTTCGTCACACACTCTCTATAAGACTTCAGTTGGCCCATTAGACTGGAGGACCAACTCTTATCATAAGCCCATGGACTTGCACAGACTATAAAAAGGATCTAGGGCAAGCAAACAACATATACTGTATTTTATTATTGAGATTAGGGTTTTCAGAGATCTGAGAGTGGTTTGAGAGTAGTGTGTCCATAGGCACTACTTTACATTATTTTCTGTTTCGCAGATAGTAGATTGATAGTTTATCAATGGCTGCCTTCGGAGGTTAGTATTTTATACTTGATTGGAATTTATTATGCATATTAAGATCCTTAAAATTCTAACAATTGGTATCAAAGCATGGTTAATATGTATAATAAATTTCATGTGATTATTCGGATTATTACTGTATGTTCGGCCTTTAAATAATCTGTACATGTTTTTTTGTTTATTTTTCCTTCTTCTCCAATTCGAATACATGTGTAGATTAAGAGAATCAAAATTACATATCTTGTGAATATATAAGATTCATGCCCGATTGTGTTTGTGATGTTTATATATTTGCTGGAATCTGTGTGATAATACTTTCGATTATGTATGCATATCTATATATAACCCAATTGCTATTTCTTCATTAAAAAAAAATAAAAATAAAAAATCAAACCCTTAAAATCCGAATAATGGTTATTGATGCTATTTGAAAACTGGGCTATGTTTTATTGGAGTTTATGGATTGCATGTAGTGGTTTAGACTAATCAATTTGGTTCAAAACCTTGTAAAAATCTGTTGATTTTGAACCTTCCATGGCCGAATATAAACCTTGCTTGGGTGTTTATTTTAGGTTGATTTTACATCAAATTGATTTGTGGGAAACGTTGCCCAAAGGAAGACGAAACTATCGCCGCCGGTATTGCCGGAAACGGAGTCCGGAACGGCGAGATAGATCCGGGTAATAAATCGGGTCGCGGGACCCATACAGGTTGGAATTGGGTCAGACCCGACCCGGCTAGCTGAGGAAGAAGGCGCGAACGACATGCCATTTTGGGCTGACTGCTGACATCAGCAGATGACGTCAGCAGGCCAAAAAAAAACTTATTTATTTTTATTCTCATTTATTTTTTTATTTTTTTTAATTATTGATTTATTTGTTGTTTATTTATTAATTAATTTAATGATTCAATTGTTCAATTTATTTATTTATTGTTTATTTATTTGTTTAATTATCACATTCCAATTTTATTAAACTAAATTAAATATTTGTGATTGAAAAATTGGATTGTGTGAGCTTACCCAAAGAGGCTTTGTGCCTAGTTGTGGTATAGTAGTGTGGGATTTTAGGTACTCACCTGTCGTGAGACTTATTTTGTCTGCATTATGTGTACCAATGTAATGTGTGTTGGCATAGTGGATGGGTTATCTTTTATTTACCTATATCATGAAATTGCCAATTTGTTAATTATCTCTCACTTATTAACTAGGGTCTATACAGGTAACTAGGCTACCCTGTCGGTGGTTTTAGTTGCTTTGTATGACGCCTAAAATGGCAGTGAAAGTTAATTGAATACCATGAATCGCAGGTTCTGGGTTACCCTGTCGGTGATTCAGTTCAATGCTTTTGATTGTGGTTATTTGGTTGACTGTCCCTGACCCGTGTAAGGGTATCTTTAGTGCTACAAAGACCCTAAGCGATATTTATGTTTGTGTTTTTGTGTTGAGGGGCTGGAAAATAGTAATTGAATTGTCTTATAGTTTTGAATGTCTTGTTGTTTACTATTTTTACAGCTAGTAGCACCCCAAACCTTCTACCCATAACTGCCATGATGAAATTGGATTGGACAAATTATTAGAAATGGAAGAAAACCTTAGTTATGAATTTGACCTTCATGAAATTGGATTTGGCTTTGGAGATAGATTCACCAAAGATACCAACTGATGAGAGTACTGCAGTAGCTAAGAAACTTTATGAGGATTGGAAGCACTCTAATAAGTGCTGTATGATGATGATGGAAAATTACATGGATGAGGCTATATATGCTAGTATTCCTAAAGTGGATACTGTAAAGGACTTCTTGAGGAGATAGGAAAGAAGTTTATCAAGTTTGATATGAATGAGAAGCATTATTATTTGGACCTATTGAATAATACCAAGTATGATGGTATTAAAGGAGTAAGGGACCATATTATGCTACTTTCCTCCTATTATAATAAGTTGAAGGACCTTAAAATGGACATTGGAGAGGATTTCTTGACCTATTCTATAATGAGGAGTCTTCCATCACAGTTTGATAATATAAGGTCGAGTTTGAATACTAAGAGAGAAGGTTGTAGCTTGGAGGAATTGACTGCTATCCTTGTCAAGGAAGAGGATGATATTAAATTAAGTAAGTCTAGGTCTGTTGGTATGGTTTCACATCAGGTAGATAAGTCCTAGAAGTTTTTCTAAAAGAAGGGACAAGGATTCAAGCCAGGACAAGGTTTCAAGCCTGGGCAGGGTTTTAACCCCAATAGGAAGAAGTTTTCTGGTATGAAGCCTAAAGGGCCGAGGGATGTTGCTTTTCAGATTAGAGAAAGGGAAGAGTACTTCAATGGAAGGTGTGGATACTGGAATAAAGTTGGACACAAGAAGATAGACTGTTGGACCTTAAAGGGAAAGCAAGAGAAGAAAGGTAATATTTTAATGATTGAGACCAATATTATTGATGTGCCTATGAATTCTTGGTGGTTAGATACTGGAGCAACAATTCATGTTACTAATTCATTGCAGAGGATGATTAGCCGAAGGGGCCCAACCAATCTTGAGCAGCATATTTATATGGGAGATAGCTCAAGAGTGAAGGTGGACATTGTGGGAACAATCAAGTTGAAGCTTGCCACTGGATATGCTTTGGAGTTGCAAAAAGTTTCTTATGTACCTTCAATAAGAAGAAACTTGTTATCTATTTCTGTTTTGGATAGTCAAGGTTATAGTTTTTTGTTTGGAAATAACAAAGTTGAATTATTTAAGGATGGTAAATTTGTTGGTTTTGGAACTTTATGTGGCAATTTATATAAGCTTGATTTATTTAATAATGGTCTCAATTTCTTTGTTAATTCTATTGTTGCTCCTATTGTTGCTTCCAAACGCCCAAGAGTTAATGACAATTTCTCAATGTTATGGCATAAACGTTTGGGACATATTTCTAGGCACAGAATGGAAAGGTTAGTGAAGGATGGGATACTTCCTAATCTTGATTTCTCTGATCTGTTGACTTGTGTTGAATGTGTGAAAGGGAAGTTAACTGCCAAGGTAAGAAAGGATAAGTTAGCTAGGTGTGGAGATGTTTTGGAGTTAATCCACACTGACATATGTGGACCTTTTACACCAACTGCTTTTGGTGGTTATAGATATTTTATTACCTTCATTGATGATTACTCTCGTTATGGACATGTTGAGCTTATTCGTGAGAAGTCAGATTCTTTAGTTGCCTTTAAAGAGTTTAAGGTAAAGATGGAGCTTCAAAAGAATAAGAAAATAAAAGCTGTAAGGTCTGATAGAGGTGGTGAGTTTTATGGTAGATATGATGAGACTGGAAAGAACCCAGGGCCTTTTGCTATTTATTTGCGTGAGTGTGGCATTAATGCGCAATATATGATGCCTGGTACACCTCAACAAAATGGCATAGCTGAGAGAAGGAATAGGACTTTGTTGGATATGGTGCGGTCTATGTTGGCAAATTCTAGTTTGCCAGATTATTTGTGGGAAGAGGCTTTAAGGATGGCGGCTTATATTTTGAAACAAGTTCCAAGTAAGTCCGTTCCTAAGACACCTTTTTGAGTTGTGGTCAGGAAGAAAGCCTAATTTGCACCATTTTTTAATATGGGATTGCAAAGCTGAAGTAAGGATTTATAATCCCCAAATTAAGAAGTTGGATCCTAAAACCATTAGTGGATATTTTGTTGGCTATTGTATAGGATCTAGGGGTTCAAGATTCTTTTGTCCTTCTCACACCACCAGGATCGTGGAATCAGACAAGGCCATTTATTTTGAAGATGATTTTGGATTTGATGATAATAATGGAACAAGGGTGCCTCAATTTAGAGAAGAAAGTATTTTAATTCCCAATATAGTTGTTCCTGATAGAGATATTGTTGATCCAGTAGTTAATAAACCAGTAGTTGGTCAGAATGAACTCATTGTTGAAGAGCAGGATATTCCAGCTATTGCAGATGCTGATGTACCTTTGAGGAGGTCACAAAGGACTAGGAGATCAGCTATTCCTGATGACTATGAGGTTTACTTGCAGGAGCATGAGTTTGACATAAGTAATGATTCAGATCCAGTCACTTATGAGGAGGCCATAAGCAGTTCAAACTCAAATTTTTGGTTGGATGCAATGGAAGATGAAATGAAATCCATGGCATCAAATGGAGTTTGGGATTTGGTTGAGTTGCCAGAGGGTAGCAAGCCTATTGGGTGCAAATGGGTCTTTAAGACTAAAAAAGACTCCAACGGTCAAATGGAGAGGTATAAGGCTAGACTTGTAGCTAAAGTGTTTAGCCAGAAGGAAGGAATTGATTATATAGAGACTTTCTCTCTTGTATCCATAAAGGATTCTTTTAGAATTATTATGGCGATAGTGACACATTATGACTTGGAGTTGCACCAAATGGATGTCAGAAATGCTTTTCTGAATGGTGATTTGTATGAGGATGTGTATATGGTTCAACCAGTTGGCTTCCAGCAAACAGGGAATGGTAATTTGGTTTGTAAGTTTAAGAAGTCAATTTATGGTCTTAAACAAGCTTCGAGACAATGGTTTCTCAAGTTTGATGAGGTTGTCATCAGAAATGGCTTTAAGGAGAATGTGGTTGATAGGTGCATATATATGAAGGTCAATGGGAGTAGTTTTATATTTCTAGTGTTGTATGTTAATGACATACTTTTGGCTACTAATGACACTGACCTATTGTCTAAGACAAAGCAGATGTTGTGCAACCATTTTGATATGAAAGATTTTGGTGAAGCTTCTTTTGTTTTGGGCATCAAGATTGTGCGAGATAGGACTAATTATGTGTTGCAGTTGTCTCAGAGAGCCTATATTGATAGAATCCTTAAGAGGTTTGATATGCATAATAGTTCTCCTGGAAGTGTGCCAGCCACAAAAGGTGAAAGGTTTTCTAAGGATCAATTTCCCAAGAATGATAGAGAAAGGATGGCAATGAAGAATGTTCGCTATTCTTCAGCAGTGGGTAGTTTGATGTATGCTCAAGTTTGTACACGGCCTGATATAGCTTTTGCTGTGGGTGTGCTTGGTAGATTTATCAGCAATTCTGGTCCTATTCATTACCAAGCAGTTAAAAAGGTCTTTAAGTATCTTTAGGGTACTAAAGATCATATGTTGACATATCGTCGCACCAACTCTCTTGAAGTAGTTAGTTATAGTGATGCAGACTATAAAGGTTGTGTGGATGATAAGAAATCTACCACTGGTTATATATTTAACATGGCAGGAGGTGCTGTGTCTTGGCGGAGTGCCAAGCAGTCAGTGACAGCATCCTCGACTATGGAGGCAGAATATGTGACGTGTTATGAGGCTACCCGTCATGCAGTTTAGTTACGGAATTTTATCCGTGATTTAGGAGTAGTTGATTCCATTAAGAGGCCTATTATGATGTATTGTGATAATACTGCAGTGGTGTCTTTCTCCAATAATTTAAAAGGTACGCCTGGTGCGAAGTACATTGATGTGAAATATTTTGTGGTAAAGGAGAAAGTTGAAGAAGACCTCATTACTGTTGTTCACACGCCGACTTATAGCATGGTGGCAGATCCACTGACCAAGGCTTTACCGATAGGCATATTTGAGGAGCATGTGTCCCGTATGGGATTGTTAGGCAGTTGAGACTGCTGTGGGTCAGTGGGAGTTTATTATGTATTCTGCAGTAATATCCATGTTGAGCATTATTTATTTCTTTGAGTATTTTTAATACATTGATGTATGTGGATCATTATTTATTCATGAGATGATTTATTACACATATTATTGCTCCTAATATTTACAGGCCTGTTTAAGACTTTTAGTCCATGTATATATGTGTATGTTGATCTACAGGTGCCATGGTGAGTCCCTACTACCTAGTTTGGGTATATTGTTGTATCCTGTCGATACACGATGTGCTCGAATGAAATGGTATTGTATGTGTTTGGGGATTGCACATGGTTAGGTAAATCTCTACTACCTAGACTGAGTTTATGGCATGCAAAATGCTCAGTTGAAATGGTATCACATTTTGGGAGATTTAGTGAAAGAATCTCTATTACCTAGTCTGATGTATTGTTGTGTCCTGTCGGCATACTATATATTTAGATGAAATGGTATCATGGTTCAGGAGATTCTATAGTAAGTGAGTTTGGATTATATATGTAATGATTATGCAGTCCAAGTGGAAGAATGTTAAATAAATTAATTAAATGTGGACTTTGCATAATCAATTTCTCACTTATAGGGCCCATTTATGCCATTAATGGGACTGGCTTATTTTATTATTTGTAGTAGGGCCCTTGGTCACACACTCTCTATAAGACTTCAGTTCGCCCATTGGACTGGAGGACCAACTCTCATCATAAGCCCATTGACTTGCACAGCACAGACTATAAAAAGGGTCTAGGGCAAGCAAACAACATATACTGTATTTTATTATTGAGATTAGGGTTTTCAGAGATCTGAGAGTGGTTTGAGAGTAATGTGTCCATAGGCACTACTTTACATTATTTTCTATTTTGCAGATAGTAGATTGATAGTTTATCAATGGCTGCCTTCGGAGGTTAGTATTTTATACTTGATTGGAATTTATTATGCGTATTAAGATCCTTAAAATTCTAACACTTAACCCAGCTTACTCTTTTATTGCTTGAAAAGAATCAACTCAAAGATGAAATTCCATCTTTGTTTGAAAACTTCACTCTTTTAACTCACTCAATTCTTCGAACAAACAAATTGCATTGTCTTGTGGCATCTTCCCTTGGTAGACTAACGAGCTTCACTTTTTTGGACCTTTCAAGTAACAATTGCAATGTTCAAATCCCCTGTTTTCTTCAAAACCTCACCCATTTTACTGACTTAGATCTTGATAGCAATAATTTTACCGGTCACATTACTTCTTGCCTTGGAAACCTGACAAAATTTACTTACCTTGACGTTGAAAATAATAAATTGTGTGGTTCCGTTTCTTATTCATTTACAAGAATAACAAACCTTGAACATCTTTACGCCGATGATAATAAATTGATCGGAATGCTGAATTTTGACGTGATATTAGGCTTGAAAAATCTAAATGCACTATCATTTTCATTGACATGTTATCGCTTCTTATTCAAACTTGAAAAATAAATGCAACTTTTCCAAGGTTCCAAATGTTTGGCTTGATTCATGCAACTATGGTAGGGTTCATTCCTTCTAAAGCCTAATAATGAGCCACCACACTTGAGAACACGATAAACCATCAAAAAGAGGCTAATCTAGCCATGAAAAATTGATCAATGGCTAAGATTAGTTCTTGGAGTCCACTCATTAAAAACTTGGACAGGGTCGCGCCAAATACGGTGCTTAGTTGCAAAGAAACTGATTTGGGGAATCAAACGCTTGGAAAATTGGTGCTGGAGATGAAGGGCGTGCTGAATTGGTGAGGGGCACACTCAAATGGTGAGAGACGCGCCAAATTTGGTGCTTACGCACAGTGACTGCTACCTGCCCTCTTTGAAAACTCCCTAAAATGAATTTAGGCTTCTCCATAATGCTTCAAGCTTCAATAAAACCTTGAATTTGTAAGACTCCTCTTAATAGCTTCAAAAATCATCCAATTTGCAACAAAATCCAATTTTGAACCGTTCCTACAAAATGCACACAAAATTCGTCAAAATAACCTGAAAGCTTGAGTTCTCACCCCCTAATTAAGCCTTAAAAAGATACCTATAAGTGTGTAAATCCTCACTTATCAACAAGCAATTGCATGCTAGGTGTAACAAAGTTTTAAAAGAATACTTCACTTATTTTTTCATCTTTAATTAGCAAACAAGACTTATAACATTATTTTTTTAGTTAAATTTGACAATGGAAATGAAATTACTACCACTAATAATAATATTAGAATCTAAAATAGAATAAAGATTACAAACTGCCAAAAACATGTAATATTATAAGCGTAGTATATGAAATTGAATATGCAATGTGCTTGCTGCATATCTAGTAAGCCCATCTTTTGAACAAGATGGTTATTTGACAGATATATATACATATATATAAACATGAATAAGAAAATCCGACTACAAAATGACATAAAAATAGGCCCGCCATGGAGATAATGCAGTGCAAAAATTATATAATGTTTTCCACAATTAATAAAGAAAAAGGAAAAGGTAAGCATTGTGTGTTCACTATGGAACAATGCCCAAACCAATGTTGTCAAATCGTTAATTTAAACATAAATTGGTTTGTTAAAATTAAGAAACATGTATCAAAATGAAACATATATTGTAAAATACACTCAAGAAGTTTGAATCAAAACAATAATTACATTATAATTAAATTAAGTTAACATTGTTAAAATTGTAAAACGTGTAACGGTATTTTAAATTAGATTTACATGGTTATATTATTATATATATAGTTACATTACACATCACTTCCTATTTTATTAATTATTTAAAATATTAAAGAGGACTTTTATTGGATTTGCATATTGGCCTTGAAAGAATATATCACAATATCACATTTTAATAAATAATAGAAAAATAAAGATTTTCATTCACTTGCACTTGGATCTCCTATCTTATCAATTTATTGCTTCATCTCTTTAGCCAATGAAAATTAAAAAGATAAAGAAATAAAATAATAAACCTTCTTTATTATTTTATTTGTTCTTTACTCACTTACATGTGGAGTCTCTCATCTTATCAATTTATTGTTTCATCTCTTTAACCAATAAAAATTATAAATAAATAAATAAATAAAATAATAATAAATTTTCTTCCTATCTACTATTATCATCTTCGTTTTTTTATCTACTTCTATATCGTCTTCTTTTCTATTTTTCCAACAAATCATCATCATCTTTTTCTCTTTTTCTCTTATTCATAGATCATCATTGTGTTCTTCTCCACTTCTCAAATAGATTTTTTCTAAAGTATTTTGTAGTTAGAAGATTAAAATCAATTGAAGAACATGCAAACAAAATTATAAAGTTTGAAATCAGTGAATCGACGATTCAATTAAATCGTGCGATTCAATTAGGTAAAAATGTATAATTCACCTACAAATTAATTCAAACATACAATTTTTATCGTTAGACATCCATTCCAATATGAATCAGATGATTTGTATCATGAATCAAATGATTCTATTGTGAATTGTCCGTTTTTAACAACACTGGCATAAATAGATATGATAATTTTTCTATACATCAAATTATCTTGTTAATTGAGGGGATTAATACTTCAGCATTTTCTTACTTTTATTAGTGCTTTTACACTTTTGTTCTTCCTACTAATATACGATCCAAAACAAGGATTTTCTTTTATGCAAACCAGGTGCCATGATAGTGAGAGTTCTGCTTTGTTGGAATTTAAAGAAGGCTTTATCAATGGAAACTGTTTTTCTGGTGATTCTTTTTCATATCCTAAGGTTTCAACCTGGAAAATTACTAAAGGTAAGAACACTAACATAGACTGTTGCTCATGGGATGGAATTGATTGTGATGAGGTTACTGATTATGTCATAAGCCTTGAACTCAGTAATAGTTTCCTCCTTAGTTCTATGAACTCCACCAATAGTCTTTTACTTCTAGTCCATATTGAAAGGCTCAATCTTGCCAACAATAACATCAACTACTCCTCAATCCCAACTCAACTAACCCATCTTTCATAGCTAACATATCTAAACCTCTTACACTCCTAGTTTTATGGTCGAGTTCCTATGGAAATTGGATCGTTTTCAAAGCTATCCTCTTTTGATTTGTCTCTCAATACTGATTCAGTTTTCAATAAAAAGCTTTTGAGACTGGAAGGTTCAAGCTTTAGAATCCTCATCTGGAACTTAACAAGAATTGAATACTTTTCCTTAGCTATGTTGTCGTAGCTTCTTTTGTGCCCAAACTCTTTGTAAAATTTAACTTCTTTCACTGCTCTGGATCTTAGGGATTGCAGATTGTATGGTGAATTTCAACTTAACTTTTTCATCTACCGAATCTTCAGTATCTTAATGTGTCCAGAAACCAACAAGTCACTGGCCGCTTTCCAAAATTTCAATTGAGCAACACCCTCAAATATCTAGTGCTTGCCAACGTAAGTTTCTCTGGTACGCTACCTACTTTACTTGGTAACCTTACACAACTTATTCCATTGGACCTCTCTATAAACAATTTACGTTGATTCAAATATATGTGTTGCATAAAAATTTATATTTTTGGTTTTAAAGAAATTATGGTGTTAAATTATTGTTAAATTTATTATGAATTTTATTGTTGAATTTACTATGGATAATAAAATGTATTTATGTGAATTCAATGATATGTGGATTTTATATGATTTTATGTAATTTTTGTATAAATTAACTTTAAGGATTTGAGAAAAATATTTGTATTAAATTATTGTGCTCAAAAATATACTTGTGCATTTAAATATTTATGGATTTGAAATTATTGTGGTAAAATTGAATTATTTAAGTTATTGGATTTATCATAATCATTTAAAAGAAAATGTATAATTATATAGGTTTAGAAAATATACTAGTCCCAATGGCATTTAATGACATTTTTAAAGCTTATAATATTTCTGATTTTATAGTTTTAAATGTATCGGTACTGGTGTTCTATATTAGGATCCATCCAAGATCCCTCATCGGAACCCTAGATAAGTCCTAATCCCAGGGAAACCCTACCGGACCCTCCAATGGAAAATCCGGCAGAACCTCCCCTAAAGGTTGGACTTACCACAAATTCCCTGCACTGACACACTTCTATATACACCACCTTATTCCTCCCACCTTACTACAATTTACTTCCACAAGTTTACAGGATTTCAAATAAATGACAGGGAACCAGTGTATAATTAAATAAATAAATGTCTAAATAGTATACAGAGCCCTATCAGTACAATTGAATATGAAATTTAATATAATACAAGATAAAAAGAAATAATACAAGATAGAAAGGAAAGGAAAAGCCTTTTGGACTTTCGGCAACGAACCCAATCTACGTTAATCGACGTTAATCGTCTGGGCCTAAGCGGACGAAATTTAAAAATATGATATGCTAATCATCTCAGTGAGTAACCCAATCTACTAAACAGGAAAATAAATAATAATAATAATATTAACTTGATTAATCAATAATAAATAAGTAACTAATTATTAAGTATTTAAAAATAATATTTTCTCTCAAAACCCTTACAATACACTCAGTTTGAAAAGTTTCCTTCTTAAAACATTTTCACAAAATCCAACATTTTATGCCCGAAAGATCCAGAAAATATTTAATTAATAATTTGCAAATAAAAGACAATAAATTAATAATCCAAAAATCTTAGTGAGAAATAATTATAAAAGTAAGACTAATGATAAATATTAAATTGGGAATAAAATATTGTAAACAATTAATACGAAAACACAATAAAATTTACATTAACAAAAATGATCCAAGAAATATTTAAATAAATAAAATAAAACCAAATAATTAATAATAGAACTCAATTTAAAATGCCAAAACAATTTAATTTATAAAACACTATTAAAAAAATATTTTAATTTAAATAAAATTCTAAAATATTGTATGATTAAAATCACATCGTGAAAACCATTTGATGCACCCACTATATACCAGTGACGCCAACGGTACCTAGTGTCCCAAGCACCGCCAGACAGAAGGTTAAAGAAAGAAACCGGCAAACGTTCGCGTGGCGTCCCACCGTGCCGCTGCAAACAGGCATCCCGGCCATGGAGGGGCGGCCTACCCTCATCCGATGGCAGCCACAGGACAACCCCATAAATCACCTGTGCACTACTCACATCCACCTGCGCACTAACCACATCCACCTGCGCGCTAATCATATCCATATATATAAAGAACACCAGTACATGTATGGTGCATCTAAAAATCATAAAATCAATATATTTTTTCAAACCTCAAAATCTCGTAGATACCACCGGGTTTATTCCATCCAATAAAACCCATAAATTTTCCACAATTACTTTTTAAATTATCGTCATAAATCCATCACATAAATTCCATCAATTTCAAATCCATCAATGAAATTAACAACAATTTAAAATAAATATTCCTTCAATTCCTCAAAATTCAAAATATAATTAAATCACATAAAACAATCCAAAATTTGTAAATCCATATAAATGCATTTTTATTGCTTGAAATAAACTCACAATAATTTCAACAATAAATCAAAAATGTTAAAATCATAATTTCTTTAAATATCAAATTTTCATAAAATAAATATCTATAATTTATCAAAATCAAAATATGCTTTAATGCACATGTACATTTCAATTCATTCAAATTGTGCCATCAAAATTTAATTCACATTTTATCACATAATCAACATAGAATAAAAACATTCAAATACTAGAATATTTCAAAATATAATTAATTTAACACCCGAAAATAATTTTGAAGGTGGGTAACTCACCTCGAGCACGCAATCCAACCAAGATCCTCCATAAAATCAATTCTACGACTCACACGTGCTCCTAGAACAACAATATTACATAGAATCAAATAAATTAATATTTTATTCGGGTAAATAATACCCGGTACCCAGGGGGTTTAACACAAACGATATCCAAAATTCATAAATAAAGTATCAATGGAAAGCTAAGGGGACGGGGAATACGTTACCAATCTCCGTTGGACTAAACTCGACTGGAGGTGGCTGGAAAGTGGACGGAAGCTTTCGGCTGAACTTTAACTTGTCGTGTCTCCCAAAAGGGAAGGAATTGAGCTGAATGGAGCTCAAAATCGAGCTCAGGAGGTCCAAAATAGGGGGAAAAGAGTATGAAATCGGGCTGGGTTGGCTGGAAAACAACAAAATCGTCGGAAAAACAAAATGAGCCGCCGCCGGCTTTAGCCGCCGCCGGCTTTAGCCGCCGATCTAGGCACGTCGCCGATCGGCCAGCCACCAAACTTGGCAGCTGAGCTCACCAACAGCTGGGCTTCACCAGTGGCCGGCACGTGTGGCCGTCCGGTGGCCAGAAAAGATGCAGCAAAGAGAGAGAGAGAGAGATTGACGGGAAGGAGAAATGAAGAGAGAAGGAGAAGAAGGAAAAAGAAGCCCGTGGGGTCATTTTCCCACGTGGGGGAAAAGGAAAAAAAAATAAAAAGGAAAATAAAAATATATATATAAAATAATACAGTATTAAAAAAACTTTACAGATCCATAACTTGTAAACCACATATCCGTTTCGGGCGTGCCACTAGTTTATGAACTCGTATCAACGAGTACTTCACAACCATGCATGAGTCAAAGCTCAATTTTGCACGAACAAAAAGTCAACTTCAGTACCCCTTGAACAGTTTGGACCTCAACTTGTTTTGCCCATAACTTTTAAACGGTAGCTCCATTTTCAATGTGCTACTAGTCTATGGACTCGGATCGATGCGTACTTTGTAACGATACCCCAGTCAAAGAGAAATTCCATCCGGATCAAAAAGTCAAATTTTAACCCCTCTCGGTCAACGGCGGTCAAACCCAATCAACCTTGATCAACGTGAAAAAAATTCCGATGTTGTTCGGGACGGGGTGTTACATTTTAGCTAATGAAAGCTTATTTTAAGGGATGGTGTAAGAGTTATAGTTTATAACTCAGTATGCTAAGATTCTCATCTAGTCAACATCTAGTCAGCATCCAGTCAGATTAGTTAGTTTGATTGTAACTAAATATGTACAGGCCAGCTTAATCTGTTAGATCTCAACAGTCTTAGTTTGTTAAAGACAAGACTGCGTGTGCTAGAAGCTATTAAAAGAAACAGCAGCTATGGCTCACATGTATAGATCCAAGAGCCTAATCCTTCTTCGTAATCAATTCTGACAAAATAAAAAAGAATCTCTCTCTGCCTTTCTTTTTCTCCATAAACTTTCTTCTTCCGCAAATAGTTTTTCTTCATGATTAATGGGATCACTTTGCTTATCATCCACCACTATCCATCAATATTTATGAGGTGTCATACAATTCATTGTCAGGGGAAATCTCACCTTTGATTTGAAATCTCAGTTCATTGTGCCCTTTTTTTGTATTTCTGGCAACCACTTGGAGGGTAAGGTCCCTTCATGTTTAGGAAGTGCCAGTCCTTTTCTGTATGTGTTGAGAACACATGAACAAGTTTCATGGACTCATTCCTGGGTACGTGGACAAATAATAACAGGTTTAAGGTGATGGACTTAAGTGAAAACCAATTTCAAGATCCGTTACCAAGATCATTGGCAAATTGTAAAATGCTAGAGGTTCTTCATATCATCTGTAATAAGATTAAATATACTTTTTTCCATTTTGGTTGGGAAATCTTCCTGAATTGTAGGCTCTTTTTTATACGTTTCAGTAGTTTCCATGCTGCAGAGGTGGTTGATTGACAAACTATCTCTATCCCATCTCAACACACGACAAGCTGTGATTAGTCTTCCTTGTCCATGCTCAGTATTTTTTATGATATCGCTAAAAAATGCAAAGCCAAGGAAGCAGCTGCTGTATGGCTATATATCCATTTCAATATCCGGATTGGCAAATATGTCATGGTTGCAGGAGTCTATACATCGCATATAGGCTTTAAAGATATCATGAAATAACCGTCAAGGAGAAGTAGGGAACTAAAAGATTGAATGGAACGATACATAGACAAGTAAATACCTTATGAATTTCATCGAGTAGGAGTAATATCCATACAAGTTGTTTGCCTGAAAATTTCCATGCACAAGTCATTTCATGCATTATGTCATCAATAAAGGCAGAATGTAAACCAACCAAAAGCAGTTAACAAGAGATGTTCCTATAGATACCTGCAGTGGGCAATTGGATACCTCAAATATAGTAAACTTTCCACAATCAAAAGGTACCAGAAAACACAGAAGCAGGGTATTAAAACAAATTATAAAAATAAAAATAAAAAATTAAAGGTGCACAAATACCATGTCAAAATTAACCTGCAATTTGTTATTGCTCCATCTGTGTCATCAAACATACATGAGAGGGCCGACTCAATAATTTAATACTTATAGCACCAGGTTCGTCTCAATTTTCTTAAAGCATAATATAGCAATGAAATAAATGTAAAAATGGAGACTGATAAATGATTTGAACAACTAATACCAAATAGAATGAACTGTTTATGAACTACCAATTGGAATCTATCCAATCAACTTAACTATATGTATAAAAACTATTTATTTATACAATGTATTATTCAACTAAAGAAATTCCTTGCACTGAAAAACGGAGTGGGAGTTAAGCTTCTGGGGTTGGACAACGATAGGCTTCCTAGACTACCTCAGCTTCGCAGGACTAGAAGCATAATTCGAATTTCCTCGGGGCTTGGGGAGAAGGGAGGGATAGATGGAGCCGTTGGAGCCAGTGAATTTGAATTTGGTGAGGAGAAGAGAGAGATAGACGCAGTCATTGATATATAGCTTTTCTTTTATTGCATCTCAAACAATGGATAAAAACAAAATACCTTTTTTTCACATTAAAAAATTAAAAAAGAAAAAAGACTATGCAAGTAAAATTTCCATTCATCTTCCAAGATTTTTTGAATAACCAGAAATAAATAAATAAATTCTATTTCAATTTCTCTTGTATGAGTTGCGAATTTTTTACTTTAATTTCAAATGCTACACCCTTTTATATGATTTCATTGCATCTCAACCAATATTAAGCAAAATCAATTAAAAAAAAAAAAAGAAAAAACAACCAAACAAACAAGCAAAAAAAACCCTCACACTAGGTAAAATGCATTATGTTGCTCACAGAAGGCATTTAGTAATTGACTCTTAAATTCTAATTATTGCTTAAATATTAAACATCAAATTAAATACCAAAAGTTACATGTATATTTAGGGTTTATATCTCAATATGGTTATATATTAAACTTCTTTTTTTTTTTTTAAGCAATATTATCCTGAAGATATAATATTGAAAAATGAACAAGTTGAGTTATAGATGTTCAGAAAAAAACAGAGACAATTTGAAGATATAATTTTGAAAAATGAACAAGGTGAGTTATAGATGTTCAGAAAAAAAACAGAGACAATTTGAATTAGTCTCTACATTACTGTTTTTAATGAATACAACTAGTGATGATTATTAAAAGAGTGTGGACCAAAGCAAATTATAGAAGTGAAGAAACAATTGGATTTTTAAACAACCAATTTCAATCCATATATTCTCCATCAACTTTCCCTAACTTTTTTTCCATCAAAGATAAGCATATACCACTAACAAAATTAAAAAAATAACACCCTCACAATTCTTAAAATGCATTATTTTGGGTATGTAGAACTCTTAAATTCCAATTGTTGCTTGAAAATCATTAAACTACAAATTAATCACGAAACCACATATATATTGTTGATGCAGAAATAAAATAAAAAGGTTGTCAGAAATTAGAAGAGAAAATTTGGATGCCAAAAGCAACAAGTTGCTTTTGACGCACCTTAATTGAGATACATTTTGATGCATTTATAAATTAGGCATGTCTTTTCCTTGAGGGACAAGTGAACAGATTCCCAATCCTAATAGGATTGATCATAAAACCAAATAAGGAAAATAGGGTTTAAGGAAAAAATCCTAATCTAAAATGGTGTCGTTTTTGCCGCCTCGAAAACATTTTGATTATTTGTCGGACACATTTAGGTGGGCAATGTGTGAGATCCCACATCAATTAGAAAGGGGAACGAAGCATACCTTAAAAGAGAGTGTAGATATCTTTCCCTTGTGACTCGTTTTGACAAAACCGTGCGAGCTGGGTCCAAAGCGGACAATATCACATGCGGGTAGACTGGGCTATTACAGATGGTATCAGAGCCAGTACCCAGACCGGTGTGCCAGCGAGGACGCTGGACCCCAAGGGAGGAGGATTATGAGATCCCACATCGGTTGGAAAGGGGAACGAAGCATGCCTTAAAAGAGGGTGTGAATACCTTTCCCTTGCGACGTATTTTGACAAAACCGTACGAGCTGGACCCAAAGCGGATAATATCGCATACGGGTGAACTGGGCTGTTACACAATGGGTCAAAAATCCCCTTAGTGGGAGCTAATCTTGTACTACTGAGAAAGGTGTTGTTTAGGACTCATTGGAATAACTCAAATTACTTAAAGGGGTGTATTCAATTTAAAATTTGAAGGATTTTAAAAGTATTTAGAAGTTTAGATGTATTCGATTTAGATTTTAAAAGAATCCATACAAGTCAAATGACATTCAATTTAGATTTTAATGGATTTTAAAAAAAGTCTATTAAAATCTAGGTGTATTCAATTAGAATTTTATATAATTCTTTTAAAATCTAATGGTATTTAAAAAGTCATTGATTTTAAAAAAATTTTAAAAATGATAGATTTTAATGGATTTCAAAGAATTTTAATATTGAAATTGTGAAAAAAGATTATCAATATGAAATCCAGCATTAATCCTAAAGATTTCAATAGATTCTTATAAACTCTTTATGAAATCCATGGAATTTCATAACAATCCATCAAATCTTTTAAAACCTATAATTTATTTTTAAATTCATTAAACTTTAAATTGAATACACCCCCCTTAGTTATTGGGATTTGACACTTATGCCCTGAACCAGGGCTCGCTCAGCTCATCCAAAAAGAGTTGTGATTCTGGTTGGATTCTTCACAAATTTGTCTTCATTTCATCCTTAGTGCATTAAATGATGGATGACATATCTTAAGTCATTTTTTGTTTATAGAATAAACATAGAAATAGAATGTCCATTTTATAGATTTCATTTTTTCTATAATTAGTAAATTTTAAATTTGACAATAATTATTTTATAGGAATAGATATGTGTTCATTTGAAGTAATAACAATTCCTTTTTAAAACCTCAGAATTTCTATTTCTATATCTTAATATAGATAAATTTTGAAATATTTTTTATCATATTTAGATGTACATTGATTATCACATATTAAAAATATATAAATAAATATAATTTTTAATTTTTAATTAATTTTTACCAAATTTGAATATTTTTGAAAAAAGAAAATATTTATAAAGACTAAACTTTGATTTTAAGTTAATATTTTTACCAAATATATAATTAAGAATTATCAATCATTTTTCTAATTTTTATTCCTATGAATAATTATTTATATTTTTAAAAAAATAATTATTCTGTATACCAAATATAACTTTACTGTTTTCTTACTAGTCCGTTAGGAGAGATGCTAGCTGGCTTCAAGAGCAAAATTGACACGCGGGTTAATTCTACCTCCACATATACTTTGGGTTTGTGTATCGATATGTTTATGTATTTAACTTGTTCCCTTCGAAGCAATATTATTTTGAAAATATAGTAGTTTTATTACGATATTTAGAACAGTACTAATAGTGATCATGAAAAGAGTGTGAACAATTAATACAAATCAACTTTTAAACCAATTTCAATCAAGTCTGCCCTATATTAACTTTCTTTCATGAATAATTGTTCTTTGACATTAAAATAATAAATAAAAAATAGAGGATATATACTCTAAAAGTCTAGTCTATGTTTTAGGTAGTCTCACCGAAGTTGTTTTTCGCTTAATCAAGTAGCAAATGATGCTTGTGTGTAAAATAGTTTGTATTTTTTTTGTTTTTGAGAAAATAGTTTGTTGAAACTGAAAGTTTAGACTATATAATATATATATATATATATATGTATGTATATTTTGTATTAGCTTATTCTCATAAGTACATGCTAGTACCAGCTTCTTGTAATGTTCGAGAAAATATTTTATAGACTAGTACTCCAGGTTAATTTGCTTTAATTTATTTATGTGGTATTTGGGGCAACAAAGTCAATTTATCTCATAACGTATAGAAGTTTCCCCTTTTTTTTTTTTTTTTTTAATTGGGACTAGTAGAGACAATGATATGAGAAAATATGTTGTTATATATTATTTGTTGAAAACTTCATATAACTTAAATATGTATAAATGAATCTTTAAATAAAAAATTTTGTACAATAATTTGGTAAATAAATATTATTATATAATTTACTGTATAGTTATCTTTAGCATTTCTTTTCTTTTTTTCTTTTTTTCTTTTTCTTTTTTCAAATTTGATTGAAGAATAGCTATTATTATTTGGACAATTAAAAGCTGAAGATATTAACCTTTGAGGTGCAAATTAAATTAGAAAAAATATAAAGAAATTAAGACTATGAAATAGGTATGCATTGACCGAAAAGAAATAAAAGCAGGGAAGGGAACCAACGTGAAGAAAATGTTATCTCTAAAAATGTAGTCATGATCTAGACTGATCAGGATAGATAGATGGGAATTGAGTGAGTCATTGTGGAAGAGAGACAAGTTGGCTTTTCTCTTTTAATTTGTTTTCTTTATCACTTGACAATATTGTTTTCCATTGAGAATAGTAGAAATATCAAATTGTTTAATTACCAAATAATATGAGAAACAATGTTTATTATATATTATTTGTTGAAAAACTTAGCTTAAATATCAATATGTAAATATTTAAAAGAAAAAATTTGGTAAAGAAATATTATCATATAAATTATCGTATAATTTAATAAACAATTTAATATCTTCAGTAATTTTTTTTTTTTTATTTCTATTGACCTGGGAATATCAATGTCTATTTGGACAATTAAATGCTGAAAATATTAACATTTGACGTGCAAATTAAATTAAATTTAAAAAAAAAGGGAAAAAAAAAAAAAAAAAAACAAGAGGACTATGAGAGAGATATGCATTGACCGAAAATGAACAAAGGCAGGGAAGGAAACCAACGTGAAGAAAAAGTTGTCCTGATCGGGACTAGAGGCACGACCTTTCTCTTCTGTTCTCATTTATTGCTTGACAATATCGTAGCTTGTCGGTGCAAGCATCTAGCTATTGTTAGTAAACAGTAGTAACATGTTTTTTTTTCTTTTAATTTTATTTTTATTTTTATTTTTATTTTTTGAGTAGTAACACATATATAGGATAATAGGATAGTCAGTTTCTTTATTTTTCATTGGAAAAATTATAAATATACTGTCCAATTTTTATCCGAAATTTTAATTTGCTTTAATTATTTTTTTTTAAAGTATATAGGTTGTTCACTGAACCATATCATAATATCAAAGTGGTCATATATATATATACACACCTTGTTATAATTTAACAAAATTAATTAACAAATTAATTAATATAATAATTAGGTTGTCTGTAAAAATATTTTAATGTTTATGAGTCAACAGACTTATTAATATTCATGTGATAAAAATTGCTTAAACTGATTTTTGAATAAGAGGTGGGCAATATAAGCTAATAATCTTATGGAATAGTATTCTTCTTGGTCCAATTCATTTGCCTTGTTGATCAAATTTGAATTATTAAATTAGAAAAAATTGAAAAAAGACTATGACAGATATATGCATTAATGACCAAAAAAGAAATGAAGGCAGGGAAGGGAACCAACGTGAAGAAAAAGTTATCTCTAATCATGATCAGGACTCAGAACAGGTAGATGGGGCATTAAGCGGATGGTTGTGGATGAGAGACATTGCTTTTCTTCTTTTGTTGTCTTCATTACTTGACAATGTCGGAGCCTGTAGGTGCATGCTTGTAGCTACAGTTTTTTTTTTTTTATCTGTTCTTCATTTTTTTTTTTTTTCCCTCGGTAGTAACTATGATAGTTTTTGACTTTTTTTCATTAGAAAAATTATAAATTAACTCTTCAAAGTTTCACCCAAACAAATTATTATAATTAGGTTGTCTATAAAAGTATTTTTAATATTTATGAGTCCACAGGGCTTATTGATATTCACTCTATATATATTGCTTAAATTGATCGTGGACTCATGAGTTGTGGGCAATATAAACTAATCTTATGGAATAGTACTAGATCTTCTTGATCGAATTCATTTGCCTTATTGATCCGTTGTCAACGACAATAGTACTGCATTTTGTGTATAGCTACAATTCTTTTCCATCAAATGATTCATAAGTATTTTGTTCAAAATAGAATTTCATTTTGTATACATAGTAAAGAACCTTTTTTTTTTATTTAAAAAAAAAAAAAAAAAAAAAAAAACACATATGTACACCGAAGCGGTAAGACATGTGCAATTCTTTTAAAATCCATTTAATATTTTTTATAAAATTTGTTTAGTACTTCAACAGTTCTTATTTTGTTTTTAAAAAAAAATCTTCTTTTTTCATTTCCAAAACTTTTTTTTCCCATTTTTCATTAATGGTATACATTTTAAATAGTATTCTATAATTTTGTAATTTTTAAAAGATTTTTATTTTTTTCAAAAAAAATATTTTTTCAGCTATATAAGTTTTTATAGAAGATTTCAAGATGCTACATTTTTAACAATTTACTTTAAGTAGTTTCTATTATTAAAATAAAGGAAAGAACGAATTTTGAACATTGAATTGATCAGTGCCATATTTCGTTAGATAATAAAAAGCTTAGGTATGAAGGTTAGATGTCATGTCCAAACATAACTTGCTCTTGTAAAATTATATTTGTATATATAGAAAAATTACCCTGTAAAGAACAGGGAGTATTTTCTAATTTTAGTCTCTTGAATCTATTATTATTAAAAACTATACACTATATATAAGGAAATGTCAAATAAAATTTGTATAAAAATCCATTGTATTAATCTGTTACAAGATTCGTATATGTTGGAATTTAATAATAACCAGAGTAGAAAAATTAATCAAAACAGATATTTTGAGGTTTGATGATAGCATGTGAAAGAAATTAAACGATCGGTGGAAAAATTACAAAAGCGACCCTTATAGCGTGAAAGAATTAAACAATCGATGGAAGAATTACAAAAGCGACCCATATAGTGTGCTTTCTTAATTAATGCTCACATGCAAAAAAGAAAATATATGCAAGACTATTGAATAAATGAAAACTTTTGCCCAAAAAAAAACAAAAAGTAAATGAATCAACACTTGAAAAAAGATTTGTTTCTGTTGCTCATTTGTTAACTACTTTGCAGATCTCATCCAATAAGCTGGAAGGTCAGATTCCCAGCTCATTTTATCAGCTTAAGAATCTTGAAACTCTTTCCTTGTCTCGTAATCTGCTAAGTGGTATGGTGGATCTGGACATGTTTTTTTTGCTCAAAAATTTATCATATCTTTCTTTGTCGGACAACAATTTATTGGTCATCTCAGGTTCCACCAGTTCAAACACAAACACAACCATTGCACAGTTGAAGGCTCTAGAGTTGGAATCTTGCAACCTGACAAAGTTTTCTAAATCCCTCCGAAACCAAACCAAATTGTCTGTAATGATTTTGAAAAAGAAAGTAATGAAGAAAAAAGGAAGCAATGAAGTGAAGAAAATTCTTCTTCACTCTTTCTTGACTTAACAAGATGTTCAACCAAGTCTTTATACAAAAGGTCAATCTTTGTAAAAGGAAAGAAACAAAGCAACGGTATAAAATAATAAAGGGAGCTATAAACATGCAGTCCCGTGAAAGGTGTTTCCAGAATATATATTGCCATATGTAACCTTAACAGCTAGCTAGAATGGTTGACTTCCTCTGTTTCCTTTTTGTTGCTGTCATGATTGATGGTTGATTGGATATATGCTTCATTAGTCTGCACTTCGACTATCAAACAACTATATTCAAGGATTAATACCCATATGGGTATTAAATATGAGTATAGAAACTGAGTGTAGATTAGAACTTAATGATAATTTCCTTACTGGTTTTGATCAATCTGCAGTGCTTTTCAACCCACATTCTAAGTTACAAAGCATATACCTTTATAATAACAAGCTGAAAGGATTTCTCCCAATTCCACCACCATCCATCTTGGAGTATGACGTGTCAAACAATGCATTGGAAGGTGAAATTTCACCTTTATTTTGCAATCTGACTTCACTTGCTACTTTTTATCTGTCTGACAACAATTTAAGTGGCAAGCTCCCTCCATGTTTAGTAAACTGGAATTCTATTTTTTATCTGAAATTAGAAAGGAACTGCTTTGGCGGACCCATTCCGGATATATGGACAAATGGATGCCACATACGGGCGATGATGTTGAGTGACAACCTGTTTGAAGGTGAATTACCAAGATCATTAGCAAACTGTACATGGCTTGATACTCTTGATGTGGGTAACAATCAGATCAAAGATACGTTTCCATTTTGGATGGCAACTCTTCCTGACTTGAACGTTCTAGTTTTACAATTCAACAAATTCAGTGGTGTTATAAAGGATCCTGATCACCAAAATAAAACAGCAATATTCCCGAAGTTGCACATTGTTGACCTCTCTCACAACTCTTTCTCTGGACCTCTACCTCATGGCTACATCCAGATATGGGATGCCATGAAAGTTTTTGTAGAGGATGATAGTAATTATTATGTTAAAATTACAATAACTAATAAAGGCACAGCCAGAGAATATTGGGAGATCCAAAATTCATTGAATTTGTTGGATCTTTCAAACAACAGGTTTGAAGGAGACATTCCAGAGTTGATAGGAATTCTAAAAGGTCTTTCTTCGCTCTACCTTTCCAACAATCTTCTCACAGGTCACATCCCATCATCTTTGGGGAACTTTCTAAACTAGAAGTTTTGGACCTTGCACATAACAAGCTATCAGGAGAGATTCCTCAACAGCTTACACAGCTCAATTTCCTTGGAACTTTCAATGTGGCACAAAATAACCTGGTAGGGCCTATACCACATGGCAAACAATTTGACACATTTCTGAATAGCTCGTATGAAGGAAACGCAGGTTTGTGTGGGAAGCCATTGTCAAAGGAATGTGGGAACTTGAAGGACTCACCACCTCCATCTTCAATAGTTGAAGAAGAAGAAGAGAAAGGGCCTGCATTGGAATTTGGTTGGAAACCAGTAGTGATACAGTATATTTGTGGGTTAGTCATTGGGATTGCGGTTGGCCATTTTGTAATTGATTGGAAATATCATTGGTTTTCTCAAACATTTAGAATTAGGCTGCTAAAGTAAAGAGTAAACTAACACCTCTGCATAAATTGGTGTTTTTGCTCTTTTTGGCAATATTAATAATAAATAAGTTATCTTTATATTTTATATATAATGATTAAGTTGCTGTTGGAGCATTCCGATGATACATACTTGTTGCAAAATTCTAGATCTTGAAGATTATTTTTTTGTACAATTTTACTGGTCATATCCATTCCTATTGGTAACTTCACCAAATTAACTAGCTTGGTCCTCTCACAGAATGACTTGCAGGGTACAATTCTAGCTCATTATTTCAGCTTTAAGAATCTCCATATCTTTATCTAGATGGGAATAACCTAAGTGGGATATTGCAGCTAGATATTTTTCTTAATCGTACAAGTTTATCAAAACTTAACTTAGCATCTAACAATTTCTCAGTCATCTCAGATACCCATTCAATCAATACTACTTTTCCGCAGTTTGGATCTCTAGTTCTTGATGCTTGCAGATTAAGCAAGTTCCCTGAATTCCTGCAAAACCAAAGCAAATTGTTCTAAGTCTATAACAAAACTTTGTTCAAAGCAAAACACCTGGATGGTTTTAAAATATAAGCACAGAAACTTTGAAGCTTTGATACCATGGTGACAATTCTCTAACCAGTTATGGTCCATATTATTTCTTTGTTGTCCACCCACTGTCCAAAATTGAAGTCTTATATCTTCATGGTAACAGGCTCAAAGTGTCACTTCCAATTCCACCACCATCCATCGATATTTATGAGATTTCATATAATTCACTGTTAGAGGAAATCTCACTTTTTATTTTCAATCTCATTTCACAGTACTCTCTTGGTATTTCTGGCAACAACTTGAGCGGAAAGCTCCTTCATGTTTAGGAAGGTAAGTCATTTTCTATCTGTGTTGAGAATAGATGGGAACAAGTTTTGTGGACTCATTCCTAGTACATGGACAAATAATAACAGCTTTAGGATGACGGACTTGAGTGAAAATCAATTTCAAGGTCAGTTACCAACATCATTGGCAAACTGTAAAATGCCATAGGTTCTTGATATCAGCAATAATCAGATTAAAGATACTTTTCCATTTTGGTTTGAAAATCTTTCTGATTTGGAGGCTCTTTTTAGAAGTTTCAATATCTTCCATGGTGCTATAAACAATCATAGAAACAAAACTTCATTCCCCAAGTTGCAGATCATTGACCTCTCTCACAATAATTTCTCTGGACATCTGCCTCAAGGATACCTCCAACAATTGATTGCCATGAAAGTTTTGGCATCACAAATGAAATGAATTATTTGCATAGAAATTTTCAGGCAAGCAGCTGGTATGGATATTAATACTCCTACTCGATAACCATCATCAATAAAAGCAGAGTAGACTATGGAAAGCTTCCAAATTTCTTCAAGTTGATGGATTTCTCCAGCAATAGGCTTGAAGGAGAGATTCTAGAGTCAATAGGAAATCTAAAGGGGATTAATTTGCTCAACCTTGCCAATAACATTCTCTCCACTGGAATCCCATCTGTCTTTGAAAACATTGGATCTTTCTCATAACTGGTTATCAGGAGAAATTTCCTCACATCTTACAGAGCTTAATTTTCAGTGTGGCACATAATAATCTCAGGGGGAACTATATACCATATGGGAAACAATTTGGCACATTTCCAAACAGTTCTTTTGAAGGAAACATAGGATTGTGTGGGAATCCATTGTCAAATAAGTATGGAAATATGAAGGAGAACTTACTGGCTGATATTCCTACTTCAACAGATGAAGCTGCAGGGGTATAGATGTGGGTTAGTAATTAGGTCTGTGATTGGTTATTTTGTAATTGAGAGGTGATATGATTGGTTTGATAAAGACATTAAGAATTAGGCAGCATTAGTGTAAGAGTAAGTAAGTTGTTTTCTCAGCAGAATTAGTATAAATAAAAGAAAATTTGACTTTATAATTTGTATAATGCAATGTTCGGTGCTTTTGGTGCAACATTTCTCTTTGACTTTCTATTCTTGAACTTTTTATTATGCATGATCTGTCTTTCCATATTGGTGTATATATATATATATATATATATATAGAAAATAGCATATACTCAAGCTGAAGAAGTACTTCACCAAAATGATATACAATTATGTTTCAGTTGTAGCCAAAAAGGTTCTGTCTTAGAATTATTACACCTTTTGAAACTGTTATTGTATGGTTTAATTTCTGTATGGATATTGAGGGTTAAGCTCTTTGTATGGCTAAAATATCATAATTATTTATTACATCATTTTATTATTGAAATTTGACCCAACAAAATTAATTACTCTAATAACATTGAAGAATATAAAGAAAGCCAATATAAAAAGAATGTAATCTACATTTTTAAGGAAATTTGAGACAAAGTTGATAGCACAAGCGAAAGATCATTAGTAGAAGTACTCGGAGTTGACAAGCAGCGACCATTAAATATGGTTATTTTAAATCTTAATTTTTTACCCTAGAATTTCTGAATAATTTAAGCCCTTTTAATCAAAGGAATTGAATAATAAACAAAATAAAATTTATACATATAAAGAACATCAAGAAGACTGCAAATTTAAATAAAAGGCTCACATGCATGCTCACATAGGACAGAGATGGAGACTTCATCAACAAAGTCAACAAAATATTAAAGGTCTATTTAACAAGATTTTAAAAAGTAGTTTTCACAAATACCAATCAAACACATGTTTTTAGGACTTTCCAAACAAAATTTCTATTTCTCTACGCCGAGAAAAAGAAATGCAGCATTCTAGAAAACTTCAAATTGATGCTAACTGAATGCATATTAATAGAAGGAAATGTCCCCTTAAACCCAACTATCTTTAACCAGTTGCCAAATGGCAAACTTTCTAGGCCCCATAACCATTACCAGAGTGCAGCAGTTTCGACAGGGCTCTATTTTCTTTCTATAAATTTATCTACTCATATGAATCAAATTGTCTTGCTAACACAGAGAGGCAGATATATACATAAATATTCTTATTTAGATGTAATTTTCATCATTTTGTAACCCCATCTTCATTGTAATGCTTTTGTTCCTCTCATCTTTTTATTCTAAACATACTTTTTCTCTTATACAATCCAGGACCAAGTGCCATGGGGATGAGAGATCTGCATTGTTAAAATTTAAGCTAAACCCTGTCATTTACAAGTGTGATTCTAGTGATGCTTTTTCACATACTAAGCTCACGTCCGAGAAAACTGAAGGTCACAACACCAGCAATGACTGTTGCTCGTGGAATGGCATGGTTTGCAATGAGGACACTGGTCATGTTGTTGGGCCTGACGTCAATAGCGGCTACCTTTATGGTCATATAAACTCCAACACCAGTCTTTTTCAGCCTTTTTCATCTTCAAAGGCTTAACCTTACCAACAATGACTTCAACTACTCCTCAATCCCATCCCGGTTTGTCCACCTTTCATGGCTAACATATCTCTACCTCTCCAATTCACAATTTTTTGGTCAACTTCCATCAGAAATTTCACAACGCTCCAAGCTATCTTCCCATGATTTGTCTCTTAATATTGATTCAGATTCAATTGAAAATTTGTGGAGACTAAATGGTTCAAATTTCAGAAGCCTAATCCAAATCTTAAGCAGCATCAAACATCTTTCTTTTTGTGATGTTGACCTAGCATTTACGGTTCCTGACTTCATTTTAAATCTAACTTCTTTAACAACTTTGGGTCTCCATGATTGTGAATTGTATGGTGAATTTCCAACTCAAATATTTCATCTACCAAATTTACAGTTTCTTAATATGTTGAGCAACAAATATCTCACAAGCTGACTTGCCTGTATTTTACTTGAGCAACATCCTCAAATTTTTTAAGCTGGCTAGTTCAAGTTTCTCTGGTGTACTACCTGCTTCACTTGGTAACCTCACATAGCTTATTGAACTGGACCTTTCACTTAAATATTTTACAGGGCAAATCCATTCCTCAATTAGTAACCTCAACCTATTAACTAGTTTGGACCTCTCATTTAGTAACTTGAAGATTCCAATTCCAAGCTCATTTTCTCAGCTGAATAGTCTCAAATTTCTTAACCTGAAGATGAATATTTTAAATGGGATAATGGAGATGGATATGTTACTTATGCTCACAAATTTATCAATACTTGATTCATCATACAACAATTTTTTGCTCTCCACCAGAACCAGTTCAAACTCTACCTTTCCATATTTTCACCTTCTATCACAGGATTCTTGCAATTTAATCAAGTTCCCCTGGATTCCTGAAAACCAAAGCAAAATTTTTTGCTAAATCCATCAAACAACTTTATTCAAGGCCTAATATCAAGATGGATATTTAATGCAAGCATGGAATCTTTGTCATTTCTGTAACTTAGTAACAATTCTCTTACAGGCTTTGATCAATTTCTAGCTATCCTCCCAGGGTTCAAAATTATTCATCTAGATCTTGAATATAACAAGATGAAAGGGTCACTCTCAATCCCACCGCCATCCATCAATTATTACAAGGTCTCGAACAACGTAATGATAGGAGAAATTTCACCTTTGATTTGCAACCTGAGTTCGTTGTTCGTCCTCGACCTTTCTACCAATCATTTGAGTGGAAATCTGCCTTATGTCAAGGAAACTTCACTGGTTATTTGTCCATCCTGCAACTAAAAGGAAAAAACTTTCAAGAACCCATTCCACATACATGGACAAATGGATACCACTTAAAGATGGCAAACTTGAGTGAAAACCAGTTTGAAGATTATTGGCAAACTGTACAATGCTTGAAGTTCTTGACATAGAAAACAATCAGATTGAAGACGCTTCTCCATCTTTGTTGGGAAGACTCCCCCAGTTGAAGATCCTCAATGTTCGTTTTAATAGATTCTATAGATGATCCTTAAACCAGAACTCCATTCCCCAAGTTACAGATAGTTGACCTCTCCTACACCTATTTCAGAGGACATCTGCCTTCTGGATACTTCCAACAATGGAAGGCCATGACAAATTCTAATAACACAAAGGAGTTGACATATTTGGAGAGGTTTTTGCAGGATTTGTAGAGAGACAGGTGGAGTACATATTTCAAATATCCAATGACAGTAACAAAGAAACGCAGAGTCATAGACTATGAAAGGATCCAAAATATACTGAGGTTGATGGATTTTTTCAGCAATACGTTTGAAGGGGAGACTCCAGACATGATAGGAAATCTAAATAAATCTAAAGGGGCTTAATTTGTTCTACTTTTCCAATAACATTCTCTGAGGTAGAATTCCATCATCTTTGGCAAACCTATCAAGCTTAGAAACATTGGGTCTTTCTCATAACAAGTTGTCAGGAGAAATTCCTCCATAGCTTACATAGCTCAATTTTCTTGGATCTTTTCAATGTGGCACATAATAACCTCACAGGGTCTATAACACATGGCAAACAATTTGACACATTTCCAAACAGCTCTTTTGAAGTAAATGTAGGATTGTGTGGGAACCCATTGTCAAGAAATGTGGAAATTCCCAAGACTCACCAGCTCAACCTTCAATATTTGAAGAGAAGAAAAGCATGGGATCTCCATTTGAATTTGATCGGAAAGTGGTAGTTATAGGGTATATGTGTGGGCTAGTCGTTGGAATTGTTGTTGGCTACATTTGGAATTAGGCCATAAGACTAAATACGAATGACCAGAAAAAAATTGATATTTCTTCCATCTCAGCAAAGAAAAAAAAAAATTATGTAGTTGAGTTTATAGCTTCTGGAAAAATTGTGGTTTTTTTTTTTTTGTTTTTTTTCGAACAACTTAAATTTGTTGAAAGTTGTAGAATAGACATGTCAAAGTTTTCCACCAAAAGGTTTTGACTGTGTGCTGTAATAACTTGTATGAGAAGAAGCTTGCTTTTCCTTCCAAAAGTACCCAGTAAAACAGGGAATTCCCACCAGCAAATTATGCCTCATTATATATAATATGTGAAAATGTAGGAGAGGTCAAGAAGACCCAAAAGAAAAGATACAACCATTTATAGCTAAATTCTCCAAAACAATAAGACCATCAGATTCCATGATGGTTCGCTTGTAGCTAAGAGAGCAGTTAGGGAATTTTATGTCACCCATTTGCATTGATTTACAACTCTGGCTGTAATTTCATTATTGCCTTTTTTCCTGAAGTCTTTTTCTGTTTACCTTCTACCGACTTGTTTGTTTTGTTTTGTTTTGTTTAGATCATGATATTGTTTCCAAGTTTTTAGCATCATGTGCTTGGGCTAATAGTACCTTCTACAAGACTTTGATTAAAACAAATCCTTAGTTTATTTCCCTTGACTTTCCTCACCCCCACGAGCATTTAAATATCATCTTAATAAACAGCAAGTTAGAAACCCAATACTAAAAAATTTATTTATCAGATCAGATCTATGTGCCCCAAAAAAAAATATTTATTAAAAAATGATAATAGAAAAGAAAAAACCTCATGGTAAAATTGATCTATAAGTTTAATCTAAAAAGAAGCTGACAATGATGCTAAATCATGCATTCTAATTCAATGAAACTGAAAAAATCTTAGTAGAGAAAGAGAGAAAGAGAGATAGAGAAGGAATAAATTTATAAATTTCAATACATCATCATAAATATGGGCCATGGAGTTTTTGGTTTTTGTATGTTTTTTATTGAAATGGGTATGAAAAAACACACTGATATGCATGTTGACTCAATTTGTATGTGGCACATACTTTACAAACAACAAAATTACAAAAATAGTCGTTGAATGGAGTGCATGGAAAATGTGAAAATTTTCTCGTGCACTTCACGGGTTTCTTCTTGTAATTTTGCAAATTATCAAAATTCTTATTTTTTTTCACAGAAAAAGAAAAAGAAATAGAAAAAAAAATGGTGCTTTTTTTTTATTTTTCTCAAATGAGTCCAACAAACCAGTCCAACACAATACAAAACAAGTATCCATAACAGTCTATATATATATATATATATATATATATAGATATACGGGGGGAAGGTGGGGTAGGCTTTATATATCTAATGTCAATTTCAAAGGCTGTATTTTAATGCTATTTTACTCTATGCTTTCTGTCTAAAAGGGACTGGGGGGTTTCCTTTGTGTGCCAAATTCCAAACCCCTATAAGACAATCAAATAGGGGTTCTGCCCCTCATCATCATCATCATGTAAAAGGTCTTCTTTTGCTTTGGTTGCTACCCAAATACGCATTATTCTTTCAACACACCAAAACGCAACCCCAGCTGGAGGCCTGTTGTAGCTTATACGTGACTCTCCTTTCCATCTCTAGCTGCCTAAGAGAAAAAAGAAAAATAACAATTTTGCAAATTCCTATAAGTCCGGTATTAGATTTTTCTCTTTTTAGCTTTGTTCGCCTATATATAGCATTCACGAGCAAAATTAACTACTTGTTGTTTCTTTTTTACTACAAGCTTGCTAGATTCCTTCTCTTTCTTTCAAGCAAAGAAAAGCCAGGAATCAAGCAATAACTTTAAATTGATAATTAATTTGGTTGTTAAATTAAAGTTGAAACTAAGACCTTTCATTTTAATTGTTTCAATTTCTTTTCTTCTTTTTTTTTTTAATTTGGACAATTAGTATTGCATTATGATCAATGTTTTTTAAAAATTTATAAAACAAACATTTTAAAATTTCGATCCTTAAAACGATGATAATGGACATACTGTGAATCTCGTTATAGGAATATATAACCATTATAAGAATTGCTGCAAATATTGATTAGCCTAGCCAGTGAGAGAAAGCTGGTAGCATTGTTCAGAGGCTAGAAAGACTCTATAATATTAGTGCGGTGTGTAACAAAAGAGCCAGGACCTACTTAGGAACCTACCCTCTAAGCCATGGTCCACCACAAATACGTACACACACAGAGAGAGTAGAGTTGCGGACCATATCCATCTGTCTCTCTATATGTGCATGGAATGGATGGCTAAGCCCAACACAGTAGCTAGCCAGTAACTTTTACTATTACTATATTACTTGTTCGATCTTCTCACTTCAAAGTTAGTGATTTTTTTTTTTTTTTCTTTGTTTCACAACGGCCTCAAAGCAAAAAGTTCTTTGAAATATGCAAAACAACAATACAAACAACACCATTAAAAACAACAAACAATAAATCTGCTTAACCCCCACCAAAAAAAAAAAAAACCAATGTTTATAAAAAAAGCAAACAAAAAGTAAAAGAAGAAAGCAAAGCATTGGTTCCTGTTATTTGCTGTTTGGATCTTTTCTCTTGGATTTTACTCTCCTCATTTTGATACCCCAACCCAACAACAAAAATAACTTTCTTTCTCAACCTCTTTTTTTATAATCAAAAATTTTCTCTCTTACCAAACAAAAAAACAAAATAACAAAATTATATATATTCATTTAGTCAAATTCTCTAAAACCCCACTTCACCATTTCCTACATAAACCCTGAAACGTATAACTCTCACCCATATATACCCAATAGCCCTCTCTCTCTCTCTCTCTCTCTCTCTCTCTCTCTCTCGCTAACTTTCTTTCTCCGCTTCTCAAAAACCATGCCGCAGCAAAACAGAGCAGAAGATCAAAAAGAAAAAAGGCCCAGATTCTGCATCAACGACCACATTGACATCCTCATAGAAATCCTTAAACGCCTCGACGGACCGTCACTCGGAGCCGCAGCGTGTGTCTGCCGGCTCTGGTGCGCCATAACCAGAAACGACTCGCTCTGGGAGCACCTCTGCTTCCGCCACGTGTCGTCTCCACCTCCTTCGTCCGTCCGGCCGGTGGTGGTGGCGCTGGGAGGTTACAAAAGGCTCTACATGGTCTGCGTCCGGCAGGTGCTGAGTCGACTTGGCCACTCGGACCTGGTCAGGCGGGTTTGGACTGGAGACGAGGTTCAGCTCTCGCTCTCTCTGTTCTGCGTTGATTACTATGAGAGGCTCGGAAGTGGAAGTGGAAGGCTTGGTGGTGGTGATGCGTCCGCATCGTCTCTCATGTTCCTCTGCAAGCCCGTGAACGTCTGATTTGTTTACTTGTTTTTAATTTTGACTTTGACTGAAACAAAACGAAGAAGGATTTGATAGCGGTTTGTAGCAATGGTTGCTGTGGGTACTAGTTTAGTCTATTATATTTATACATCAAATATTCTAAAAAAAAAGTAAAAATAAATCAAAAAATTATTTTTTTAATTTTTTTATTTGATTTTTTTGAGGGAAAAAAAAAAAAAAAAAAGGTAAGCATGCATGGGTTTCGTTTGTAATATTTTATTGAGAAATTGTACTATTACTTTATTTATTTTCCTCTTTATATAATTAATGAGTGAAAAGAATAGAGATAGAAAGAAAGAGAGCCATCTATTATTACTTTGTTAATTTTGGATGTAGGATTTGGGAAGGAAATGGAACCAAGCATATCTTAGCTGGCTATAACTAGGGAGTGATGGTGAAGGCTCATAGTACCAAAATTCAGTGAATTCTCTTTTCCTTTTGTTTTCTCATGAAAATCTTTGTCTCAGCTACCATAGCCTAAAAGAACCACTTTTTCATCTTTATTTTTTTTTATACCAATAAATGTCATTGTTTGTCATATTCAACACATATTCCAAAGTGATTATTTTTTTTTTTTTTAGTTGCTTTTATTCATTTATTTATTTATTTACTTACTTATTTGTGATGGGTTTGAATCTAATTGTTTTGGAACTATAATTTTCTATTCTTTTTTATATATAGGTGGAATGTCAGTTTTATAGTTATTAGGAGTATTTAATGGAAGATTTTAATATTCAATGAACATTTATATCAATATCTATCATTATTATGTTTGACAAGTGCCACTCCGACACCATTTAGGTGGATTCAAAAATCTTGGTCTTGAACTTTTTTTTTTTTTTTAACTCCTTATAAATGTCTTGGTCTTGAACTTAATTAAGCCCTAATGACAAACATTATATGGAATACCCAACTGGGCCACAAATAAGAGACCCAATTAATCATAATGTAGGTCATTTATGTATAGAGAGAGAGAGTTTAAATATGACAGGGTTTGTTTGGTTGTTTTGTTATGTGTGGTGTGAATTTAGATATGGGCTTCTCAAAGTGTTTGATTGGGACTGGATAAACCTGATCAACTGGGTGGTCCAACAAAATACCTGATCATTAAGTCATTATGTTACATGCCCATCCCTTGCAAGTTTCCAACCAGTCTCTTTTCAGTACAAGTTTTATTGGTTCCCTTGCTATTACCCTCTCTTTTTTTTTCTTTTTTTTTTTATTTTAAATCATTCATTCTCAAATCATTTAAAAAAAAAAAAAAAAGCACATAAATTAATCCTTTTAGAAGATAAGTTTATTAGTTTCTTTTACTTGTGTTTTAATAAATCTACTATTTTTTTTTCATATAATAATCGGATATTCAAATTTTTACAAGTTGAAGTTGAATATATGTAACCAGTCTTTCTAATTATAAACGTTTCACATGAAAGTTTTGATATAGTTACCTTTTAGAGAGTAACACTGCAAAGAGAACGTTTAATTACCAATCTATTTTGAATTCCTTGTTTAAGGGGAAAAAAAAAATCACAAGAGACAGCTCAATGAGAGAACGTTTATATTTTTTATGTTTATTATCATTCCTTTGAAACTTTACCAAAAAAATTCCTATTGAAAACTCAGCAATATGCAACTGAAAATTATAAAATGAATAATAATCATAATAATAAAAGTAATAATAAATAAAAGGGAAAATTTCATTATACCCCCCGAGTTTGTCCTAATTATAGTTACATTCTACATTTTTGAAAATTTATCATTTAGATCGTATTTGTCAATTTTTAATCATTAATTTTAACAATGAAATATCATAATTATATTTTAAACAATATTATTCAATTATAAAATATTAATTTTTAATCTTTCTTTGGTTTTTAATTATAAAAATTAATTGAAAAAACTGAAAAATTAATCTATTATGATGTATATAGAAAAGTAAATGAAAGTTAATGAAGATTTTGTAACAACATGAAATCTAAGTGTATTTATGACAAAATAAATTTAAAGGATAAATATCACTATATCACTTTTTTAATTTACTATTTATTGATTATTACATCCTATTATGAAAAATATTAATACAGCCTTTTTACATTTTGCTTTTATTTCAATATAACATCACTTTTTAAAATTCTTACTGATAGAGTTAAAATTTAATCTTATTTACTCTTCTTTTGACTGTTTTTTTCTTTTTTCTTTTTTATTTCTAAAAACGTTAAAAAAATACAAAACAAAACCAAAAAAAAAAAATAATAATAAAACACACACAAAACTTATATACATATTTATCTTAAATATTACTTAATCTTTAAAATATTGATACTAAATTCCCCCTTCTCAGTTTATCTAAAAATATAACAAGTTATATATAATAATCGTATGATTGTTTAAAATACAACTTTAAAAATTAACTTTATCAACATTTAATAAATTTAAAACTATCTTTTTTTAAAAACAAAGTTAATTATGAATTTAATTATATTATTTTTATTTATTAATTTTCATTATTGTTTAATTTTTTAAGAATGAGTAAAAAAATATAATTAAATGAAAGGTAATTATGATAAATTTTAACTTTATTATTAAGAGTTTTAAAAAATAATAATATATTAAAATGAAATTGAAATATGAAAAGGTATAGTGATATTTTTTATAATAAAATGTAGTATGGAATAAAGGAGTCTTTAATATTTATCAAGTTTTAAAAAAAATTGTCCTAAATTAAAAAAAAAAAAAAATATATATATATATATATATATATATATTGTATTTGGACACAAGGCCCAGATAGGTAAAACATTATTTACATCATAAACACATGTACTCGAATTGAACAATTCTTTATGACCACAAAATACTGATAAAAAGTAGAAAGCAAGATTTGTATGTACAAGTACAGATTATGACAGCTAGTTCTATACGATAAACAAATACATTAGGTGTGTAATTTAGAAGACATGGGATTCTAATATCTCATAATCTAAAATGGATCTTATAAAAGAGGGAGAACCCAACACAAAAAAAAATGGACACAACAATTTTCTTACCTAATATATATGTTAAAAATATAAATATTTTCATAGGAGTCCAATTGAGGAATGTTGTTTCTTGTTGTTAGCTTGTATTCCATGCAATAAAAAGCTAAAAGGAAAAAGAAAAAATTTTTGCCATTTACCTTAAAAATGAATTTCTTACCTAATAATAGCTAATGAATAATTAATTAATTAATTAATTGAAAGGCAATTAACAAAAAATAATTAATTAAATTAAAATCCAACCCAAAAGTCCACTTCCCCTACCCACTACCAAACACACCTCTAAACACAAAATCAGAAAAAAAGCAAAGGTATGCCCATAACGCACCACTGCGCAAAATAGCAACCTCCACCATTAAATACTATTAACATACCGTTTACTCTCGCTGAAAAAAAAAAAAAAAAAAATCTAAATCATTTTTATTTACAAAGTAAGTTTTTTTTTTTTGGGGTCCTCCATTTTTCCGATCGGCAAAATCGACGGGAATCTCCAATTCCTCGCCGCCGATTTGCCGGAGCTGGACCTTCACTTTGACCCGAAATAAGCATAAAACCACAGGCCCGATTTGCTCTCACGAACCAAACCCTAAGAGAACCTTTTGTTCCACTTTGCAATATTTAAAAAAAAAAAAAAAAATGGGTTTTCTCTGTGTTTGTGCTTTAGGTACAGTGAGATTCACAATCAGCCAAGCTTGATTTTGCTCGAGCTCCCAAATACACGTGGCGATCTGGGTCTTCTTCGCCTCCATTTCTGCTTAAGTTTCAGTGAGTCTTATTTATTTTTTATTTTTTACTTTAATCTGCGTGCTAACTGTTACTGTGCACTTTTAATTTTTAGTAATCTACGACTGTAAAATACGGGCTTTGAAAAATTATGAATTTTTAGTTGGATTCTCTTTTCGGTGCTGGGATTTCGATCTCTGCGCATTCTGTTTTGGCTGTGAATTTAGTGGAATTTGAGCTTGATTTGGAAAATTGAGCTGATTTTTTTTTTTATGCTTTGGCGGGATTTCAAGTTGGGCTTTCGATTTGAGCAGTGAAAAGTGTTTGGTTCTCGAGAAAAATGAGGAAAATGAAATTCTTTAAGTGTGTTTTTATTTTTATTTTTTTTTTATTTTTGTTCTTCGGATGATAAGAAAATAAAAAGTTCGAGTCTTTGCTTACGATTCTAGGTTTTTTTAATTATATTTGATTATTAGTCCGTTCAATTAGCATAAGTCCTCAGTTTGGATTCCATTTTCTAGCTTGAATAAGCATGAGAAAATGGTCTCTGCTTTTATTGTCAATACGGTCTCAGGTAGTAAACTTTTGATGACTTGGTCAATCAACAGTTCATAGTTGGAAATTCTTGAAGCTTGATAGGCACTAAATCCTCTCACTTTTTTATTTTTTATTTTTTCTTATTTCTTTCTAAATATTTGCAGAAATCGAAATGTGGTTATACTTGCAAATTGGGCTCCTTCGGCAGTTAAGGACGCTGGGTAGTTTATAGCTTTTTGGGTTCAAATTTTTGGTATTAAGTGATTTAAGCTCTCTACATGGAAACTAACAAACAGGAGGCTCTTAAAGCGAAGGAGATCGCTGAGAAGCGATTTGCAGAAAAAGACTTTGCGGGTGCAAAAAATTATGCACTGAAGGCGAAAACACTGTATCCAGGACTAGAGGGTATATCTCAAATGGTGGCCACATTTGAAGTTTATGTTGCTTCTGAGGTTAAATTTAATGGTGAAGCTGATTACTATTCGATTCTTGGATTGAAGCCATTTGCAGATAAAGATGCAGTGAAAAAACAGTACAGGAAGATGGCCGTGTTACTTCATCCTGATAAGAATAAATGTGTGGGAGCTGATGGCGCTTTCAAACTTGTTTCTGAAGCATGGAATTTGTTGTCAGATAGTACCAGACGAAGCTCTTACGATGTCCTGAGGAGCAAACAGTCAGCCTCTGTAGTAAACCAGACAAATTTATCTTCAGTTCATGCTTCCGGGGTTACAGGTTTTAATAACTGTTCTAATTCATCAACCTCTCATGGTAGACTTGACACTTTCTGGACTGTTTGCACCTCCTGTAAAGTTCAGTATGAATATCTCCGGAAGTATGTGAATAAGAGACTTTCATGTAAAAACTGCCGGGGTATTTTCATTGCTGTGGAAACTGGTACAGCTCCAGCCACTGGATCTTTCCCTTATTGTCCTTGGTCCTATGTGCCTGGTAATGGATATACAACTCATGGTTATGAAGGGGTTACTTATGTTCCCTCCAACGCTACCTTCTTCACTGGAAATGGGGTCTCAGGATATCATTCTGCACATGGTTATGAGTATGTTTCAAATGTTTCATTTCAGTGGAGCTCGTTTTCAGGAACTTCGACTGGAGTGGTGGGCCCTAATGGACCATCTACTGTAGCCTCTGATGGTGTTTATCAGGTTCATGGAAATGTGAACAAAGCTGGAGTAAAGGTTAAATCAAGATCCAATGGAAAGCGGTCTGTGACAAATTCTGTGGCTAACATAAATTCCAATCTGTGTACTGGCAATAATGAAGTGCCAGTTTCTAATGCCAATAGACCTGATAAGAAAAGAAAAGTAGTCGTGGGAGCCAGTTTCCGAAATGGGTATGATGAAAATATTTCAAAATCTGCTTCAGAAACAAAAGCAGCAAATGGCAATGCCAATGGGGTTGAGCAGAAGGTTTCCAGTGCAAATGAAATTCAAAGTAAACGTTCCTCGATTGCACCAGCATTTGATGCTAGGAAATTGTTGATTGACAAGGCAAGGATGGAAATTCGGAAGAAACTGGAGGAGATGAAGTTGGCATCAACAGCAGCAGTTGCTGCAGTGAAGAGTCCAAAAGAACAGGCTGAAATTGTTCAAGCAGTAGTAGCTAAAGAGACAAATAAAAAAGTAGATTCAGATACATCTGGTCGCCAGTTACATCCAAGTAGAACAGGGCCTCTCTCAATTACCGTCCCCGACTCTGATTTCCATGATTTTGACAAAGATAGGTCTGAGGAATGCTTCAAGCCAAAACAAATATGGGCCTTGTATGATGAAGAGGACGGTATGCCTCGATTGTACTGTTTGATTCGTGAAGTGATCTCAGTCAAACCATTTAAGATTCATATCACTTACTTGAACTCTAAAACCGATAGTGAGTTTGGGACTGTGAACTGGCTGCATTTTGGATTCACTAAATCTTGTGGAAACTTCAGGGCCTGGAGCTCAGATGTTGTTGACCAAGTGAATGTTTTCTCTCATGTTTTGACCCGTGAAAAAGCTGGTAGGGGAGGTTGTGTTCGCATATATCCCAGAAGTGGAGATATTTGGGCTGTATATCGAAATTGGTCTGCAGATTGGAACAGATCAACTCCTGATGAAGTGAGACACCAGTATGAAATGGTGGAAGTTCTTGACGATTACTCTGAAGATCTTGGTGTTTGTGTTTCTCCGTTAGTAAAATTGGCTGGATTCAAGACAGTATATGCAAGAAACACCGACAAGGATGCCATACGGTGGATACCAAGGAGAGAAATGTTACGTTTTTCACACCAGGTGCCATCCTGGTTACTGAAGGGAGGAGAGGGCAATTTGCCAGAAAAATGCTGGGATCTGGACCCGGCTGCAACTCCAGATGAGTTGCTTCATGCTGTTGCAGCGGCAGAGGCTTAACACACTAAAGCAGGGAAGCAAAATTACTTTTGGAGTTCATTTTAGCATTCTTTAGAAAAAAAAAGAAAAAAAAATTAGGTTAACTGTACAAATATGTCACACTTGGTCAGAGACCATTGCAACATTTAACCCCTGATGGTTTAAGAGGGTGCCATGTTTACTGAGTAAAACTTATCATTAGATTTTCCAATATAATGACTGCTTTTTTACATTTTTGTTTCTATAGAGACGTAAATATTATTCAATTCCAACTTTTGCCAAATGGACAACTGAGTGTAATCTGTAATATCTTAGCCACATATGCCAAATAATTTGAAGGCTACAAGGTCAGATTATACCACCATATGAGCCATGGAACCAAAAACTACATTATATGAGCTTTTGATTATGAAGAACAGGGTCCTCCTAGGATATTGGATATTGGCTGAGATGAAGCAAAACCCACATTATATTATTTGCTATCACTTTTACAGTCAACTACAGAGATTTTTGGTTGCTGAGACAAGTGTCACCTGTCACAGAATTGACATTTGGTTTTGTGGTCGCAATTTGACTCTTAAATCGATGCAAGGGGCCATTTTTCTGTATCGCGTTGAAGAAATTAAATCGATCTTGCAGAGTTACTGAGTAGTTTCTTCTCTTTGCTTCATACAGCACGCCAAAAATGTTGCATTCACGTTCACTCATATAGAAACCATTTTTGGTTTATGTAATACTACTCTCAGTTGCAAAGCCGTTGTAACGTCTCTTTTGAACAACAACAACAACAACAACAAAATAAAAATAAAAATAAAAGGTTCAGCAATGCAAGAGCTTTCCAAACTTGAAACCTGCATAAAGTGGAAAAGCTACAAGATTTCATAGTTTCCACGATGATTGAACTTCTTAATCTTTTTTTTTATTTTAATGAAAAATTTTAATTGTTCTTTGTGGGTTTAAGAAAACAAATTTGTACCTAAAGAATGGAAAAGATTGTTGTGTTTGTACCTGTAAATATCTTGTTTAGTCTTAAGACTCTCAGCAAATCAAGGAAAATATATTAGAATTTATTTTGCTGAATTGCAAACTACATGTATTGGAATCTATATTTTCATTTAAAAATCTCTCTATTTGTTAAGACTTAGAATTTGTGAACAAATTGTGTATGAATTCAATATAATTCTTTTTCATAATTTTATCAAATTGAAAAGGATTTTAAGTGAGCTACTATTGTTGATAAAAAAAATAAATAAAATTTTTGAACTGCATGTCAAAAAGCATTTTAGTCAGTAGAATTAATATTGTTAGGAAAAAGATCGTTAATTATATAACAAAATAAAATAAATTCTTTATAATTTATTTTTAAAAAATAATAAATAATAAATCCCCGCAAAAGACGTGTATGCTGTGTTCTACATTAGGAAGTTAAGGAACCAGGAACGTCAACTGATCCGTGTCTTTGCTGTGAAGAAAGCAAAGCTGTTGAAGGAAGGGGCAAATGGATCCTCTTCTATGGCACAAAGTTGCTGCCATCTCTGGTATTTTTCTTTTCCTCTTCTATCATACAATTCAACTCCTCACTACTACTATTCAATTTTTTTTTTTTTTTTTTTTTGGTCAATAGATTTTATGTTTCTTTATTATGAGACCCAACAAAAATTTGTAATCTTTGGTGGAAAAACAGGAGTTGCAGCTCTTGGGTTGGGAACGTATGGTGCCCATGTCTTCAAACCCCAAAACCCAACTTACAAAGAGGTTTCTTTCAGTTTCCTTCCTATCCCTTTTTATTTTTTTGTCCAATATTTCAATGTTTTGTATCTTCGGTTTTTTTTTTTTTTTGTTCTGTTTGGGGGTGGGTGGGTGTTTATTCTGATAATATTTTTACTTGCAAATGATTTGAAGGTTTGGCAAACAGCGTCCCTGTACCATTTGGTTCACACAGCAGCTTTGGTTTCTGCTCCTATAACCAAGCGCCCCAACGTTGTGAGTTCTACATTTATCAATCCTCTTTTTTTTTCTTTTTTTTCCTCCGAGTAGAGGGCATCAATTCAGACAGAGATAGTTTGAGCTGAGAGAGAAGTTATTGTCTTTAGTGGCTTTTTTTCTAGTTTTCCCTTGTGAACTTAGGCCATTGGACAGGTGGTCATGTACCATTCTGTGCCTTCTGGTTGTAGTTTAATTCTTGATTCTTTTTGAAGTTGGACCTTTACTTCAGTCTCTGACTGAAAATAACATTCTCACTGCCACAACCACTAGCAAAAGGTTCTGATTTGAATATCAAGTGAAACCATTATAAGCTATGCATAATCAACTTGGTATCTTTGCTCATTGTGCATACAAATTAGTGCGCATATTTATGCCTCTGTGTTTGCTCATTTCACTGCAATGTTTTTTGCTTCAGTTTGGCGGCCTTTTGAGTGCTGGTATTATCGCATTTTCTGGGACGTAAGTGCTACTATTTTGCAACTGATTTCTTCTGGTTATTCAATATCTTTCATATTATTAGATTGTTTGAAAATATAATTTATCTCAATGTGAAGCTTGTTGAATCTGCGTTGTAAGGGTTTCGATGTGTTGGTTACGTACTCACCTTGTAATTATTAGGGAGTTGTTAAAAGTCAGATAACTAATAATATGGTTAAACCTATGATTTTTTTTTGTATTTTTATTATTATTTTTTTGGGTAAGCTTCACAAGAAACGTGTTGTGTGATTTGTTAAATCTTGCTTTCCATAGAGTGACATATTTTCAGAGGATCCATGCAATACCGTTAATGTTAAATGATCATATATATCTTTTAGTCAAGGCAGTCTACTCTGTTGGAATGACACTTGCTATTTAAATGCTGCTTTTCGAAAGTGTAAAAAAATATTGCCTTCTGGAGTCCTTAGACTTTGCACAACAAGGGTGCCAAGCTTTTGAGTCTGTTCTGTTTGACATCATATTTAGATGCCATGGTTAACCGAGATCAAGCCATTATTGAGAACCATAGACATTTATCTGAATTTTTAACACTTTTCTTTTGAGAGTTATATTTGGAATGTTGAGATTTTTCGTCTCCTAAGTTTTTGGTGTTGGGGAAAAATGAGTTGTTCCTATGAAATTTTTTTTGTTCTGTGTGTTAATCCTGAAAGATGATGAAGAATAAGCTTCAATTTTTTCCAATTTTTTTACACTTGATTTTAGAATTCGGTGACTAGATAGATGTCTAAGTATAATGTCAAATGGTAAAGACCTCCCAATCATTCATCACCTGAAACTTTTTAGCCATACTCAGTGTTTCTATAAGACTTTCGATTGCAGACTTCATGCTGGGTCTATTCATCACAGGACACTACTGATCCTTGTTATGTGGCAAGGGTATGGTTTGTTATAAAGGTTGGTTGTAGGTTCATATTTTGTTCGGCACATGATAGACAGATTGAGGGCTGAAACTTTTCAGCACCTGCTTTTGTCAATATTCACTGGACTGGGTTTGATGAAATTAAACAGGCCAAAAACTTCTGGGTTCTTGCAACATTTTGAAACAGTTTTTTTGTTCTGTGAAGAAACAATCTTTTTCATACTAAATTCCTATCATTACAAGTGATTGTTAATTGAATACTGTGGGTTTTGCAGGTGTTATACTGTGGCATTGCTTGAGGACAGAAAGTATTCTACCTTGGCTCCTTTTGGTGGATTCGCTTTCATTGCTGCTTGGGCTTCCTTGCTATTCTAAATGGATTTTAACTTAAATGGCGGCACAAGTTATGTTGTTGATATCACTGTTTCATTTATCTATTCATCAGACATTTGTTTTTTGCTCATCTATATGTTTCTCCTTGAATGCAGGGCGGGGCGTAGGTGCTGAATCTGCCTTTCCTTCTCTACTTTCGTTTCATGAATATAAAGATCAATGTATTTATTCTGCGACTAGGTGATATATAATGCAGGTGTTGTTCATAATAATGGAACTTTAGATGATCAGATTAGAACATGTCCAACGGTTGTCTCTATAGTTTTATGCAAACCATTTATGACTTATTAAGTACATGACAAACAGCTTTTAGATACCATGTGGAGCCAAAAACCACTTGCAAAAATCTAAATCACTAAACAATTATCTGTTTGGTCTCATAGCAATATTTTCTTCCCCAAAAGACAAGTTGCTGCTCAGTTTGGCACATTTTTTTGTACAAGAAATGACAAGATTTGACAAGCAGTTTTGCAAGTAGCACTTGTCCGCATGCATCAAATATTTGTTTTTTGCTCTTCTTTATATTTCTCCTTGAATGTAGGGCTAGAATGGAAGTGATTTGCATGAGTTCATGTCACTCTGGTCCTGTATAAACATTTCTTCCATTTTTCTTTGTCATATGTTAGGGGAAGCATCATCATAGTTGTCATGTAGCTGTATTCACAGGATTTCAACAAATGCTTTTTAAGGTTTAGTTAAAAACTTAGAACCACTGGAATTCACATGCATGTAGATTTGTACTAGAGTTTCCTAATTGACAAGTTTTGGAAAAACAGCAAAATACAATAAAAAGAAGCAGAGAACACTGAAGAGGCCTAAAAACTGCAGTGGTGTGTGGGGGTTGAAGTGCCGTGGCTGCTTTGCTGTTTAGTAAGATTGTTTCGATAACTGCTCACCCTAAGCTGGCATTGTCATGTGAAAAACCCTTTAATTATTGTTGTTTTGATTTCAAAGTTCCAGCAGAAACCCAAAACCCATTTTTGGGTTTCTCCAGGATGGTGCAGATACCCGTAGTGCTTGGGTCTGCTGCCAAAATCAGAAAGTCCCACAAACTTGGTTTGCATATATTTTAGTCCCAGTACAACAACGGTTGGTTCTAAATGGTTTTTGTTCATGGACCCAAAAAACTAGAAAAAGAAATTCCAAAAAAGATTAATATTTCTTATTTACTAAGGTAGAAATAAAGTTAGTTGCTTAGTGAAGCAGAGCTGGTGGTTGCAGAAGGAAAGTGCTAGTGACCGTCTCGATTCCGTTTCGGTTGGTTTTTGGTTAAAATCATCATCTTTCAAATGAAAGGTTGCAAGTCAAAGTCTCCATATTTACAATCCTTCACTTACCAAGCGAAAAAGATAATATAGCTTCAATCCAAGCAATAGAGAACAGCTTGAAAAGGAAAGGAAAAGGAGAAAAGCTGAGAACCAATTCTATGGTCTTGGTAGATCTTTTTTTAAATATCCTTTTTGAAAAATTTTAAGAGTCTATTTCTATACCATAGAAAAACATTCCCTATCCTTCAATCTCAATCTTATATTTGGTGCTATTTTTTTTTTTTTTTTTTCTTTTGCCTCAAGGAGTGTGACATTAGAATTCACAAGACAGCATCCCTGTTGACATAACAAGCTTATCTGCTTGATACAAAACATGAACATGTCTAACCCTCTTGTTCTGTATGGATTGGTAACCCAATTGTACCTAATTTAACACCAAAGGTCCATTTCTGGGGTCCACAAATCTTGAAACAAAATCACACTAAGACCCCACAACTGTTATCATATTCATCAAATGCCAACATCAAAACCCCTTTTGGGACATGCAATATTATAGCAACCAGGAAAGGTTATTAGTCTTATCAGCTTCCAATGAAGTTGTTTATTCTATATAAACCACATAAAGATGGATGGGTTTCTTTTACTGAAAAAAAATAATAAAAATAAAACTAATTAATTGGAGACTGAAAAAGAATAAGAAAAAAGAAACATAATGATGGAGGAGCCACTCAACACAATATGCAATAATGCTTCTGCACTTTGATTCCTTCATATATGGCTCTAAGGAAGAAGAATTAACAGGAAGAGTGGTGGACCAAAGTTGACAGAGTGGTTTTGTTTTCATTTGCAAAAGTTAATTCCTTTTCCCTCCTTAAACAAGGCATAAAGTAACTCCATTGATGAAGACAGAACACCAAAGGGAATGTGAAATTGAAGATCAAACAAAATCATAATTATATTCCAAGAAAAATGATTCCCCATCTCTATTTTTTTTTTTTAACCCCCACAAAATGTGGATCAATAAATTGAAACCAATATAAACAAGAAATTCATAATAAAAAAATGAAATGCATCCAAAATTATGTAAAAAGGTAGACCAGAAACTTTGTATAAATTAGATTTTATTAGCATTTGTTTCAGTGTAACAGAGATCTCTAAACCCTTTTTCCTCTTTTGCTCTGCAACCTGAATTCTTTCACTACATTCTTTAAACTAAAGCATACTACATATTACATTCTCTCCTAAAACCCACAAGCTTCCCTTGCTTGCTTTCTGTGATTACATTTTAGAAAGGAAAAAAGGCTTGTAAAAAATTTAAAAAAAAAAAAAAAAAAAAAAAGAACCTGTTACATATTAGCCTTTCTGTATTCGATTAACTTTACTATCTCCACCAAAAAGTAATATGGAGAAGAACCTTCTAGTGTTCCTCTCTCCGTTCGTATGACCTCCTACGTAGTTGACTTGCCCGTCAACTTTGAGGTAAAATATAATTAACATGAAAAAAAAAAAAAAGGAAGGAAGAGAAAGAAAGTCCTGTTGTATCAAACCCTGAATTAGTCTCTCAGAATCCAATCTTCTACCTCTATACTTTCTGTTTGTCCAAATATCTATATAACTGTTGATATGCCATTCGCCATTGATGATGCAAATGGGCTCTCTGGAAGGTTAAGTCCTTGGCCGCTGCAATAAAACAGAAATAGAAAAATAGAGGATTTTTAAACAAACTGAATAAACATTCATTTTAGATGTCTTGAAAAGCAACACCAGGTTACCTATCTTGGTCTTTATAATTAGTGTTAATATGCCAGAGTTTATCCTCACTGCTTGAACCATTGTTAAAAACATCCATCAAATAGTTAAAACGCTCAGCAGATGGGAAATCAGCTTGTTCTGCAGATGCTGCAGGATATGGAACAAAATAGGTCAGGAGGTTTGGAAAACAGAAAGCATGTAATGAAACACGATATTAAAAGATTGCTAATGTTAAAGATTTGATGAACCTTCCGGAAGTTTCAAATCATCCATTGAGTAGCCATAGTAGGGACGATGAGACAATGGCTTAGCACCTAATTGCAACTCCGAAAGACATCTTCTCTCAAGTTCAAAAGCTTGCTCATTTTCCTCAATTAGTTGCTTCCTCAGCAACCTTGAATGATCACATACTCTCGGCACTGCATAAAGATAAATTAAGGTTAAAAAACGTAACATAGCCTCAGAATGAAAAATAATATACTGGAACGTTTATTTTAATATTTTTCTCACTAGAGTGAAACTCTGAATCTCCGTCTATAAAGTGCGGACTGCAGCACATGGGTGGCTGTATTTTCTCCAAAAACTTCCTGTATGCCAATATCCATGATACAATCAAAATCTGACATACATTTCCAAAGATAGTGGAAAATGAAGCATGCTTTATTAATTTTTATTTTTAAATATATAAGGAACTAAAATTAACAAAATTCTTTATACTTCTTTTCCTTTTCCCTCATAGATTCCAAACTCCAAACATAACCTAGAAGTGCATCATTTGAGAATTTCATAAAGCAGATAAACATGGAAAGGAAGCACTTTGTTTTGTCAATAAAGGGACAGAAGCCCTCTGGTTAATCAGAGGGTTGTGAACTACTCAAAAGGTCAAATCCCAAGAATCAAGAAGACAGATTAAAAGTTATCAACATCATATAACTTAATTCAAAGATTCCAGTGTTTCTTCTTTTAGATAAAAATTCTCTAATGTTTTTGCTTTTGAGTCAATATTCTAAAGCTAAGTTACTTTCTTCTTATTTAAGTCACCATTCATTAGGTCCAAATTTTCCATGTAATGGCCTACCCTCATTCAAATTGTCATCAAGTATAAAGATATGCTTTCCTGGTTGGAGAAAAAAAAATCAATTAGCAAGCTAATGAACACCTAGCCAAGAAATTGAAAATGAAGACTCCACTTAATGACATCCAAAAAACAACCACATACATTGAAATCACTCTACGGTATGAGCAGAAACGAGGATTTTCCAATCAGAATCTATACTGCAGAAGATACCATAGGGACAGCATGAAATCGTTGAAGAAAACCTTCTCTTTTTTAACTTATGGACGCCGAAAATTTAGAATAAAAAGTAAAGAAAGACAATAGTACCTTAAACTAAACAAAATTGAACATGGAAACAGGTTACTTCATCTTTAAACTTTAATTAAACTGAAAATTATTACCTGTCAACAAGCCTTGACTTTTCCCTGTAAGGTTTCACCAGGACACGAGCCCCACATACAAAATGAGGATTTCCCTTTGATAAAATCTGTCTTACTGTCTCTGGGTAAACAAAGGTAACAAATCCAAACATCCTCTTCTGTTGGCATGGAATCCTTACATCTTGAACAGGTCCAAATTTGCTACAGGTTATAGTTAACAAGGAAATTGGCAAACAGTGAGACACAACTTCAAAACAATAATAATAAATAGTCAAAATCTGTTAAAACAATGGTTAACTCTCAAGGAAGCACCCAAAACATCCTTACTTGAAGTAGTTGGAAACATCTTGCTCGGTGAAGGAACTTTCAGCTGGAAAAGTAAGATAAATCTGTCGAGAACCAGCAACAATGCCACCGGGATCATTTTTCTCACCAGTATACTCTAGATATCTTGGAAAATCCTCGGCCAAGATAACTGAGTGCTGTCCATGAGGCCTGTAAATAGTAACTCAAAAGCTAAGCAACTGCAACAGAAGAATTTATGATTAATAAAGAACAGTACTATCAAAAAGAAAAACACCTGTCAATGACACGGATTCTGTTCTTCAATCGAGAAAGAAGCTTTGTCAGACTGTAGCCAGCCTTACCATGTCTCTGGCTCTCAGTAAGGTAACCCTCAGCCTGAAGAGTCCTCCCAAATTTCTCATAATACATCATTGGTAAAGAAGCAATTGATACTGGAAAACCTCTTCTTGATTTCAAAAGCTCAGTTAGCTCCACCTCCAGCTTCTCAAGAGACCCAGGAGAAATGGCATGATCATCATTCGAAAGCTCACTTGAATTCGAATTAAAAATCTGTGAAAAGCTCTCCCCCATGGGATGGCCATGAAAGTACCTACAGTTGTTTCCATGCTTACAAAACCCCTTGTTGAAGTAATGGCAAATCTTTACAGGAAATTCCGGCATGCTTGGAGACCTTCGACTGGTTCTCACACCCAATGCAGGTTCAGGGTAATAGTAATTGTTTGAAAAGTCTGAACTAACCGAATTGACAGATTCCATTGGATCTTCCAAACTCAAGAACTGTAATTGTTCTTGGAGATGGAAATCTTCACCAACTGAATCCGGATACCCTTGTGGAACAAGGTCTACATTATGCACATGTTGCTGATCAGCAGCTAATTGGGAATCCCAGTATGAATTTGCTGCCAATATAGTTGCAGGAGAGGAAATTGAACGCACTGATGAAGCTGGTGAGTATGAAGAGAAATGTAAAGGCAGGTCTGAAACAGGTGCTTGGTTCAGCTGATGAGGTGAGATTGGAGAAGAAACTGCCGGTTTGGACAAGCCAAGCTCCGTTTTGGCTTTATTGATCAAAGAATGGATCAGATTATCCGGGCTGAAAGCCAATCGGATCATCTCTCGCTCACCGTGATCTTGCAATAGAAGATAGCCAATGATCTTAGAAACATTTTCAGGCTCTAAAATCTGGATTCTATTATAAACCACTCTTGTAGACTCTGTAAAATCCATCTCAGATCTTAAACCTGCAAATGCAAAATTCAATCGAAGAAAAACATATCAGTAAAACAGATAATAACTGCAAAGAAACAAACATATTTAGCAATTGAGTAAAAATAAATTCAAATATACAACTGAAAAAGGAGATTAATGGCTAAAGAAAAAATCTGTCTTTTTCTTTTTTGTTCTCAATACAAAACAGATATATACGTTTACATCTGATCCTAGCAGTTCATACTGCTATTTACGGCTATAAAAATCTTAAAACAGCATTAAAGCCATGGATATCAAATAGGGAAACCAAAAAAATCATTAAAGGTAACCTTGTAGGTTCTGACAAAATCATCTTCCACATATTGGCCACCAAATTATCTTCAACCGCATAATGTCTTGTTTTTTTTCTTATTTTTCTTTTACCGCCACAGAAATATAATTTAGAAACTTCAAAGCTTCAAAAGGGAAAGAGAAATCCAGGCAACATTTTACCAAAAACGGGAAGCTGAATAAAACCCAGATAAAAAATTAAAAAAAAAAAAAAAAAAGTTGCAAAACACCCAGTTCAAGAAGAGAAGCATCAGCAGTAAAAACAAGCATTTTTTTTTTCTTCCAATTAGAAAAAATATTAACCTCTAAGTAGGAAATTTTATAGGCAAGAAATTTGTAACTCTGTAGAAAACAAAATAGAGTAGAAATACTAACTAAAAAAACTATGCTTTTCTATGATGATCGAGATTAGAAAGGAGAAGGAAACCTGGAATCCATAAATTTTCCATGGAAAACTGTAAAGAGAACATAATTAATGTAACTCAACCAACTAAACAATATAGAGCAGATGTAGAAATGCTCTTTCCAGACAAAAAGAAACTTTGATTTTGAACAATTACTCAAGACCATTTTTTTTCAAAAAAAAAAAATGATTTAATGTATATTAAAAGTAGAAAAGGTCAAAATATTAATTATTGTAAAAGCCAACATCTTGCATTACAGATTTTCCCAAGCAAACCCACAAGAGAAATTTAGTGGTAAAATGGAGCAGAGAAAAAGAGGAAGAAAGAAAAACGAAAAGAAAATTTTGTTGTTCTCATTCTTAAAGTATAAAAAATCAAAAACACATCCCAACGCATAGTTTTAAAAACATCTCAAATCCAGTATGAAAATTTTCAGAAAAATTATACCATTCAGAGTGATAAACCAACACACATACACAAAGTCGCACACACAAACACATATAAAAATATAATTTTCTTTTTTTCTTATTTTTTTTTTAAGTTCCTAGTCACATAAGAACTCCAACAGACACAGTTCTGAGCATATTTAAAAAATACCCAAATGAAAAAAAAAAAATTGAATTTTTCACCATAATTAACCATGTAAAGAGCAGAAGAAGAAAAAGAAGAAATGGTAGTTTGCAGCCATTGTTGAACAAAGATCATACCCACAAAATCTTTAACAACTGTGAAGAAGAAACAAAATCAGACGAACCAATCCAAGGCCTGAAATTCCACTATGGCCATGACTGATGATTAATCACTCAGTTAACACCCTCTCTCTGTTTCTTTCTTCTTCTTCTTCTTCTTCCTCCTCTTCGCTCTCTCTGTGTGTGTAGAGAACTTTTACGCTATTTTTATCTTCTTCTCTTCTATTCCAATTCTCTCACTAAAAACGACACCAATTCTCAAAAAAAGCAAAATGACAGAAAGGATAGCTTTTAAGGGCGCCTTGTCTTTAGTTCAAATCAAAACACATATAAATATATATACACATATATATTGTATGTATAACCTCTCTATCTCTCTCTCTCTTTAAAATCACATGAGAAAATAAAATTTATTTTTTTAATAATTTGTTTTAATTCAATTAATTATTAGTTCAATTTTCCATTTTAAGTTTACTCTTATCTTAAATGATTAAAAATAAAATAAAATATATATTTTTTTCATTTGGTCAAATTGTTAATGTTGTTAAATATATAAATATTTACATATATATATATATATATATTTTTTTTTTTAAATTTACAGGTTGTATCCGTCGTTACAGAAAATTGCGGGAATTTATTGAAAATGCGCCTGGATTTCCGAAACAGCCTACGTATGTAATGACAAAACTACCCACCGTGAATTTTGAAAAGGTCCAAACAGTTTTTTTTAATTAAGTATCATATTATCCTTTTTTTTTTTTTTAAATTAAAATAACAAAAAAGAAAAAAGTTTCGGAAATATCTATGTGGCTCTAGCTTTACGAGCTGGAGATGTCCACTGGATCATATATATTTGGGAGACTATATATTATGGTCTGTATCGCATAATCAGTGTGAAATCTATTCTCCACCGTGGGATTGAAAAAATTTAAACAGTTGGGTGGGACCCACGTAGCACGGTTTTTTGTTTTTTTTTTTTTTTTTTTTTTTTTTTTTGGGGCGTAAGATGGAAAACGGGTGGCTGGCTGACATATCGCGAGAAGTGGGCCCAACAAGAAGTTGATGAACGGTCCTGATTATATCCCATGAAGCTCTACAAAATCTAATCTAGCAACTGCATGCACGACAGGTGGCACATAAGCGGCGAATAACAGTCTTCTTCTTTTTTCTTTTTTTTTTTTTCTTTTTTTTTAATTTTTGGGTCCAGGGGTGTTGTGCTGTTTGTGGATAGACAGAGAATCATAACCGCTAAGATGTACTTTTCAATTACCCAGATTTCTCTTATGTGGGACCCACATCGTCCCTCTCATCCGTACCCCATTTAGATCCTACCTGGCAATATATATCTGGGTCCCACTTTAAAAGGGTGATTATTATTTTTTAAGTTTCAGTTCTTCTTCTTCTTCTCCGTGATTGGTGGTTAAATAATTGCTTCAATCTTTTTCCCTTTTGTGTCTCTTTTTTTTTTTTTTTGAAAAACCCTTTTGTGTCTCTTTATTTATTATTTTTTTTTTTTGGCCCTTTTCTTTCTATTTTAATTCTTTTCATAATAAAAGCACCAATAATTGCCTGACACTATTTGTGGTAGTTAATTTCATTATAAAGTCTAGAAAAACTATGACTAGTATTATCTCATAGATTAACTCAGATTTTAATTTTAAAAAAATAAAATTATGAGTCATTAGTGATGATAGATAATTTGTTTCTCGGTTTATATGGAATTCACCAATTTTCTTTTCGGTTAAATTTACTTTCTTTAAAAACCCAAATTTATAAAATACTTCTAGAACTTGTTAAAAGGAAAAAAAAAGGAAAATGACTCGGAAATTGTTTGTATATATGCTTGTAATAATGAAGAAAAGTGAAGGGTAAAAGATTTGCTTAATTTTACCTATTCAACATGCAAGAAGGTAGGATTAATTAGTTTTAGATTCAAGCATGATTCTGATGAATCTAATTTAGGTTTATTCTTTGGAGAGAATTTTGGGAAGTTAATTTACTTTTTCTCCATTAGAATAGGACCTTTCTTGTTAAAGCCAATTAGTTTAATCAGTTTTGCTCAGTCTAATTTCATATCTAATTTATGCCACTTGGGAGCCCAGGTGATAAAAGGAGGGTCAAAATACAGAGAATTTAGTTAAGACAAAATATTTATAAAAAAAAAAAAAAAAAAAAAAAAAAAAAAAAAGGATTCGTACGATTATTATAAGCTAGTTAATGGTACAAAATCATTCAGAGTGGCAATTTTAATAATCTTCAATTCGAATTTCCTGACTCCTACTTAAATTGAAAACCTATGGCTTTATTAGATTATTTCACTTTTAATATGTGAATTTCCGAAAAAGATTATTTGTGAGGAGTCCTACATTTTTATTTTTTATTTTTTTCAAGAGAAGGAGTTCAGTCCTCCATTAGTTGCAACTGTTTTTCATATATCTTACTTTTACATATATATTTGGTAGCAAAAACAATGATGGGATTAGTTAATAATTAGTATAAATAATCTAAAAACTTAAAAAGGCATCCAATAAATAAATCATACTATTATCATTTTTAAAAATAAATAATAATAAATCATTCTAGCTATCATGCTCAGTCCAATCTCATATAAGAAATATACATTCCCTTAAAAAAAAAATATATATATATATATATATATATACACATTCCATTTGGAATGTTGGACATATATAAATTTTTATTAAACCAAATGTAAAACGGTTCAATTCAAATCCATCATGCATTCTAACATTCCAAACGAGTCCATAATGTATGTATCTTTTATCGGTTCTTCTTCGTATGATTTTAGAAAAATTAAAAAGTAAATTATGGAAAGAAAAAGAAAATTTAAAATGAAAAAAAAAATGTTGGATATGTTTAAAGAAAGCAAGATTCAAGCAATTCACATGCATGGTGAACAAAAACAGACAAGACAAAAAGGATAGCATAAAAGCTACGGGGAAAGTAGAAAATCTTGGATATTGTATCCTCATTCCAAATACCTGAATATATATATATATATATATATGGCCATTTAATCCTCAGCCGTTGATTCCTTAGGCCCTACTACTGCATGACTACTTTGCATTTGTCTCCGCTCACCGAGCTGTTGACGCTCTAAAATGACTAACGACTTTCTTGCACCTTTATTCTCATATATTCACAATTTCACACACACACACAGATATATATATATATATATATACACACACATATATATACACACACAAATTTTCCACTCAAAAAGTTCTCTGGATTTTAAAAAAGTGAAAAATAATTGTATGGCAAGTATTAAGAATTTGTAATTCAGTTAAACATAACGGTTTATATAGAAATTATATACGTTAAATAATAATAATAATAATAATATTGGAAGTTAAATCTAAAAATTTGGATGAGATAGATATAAGCATATGCTCCTTTATTTATTTGTTTGTTTATTTGATAAACAACCATATACTCCTTGAGTTTCATCTTTCTCAAATTCTTGTATATATATCTGGGTCCCAAAAATAAAGTTATGAAAAACCTTTATGTGTAGATGGGGATTTCAGGGGAGAGGCATTGGAATGCATATATATATACATATATTGGCCAATTGTGGATTTTTTTTTTTTTTCTCAAATCTATATCAATACGAACCAAAGAATCTAGTATTAACTAGAAAGCAGAAGTGACGTTTATGAGATGAATTTTTCTCTACTTTTGTACATATATGCTAGTTAATTTTAATTAGTAGTATATATACATGTAGATATGTACACAAATTTTGAAGACAGACATGATTTTTTTTTTTTTCATTGTCTCCTTTATGTCTTGTTAAGAACTATTTCTAGTATATTACCCAAAAAAAAAAAAAGAAAAAAGAAAATAATTAGTTCTAGTAAAGGGAGAGAGATAGAGAGAGGAAAGAAAAAAAAAAAAACAATTAACGATAACAAGCTTAATTGTTCTCAACTCTCCGATGGCTTTTATTCAAAAAAAAAAAAAGGGGGGGGGGGGGGGGGGGGGAAACTCTCCCAAGGCTTTTATAGACATTGGAAACTCCACTTGCATTTGCATGCATACATCTTAATTTATTTATTTATTTATTTATTTTTGGGACGGTGCATATATAATTAATTTGAATATGAATTTATGATTATGTTAATATTGTTGTGTTTCTTCATTTCCTAAGCAGGTTATGGTACTCACTTTTTATACATTAAAATTTTCTGCTTAGAAATTCTAGGTCCATTTGTGAAGAAAAAGAAATAAAATTTAATGAAAAAAAACAATTTATTATGGAATTTTGTTCTACAAACTGTTAAAAGTGATGCTAAAGGTACTAACTAAGAAAAATATTTACTAAGATATATTATTATTTTATTGATTAAAATTTTAACATATTTTAAATGATAAATATAGCTAAATATAAGTCAATATTATAATAACATATCACTTGTTAAATATTTTATTAGATTAATTGCTACTTCTAATATTATTCAACAATGAAATATTGATAGGTTGTAACCGTGACTTGTAAGCAAATATTTTGAGTAGGGTAAAAATGAATAAAATTATGTCATACAAAAATATATAATAAATAAACAATGATCTGCAAACATTGTAAATTAAAAATTTTAATTACACAAAAACAGAAGTTTGTTGATCGAAATAATTAAAACTTATTGGGTTTTAGAGCAATTCTTTTTTTTATCATTGAAAATTCAAATTCAAAGGATCATTTTGTGAAAAAGTAGTGATTTTACTACTATTGTTATCATACAAAGTTGATAGAAGTATGGTAAAAACTAGGAGTAAAAGTGGGAAAAATATATTGAAAGAAAGAGTGCTTTACACATAAGATTTGTTCACAAGGTTGCTTGAAAATCAATCTACGAATCAAAAAATTCCGTGTGTAAAACGTTGCTTAATTGGATGATCAAATCGATATGGCCATGCCAATGGAGATTGATTTTCGTGTCCTATTATATATTATATCCATTTATATGGGTTTACTAATTACTTTCAATTGTTTATCATCATTTAGATTTTCAAGAAATGATTAAAGTAAGGTAAAAGGATAGTAAAAAACACCATGTTTTTATAACAAATTGACAAAATTCAAACCAATCAATAAATAAATAAAATAAAATATATAAATAAGTAAACAAGCATATAGTTTTCTCACACCAGGAGTTAGAGGACCACCAAAACTAGTAGAAAAATGGCAAGGATTTAATTTATATATTAGGGAAACGGGGACCTTAGAGAAATAATGGGCATATGGGCTAGGACAATATTTATTATTATTTAATTAATGTTGTCAGCGGGGTGCAAGATGAAGATGGTCACATATATCTAAAGCATGATTAAGGCTGGTGATTACGACACCCCCTTCATAATTAATCAACCAACATAATTAATTGGATGAAAGAAATCCTTATCCTAATTTCATTTCGAACAAAATCTTCCCCACCATCATGTTCTTATGTGTACGGCCTACTTATTAGTGGTCAAAGCTCTCATTAATTAATTTATACTATTTGCCTTTTTTTAAAAAAAAGTTAAATCATTTTTTTTTTTATAAAAGTCTTAACTATTTCAAAATAAAAAAGTTAATAATATTAAGATTATCAATTTTGTTATATCAAAATTACATATCATATTTATATTTTCAATATATATTTTTTTTGCTTGGTAATTAGAATAATTATTTTAGATGAGCAAAATAATAATAATAATAATGATTTTGAAAGCATATGTGATATATTCTTAACCTTTGTCCTAGCTTTGGAAATCAAGATGGAGTTTGTGAGTGAAAGTGACTAATAGGTAACAGATGGCAAAGACCATATTTTTTTATCTTCTTCTAACATATTCGAATTTGTGATAAGTTGACGAAGCCGTTAATGATTCTTAAAAAATAATAATAATAATAATAATAATAATAGGAAAGTGATTAATAAGAAAGAGGTGTAAGGATGCAACTAGTCGAGTCGGTAAAGATCATATTTTTTTTATTTTTCTCTATCCCAAAAAAAAAAAAAAAAAGACTAATAGGAAAGAGATTTCATATGTTTTATGCATATAAACCGTTAATTATAACCAAAAAAAAAACTAATAGGAAAGAAGTTTCATATATTTTATGCATATAAAATAAAAAATAAATAGTGACAATATGATCTTCCATTCACTTAAAAAAATGTATATTAAAATTAAAGGAGAAAAAAAAAAAGAAATAAAGCAAATAACAGATGAAATTAGAAGAGGGAAAATTTGATAGGTGCTTCACATGGCCTAAAACAAATAAGGTGTAGCTTTCCAGATAATATTCAATCAGTGCAGCTTCTTGGTATCGCTCACATGGTCCATTAATTGCTAATTGAGTGGAGGCCATGGGGCTACAATCTACATAAAGCAACCTTATCAGGATCTTCCTGCCTTTAACACCAACACAGGCCCTTTCATACTCTATACATATATTCCTAGGTTTTCTTCTCCTTATTGCAACTTTTTTTATTTTTTTATTTTTTATTATTAGTATTCTTTAATATCAATGACATGGTAATATGTTAAGTTGTACAGATATTTTTGGATTAAAAATCTAATTTAAACATGACAATCAACCTCTTAAAATATATTATGCCACCATGTCTCTTATACAAATTAAAGAATGGTTTACAAGATCAAATTTATATATGTTTTGTGCTCTTTTAAAGATTGAATTTGAACAACCAATAAAAAAAATCTAAAATTTGAAAATCTTTGTTAGAACCGCAATGTCATCAAACAACTGGATGTTGAATATTTTGCTCCAAAATACTTGTGACCCACTTCCAAGCTACTATTTTTTTGCATTATAAAAGTGAAAACAGAAAAGGACTCTTTTGTATTTGTTTAATGGGTTCGCAGGCTCGCAGCATACTGATTGACTTCTTTTATTCACCATCAGCTTATTTTGGTGAGTTGGTATACCAATAGATATTGCTGAAAATTCATATGATAACAAAAGCTGCAACAGAATTTTTTTATTATTATTATTATTTTTGTTTAGTGCCATTAAGCTTTTGTACGATCAGATTTAGGGAAAAAAAAAAAAAAAGTTTCTATGAAATAGGACCACATGATGTGCACATGGAGCCTGGTCCACCAGCCAATCAAGCCAGATGATGCAGGGTAGAAATTGCACTAATTTGGGTTTTGAGGTTTTTTTGGCAGGATTTTGAATTTTGAAAGGCATCCAAGGCCACAAATTGATGGTTGTTGATAACCATGTAAGCCAAGCAAAAGCATCCCAATTGCAAGTAGAAGATTTTAAGCTTTTTTATCTAGGTGCTAGTAAATGGTTTATAAGATAAATTTTGACCAAGACGGTCGAGATCCGAGTATCATAATACCCATTTGGATTAAAAATTTGATTGTATTTATAATTTAAGTACCATCATTATCTGGATCAAAGGTTTAGTTATATCTATGAGATTGTAAACCAAGGATGACATATTAATCCATTCCAATTAATTTTGATCAGTAAGAAAAAAATGATCAGTCGGTTGATTATATCAGCTAAACACTTTTTTGAGCTTTTCAAAACCAATAGAAACGGTTTGAAATTTGGTTGATTGGTTTCTGTTAGTTTTCAATTTTTGGACAAACAAAGCCAATAAAAAATAATAAATTAATTTGGTTGGTGTATTCGTTTGATTATTTCAGTTTTTGATCAGTTTTTTTAATTTTATATCAATTTATTTATAAAATAATATTAAATATATATATAAATATGGGTAAAAATATTATATATATATATATATATATAACACATATAAAATATTAATTTATATCTTTTAATTAGTTTCGAATTTCGATTAACCGTTGGTTGTTAAAACCAAACATCGATACCTATTAACCACACATTTTTTTATTGAATTAACAACTGGCTTTAGTTAATTTTTTTTGGATTTCGGTCGGTTGGTCTTTCAATTTTGTCAGTTAAAATGCTCACCCCTATGTAAACTAGATGTATGTGAAATCGTCATAGGATTGATCCACCGTGTAAGATCTTTAATTATTTAACCCCTTTTTTTATATTAAAAAAAAAAAAAAATTCAAGTAAGATTTAGAAAGTGGGCCTCGAGGCCCTCAACCAGTCTATTATCAACCCAACCAAATGCTCTAGAAATGGGCCCAAAATGGATACTGAAAAGAACTGGAGTTTCACAGTGGAGCCCATTTTAAAGCCTCATAATTTAATACGACGACGTTGAAGATTTTCTTGTTGATCCCGAGAACGTTCTTCGATATGGTTGCTGATACCTGCAGACCCAAAAGAAAAACCCATAACCCGACCCGAATACCAGAGAAACTGATGAAGACGACGAGTAATTTATAACAAAAAGAGTGAGCGAGAGAGAGTTTCAGCTTTTCCGATCTGAGCTCGTAGAACCACGACCGTGCGATATCCGATCTCCGATCTCCGGTTGTTCGTTCCGATCCAAAAGACCCCCCAAAAAAAGAGAGGACCACCGATGTATCAGTGGAGGAAGTTCGAGTTCTTCGAGGAGAAATTGGCGGGAAAGGCTACGATTCCCGAGGAGGTCGGTGGAAGAGTCGAGTGCTGCTCCAGCGGGAGAGGGAAGGTGGTGATCGGATGCGACGACGGTACCGTGAGCCTTCTCGACCGAGGTCTCCATTTCAATTACGCCTTTCAAGCTCATTCTTCCTCCGTCCTCTTCCTTCAGCAGCTCAAGGTCCATTTAACAACTCCTCAAAAAATTCTGTTGTAAATTCACTTCTCTGTTTTCTTGCTCTTGTTTGGTTGCCGAGAAAAATGTAGGTAAAGGAAAAAAGATTATGAAGTGTAATTTGTCCTTTGGGGAATAGTGTGGTCTATATGATATAGGGATTATTAGAAGTAACTACGGTGTTAATTTCTATTCCAGATGGGTAAAATTACTTATGGTTCTTCTGTAATTTGTTCTGGAGCTAGTTGATGAATTGGGCATTGACGAAAGTTTGATCTTTCTTTTATTGTTGAAACCAGCAAAGAAACTTTTTGGTAACAATTGGAGAAGATGAGCAAATTGCTCCGCAGCAATCAGCTATGTGCCTCAAGGTTTTTGACCTTGATAGGATGGAGCCTGAGGGCTCGAGCTCAAGCAGTCCTGATTGTATTGGAATCTTGCGCATTTTCACTAATCAGTTTCCTGAAGCAAAGGTATTTCATCTGATTGCTTAGGTTCTTTCTCCATATTGTGGATGCTTAAATTTGTTTTGTTGAATCTTCTTGTGGTGATGAAAGTTTGAATCTTGTGATTACTGACGCAGATTACATCGTTTTTAGTCCTAGAAGAAGCCCCACCAATACTGCTTATGGCTATAGGCTTAGATAATGGTTGCATTTACTGCATTAAAGGGGATATTGCACGGGAGCGAATCACCCGCTTCAAGCTTCAGGTGGATGGTCCGCCTGACCAGAGCCAATCCTCAATTACAGGTCTGGAGTTCAGAGTGGATGGTCAATCCCTTCTGTTATTTGCTGTAACTCCTAGTTCGGTGAGCTTATTCAACTTGCAAAGTCAACCACCAAAACGGCAAACCCTTGATCAGATTGGATGCAATGTCAATAGTGTTGCAATGAGTGATCGTTCGGTATGCAATTCTTCCTGATCTTAATTTCGAAAAAGGGGGGAAAAAAAAAAGTAAAATCATGTTACTTGACTAGAATTCTTTTTTATTTTATTATCATGGAATGCTGACTGTTACATGGTTTTCTAATAATCAGGAGTTGATAATTGGTAGACATGAGGCTGTGTATTTTTACGAAGTTGATGGTCGTGGTCCTTGTTGGGCTTTTGAAGGAGAGAAAAAATTCCTAGGGTGGTTTCGTGGATATCTATTGTGTGTCATTGCAGATCAAAGAAGCAGCAAGAACACATTCAACATTTATGATCTGAAGAATCGGTTGATTGCCCACAGTCTAGTGGTTAAAGAAGTTTCCCACATGCTTTGTGAATGGGGGAACATAATACTAATTATGGCTGACAAATCAGTTTTATGTGTTGGAGAGAAGGATATGGAAAGCAAGTTAGATATGCTTTTTAAGAAGAATCTTTATACTGTAGCTATCAACCTAGTCCAAAGTCAGCAAGCTGATGCCGCTGCAACTGCTGAGGTGCTAAGAAAGTATGCGGATCATCTCTATAGCAAACAAGATTATGATGAGGCTATGGCCCAATACATTCATACAATTGGCCACCTAGAGCCTTCTTATGTGATACAGAAATTTTTAGATGCACAAAGAATCTACAACCTTACAAATTACTTAGAAAATTTGCATGAAAAGGGGCTGGCATCTAAGGATCATACCACTCTTCTGCTTAACTGCTACACCAAACTGAAAGATGTTGAAAAGCTGAACATCTTCATAAAAAGTGAGGATGGTGTCGGGGAGCATAAGTTTGATGTTGAGACTGCTATAAGGGTCTGCCGTGCTGCGAATTATCATGAGCATGCAATGTATGTTGCTAAGAAGGCAGGGCGGCATGAATGGTACTTAAAAATCTTACTTGAAGACCTTGGCAGGTATGACGAAGCCTTGCTATATATTTCAAGCCTTGAACCAAGTCAAGCTGGGGTGACAGTAAAAGAGTATGGTAAAATTCTCATAGAACATAAGCCAGTTGAGACAATTGAGATACTCATGAAACTTTGCACGGAGGATGGAGAATCAGACAAGAGAAAAGCCTTCAGTGGTTCATACTTATCCGTGCTACCATCTCCTGTTGATTTTCTTAACATTTTCATCCATTATCCACAGTCCCTTATGGATTTTCTTGAAAAGTATACCAACAGGGTGAAAGATTCACTTGCTCAAGTAGAAATTCATAACACACTTTTGGAGTTGTACTTGTCCAATGACTTAAACTTTCCATCGTTCTCACAAGCTACCAATGGTGTGGAGGGAAATTCCAGGATAAGATCAGGAACACCTGTGATGTCAAAAGCTGAGTCCAATGGGAAAGTAATTGCTAGCAAAGATTCAATCAAGGAAAAGGACCGTTTGGAAAGACATAAGAAGGGACTAAACTTGCTTAAAAGTGCATGGCCATCCGAGCTGGAACATCCACTTTATGATGTTGATCTTGCAATAATTCTCTGTGAAATGAATGCAGTTAAACAAGGACTTTTATATTTATATGAAAAGATGAAGCTCTACAAAGAGGTAATTGCTTGCTACATGCAAGCCCATGACCATGAGGGACTGATTGCATGTTGCAAAAGATTGGGGGATTCAGGGAAGGGAGGTGATGCATCTCTTTGGGCAGACCTTTTGAAATATTTCGGTGAACTTGGAGAAGATTGCTCTAAAGAAGTGAAGGAAGTTTTGACCTATATAGAAAGGGATGACATCTTGCCTCCTATTATTGTTCTTCAAACGCTTTCAAGAAATCCCTGTCTGACACTTTCTGTAATTAAAGATTATATTGCTCGAAAACTTGAACAAGAATCAAAGCTGATTGAGGAGGACCGGCGGGCTATTGATAAGTACCAGGTTGGCATTTGTTGCATCTCTTATAACAATTTATTTTTATTTATACACTCCTATTTCAGCCGTTTTTGTTAGCCATCAGTGAATGATGGACATGGTTCTATTATCCCTCTTTTAAGGGTATTTGTATTTTGGATGGTTGGTGACGGTAAAAGTTGTTCCATTCTCAACCATTCTGTTGCATTACATGCATAGCCAAATAAACTCAAAGCTATTAAAAACACGTGCTGTTTTAAAAAAATATTTCTGATGTTTACAAGTGTGTGTCAAGTGGGCTATTTTTGGGATAAATGGGAAACCAAGCCAGAACTTGAGAATTTTGAAGGGAAATTGGATTGTTGTGAAGTGAATGAAATATAAATTTTTTAACCCAAGCCAAGTTTAAACATGGGGAAGAAAGAGATAGTTTATTCTTTGTAGATTTAAAAGGTCAATGTTTAATTTCCCTGATCTAAACAAATTGCATGTCATGGATATATACACATGTTTGATTGTGGGTCTTTACTATGATTACCTAAATAGTATTTGCTGAGAACCAATATACATGTGGATGAGTTTTGCCAGTTATTCATGTAATAAAAATTTCACTCGATTCTATGGAGCCATTTGGCTTAAAGATTGAGCAGGAATGTTTTTTCGCTTTCATGTTGATATAAAAGTTGACTTTAAGTTTTGAACCCAAACCATTATATGATGATAATTGAGCCTACAATGTGTTCTTAAATTATGCAGGAAGATACATTGGCCATGAGGAAAGAAATTGAGGATCTTAGGACTAATGCCAGAATCTTTCAACTTAGCAAGTGCACTGCATGCACTTTCACACTTGATCTCCCTGCTGTCCACTTTATGTGTATGCACTCTTTCCATCAGCGCTGCCTAGGTGATAATGAAAAAGAGTGTCCTGAATGTGCTCCTGAGTATAGATCTGTTCTAGAAATGAAAAGGAACTTGGAGCAGAACTCCAAAGATCAGGATCGTTTCTTCCAGCAAGTGAAGAGTTCAAAAGATGGATTTTCCGTGATTGCTGAGTATTTTGGGAAGGGGGTTATTAGCAAAACAAGTACTGCAGCGACAGCTGCCTCTGAATCAGGCACCGTATCTTCTCCAAGTGGCTTCTAAGGTTTGTTAATTTTTAGGAGTTTTCAGTATCTAGCTAATTCTTAAAGTGTTTGGCATCAAGCTCCATCCAATCCCATGGAAGTTTAGAATTTCAGGGATATAAGGTGTGATTGAGTGACTTCTGGATTCTCTGCTTTGGTGGACATTACAGCAGATACTTATCTAGCTGTGCCAACCCTTATATGGTGCAATTATGCTGTCAGAAATGAGAATGAAGGTTCATTGGCGTAAATCTTGAATAAGGGGTTGTCACTCATGAAAGGTATGATTGTGTGGAGCTTCTTTGTTTATATCCAAGCGAGTTTAGTTTCAGGGAGTGGATTGCTTTTCAGTTAGAGTAAAACTTCTTCAAATATGAACTAGAGAAGTTTTTTGTAACATGCATTTACAGGCGAAAAAAGAGAATAAATAGTAGAAATTTTCTGTGTGGTGATGGGTGATGGATGTATTTCAAAGGCCATGTTGCCTGGTTACATAGTTATTTGTCGTTTTACCTACTGCAATTACAGTTGTTAGACTTGAAGAAAATGCTTGCTGGTTAGCTTTCAGATCATCTATAGGGCAGGCCACCTTCTACCGTGGATTATTGATTTTGACCGCGGGTACGGAATCTTGGCTTTTAACGTATGACTTGTCTGCTGAACTATAAACGGAAACAGTATGATATTATTTTCCTCTGTGTCACCGGTCAGGTTTTGGGGCAAGAAAATGACCATGCATGAGCCATGCAGTTCTCTATGTCATTGTCCTCTCTCTCTCTCTCTCTCTCTCTCTCTCTCTCTCTCTCTCTCTGTGTGTGTTCAAGTAAAACCAGTGAATTTAACCATGAGAACCATTTTGGATGAGATGGTGAGATTGGAATCTAAGGGTATGTATTAGTTGGGATGACTTTCATGGATTTTTTTAGTGATTGACTTTTGTAAAATTTATAGATTTCTATTAATTTTTGTGGAGTTTACAAAACTTTTATAGGGTTAAAGTTATGTAAACTCTCATTTTAAAAGATTTTAATGGAGATTTATAGATTTTTATAAATATTTATGGACTTTCATATATATATATTGATAAGCTTTTATTAACTTTTAAATATAATGTTAATAAAAAAAATCATAAGAATCACTTAAAAAAAGGAAAAATTTGTTAGAAAAAAATAGAAATGTAATTTTATAACCTTTATAAAATTAATTAGAAAATATCCATAATTTATAGTTTTTTTCTTTTGATTTTTTATGTACAATTTATAATAATTCTTTTTGTTTTTTTATTATGAAGAAGTAGGGAGTGACCAAGAAGTATTCCAAGAGTATAAGAATGACAATGGGGTGGGATAGGATAGAGATTTCCTAAATAGGAAACGAAACGTGACGCTCCGCTTTTTTATTTTTTCAAATAATATTCAGTATTCTTTTAAAAAAATATTAGTTTATTAGTATAAAAATATATATATTTTAGTAATGAGTTTATACTTTTAAAAGCTACAACAATATTTAAAAATATAAATATAGTTATAAATGTGTAAATAAATTTAAATAAACATATATTCAAGGCAGGGAGTAGTGTACGTTTCGATCCCACCTCTTCTCTATCCTAAACAGGGATAGATTCTTGTGAGTTTACCATCTTTATAGGGGTTCTAAAGGTTTCTTCAATTGAGAATGGGCTGCAAAAATGATTTGTGAGATAATTTAATTGCATTTGTTTTAAAAGTCTTCAACAGTTTTGAGTTAAATGAGTGGAGAGTTTTTTAAATATATTTTTTATCATTTTTGACTTAAAAATCAATAAAAGTCATGAATTTAAAAAATCAATAAAAATCATTAATATTTTGAATTTTATGTTACTTTTATCAATTTGTAAAAAATCTTAATTGAATACTTATTAAGATGTACAGATTTTTGAAAAGCCACTTAAAATCTATATGAAATATATGAAATTTTTAAAAAGTTGAATTAAATACCACATGATTTTTGAATTCCATAAAAATATTTTAAAAAATCAACTAAACTCTCAATTAAATTAAATACAACCCCTAGTAGTAGTACCAATCTAGTAATACTGTTATATATATCACCTAAGTTTTCAAAATTGCAAGTTGTGTGGATTCAGCCAACACTGGTTGGTATTACTGTGAAAGAAGTTCCTGAATGGATTCTTCCAGGGGTGTCCCTACCAAATTGATTTTCTAGTTGAACCTACTTATTTGTATAGACTCCTTTGTCTGCAATTTATCAGAGAATCTTTTAAGAGTTATAAATCACTTGTCCATAGCACATCCTTCATTGTATTCGACATTCGTTTTACTCCAATAATTGGCCGCTCCATTGTTGAACAATTAATAATCAAAATGGGTATTGTAGGGTACATATTTTCTAAATTAGAAATAATTATACATGCTTGGAACTGATTTTGAGTTCGAATTCTCCATTAGGTGATATAGTTGTCGAGAGAGAAGCTGAAGCTTGAATTTTTGAATCTTTGTAACTTTTTTACTCGGTATCCTATTTATAAACTTAGAATCTTTTTACAAAAATATCTTTGTAAGAAGATCTTCAACACGCCGCCAAAGTTTAAAGGTACCCCTAAAACATTAAAAAAAAAAAAGATCCAAACAAATCCATGGTTGGCTCAAAATATACCAAATAATCACAAAGCAACCCAACGCACAGTTATACCTTCCCTAGTTAAGAAACATATGAAAACGGCTTCATCCCATACTCAATTGAGAACCACCTTATATTATCGATAAAAGCATCTAACTCTTTACAGGTTAACAGGAGGATGCTCGAATCAAAACATCTAGTCTTTTGTTGTCTTCCATGTGACTATGTCTGACCGTTAAGTTTATGAAAATACAAATTGGTCTTGGATGATTAAATGAGGACGTTATAGTGACAATTCTCTATAGTCCCCCTAATATCCTTCATAACTTAAGCTTCACCTGCCGACTTTATATTCCACAACTAATTAATTGCTTACATAAAATGGAATAATCTTTATGGTAGGCCACACAAGGTATATAGACCTCTTGACCATAACGCATCAAAACTACCCTGATTCTTTTTCTTTTAAATTTTTTGGGCCTGTGGGGTTGAGTGTCAACCTTGAACCTTCTTAGCAAAAGTTTCAAATAACACATAAAATGCATTTGATAGACTTAATCGAATTCAATTTATGTGCCAGGATTAACATACATGACATGTCATTTTCCAAGTGTTCTTTTCTGTACTTGTAAAAGTTTATACTAAAGTGATCCAAAGAGGAACAAAATAAAAATGAAGATGAATATCATTGCCCAAAATGAAGAAAAAAGTGGATTCCATTATCATTATGCTAGCCAAATGGGCCACCGTAACTTACAAACAAGTTATATGAGTAATTTGCAACACGAACTTGATTTCTCCATGCTTTTTTCAAGTAAATCATATAAAGAACAAAACCACTAAGAAATAAATACATAAACGAGCTTGTATATAAAACAGAGTTCTCCAAAGAAGAACAAACAGTGGCCTTGACAGCTTCAAAACAAAAAGTTATTTCCTACTCTATTGTTCTCTGAGCCAAAAAAAAAAAAAAAGGGGCAAAATATAAATACGTACACATATCAAATCTTTCATTACGGTTCCAGCTTCAAAGAGACAACCCTTGACTGTCTGTTACGCTTCGCCACCTTGACAAAGACTGCTGAAAGACAAGATGGAGCCCACCATGGCCTGCGAACCTTTTGTTCCCCTTTTAGGCAAGCCACTGCAATACAATTTGCTTCAGCATATAAAACTCATAGCCAAATTACAATTTAAATCCAAAACAATATCTGTATCTAGCAGAAGCACAATCTTGAATGGTAGACTGCACAGATTCACAACTTTTCAAAGTTTGAAAGACTAATCCAACGACTTGAAATGGAGAAATAACAAGTAAAAGCCAGTGGAAAGAAGCAACGTCCCCAGTGTAAGATGCAACTCATAAATGTTGGTATATAGAAACAGAAGACAGAATTGCTTTTATCAAAGATGTGTAACATTATAAAAATATAATTTAAACACAGCTAAAATTTTATAGAGATAAGAGTTGAACATTTCGTCAGATAATGCACTAATATAAGTTCCTTAAGGCCATGATAAAGTATTTAATTTCCTCGGATAATGCATGGAGAGTATCTAACCAAAAGAGGGCCTTCATGTGAAGTAATAAATGCAGAGAGTAAAGAGATACAGATAGAGAGAGAGAGACCTTTAATTCGCCTAAGTTCCTTACAAAGCGTGATGAAGTCTCCCCATTTCATATGGCATCGTCTAATAAACCGAAGAATCTGTTCGGTAGTGAACATGGACATGCCTTCCAAGTATTCTCCATTGACACCATTTTCCCTAAAAACCTGTCTGTAACTGCCTAGATTTATCTCTTCCAACCACAAACCAACATCCTGTCAAGGAAAAAGAAGCATGAGGCCGTGTTTAATCTTCACATTGTCAAACAATTAGCTTGTATTTCCACTCTTCCGTTTACATGTGCACAAAATCTATTTGCAAGTAAAGAGAAGATAAAGTCTGTTACTTCACAAAGTGACATCCTTTTGCACAAAAGTTTGCCCATCATTAATTCACTCAAACAGATGCTTCATAAAGGAAAAAATAAGGATAAGGTGATCATGGTTGTGCAGACAATTGTTGCTGTGTACATGTTCTACAGAGTTATAACTGCTATACTATGCTCCTCCAGTCATTAAGGCCTTCAAAGAATCATGAATAACCGTGAAAACTGCGAGCATCGGTACAATTTTGGGGTTCATCAAGCTGTTTACGAATCATTTCAGGTCACAGCAACCCTCAACTGATGAACTATCAATTTCAAATTTACCCTATTCCACACTCACCCTTGTCCTCATGGTTGTACTAAAGAATCCCCTTCTAGGTGCCAACATATATGTAATAAGTGATATACTAACTTCCCTCTCACACCATCAGCAATGTTTGTCTTATAATTTTCAATACAACACAATTTCTTCATAATCATGCTGCAAGCATAACCAAGATTATACCCATGTATCTCAAAACACGTTAATATACTGTGAGGTCCATATAATATATGGTCGGCCCTGGACAAGTGGAATGGTGATGTAAAATAAGTGTAGTTACAGCAAAATGCCGGAATAAAGTGGTTTGTTGAGAAAATTCCAGACCCACTATTGTCACAGTAAGCAGTCAGAAATATTTACAGCAATTACTAGGATCAATTAATAGTATTTATTGGGCAACATAAACGTAAGATGGATTGCTACTACCAGACCATCTAATTGTGACCATCACATAGATTAACAGGTGCTAGTCCTGGTCATCAACTATTACATCGACTTGTGTAATGAAGTAATGAAGGCAACTACTTAAATTAATTGTTGAACCACTAGTTCAGAGACTAGATCAATGATTTAGGTTATAGAAGTCCTATAAAAATAATTGCAAAGCAAAACGATATATCATCCTAGGCAAAAGAAGCAAATCATAAAGCACAAACTGTATAACAACAACATAGCATAACTCACAAATAATTGAATTGAATATCCCCTCCCTCCATTTCTTAAAAAAAATTATACAACCTTGTTTCCATCAAACAAAAGTTTCCAGTCATCGTTCCACTTCGATAATTGTCAAATTAGAAAAACACAAAAAAAATGAATTTTAACCCATCAATATTTCTACCAACTCTATACAAATTACCTCAAAGAAAACTACCAACTTCAAATCATATGCAGAACCTAAACGAGGAAGGATCGGATGTAACACAAATAAAACTATCTATTTAAAAGAAAAGGCAAACATCACAGTCAGAACTTAGGAACAGTATTTCCAATAATTCACCTTCAAGAGAAGAAAATCTAAATCACATAATATTATCAAACAAGATCAAGATCCGAAAACCACAGAGGGGGAAAGAAATTAAACAGAGAAAAATAGAGAAAGGAATTATTTCACCTCAACACTCCAAATGAAGAAATCAATAGGCTCCGGTTGCCGTCCTTTGCTCATCTCCCCTCCAAAAAGAAAAACAAGTACCTTCACAATTCACAAAAACAAACACAAACCATAAAAAAGACACACACTCAGACCCTCCAAAACCCCATTGAACAACCACTTGAGACCAAAACAACGAAAACCCAGAAGAAAGAAAGGTAAATAAAAACTGGGTTTTGCTCAAAACAGTTACTAAGATCCCAATAATTGTTTTCCAATTTAAACGGAAACCCAAAAAACAAACAAACAAAAAAAAAAAAAAGGAACAACACCCAAAAACAAAAAGAAACTACAAAAAGATATATGTATATTAAAAAAGGACTTACCGTGCAAATAAGGTGAAAGAAAACTAAGGAATAAAAATTTTCCACATTTGATTTTCAGAGAGGGAGAGAGAAAGAAAGCGAGTGAGGATGAGTGTGTAACAAAGTCATATAGTCTTTTCGCCCACTCTTTTATTTCTCCCATCTAATCTCTCTCTCTCTCTCTCTCTCTCTCTCTTTCCTTTCTTCTTTTTATTTTTTTATTTTTTATTTTTTATTTATTTTTTTGTCCTTTTACTTCATCATAATACTATTTCTAGCCTTTTTTTGCTTTTTTTTTTTTCCATCTCCATAACCACGCGACATCTGATGCACTCCTTACTTCACGCGCTCATTTTCATCCCCCCATTTGTCCAATTTTTCATCTTCTTCTAATCTTCTTCGCGATGACCTGGGAACCAGTCTTACTCTTTCTTACGTATAGAAATGATTGATCCTTTAAAAAAAAAATTATGCCACGTATTTTCTTTCTCATTCCATTTTGGATGGAGCTTATTAAATTTTTTACTCTTCAATTTTTAATATATGACTTAAATTAGAAGATTATCATTTTGTTTTATCAAAAACAAAAAATGTTATTTCTTATTCTAATATCAATTTTGTATTTGATTAAAATAAAATATTTTTTTTTATCAATTTGAATAGGTGATTTCTTTATCATGCTTTGAATCTAAATTTTGAAATGATTACTAATAATTTCGATATTTTTGCACTTTATCTCATATATAACAAATTAGAACCAATATTCTTTGAAATTTATAAACACTGCATCATTAATCTAAAGCTTTTATATTATGACTTTTTTAACTAATAAAATGATGGTTCAAAGGAAAAAAAAAAAAAAAGGCTATTAAAATG